>NW_024466004.1:46315000-46915000 GCF_017591425.1 Ochotona curzoniae | reverse complement strand
TTAGGTAGAGACTTGCTTCAAGGAGTGGAATTTATGAAATGTTTGCTGCATCCAGCAAGCAGAGCTGCTATAATACAGCTGCCTCCTCAGTGGTTTGCTTTGATCCTGTGGAATGAAAGGACAGGAGGATCAGCTCAGGTCTAAATGAGATTACAGCTGGTTTTGCCGCTTATCTGGTCTATTGCCAACTAGTGTGGCTTTGCACGTCCTAAGGGGTTTACAACAGAAACTGTTTATTGAGTATCATCGGTTTACTCAACACAAGCAGACTAATCCTTCCCAGCCTCAGCATGTTGTAGAATTGTGCAGGAGCCAAACCAAAAGCTGGTGTAGCCAGACCGGCTACAGCTCTTTGTCTGGCTCTACATTGATTTTTTTCACCTGAGTTAAAGACAGTAAAAAATAAAACCAGTAACCAGTGCTATTGTGAGCAAAAGGTTAATCTTACCTAAAATCTTACAAAAAGCATGTGGTAACCCTAGAAGGGACAACCTCCTTTTTTGCCTTTCTACTCAAGTGGGATTTTCTAGTTTCGAATTTTGAAGAACAAGATAAGAAAAACAGCTTAAAAGATCTTGCTAAGGCATTTCAAGTTAAATGCTCAAGTCTTTTTTTTGTAGTGCCATAGTAAAAGGTTTTTGTCTATGAAATAGGGGTTGATTTGTTTCTAAATAATAGGTGTTTGCAGGTTGTTTTTTTTTTAATGGCTAGAAACCTTAGTTAAGGAAAACAATCCAAGTGGCAGCATTAATGACCGATTGTCATTCTGCCTGGTGATCCCTAAATTAATAGGACATTTTTTTTAAATGGACGCAGGTGCTTTTGAGTATTATAAAAATATATTCCTGAGTATTATAAAGTATATATGTATACTTTAGTCTTATTTTGCTATCTTATTAGGTACTTTTCTAAACCTGAAATTTTAATGTTACATTTTAGTCTTTAGTCTTTAGTTATAGGTTCGAAATGACTTTAAAGTCTTGATTTACAATTCAGTTTCCATCCTTAGTTTCAAGTTATTTAATCTCTTAGTCCATTTCTTCTTTTTTTTTTTAAGATTTATTTACTTATGTGTTTATTTGCTTAGTTACTTATTTATCTATTTGAAAGGCAAAGTTGCAGAGATAATTTTCCACCCATTGGTTCACTCCCCAGATGTCTGAAATGTCAAGGGCTGAGTCAGGGTGAAACTAGAAACTAGGAGCGTCTGTTGTATCTCATATCAGAATGCAGGGGCAGGGACCTAATTACATAGCCACTTTCCACTGCTCTTCCCAGGCCATTAGCAGGAAACTGACTGCTTAGTGCAGTAGCCGGAACTTAAACTGACACCCATATGCAATACTGGCATTGCAGGCAGTAGCTTAGCCTACTGCGCCATAACTCCGACCCCTCTGAATCCATTTTTTTCATCACCCAAATAGAAATGACATTTACTTTGCAATGTCTAATTAAATTAAATTAGACAATAATAGAAAGTAATACTGAGTTAAGTAGGTTAGTCAAAGCTACTAAGAGGGACAGAAGAATATGTATGTAGAATCTCTCCTGTGAAACTAGAAAGTATATTTAAAGAATGTTTTTCAGTAATGCTGGCAGCTTTGCTCTATATCTGCACATCTGAAAAATCATTGCCATTTCTAAGGATATGTAGTGTTAGAAGAGTGAATAGAAAAGTCACTACATAAATAGCCTTCCTTTAATTCACAGCAGCAGGTTCTGCTGATAATTAAATGACCATGAAAGATACTCTTTAATGTTAACATTTCTAATCCAAAGTATTCCAAAATCTGAAACTTTGGGAGCTCTAACATGATGCCACAGGGGAGATACTATGTAGCTGACTTTATTCGGTGAATACAAGTTAATATATAGGCTCCGGATATGTTTATAAAGTGTGTATAAAACAGTGATGAATTTTGTGTTGAGACTTGAGTCTCATCCCTCAAATAGAAATATAAATATTTTAAAATTCTTAAAAGTCTGAAAGCTGAAACACTTCCAGTCCTAAGCATTTCAGATAATGGATGCTTAACCTGTAGTTAAACATTCCAAAGAAAGCCTAAATAATAAGCCGTTATTTAGAATAGGTGAATGAACTCTATTTATATCCTTTCCAGCTTGAGTGGTTAGTGAGTTTCTTTATCCACAGAAATAGATGTGTAATTTCTGTCACTTGTATTAAATATTAAGTAAAAGACAAAGGTACATTGTTCAACAAGAGTGCAGTGGTCTCTCAGCTCACTTTCTCATAATTGGCAGTAGACATGTGTCCCCAGCTATAGGTAAGCACAAAAATGTTACTATGGAAACATTTGGAGGCTTTCTAAATGTACTGTGTGATGGAATCAGCTAAGACTGATGTTTATCTTAAACACATAGCTTGTCCAATATTTAAACCTAATGGACAAGATGTGTACCAGTTGAAAATGTAATATTTATCCAATCATTTCTGTTCTATCAAACTAGGCTCTAAAGCAATAGGTTGCACTCATAGAGTAATAAATTTTTAGTGCATTTGGAGATAAAGGCTATTGGTGGTGATTGCTTAAACTCTTTTTGCTCAATCATCTGAATGGTGCAAATCAAAGCATTTTGTCAGACTGTGAGAAGTTTCACCTAGATATTGCTTCCCGCACACATGGGTCGCCATATAAATTACGTTCATGGTTTTACAGCGTAGCTGGTGCTGGAAGTTAAATTGATGCCCAGTGGTAGGACTCATAAAACATTTTTCTGTTAATACAACCAGGCAGAGTTGACATTGTTGATGGTGAGTTCGATCTAATACACCATTGGTTCAAACAGTGATTTTTTTACTGCGTTTCAGAGGTGGTGATGATACAAGTTTAGTGATCTAACAGTTCTTCCTGAATGACAGAAAATTAGCTCCCCTGTGTATATTACCAAATGCTAGGGAGAGTAAAGAAGGGGATGATTGAAACCTGCGTTACCCTCATGTTCTGAAAATAGAGAATTATAGAAACCGACTCTTTAACTTGATGTATATCTATAAAGTTTTATGAAACTGTTTTTTCTTGTTTGCAGGCAAATTGATTTTTCACATCTCTAATTAAATTTACAAGATGCTAACCAAGCTCTATGTCTTAGTGTGAGCAAGGATCCCTGGATTTCTTCCTTTTATAAGGCATTATATCTTCTTATTGCACAGAATGTACATTCATACTCAATTGTTGATATTGTAGTAGTTTGGTTCCATTTTGTGAGCTATCATAGATCTTTTATTTACCACTTTAATGCTTCCTATCCTACCATATTCATGAATTTTTTTTAGCATCAGTAGATGAGCTTTTTGATGTGCATATAAATGTTATCAGTGGTGCTACACAGATGAAACCTGTCATTTACAAATAGTATGTATCAAACCCCAAGCATGCAGAACCAGATAGAACGGTTCATTTGCTGAAGCCTTGCAAAAAAGAAATTAGTGATATAATAAAAGCCTTTGAGGCTCTCAGCCCTAATAATGGAGCTTTAGAATAAACCCCACAGATCATTGACTCAATGGATAATCTTTTAGAAAAACTTTTCTCCCCTCTGTTTTTTCCTCTGTTTTAAAGAACTGCATTTAAGGTGGTAAGTAGCTTCTCTGGAAAAAAATGTGAAATTAAGTAACTGAGATAACCATAATTTAAATTTAATAGATATATTTACAGTTAAATACAGTTCCAAACAAATTTATAAAAGTGTTTTACATTGAATTGCCAGAGTATTTTCTATACAGAATTCAGATTAAGTATTCTAAATTAATACATTTGGTGTATAAAAGTTAGAGCTGGATTGTTGGGGGCAGTAGAGGCACCAAATGGAAAAAATAAAATAAGGAAGAAGAGGACTGGGGAAAAGAAATTAAAAAGAACCTTTAGCTATACTTAAAAATTGTTTATAAAATGGCAGAAGGCAAAAGAAAAGGAGCGATATTTCTGCATATTTAGATATATCAAATCTTACATGTAACTTAAAAGAGTTTATAAACTCTTAAAAGTTTATTTATGTACCTCAGTTTCAGCCTTATATTATGGTGGTATCTAAGCTGTTGTTTCTATTGAACTTTCTAAATCCTTACTAAAACATTTTTTATTCTTTTGCTTGACTTGGTTTTGAAATTCAAAATATTTGTCCTTGTTGGAGCTGATGAGGAAATTTTTTGATCCATTAACACAACTGGATAGGTCAATAGTGCCTCAGGTAATTTATTGCATTTCCGGAATGTGAGAGAAATATTGAAGATGCAAAATGCTTAAGAGGCTTTAGAAAAGTTATTTAGCCAGGAACACTACTTTTCCCAATGCATTAGCTTTTGTAATTATACGTTGGTACAATCTGTTGACATAGAATTGGATTTGATTTAAATTGAGAAGGAACGAGGCTGGGCATTTTCAATATTTATATACCTAGTCCATTAAGGTAAATTATGGTGCAAATTTTACTATGACAAGAACCCTTGGATTGATGCAGTTAAGAATTATTCAACATTACTATTAGACCCTTTCTTTTTGGGAATTTATTGCTACCAATTAGGACAAACACAAGTGAAATTCAATGGTAGGTTACTTTTTGTGGTGTACTGCAGCACAAAAGTTTGTTACCTTTAGTCTTGAAACAACTCTTGAATTTTTTTAAGACAAAGTAGATTTTCCCACATAGCATATGGCAACCAGACAAATTTGTGATATGTGGTTGAATGATTACAGGTATCTTTAGAGGATAATGCTGTGTACTGCTGTATTTAGGGGAAACTGCCAGGAGGGTGAGAGCTAAGCTGTTTTTTGAAGGGTGGTTTTACTAACTAAATTTAAAACAGAACTCTCCAAAGGTTTATAAACATACCACCTTATACCTAGAGAAAATTAGAATAACAGAGAAAGAGCTGCCAGTTATTAATGGAAAGTGAAAACAGCAAGAAATTAATAAAATCTATTAAGAGTAAGTATAATACACATAAAGTATCTTTGTTTAATACGTTGTGAATGTTCTGTGCTGAGTTGTTAGAAAACTAAAGTAGCTTTTTAACCCATTTGAATTGGTCAGATGATGACTGTTCTTTCTCTTGTTCTCTTTCATTTTAAAGGATTCCTAAGTCAAGCTATTTTTCTACTCATATTTTCTGATGGTTATAATGTTAAATAAATCATTCAAACCTTAATTTTAGTCTTTGTCTTCAGCCATTTCCCTGAAGGCATCTTGGGGTGCTATAAAACTTAAATCTGAACATCTAGTGTAAATATTATGTGTTTTTTTTCAGGTCTATTACTTTATGATCATAGATTGAAATGTCCCCCAAAACAGAATGAATGGCAGAAACAATTACTACAAAAACAAACATTCTACTTAGGAGAGTACAGTAGAACCCCATTTTGCTGTATGTTATATCAGTAATACTGATTCCTACGGATCAGGCTTATTCGTGTTAGTCTGCCATGCTCATTCTGATTTACTGAGAGACAAGCTTAGTTTTCAAATGTTAATTCTGTATAGAATATGTAAGTAATTCCTATAAGCTCTACATAAACTTAAGAATGAACCAAAGAGGGAGAGATACATTGGGCATATGAATTGGACTTTTTCTTGGATGGTTCTCTGTACCCTTAAGAATTGTTCACTTAGGTCTTTTTGATGCAATATGGTCTTCAATTACTTGATCTTCAACATTGTAGTTACACTTTTCCTTCAATTTTTCTTAAGTTTTATTTATTTATTTTATTGGAAAGTCAGATATACAGAGAGGAGGAGAGACAGAGAGGAAGATCTTCCGTCTGATGGTTCACTCCCCAAGTGGCCGCAAGGGCCGGTGCTATACCGATCTGAAACCAGGAACCTGGAGCCTTCTCCTGTTCTTCTATGCAGGTGCAGGGTCCCACTGCTTTGGGCCATCCTTCACTGCTTTCCCAGGCCACAAACTGGGAGCTGGGTGGGAAGTGGGCTGCCGGGATTGGACCTGGAGCCCATATGGGATCCTAGCACATTCAAGGTGAGGACTTTGGCTGCTAGGCCACTGCACTGGGCCCCTTCATTCTTTCCATTGATCTTTTTTCTTTTGGCAATAACCAAAATTGTGATTATACTTATACACCGTACAATTATCACTATGCTTTACTTATATTATTTTGCTTTTTTTTTGTTATTATTTTCCAGTTAGCTAGTACAACTTCCATAAAGTTTTTATTAAAGTTCCCTGATTCAGCACTTACCTGTGCGTTCTGTGAAAATAGGACCACATTTGGCAGCATCCAACAGACTGCCTCATGTAGCAGTAAGTAGCAGACGTAGACATGTTCCTTATACTGAATTGAACTACTGGGCAGAATGATTCCTGAATGGGATCTATGTCCAGATTCTCAAGATACTTTTTGATATTGTTCCTTAAGTTTTCTGTTTCCAGAAATACTAAATACTAAAATACTCTGTAATTGCTAACTCCCCTTCCTAACTTCAGTTTCTATTCCTTTAAACCTTAGAGTTAGATAAATTTACTCTCACACAACACAAAATAATTGATGTTGGCTTGCTTTCTGCTTTTTAAGAAAGCTTTATTTATTATTTGAAAAGCAAAGAGGCAGACACTAAATTGTTTCCGCAAATGACTCCAACAACCAGGACTGAGGCAGGGTGAAGCCAGGTACCTAGAACTCAGAGCCTGAGTACGTGGCCCATCATTTGCAGATGCAAGACTCAAGGCCAGGCCCTCCCTTATGGAATAAGAGTGTTTAAGAAATGTCTTAAGTGTTGTAACAAATGCCCACCTCTCTTTTTGATTCTTAAAATAATTCAAATAGCTATATTTGCTTCTGCCAAGATGTCTACAGGACCCTCCTATTTGTTCTTTCTTGTCTCTCATTAGTTCTTACTCAGACCCAACTGTCTGTCATTTTCAGATTAATCTTTCCCAAAGTACTATTTTTATTATCAATCTACTCTTCAAAATCCTTGAGTGGTTCCTTATAGTAAGATCTCCCTAATCACTTTATTGTGTCTTTAGCATTGGACAAAATGACTGAGATTGTGAGGAAAATATGTGACTTAACAAATAGGCCTCCGTTTCTAGTCCTAAATTTAAATTTATTCCTTTCTAATGATACTATAAAAGCTCTGTAGGCTGGCACAGTGGCTCAGTGGGCTAATCTTCTACCTGCAAGTGTTAATACCCCATATTGGCAGCAGTTTGTATCCTGGCTGCTCCACTTCGATTCCAGCTGTATGCTTTTGGTCTGGGAAAGCACCAGAGGATGGCTCAAACCATTGGGGCCTTACATGTGTATGGGAGACCTGGAATGTGATCCTAGGTCCTAGTTTTTGATCTGCTTAGTTCTGATCATTGTTGTCATTTGGGGAGTGACCCAGCTGATAGAAGATCTTTCTGTCTGTCCTTCTCAAAACCAAACCAAACCAAACCAAACCAAACAAAAAAAGACATTACTGTTAGAGTCATACTAAATCCTTCATCCTTCAAACACTTTGCCCTTTTGTGTATTTCTTTCATGTTATAAAATGCATTTTTGCCTTTGTGATTTCTCATGTCCTATGACTTTATCTAAGGTTTACACCATGACATTTGATCTGGAACCCAGTCACTTCCTCAGCTCATCTGCTCTTTTTTTCTGTTGTATGATGAGCTCGAGCTGCATTGACCTCACAGATTTTGTACATTGGCCTCACAGTTTTTGTTCCTGAAACTGCCTAGCCCCAGTACCTTTGCACTGCTATTGCTGCTTTTCTCTGGAATACACTTTGTTTGTGTATCCAAATATTTTCGTTCCCTTACATATTTGCAGCTATGCAAAAATGTCATTTTTTCCTGGTCTTCCTAGCTAAAAATGTTAATCCCACCATTTATTATTTCTGTGCTTAGATTTCTTATTATTCATAGAGCTTACTTCATGCTGAGGTGTTCTATATCTACTTGCTTATTGACCAGTTTCTTGTTGCAATATGAAATCTGAAAGACAAGTATTTTTATCTGTTTTGTTTCCTTTGTGTCTACTTGCTACAATTCATACAATATATGTTTGAGTTAGAGAGGAAGTGAATGAATATTTATATATAAATTTGTATTATTACTTTCTTCCTGTTCATCTAACCAGTTTTTAGCAGTTCTTTCCCTCAGTGATCCCTTTTTGAAAGGAAGAGTTGTTTTACACTTTATAGCTACAGAGTAGAGAGGGGATTTTCAACCCCGTTCCATTACAGAATTATGTTTTTTAGTATGGTCCCAGGGCTCCTAACATTGTCATCTCTGTTTGTGTGGGAAGAATTAAATAGGGCATATTCAGTAAATAAAACAAACATTATCTTTTCATCAGAGAATCAAAGATTATATATTGAGAAAAATGTGCTAATCCTATTCTAAGAGGGACTTTATTAGTGATTTTACTTCTATAGGTATCTTTATTACTCCTGATGTATAAATGAGAAAACTCAGAAAGGTGACTACTGATAATATGACTTGTGGGCTGCCAATACCTGCCTGATGGAAAAATGAAGTCTCATATCCCTCCAAGACCTACTGAGTAATAACTTCAAAACAAGGAGTATGCTCAAGTCTCACTGTTGAAAATTCAGAAAGATCTTTAGCAAGCCCAGAATATCGGTATTTTTGGAAATTTTGGAACTCCTGAGAAGATTCTAATTTTAATATATAATAAAATCTGATGAAATGTCACCAAAGAACGAAAGTTGAGAACTATAATCAACATGAATGAAAGTATAATGCTGTTTTCTAATTAACATGGCTTTTTATTAGTGTATTTTTGTACTAGTAGCAGCTATTGCTTTGGGGATTAGGCAGGTGAACTTAACTTTTTAAGTGTTTCATCAAAATTAGTTCATAAAACCTTAAAGATCCGTTAGTATTTAGGATTTATTTTATAGTCTTTAAGATTTATTTATTTTTATCTGAAAAGTAGTGGCAGAAACAGCCAGAGCTGAGCCAGTCTGAGCCAGGAGCTTGGAGGTTTATCTGGATCTCCCATTAGGGTACAGGATCTCAACACTTTGAGCCATCCTCTGCTGCTTTTTCAGGAAGCTGGATGGAAAGTTGAGCAACTGGGTCTAAAACCACATGGGATGCGAATGCCTGCAAGCACAGGGTTAATCCACAGAGCCAAGGCTTTGGCCAATATAGGCATTCTTTTTTTTCTTTTTAAAAGATTTATTTATTTTTATTGGAAAGGCAGATATACAAAGAGGAGGAGAGACAGAGAGGAACATCTTCCGTCCAATGATTCACTCCCCAAGTGAGTGCAACGGCTGGCTCTGTGCTGATGCGAAGCCAGGATCCAGGAACCTCTTCCGAGTCTCCCACGCAGGTGCAGGATTCCAAACCTTTGGGCCGTCCTCAACTGCTTTCCCAGACCACAGGCAGGGAACTGAATGGGAAGAAGAGCTGCTGGGATTAAAAGCATCGCCCATATGGGATCCCGGGGCATTTAAGGCGAGAACTTTAGCCACTAGGCTACACTGCCGGGCCCCAGTTTAGGCATTCTTGATTTGATAAATTCATCACTGAATTCTTGATTTGTTCTATTTTCCCACTCTTGCAGAGTACTGAATTGTGGATGTAGAAAGTATTTTCTTCTACAAATGTTAGTTTTGATAATTTTTACATATTTTATTAGGGTGCGAAGGGTCAAGAGCTAGAGGAAAGTGGGTGAGCCCATTGTTTCCACCTTCTCTTCTTTGCTTCCAGTATCTGGGGGAAGGGGAGAGACAAGGGGAGAAACCACACCTGGCCTCCCAACCATCCCAGGGTCCCCAATGTGGGACATGCTCCAGGGGTACTGCTCAAATGGTTTTGATAGTTCAACAGTTCTGTGTTGTTGCTGATCTTGCCACTCCAGTCATGATAAAATCTCTCCAGACACCACTGGCTGACATAGTCCACCTTAGAAACTCTGCTTTCCCAGGTAGTCTCTGCCAACACTTGGCTGGGGTAGTTGATTGACTTTTTTTTTCTGTCCTCCATCCTCTGTTAGGATACCAGGTGTCCTCTGTAGAAAAAATTTTAAATATGCACATGGGTGATCTCTTTGGGATTCCTATAGAATACCCTAGAGTCCCCAGAAGTATTCAAATTTAATTTGTGGGTCTCTTTGTGCCACTTGGGATTGACTATTAGACTACCTTATAATCACCTTTATTAAGTACTTAGTATATGAATGAATATAACAATGTAACAGTTGATGCCTGTATTGTTTTGGGGGTGGAAAAAGGTGTTTGAGACAGCTGTAGCAAAACAATTGTTAAGTTGGAGTGGTAAAGCTAGCATGACTTCTTGGGATCAGATCCCAGCTCTGCTAATTACTAACATGACTCAGGCATATTATCATTTTAAGAGAGTTCTCTGGCTCATATTACTGTTCCTCCATTTATTGAATGCATACTATGTAATACTTGTGATAGATGAGGAAATGGCTATTCAACAGTGCTTGACAGGATAGAATTTATGCTCTGATATGTCTGCAAAGCCCTTGTCTTTGTAATGGGCTGTCCTGCCTGTAAGAGAATGGCTATTAGGATGTAGAAGTAGTGACAGTGTGACTATAAAGTGCCTATTGTCTTGCCTCACAGTTTCATCTTTTTATTTTTTTATTTTAAAGATTTATTTATTATTATATTTTTATTTTAAAGATTTATTTATTTTTATCGGAAAGTCAGATATACAGAGAGGAGGAGAGACAGCGAGGAAGATCTTCCATCTGATGATTCACTCCCCAAGTGAGCCCAACGGCCAATGCTATGCCAATCCGAAGCCAGATATCAGGAACTTCTTCCGGGCATGCCAGATCTGAAGCCAGATATCAGGAACTTCTTCCGGGCATCCCACACGGGTGCAGGGTCCCAACGCTTTGGGTTGTCCTCAACTGCTTTCCCAGGCCACAAGCAGGGAGCTGGATGGGAAGTGGAGCTGCCGGGATTAGAACTGGCACCCATATGGGATCCTGGGGCGTATTCAAGGCGAGGACTTTAGCCACTAGGCCACGCTGCCAGGCCCACCTCACAGTTTTAAATGTGTTTTAAATGTTTTAGGATTTCCTTCCCATCTAGATGAAAAACTGAATGTGAAATTTTTCAGGGTGCCAACCTAGAATTTGGATAATTCTCCTTTTAGCTTAAGGAGCCCCTCCCCCACATGGTGCATAAATAGGACTGTAAGAATCACTGTTGGCTCTGCCTTTTCAATCCATTTCAGTCCTGAAATCAAAACAGTCCGCAAACTCCTTTCTTTAATCTAACATACTTTCTTTCTCTCTAGCACTCATTTCCTCCACCATGTGGGTTCAAACACACCAGTGTCAACAGGCATCCATTATTCAAGCCTAGGTTGTTAATTTGTCAACCTGGTTTCTGCTATATTGCTGCTTGTTGACAGTTTCTACATGCGTAAGCTTGGAAGTCGGGACTGAAGCTACCATCCTGTTACACATGGGCTTTGCAGAAGTCTTTACACGTAGAGGTTTTGAGTTTTTTGTTATGTTTTGCTTTATATTTATCCAAGGTACAATTAATTGGATTGATCAATTTTAGAGTAACTCTGGCTTTGAAGCATTTTTTTTTTAGTGTCATTTATTATGTTATATTTCATTGGGATAGTGAGGCAGATTATAGCCCATAAAGGTGTACAAGTATGACAGTAGAATTCAGCGTGTCTTAAGTTTTTTGTGTGTTTGTGTACATGTAACTGCAATTAAAAATTGTTGTACAGTACATCCTGACTCCCACTAAAGTTTACATTAGTTCAGTAAGATAGTTGCAGTAATCACTCACTGTAATTTAGAGTTTCATTTACTTTTTAATTAATGTAAATTTTTAAAAGTTGACTCTTTTGGAGTAGAGCTAAAACAAGGAAATTAATTTTTGCTGATCATCTCTTGCTTTTCTGTTAGCTCTTGATCACATAGTATGCCTTTTGTGTTACAGCAAGATCCTTCAGTAAACAACTTTTCCTTTATATGTTGGAAATATTCAATATGTAATTATTCATTTTATTTGAAACACAGGAAAACTGAGTGATATAAAGATTTTCCATCCTCTTATTCATTCCCCCAAATGCTCACAATAATTGCTACTGAACCAGGTCAAAAACAGTCCTCTCATGTGGGTAAGTAGTCGGGACCCAAGTTCCCGAGCTGTCACCTACTGCTTCCCAAGGTACACATTGTAGGAAGCTGGAATTGGAAGTAGAGTCAAGACTCAAATGCGGACATTCCAATATACGATGCAAGAGTCTCAAGTTGCATCTTAACCCTCCTCTCTGTATATCCGCCTTTCCAGTAAAAATAAATAAATCTTTAATTTAAAAAAAAGTTACATCTTGTGTTAAGATCTTGCACAGAAATCACGTTTTACTGTGTATGCAACAAACGGTTTTTTCTTTTCAATTTTTTTTTTACTATTTACCGCTTCCATCATTTTCTTCCATATTATCATGGTAGTATAGTTTTTCAGCAGCAGTTACAAGCTTAGCATTCTGCTGTGTAATTGCATCATGGCAGTGTAGTTATAGACAAAGGTAAAAAGTCTGATATCGCATTGTCAAGGTATCCTCAATTGTTTCACTGGGAGTCTTTCCATTCGGGAGTGGAGATGCATAGTGCAGCGTATCTTCACTTCCTGGTATACTAGTCTCCATTATACGTTTCATCCATGGGAATCCATGTATGTACTTGTTCACTCACATAACTTACTCATTTTTACATGAATGTTACCTAATATCAGAAAAAACATGATATTTTTCCTTTTGAGATTGGCTTATGACAAATATACTTCCCTATTGTTTTGTTTATTAAATAAGGTAGGTAATGTTTTATAGAACAGTCATGGCATCTAGAGCTATATTTTAGTTGTTATTGCATATCGCAAGTGTTTTGTGTTTTATTCTTTTACATTGTGTCTTCTAGTGATGGGATGTCTTTCAATGTTTACAGTTCTCTAAGTATGTTCTTGACACATAGGCAGGAATCTCATCTAATCTTAAGAATTTACTTTTTGCTATTTTTTGTGTAGTTGCTTTTTTATTTCCTTCTGGTTCACAGAACTTGTGACTGCAGGAGTATTTCTAGGTACTAGGCTATAATGCAGAAGATCGATTTTTGTCTCAGATTCCATTGTAGGAAATCCTTGGCACTCTGATTCCTTCCTATTTAGTGAAATTATTGCAAAGTCTTTAACAACATTAAACAACATTGGTGACTCATGTCATAAACTATTTTGCTTTTTTCTAAAGATTTATTTATTTATTTATTTTTCAATTTTTTTTTTAATTTTGACAATCCTTACATATTTAATTGGGGTAAAAAAGGTTCAAGGCCTAAAGCGGGATATAGAGGAAGAAGCCCCACCCAGTTTCCCACCCAACCTAAGTCCCGGATGTGGGGCATACTCTGAGATACTCGATCAAGTGGTTCCAGTAGTTCACCATTCATGGGTCGCTGCCAGTCTCGCCACTCCAAGCACGATGTGGTCATTGAAGAGTCCATTGATTGACACAGTCCCTTCTAGAATCTCCATTTGCCCAGTATTTTGCTGCCAACAGATAGCTGAGGTTGTTGCTTGACTTGTTCTGTCTTTTCTTGGTTAGGACTCTGAGTTCAGTGTCTCGACTGGGGAGATCCTCAAAGAAATTTTGAGGTATTCCCAGTCCAGTCCTAGTAAGCATAGGGCCCGGCACAGTCCATTGCCCCATCAGCTGGTGGTTGCAGTTGCTGGGTCGGTTCTGTCTCCACCCGTGTCCTCTTGCAGTCCGGCCTGGTTCCGCCCTGGACACACTTGGCCCTCGCACGTACCAGTAGGAGTTGCAGCCCAGTCAGGGCGGCCCACAGTAACCCCAACCAGGCCCACCCCCTACCCTGGCTTGCCAATATGTATGGCATACTAGTCCAGTCTGTCCCAAATACCCTTCTGTTCATATACTTGCCAACAGGTGTTGCAACCTACTTCCATCCAACCATATCATCCAACCGTCCCTAACGGATATTGTTGGGTGTCTGTCTAGCCACCCCAGCCCCTGTCCTAGTTCCCATGCCCTCCTGTGGAAGGTGATGACCCACAAGGGAGGAACCCACTATTTCCCTCCCAGGTCGCTCCCATTCCAGTTGTGCCCTCTCCAGTTGGCCCTGTGGTTCAACTCAACGTGTCTAACCCTTTGTACCAGCTTCCGCCACCTGATGCTACAACTAAGCCCCAACAACCCTCACCAACTCTGAGTGTAGCTTGCACCAGTGGGAATAGTCAGCCCAGCCTGGTTTTCACCCAATCTGGTCCACATGCGCAGGTGCTGTGTCCCTGCCTGGTCTGGTCTACCCCCTACCCAGCTCATGCTCCTCAGTGTAAGTTGCTGTTCAGCTAGGGAACCACCCCTTATTCCCCTGTCAGCTCTGCCTCCTCCTTTCCTGGTTCTCACGTGTGCTGGTTGGGTGCTGCGGCTGCATCCGGCTCAGGCTACCTCGCCTTGGCATTCCAAATTGTGTGTTGCTTTTGTCACGACCGGACCTGGTTCGACCCACACTCTGTTCTGGCGTTCGGATTTACCAGTGGATGACATGAACAGATTTAGCCTGGTCTGCCCCCGACCCATGCCAAATGCATGCCAGTGGGACACTTTCGATGACCTCTTGGCTGTTACCTTCCATGTTCCTTGCGCTGACCTGCAGGGTCTGTGTCCTACCAGAGGAGTTGCCCAGGTTCCTCCATCGGAACGCCTCCAAGTGCCAGATCTCGTGCATACTAGTGGGTCCATGTGCCAGTTCACCTCCTGTCCTAGCAGGAACAGTGGCCTTTCCTAACTGGCCATCATCCCATTCTGGTTCTTGCTGTAGAGTGTTTCAGCCCAGCCACGGTCATCCACACCCCCATATAGCTCGTATTGGCTCAGTTGAGGTTGGGACCTAGCCTAGTCCGTCCCACATCTACCCTGGTACTCCAAAGCACCAGACGGTGTTACGGTCTGGCCTGGCCCAGTACGTCTTTTTCCAGTCAACACTTGTGCCAAGGGAGACAACTGTATCCAGACCCTGCCACAGCCCCATCCACCTGTCACGACCCCTTCCTTAGACACCGTGGCTCAACTCTGTGCTTAATGTGGACCAGTTGGAGCCAAAACCAAGCTGGGCATGTCCTGCGCTGAACCCTGTGTTCCAATCATGTTTGTGGACTAAGGTTTGCTTAGTCCGAACATTCAGGTCTCATTCCCACACTTACATTAAGGTTTCGTGTCCCGGTTCCTGGGAATCACCAGAAATTAGTGTCTAACCTACGCTAACGCTGATCTTACTTATGGGTGTCCCAAAGCAGCTATTTCATATCATCAAAACCCTAGAGCTCGCTGCTGGGCGGCCAGCAGGCAGAGCCTGGCACCACTTGGTGCACTGGCTGCCCAAGGCCAGGGTCTCTGTCCCCGCCTTCCTTGCAGCGGGGACTGTGGCCGAGACCCCGGCGGGTTCCATCCGGCAGAGGCGCCCCTGACAAGTGCCACCTTGATGGGGGGTTAAGCCTGCCCCGTGTCCTGAGACTGGACCCACCCTACCTGTCCTGCCACCAGCTTTTGGCTGGCGGGGAAAGGGGAGAGCTAGGAATTTATCCCCCGCGGGTACTTACCCACGAGGAGGCTTTAGGTGCTCCCGGGCCAGGAGAAGGCCAGGGTCTCTGTTCCCGCCTTGCGGCGGGGACTGTGGCCAAGACCCCGGCAGGGTTCCGTCCGGCCAAGATTTATTTTTTTATTTGAAAGGAGATATGCCGAGAGGAGGAGAGACAGAGAGGAAGATCTTCCATGCGATGGTTCACTCCCCAAGCGGCCACAACGGCTGGAACTGAGCCAATCCGAAGCCAGTAGCCAGGAAAGTCTTTCTGGGTCTCCCACTTGGGTGCAGGGTCCCAAGGCTTTGGGCTATCCTTGACTGCTTTCCCAGAGCACAAACAGGGAGCTGGATAGGAAGCAGAGCTGCCAGAATTAGAATTAGCATGCATATGGGATCCTGGCATGTGCAAGATGAGGACTTTAACCACTATGCTATTGCGCTGGGCTCAAATTGTTTATTTTTAATTAGAAGAATTTCTAGTACATAAAAATGATCAGGAATATTCATTCCTAAAGAATCGGTTTTACTTAATGAGTAAAACCACTTATTTAAAAATGGTGTACAAAATCCAGCATATGTATCTATACTATGTCATTATCAATTGAAATGAGTGCACTTTGAAAAATGTGTAAGAACAATGGAAATGACAATATTACTTTCCTTGGATTTTCATGTGTAGAAGTGTATTCATGAACTTTGCTATTTTGATGTAGACAGTTCACTTAGTTGCCAAATAGATTATATTTTTCTTATGTATCTTACTCTAAGCTCAAGGACTTGAATTGTTTTCTAGCCGCTTATAGTATGAATCAAGTAGACTTTTACACAGAGGAGACATGGCATATATTTGATTAATATTTAGAAGAATGGCTTCTGTAAGATTATTTCTCTAGGTGTTCATATACCTTTTCATTGGCTTCAAGCTTTGTTAGTGCTCTATGATTGTTTTGGATTTCCATTGGAAAGATATAAGACCCTAATATACTTAATTAATATTGAGAATTTTCTTGTGTGTAGTTGCATTAAATATTCCAAGATATAATTTTGCAACTTGTTGAATCATTTTGTGAAACTGCCTAGGAACATGTGTTAATTGTGTATTTTGTGATATTACTTTTTGTAATGTGTACTTTCATTGGATAAAGTGTTTAAAACATGTCAGAAGAATTATATTAGAGAACTAACATAATACTTATTTCCTTAAAAAAAAAAACTAGTTATTTTTCCTTGTGGAAAATTGCTTCTGTATTAAAATAAGTCATTTACTGCATTTTCATTTTTAATTATTTTATAATTGCAGGGCAAAGGTGAAAATGATATCTATGCATTTATATCTATTGTAGTTGATATACAGTAATATGCACAAGCAGAAATAGCAACATAGTTTTATCTTATGATTAATTGCTGGGGTGCATTGCACTAATGCCTTTTATTCCAGAAAACCAAGAAAACCTCCTCTTATTTTGGTAGTCTTAATCCTGAAGAAAGTTTCTACTAGGTAGGTCTAGAGATAGATACCTGAATTTTCAATTGAATTGCATAGGAGAGAGAAGTTATGACAATTAAGATTTCAGATAAAACTCTGAGTTATTTTATGAATGACAAAGTATAATTTTTTTCTTATTACTGTCCACTTTGTCAATTTCTTATGGACTTTGTTATATACAAAGTTTTTGTGTGCTAACGCAAGATCTTGTGTCTTTTCTGTACCTGAAAACGTTGTGATTTAAACTGTTGTGCATAGCTGAGAGATACTTACCTTTCTCTTGGTACATTCATGTCCAGAAATCCTTAAGAGAAACTGGTTTACAATTTTTTTTCATGTCTGGATTGTAAGTAAAATCACTTGTCATATATGACTTACAAAATGCAAACCTTCACTGTGAAGCTGCCTCATTTGGATCTGACATATTAAAAAGCATATAATTAATGGTTGACATTAGTAATTAACATTAACTTTATGGTGCTTAATATGCCATCATTCATCCATCAAATAACCAGAAATACATTATGTCTTGGCATAAAGATTTTAATTACATAAAATGGCCCTTCGGTTTTCATATAGTATAAATGAAAAAAGTCCAAATACATTTGAAAAAGAATTCTGTAAGCATTTGCTAAATACTAGCTATATTTTCATTTCTTTTTAGGAATATACATCAGCAGTTGTGTCAGGAACTTCAAAGAGAAAATACGGACTTAGTTGTGCAGTCTTCATTATTGGCTAAAGAGCGCCATCTTGCTGCAGTTGCCAGTGCACTATGGAAACACTTCTTTTCGTTTTTGAAGAGCCAGAGGATGACAGAAATAGTACCTCTCTCGCAACTTGCAGATGCAGCTGCAGGTCAGTGGCAAGTTAATTCCCTACTGCCATTGTTTTTAGAAAGTTCCTTTCAGTTTTTTTTTCTCATATTTGCTTGATAATAAGCTCTTGCTTATTACAGTATTTTAAGGATTTGTACATCGAGAAAGGTGGATCAAAATGTACAAATTGATTATTTGCTAAAGACATAAGATAATTTTCAATGTTAAGCATATTGAATATACATGAACTTTTTCTGTGTGCACAGTATTTGGGAAAAAAACTAATTACATGTAATTTAAGTAGCTTATTTTACATTCTATGAACTGCTATCTAATTATAACATAAGCGAAATTTGTATAAAACATAAAAGAATATTGAGTAAATATCTCCAAAAAGATGAAATCAGAATGGTATTGAACATATGTAGTGCTATTGTTATAACATCTAAGAAAATGTATGTATCTTTTAACTTTTACTTAATTAATTTGATTATTGTACTAAGAATGTGCCTGTAGGCTTTAGAGAACTGGGAATGACATGAAATTGTAAGTAAGAATTTGAATATGCATATATGCAGTTTTCTAAGAAGTGATTGTTGTCTTTCTCAAAGGGATTTTGTTCCAAAATTAATGGAGGGGTACTGAAATAGGTAGATCATTGGAGTGACTATATTTATTCACAATAAATTTATTTAAAGATGTTAATATATCCGTATATGATACTTTAAAAACTAATATCTACACCATTTACCTTGCTCTGGCTGAAGAAAGCTGATTTACAAACACACAACCACATAAAAATATATATAGATTTGTAGAGATCTTTAATCCTGTTATTGTTTGATAATTCAGACTTTACAATGACAGGTTGAAGAATTGTGACTGGGCATTGGTTTACAACTACTGTAATGTCTGTGAAACTGATTGAGATCTAATCAGTTTAAGCACAGCAGTCATTAATAGATAATGTGAGTTATCATTTTTTAATCATATATATTTAAAAATATATTTTTATTGGAAAGTCAGTTGTACACAAAGGAAGAGAGACGGAGAGGAAGATCTTCCTTCTGATGATTCACTCCCCAAGTGACTCAGTGGCTGGAGCTGAGACAATCCAAAGCTAGGAGCCAGGAGCTTCTTCTGGGTCTCCCACACGGGTGCAGGATCCCAAGTCTTTGGACTGGCCTTCACTGCTTTCCCAGGCCACAGCAGGGAGCTGGATGTGAAGATGGGCTGCTAGGGTTAGAACTGGAACCCATATGGGATCCTGGCACTTTCAAGGTGAGGATTTTAGTCGCTAGGCTACGGCGCTGGGCCCAGAGTTCTCATTCTTAAATTGACCTTCCAAACTGCCATTCAAGAAAAAATAATATTAGTTTAATCAGTGCTGTCTTATGAAGTAAATGATATATGAATTCATACATGTATGTGTTTGGGGTTTGATCTGAAGTGAAGTTTTTTTGGTTTTTAAGATCTGTTTTTTATTTGAAAGGTGTATCCATAGAGATCAAGATCAGACAGAGATAGAGAGATCTTTTCTCTGCTAATTCACTCGCTAAGTGTCCACAACAGCCAGACCTGAGCTGATTTGAAGCCAGGAACCAGGAGGTTCTGGTTTTCCAATGGGAGTACAGGGTCCCAAGACTTCAGGTCCTCCTCTAGTGCTTTCCCAGGCCATGAGTAGGGAGCTGGAAGGGAAGTGGAGCAGCTGGGACACGAATCGATGCCTGTTTGGGACCCCAGCAGTTGCAGGGCGAGGATTTAGCCACTAGGTCACTGTGCCAGGCCCTGAACTAAAGGTTTGATGTTTTAGACAGAAGTGATTTCCTCCGTTGGAACCTTGTACCCCATAAATATGTACAATTTTTGTATGATTGTTAAGTAGTTCTAAGTAATTGTTTAAATCACTGAATATCCACCTTCGTAGGCATTGGGAATATGCTAAAGGAGAAAACGGCACAAGAAAACCTGTTCTTGTGGAGGTTGTCGTCTAGTTGGAGACACTAATCAATCACCACATCCTTGGAATGTCTAATGTGTTTGATAGTGATGAATGTTGCAAAGAAACATGAAAAATGCAAGTTGTAATTTTAGATAGAAGCCCTGAATAAATAACATTTGAGCATTTACCTGAGTGAAGTGAGATGCCGTACTTACAGAATTGAAAGCCAAAAGCATCTGTCGTGGGCCCAGCGTGGTAGCCTAGTGGCTAAAGTCCTCACCTTGCATGTGCCAGGGATCCCATATGAGTTCTGGTTCATATCCCAGCTAGTTGATGCTCCCTTCTTGTGCCATGGGAAAGCATCAGAGGACAGCCCAAAGCCTGAGAACCCTGCACCCGTGTGGGAGACATGGAAGAAGCTCCTGACTTTGAATTGGCTCAGTTCTGGCCATTGCGACCAACTGGGGACTGAACCAGCAAATAGAAGATCTTTCTGTAAATCTGACTTTGCAATAAAAATAGATAAATCTTAAAAAAAAAAAAAAAGCAAAGCATCTGTCATGTGTTTGTGGGACCACGGGAAAGCAATGAAAAAGGTCCTATCAGGTAGGGGAGGGGTAAGAAGGTCAGATATACATTGTTTGTGAAATAACGGAGAACTAGTTTGTGTTCTGCCTTATTATTTATATAACAGTTTTGTTTTTGCTCTGAAATTGGAAGCTACTGCAGATATTTAAATAGGGATATGGTACCTCTGGTTGGTAAGTTTCTCTGTCTTACATGGAGCCTAGTTAAGAGACTGTTGAGGGGTCTTGGGAAGAGGTCAGATTTCTGATTTGAAGGCTGAGCTGACAGAACTTGATGGTAACCAGAACAGATGCAGACAGCCACTTATAGAGAGAGTTACAGCAGAAGCAGATATTTTGGGGGCAGATTTTAGTTTTAAGATGTCCGTTGATACCCAAGTAGACATGTTAATTATGCACTTGGATAATGAGCCTACACCTCCTCCTTGTGCAAAGGTATAGACCACAGATTTAAGTGTGAGAACTACTTTTTTATTGAAGATTGATTTTATTTGAAAGATAAAGCTACAGAGAGGGAGAGACAAAAGTTTTCTATCCGTTGATTCATTCTCCAAAAGGCTGCAGCAGCCATAGCTTAACAAGACCAAGGCCAGAGCTTCATCCTGGTCTCTCATTAGCGAACAGGGACTCGTGTCCTTAAGCCATCGTTCCCTGCTTTTTCAGGCGTATTAGCAGGGAGCAGGTTCATAAGTGGAGCAGCCAGGACTCAGAACTGGCCTCCATATGGGATGTTTTATCACACAATGCTGATGGCATAAATCTTTTAATGTCACTGTTTAAGAAAGCTAATAACCGGAATTGTAACTGATGTAGGAGGAGTAATCACAGAGGACAATTTTGGTTTTTTGTTTTGTATGGGAAATGTATCTTTAATAATACTGGCAGTAATATTTCAGAGTAATATACATACATATGTATGTGTATATGTATAATAGTGTAAGAAAATAGTTTTCATTTTGTGTCTAGAGAAGATGTGCTCAAATCATCCATAATAACAGAAGAGAGAAGGTAGAGTAAATAGGCCGAGATGGAAGCAGATAGGTAAATGTGGTATGAATTTATAATTATTGTCTTCCACTGTTTCTCATTTCTGTGGGAAGTAGTAAGGCAGGCCATTAGTGCAAAGTGAGGACAGAGAGAAGGAGTTGGCACTGATGAAGAGGAAAGAGGATATGCAGTAGTCCTTAGGAGAATGACTGACTCGACTTGGGAAATATAGGAACGCCAGTTACTTCTGCTGGCCAGCTTGAGGTTTGTAGTTAATAAATTAAAGTCAGTCAGTGATGGTATACAAGAATTATTTATGTTGGAACAGATATTGTTAAATATAGGGAGAAGAACAAGAGTTGGAAATAACTATGAATTTTTTCTAGTTAAGTAGTAGGAATCAGTAGAGGAACAAAAAGATGGGACAGGATGTAGAATGTTGAGGTTAGGTTGCCACTTGGGACATCCCTTGTGGGAGTACCTGGATCCAAGTAACACCTCTGTTCCTAATTCCAGCTTCCACCTAGCCCGGGGAGACAGTAGATGATCGGTGGCTTAGGTGTCTGGGTCCAGGCACTCGGGGGAAACTTGGATCAAGTTCTGGGCTACCAGCTTCAAACTAGGATCATCAGCTACGACAGGACTTTCAGAGGTGAATCAGCAGCTGAAAAATCATTAGTTCTAAATATAGTAGATTCTGAAGGAAATTTACTATTATCAATTATAGAAGACCACTGTTTAATAAAACAATATTTGGCGCCTATTTTAAGAGTGAACCATATACCTGAGGCAGATGACAAGCAAATTTCTTAATTGGAGAAGAGTAGATGCTGGAAATATTATTCAAAAATTTATCATCCGGGACTACATATTTACACTAGTAGCTTAAGATGCCAATTGAAACCACACTTTCCCATATTACAGTATCAAGTTCAATGTCAGGCTCTGACTCTAGGCTCCAGCTTCCTGCTATGCAGGCACTAGAATGTAAAATAACGTGGTTCTTGCCACACACGTGAGAAGTGATACAACAGATAATAACTTGAAGCTGTCTCAACTATCTTTTCCCTTCCCTCTGACTCCCACTCTCAAGTAGGAAAATTGAAACAAATATTTTCAAAATATTGGTTTTTTCGGGCCCGGCACAATAGTGTAGTGGTTAAAGTCCTCATCTTGCACTTGCTGGGATCCCATATGGACACTGGTTCTAATCCCGGCAGCCCGGTTTCCCATCCAGCTCCCTGCTTCTGGCCTGGGAAAGCAGTCAAGGACAGCCCAAAGCCTTGGAACCCTGCACCCATGTGGGAAACCCAAAAGAGCTCCTGGCTGCTGGCTTCGGATAGGCTCAGCTCTATCCGTTGTGTCCACTTGGGGAGTGAACCATTGGATGGAAGATCTTGCCCTCAATCTCTCCTCCTCTCTTTATATCCACCTTTCCAATAAAAACAAATCTTTAAAAAACATATTTGTCTTTTCAATGACCAACTTAGCAGATACCCTGTTATTGAAATTTGCAGTCAAGGAAGTTGTCACGATTCTTAATGATAATGGGGAGATAGTCTTTGAGATTGTTAGTGATTTAGATGGTGCTGCTTAAGGAATTTCTTTGACAGCATGAAGCTAGATTCGTTTTAGCTTTCTGTTTGCTCTGTACTTGCAAATGGGACATTTTACTATTTGATACTCTTATTTAATGTAATTTTTGGGAAGAGACAGTTTAGAAAATTCCTCATCTTATGTTTTTCTTATTTTAATCTAGATTTTACTTTACTAGCAATGGACATGCCAAGCACAGCTCCATCAGATCTTCAGCCTCAGCCAGTTGTATCAATAATTCAACTTTTTGGTTGGGATGATATCATCTGCCCCCAAGTTGTAGCAAGATATTTAAGTCATTTACTACAAAACAGGTACGAGTTTTTGTTCTTTTGTTTTGTTTTTGGTTGGTTGGTTGGTTTTTTTAGACATGCACGTAAGCCTATGTTAATTCAGCATGTATTTGGCACATATACCATAATAGACTGTCTCTTTGGCAGGGTTTTTCTTTTTTCCTATCAGATTCATATCATTTTTTCAGTAGTAATATCAGGAAAATTAGACTGTGCTTTCTGATTGGCTTTTACTTAAATACATTGCTGGTTGAGCCCTTTAAAAATGTTATTATAGAATTATCTTATTATCATCTTGAACTATTATTTTTACACTCTTAATTGTGAAAGAAATTATGCAGTTACTATTGCCAAATATGTGAGACACTCATAAATAATTGTAGTTTTATATTTAATGATGTTTCCTAATTACAGCTTAATTTTTAAATATTTGGCTGTCAACTTCTGAAGGTCAAAAATAAAATACTACACCAGAATGTGATTTACTTTTCTTTCTTCTTTTTTGTTTTTGTTTTTTAAAGATTTATTTATTTTTATTGCAAAGTCAGATATACAAGAGGAGGAGAGACAAAAAGGAAAATCCTCTATCTGATGATTCATGCCCCAAGCAGCTGCAACGGCTGGAGCTGAGCCAGTCCGAAGCCAGAGGCCTGGAACTTCTTCCGGGTCTCCCAATAATTGCAGGGTCCCAAGGCTTTGGGTCTTCCTCCACTGCTTTCCCAGGCCACAAGCAGGGAGCTGGACGGGAAGAGGGGCTACTGGGATTAGAACTGGTGCCCATATGTTATCCCAGCATGTGCACAGTAAGGACTTTAACCACTAGGCCATGGTGCCGGGCCCATGATTTCCTTTTCTGTAAGTGTCTAGCTACATCAAAGAAGATATCTTAGGAACCTTAATTAAAAAAATATGCAATAAATAAAATTATAATACAAATGAAATACAGTGAAATTTTGACTGAAAATTTGACTAAAAACCTCAAGTTAAGGTAAAATTAAATATATAGGTCTAAGTGGCAATGTATTTCTTAGCCAAGCTGCCAGTCAGTGAAAATGTAGAGAAATGTAGAGAAGTGAAGTGCAGTTGGTGCAGTGATTTCCTTTTTCCCAAGAAGGTCCATTAAGCAGAGTCACTGCGTGCCGATTTTCTCACTGGTCTTTCTGTCCCTTTCAGTTGTATTACTTTTAGAATCCCTGCTAACAAGACCTACATGGGTTGTAGTGTTTAATTAACTGTGTATTGGCAAATGTAAATCAATATAGTACAGACTGAGTAGATTGATCACCAGAAATTAATAAAAAATATTACAATTACAATATGGTTAATTAGAGTGTTCTAGTTCGTAGACCTCCGAATTCTAAAGAAAGTAAAATGTCATTGAATGTGAGAACCTCACTGGTCAGAGTATGCTCCACCCTGGGGAACCTGGGATGCTGCCATTCCCCTTCTCCAGGTACTGAAGCAGTTGGGAAGCTGGGTGTGTCTTCTTCCTGTATCTCCCCTCTCCCCCCAGGTACAGAAAGAAAAAAAAATTGTCTCATCTGCATTCCTTTAATCGTTGACCCTTCCCACCCTAATCAACTATGAAAATAACATTTAAAAACAATAAAAAAAAGCAAGCTGCTGGAAACTCTATCTCTGGACTAGGAAATGGATTATTCCCTTTAGTGTACAGAGATCCTTGCAAAAGTCTGAGAAAAAACGAAGGCAGAGCCAGTATGTGCTGTTCTGCATTGCTTGTTCTCTCTTGACAATTTTGCAAAAAGAAGATTTAGAAAAATGAAACTTTTCTGTTTATTTAAGTCAAGGCCTTTCTACTCCTACTTGCAAATAGAATAGAGACTGAATTTATCCAGGCCTTTTACTTTGTTCCAAGTTTTGTTTAATTTTTTTCTTTTCTGAAAGACTTGAAATTTTGTGTGAATAATTTGTAATCACTGCCTCTATACAGGGGATCAAAAGGAGGGGCAGGAATTGTCAGGAAAATCACACAGAAATGTATTTTACCTTTAAGTTTTTTTCTTCCCTCTGTGGTTATGACTTGCATGTCTAAGGGCCACCAGTTTTTACTCAAAATTTCCTTCATTATTATCTTACCTCACTGGTTTTATTCCCCTTTCTTTTCCCATTTCACCCTTATTCTTCCTTCCCCTCTTTTTGGCATAATCCTACAGGTTTACCATCACTGGGAAGAGAGGTAATACCTTTAGAACATTACAGTTGAAACCAGAAATACAACTGTTGCATCTGTAGTATTTATTTTCAGCAGTACACATCTACATTACTGTTCTCATCTGAAAAATAAGTGAGACCAGGAATGGGAAGAGGGTTAGGAAGTTACCGTTTCTAGTATCCAACTCAGGTAACATAATGCTGGTTTTAGTTTTTATTTTTTAATATCCATCCACTTGTTTTTACAGCACATTATGTGAAGCACTTTCTCATTCAAGCCATGTTTCTTTTCAAGCCTTGACTATAAGATCATGGATCCGCTGTGTTTTACAAATGTATATAAAAAATCTTTCTGGATCTGATGATTTGTTTGTGGACATAAATCCTGAGCAAGCACTAGGTAAGAAGTACAGGGTTACTGTGGCAGGTGAGGGAGGCAAATGTTGGAATATGAAGTATCTATGAATAAGCATTTTACTCTCTAAATTATTTACAAATTAACAGAAAATACGTGAAATATATTTGTAATTAGGTATAAATGTAAACAAGAATCACTGTCCCGTTGCACCCTGTTCTTTCTTGATATTGTCTTTATTATTAGGCATGACAGATTTCTGCAGTAGAAAGATAAAATAACTTGCTTTCTTGGACGCCAAGAACAAAAAATATGTTCCTCAGATGAAAAGCTGTTTTGTTTTTTTACTGTGAAATACCTGATCACTAAAAACATGGAAATCTGATATAAATGACCAGATATCACATGTGAACATTCTATAAAGAAATACCCAACTATCAATAATTTTCTCCCCTTTTCTATTTTCTTTCCTTCTGCCTTACTGTTATTTTTGGAAATTCCTGAGCTTTTACATCACATATCCCATATAATCCTATTACCTGGAGGGCAGGACTTATTCTAAATTTCATGAAGTCTCTCCTTAAAAAATTTCTCCATTTTTACTTTGATATCTTACTGCATTGATTGGCTTTGCATGGGTAACTTTTCAGGCTGTTACATTCGTAAGTGAAAGAAACTTAAAGCTTTTAAATTTGTGAAGATTTTAAATTTTAAGAGAAGGCATATTATAAAGAACAAATACACATGCACACATAACAAGGGTATTTGCAGAAAGTTTTTGGATTATCCAACTTTTTCCTGCCCCTAAAATCAACTAATATTTTAAATCTGTTTTCCACAAACTTTTTGAATTGCTATTGTATAACACAGATAAAATTATACTGTGAAGCTTTATATGATAACCACAAATACTATATATTTTATTTTAACAGAGAAAGAATACTTGGAGCAGTTGGCTGAACTGACAAGGTTACTATTTAAGCTCTCAGAGGTAAAGAGTGTTTTCTCGAAGGCTCAAATTGAGCATTTACCTTCTCCTGAAGACCCTAAAAATGCACTTGCTCAATTCCTTGAGGTATTTTTAATTTATTTGTTTAGTCATTTAGAACAATAGCAGTTATTTTTCAGGAATACTTCAAGTGTTCTTTAAAGATTTTGTATAAAATATTTGAGTTGAAACATGTTACTGTCTACCTGCTATGATAGGAAGAAAAATATGAATCTGTAAGGAGAGTCACTCTCAGATTACATTCATTGAAACCTTTAAAAGTGAAGGCTATTACATAAAAGCTTTATTCCAGGGCTGACCAAAATTGGAGGAAAATTCTATTGCTGAAATTGCTGAATAGCAACTTTCTGCATTTACTTGAGCAGTAAATTTTCTTAGATAAGGTCCATAATTCAGCTTTTTGTTTATTATCTATTAACATAAGCATAAGTACAGCTACGTTTATGATTGTGTGATTAGGGCATTAAGAACCAGTCTGTTTGTTTTTGTTTTGTCTCCATAATAAATATTTCCTTTCAAAATTCTATTTTAAATTAACTTTACAGTAATGTATCTTATGTGATATTGTTTTACAAGCCTGAAGTCATTAATTTATTTAGATTTGTGCCTTTTTACAATGTTAATAGAAGTGTATTTATTTTTCAACAGATTGGTAGTAACTGCAGTGAAACTAGTAAAAAAAAACCTCGTGATAAATATTATTTCACTGGTTTTATAGTGATTAAAAAATAAAAATTTGTGAAACTATTAATTCATTGATTTTGGTTTTGTTATAGTATAATTGTGTTAATTCATGATATAAGCCCTAAAAAGTACTTAGGATTAGTAAGAAGACAGTCTACAAAAAATTCATTGAAATCCAGGCCTGGCGCAGTAGTGTAGTGGTTAAAGTCCTCACCTTGCATGCACTGGGATCCCATATGGTCTCCATTTCTAATCCCAGTGGTCCTTCTTCCCATCCAGCTCCCTGCTTGTGGCCTGGGAAAGCAGTGGAGGACGGCCCAAAGCCTTGGGACCCTGCACCCATTTGAGAGACCCGGAAGAACTGCAGGTTCCTAGCTTTGGATTGGCTCAGCTCCATCCGTTGTGCCTACTTGGGGAGTGAACCATCAGATGGAAGATCTTCCTCTCTGTCTCTCCTCCTCTCTGTATATCTGCCTTTTCAATAAAAATAAATCTTAAAAAAATATTCATTGAAATCCAAACTGTGCATGGATTTCATGTTTTTCCGCCAAAGCAAATGTTTATCTTCAAATTCCATTTTTCACAAATTAAAAAAATTTTTTTTTCCTTTATACCTATGTAATATATACATTAATGTTAAGCCCTTTTAAAATAATTATTTGATCTTAACCTAAACTAGTTAAATTCCTGTAGAGTGGTACAAACCAGTCTGGGTTAGAAAGAGTAGAAGTTAAGTGCTCCACTGATAGTTTACAAAGGATTGCTTAATTTAATCCACCAGTCTTAAATTTTAAGCCTCTTCTTTTGTCATTCAAAAATGATAGTTTTTGCTAAGTTCGGTCATTGTTCTAGGACTTCTTAGGGATTTGAAAAAGAGAGAACTTTTCTGCGTCTCCAAAAAAATAAGAAGAATGTTCAAAATAATAAAGATGCAGTATCAATGCTAGTGAAGTTATTAAGAGATCAATGATTAAATGAGTGGGATTTCTGGGTGGACATGCAAGTCACTGCAAGTTAAATGTTTCCTTAAGGAAAAATAGAAACACTATGATGCAGGATGCAGAAGTAAGCAAGGAGTTCAGTTTTATAATTCTTGGGATTGCCATGTGGAACATGCCCGAGATAATCTCAGATTCTGTGATTCACTAGAGAACACAAGATTCTTGCCATATAACTGTAAAAAAATTGTGACAGAGAAAGGGCGCAAAAATTGATTACTGAAGTGGGAAAGGACATGAGGTGAAGTTGTGGAAATCAGGTTCAGTGTGCACAGGTCTTATCTCTGAGAAGTTACTGCAAGGTGTTAGGACAGGATGTGTGAAATACAATCTATTTGGGAAATCCATTATCAACTCAGAGTCTGTGGTTTTAATTGGAAACTGGTCAGGTAACACCTCCTTAGCTTCACACTGTAGAATTCCAGATTTTAAGGCAGGAGGAGATCTTGAGAGTAGACCTCTATTGTCATAGGCAGTATCATTTGCATCAGAGAATGAATGAAACCTCACACATTCTATGTCTGCAAGTCCTAGCCAGGGACCATCCTTGGGAAAGCAGTCGAGGACAACCTAAAGCCTTGGGATCCTGCACCCACATGGGAGACCCAAAAGAAGCTTCTGACTCCTGGCTTCAGAACAGTTCAGCTCTGGCCACTGCGGCAACTTGAGGAGTGAACCAACAGATAGAAGATCTTTGTCTCTGTCTCGCCTTCTCTCTAAATCCAACTTCCCAATAAAAAATAAACCTTTTTGAAAAAAGAAATATATATGTAGATACATGTATTTTATTTGAAAGCCTGATTTTTGGAGAGAGAGACAGAAAGGTTTTCCATCTGCTGATTTACTATGCAAATGGCCATAACAGCCCAAGCTGAGATGATCTGAAGCCAGGAGCTTCTTCACTTCTCCCATGTGGGTTCAGGATCTCAAGGACTTGAGCCATCTTCTGCTGGTTTCCCGGGCCTTAAGCACGAATCTGGATGGGAACTGGAACTACCAGGAAACAAATTGCCATCCATATGGGATATCTGCTCCAAAGGGGGGGGAGATTTAGCAAGCTTTGCCACTGCACCAGCCCCACAACCAGATTTTTTTTTTTAATTTCATTTTATGACACAGTTTCATAGTCTCTGGGATTCCCCCAACCCCTCCAAAAAGCACCTCCTCCCGTATTAAATTCTTCCATGTTGTTGCAGTAAGTACAGTTCATATGCAGTCATGATTCCTTCATTGTGGGCATGGACCATGTAGAAAGTCCAGCATCTTATTGTCCAGATAAATTCAAGAGTTTCATTGGGAGACCACCTCTGGTCTGAAAGTAGAGCTGGCAGAATATCATCCCCTCCAACAAAAAGCCACAGTACAAGTTCAACAACAATTCACAACATCATGAAGTTAACTGACATGGTATTGAGTGACCAATGTTAGAAAATGCAAGTTCTTAACCACATCCTGTGACTATTTCATTGACATTTCAGTTTTAGTTTATACACAACCGGCTGCTGTAAATCTTAAAATAGTTGTAGGGTACTATTCAGCTGTCTTGTGTTCATTTTCATTTTTATATTTAACAGCTTATAGTATTCAAACGTGATTTCTACTGAACTTTGCAAATTTTAGGCTAGTCCAAACAGGTGTATAGTTCCAACATGCCAAATATTAACAATTGAGGAGCAGAACAGTTTTAGGAGGGGTGTGCAGAGAAATCTTCAATACCTTAGTGAGGAGTAACTAATCTTTGTGTCCTATCTAGTAAGGTATATGGGAGTCTAAGCTGACTTTTTCTTGTCTGTTCTAAGCTTTTCTTGTTGGTCTCTATCTATCTGATCTAATTTTCCCACAAGGATGACAGTTGGACCTACTATCATGTTCATTCTTTCCTCCAAAGAATATATGTAATTCTAACCATATTATATGCATGCCTTACTCTGGAGAGGTTAAACCTAAGTATAGACAAGTAGTAGCATGTCCAGGTCATTGGTATTAAAAGTGTAGTTTGTGGACTTAGGAGTTCTGATATCATGTTAGGAGGTTGTACAATATTAAAATTATTTTGGCATTTTAGCAAGTAATACATAAATTTTAGCATACATCACCACTGGGATCTAAGATCACACTAATAATTGTTATAATTTACACTGCTTGCACTGACAGAAAAACAAAAGCCATTTCCACTGATGAAAATATTGTTAATGAAACAATAAAATTATTAATTTTATTAAATTTTGACTCTTGAGTGTCTGCACTTTAGGTATTGTGTGAATGACAATGCAGAGTGCACTTAAAGCACTTTTGCATTGTGGTTGTCTAAATGAAAAGCACTTCTGTGATTATTTGAGTTCCAAGCTGAACTAACTGCTTTTATCTTGAAAGAACAACTGACAAAATATGGTTATTCCAACTGGTATTTGTCATTTTTCAACAATGAATGGAGTAAACCTATCACTTCAAAGGAAAAAGTGACATTATTTGTTGCTAATAATGTAATTCAGGCTTTCAAGAAAATTAGAATTTTGTAAAATTTGTATTTGCCAACATGAGTTTGAAAGCTTCTCTATACTTAAAGTCTTGTCTGATGAGGGTGATAGTGTTAGTAACAAATACCCCTCTCTCAATTCAGAATCTTAAAAACTGTCAACATTGAGGAGCTGCATAACTCACTGAACCATAATTTTCTAAATTACTAGTCCAAACTCTTTTAAGAAAGCATCCAGGAGGTCAGAGGATTCATTCAAAATACAAGATGAACCCTTGACTTTTCATGCAGCAGAGAAAGAAGTGTTCATTGACATGATTTCCAGTTCATGATTTGTTAGGTTCTGTGATTTAATGGCAGCTAACATTCAAGAAATACCACTTGTGAAGTTTGGTATAATAACATAATGGGATTTCCATCTATAAAAGTGCTTTTTCCTTACCAGCCACAGTGTTTGTGTGGTTAGATTTTCTTCATCTGTAACATAAAATAAATTAGATGCAGACTCAGATATGAGAATCTAGCTGTATTTTAATAAACCAGATATTAAAGAGATTTGTAAAAGTGTTAAGAAATGCAAATATCTCTTTTGTTGGGGCAAATAATTTTTCAGTAGCATATTATTTATATTAACATGCAATGTTATTTTTAAATCAGTTATTAAATTAATAGAATTTTTAAAATATGGTAAATACCAACAACTATAACCCAAAAGCTCATCAAGTTCTCAGTGTTTTCCGTGTTTAAAAGGAAATTAAAACAAAACAAAAAAAAAACCTTTGAATTTCTGGCCAAGGAAAGAAAACAAAAGATAGCTAAAAGAAGATTGATGAACTTTTTTAGAGCCCTGCATTTAGGTCCTTTCAATTCCTTAGCTTTATCATTAGTGCCATCCTAGATGACTTAAGTCCCAATTTCAAAGACTCTCCTGTAGTTTCTCAGTGATCTTCATTTTGTTTCTCCTTTGTTGGCATCTGCTATTAAACTCTGAACCATGGCATCACTCTTACACTGTATAGCACACTTGTCCCTCTAGCTCATGGATAACCCCGTTATCCATCTTCCTCTTATGTCCTCATTTCCTCCCTAGTCTACCTTGCTTCTACTATTTTTAACCAAAACCCTGGCATTTATTTCCCTATCTTGTCTTACGACTTATTGTTTGTCCCTTGGTGCCTCATATCACATTTCTGTCTACGTGCATGTTTCTGTAGTGGTCATCACGTTCACCTAACACATTTCTGTCTAGAACCTCTCTGTTGTGCCTTCTCTTCCCTGCCTATGTCATCCTTCTATAGTCTAAGAAAATGTATCTGGTATCTGATAACTCAAAATTCTATAGGAAAAAAAATCAATTCGTATCATACAGCTGAATTTTATAGGAGTTTTACTTATAAGACTGTGTTAATGTCACTTGTTGGTCTTCCTTGTAAGAATTTTGGGATTTTGATCCCAGTCATACATCAAATGATGATGAGCCAATCTGTTTGAAAGTTTTGATGTGATTTAAGTTACATGCTCTTTATGTATCGATTTCTTGTTCCTTTTCCTTGATACTTTTTTGGTGCTGACCTAGAAATAATATGGTACATAAGTGTAGTATTCTTAACTATAAATAAAGCAAAAATTAGTTCTTGTCACTTGTATTTTAATTGCTATGAAACTTTATTGGACAATTGAAAGTAGGTTACATGTAAGAGTTGTGTGAATGTACAGAAAGAAAGATCGTTTTATTTTTCATGGTGTGTACTTTGTAACTGTTGAAAAGTTAAATAATATTTTCCTTTACTTATAGGCTGTTGGTATAACTTATGGGAATTTCCAGACACTTTATGATAAATCTACCATGGTCACAAAGTCCTTAGAATACCTTGGTGAAGTATTAAAGTATATAAAACCTTATCTGGGTAAAAAAATTTGCACTGCAGGACTGCATTTGACTTATGGAATGATGGGTATGTATTCCTGGAATCATTTTGCTAGTAACATTTTCTTAGATTGAAACTATAGTACTGACTGGCTTAATCACTACTTTGTGTACAATCTTAAAACTAATCCTAAATGTCATGAATTTGCTTAAAATAATACATGTTGACGTTCAAGTATATCTCTGTTTTGTCTATTTCCTCTTAGTACTTTTGTTGACCTTACATTAACAGTAAAATTATTAACAGTCGATGCAAACATATACCAGCACCAGTTGTTATCAGTAGTCTGTTGTATATCACATTACAAATATGTGATATCAACAACTAAAATGGTCCCTTTTTGATGCTCATGTATACCTAGTTATAACTAAAAACATCAGAAAAGCAGAACAGGTTTCTATTTTTATGATCTGCTCCTTATGATGGAGATCAGGAGAGGATTTAATATAGCAGTGACAGTATTTATGCTTTAATTCTTGCTTCTCTCAGCAGTGCTGTGTTTTCTCTTTTCAGCCAGAAATCTTTTTCTGTACCTGTTCCATGACAGTGGTGTTCATGGATCTTAGGAAGTCAGTAATTTGAATATCTTTGTTCAGTGAAAGTGTGTTACTAACCAAAAATATGAACTATTAAGTGATAAATTAGGAGAAGTTCCTTAGTAGTTTTTATATAGATTTAATATTTTTTTAAATTTCTCTGTAGCCAGACTTTATATTCTTGTATCTCTGTTCCCTTCAATATTATTTATGTATGATTAAATCTGAAATGGGCTGTCTGAAACCTTTTATGTTTGTTGTGAAATATAAAGGAGAAAGTAAAAATGTATAAATATGAATCACTTAGAATGTAAATGAAAACAATAGTAGCAGCTCCAACATCTTAATTTTAAGAGAATGATGCTAGAGTTTATTGTAAATTTAATATGGTAAAATATATATACATTTTTAAATATAAAATTTTACATATAATGTATTACTCTCTATAATATATTCTGTTGCTTCTAGATTTAGCTTTTGCAATGCTAATGTTGAATTCGGGATAAACCTTCATTTAATGAAACACATGATTGTCTTAGCAAGAACTATTTAAATTTTATTTGTATTGGTGGCATATAGACCTTACCTGAAGCCAGATTCTACTTACCAATAAATGAGGATCTTTGTTTTGCCGCCTTGTTTGTCCTACTTAATGGCAGCAAGATCTGTATTCTTTCCCTTTATCTAGGTCTCAAAGCCTGGGAATAAAATATACTGCTACAGTGCTGCCCATCTATTCATTAGAAAGTAGGAACAGGCAAGTTACTGTTTTCTTCATGTAAATGTTTATAGTGAAATGGACAAGGAGCAATAAGCTTTTGAGAGTTTGAACTCTTAATTATGAAATGTTGATCGGACTTTCTTAACTACTTGATGGAGAATTAATCACAGAAGCCTTCTAAAAAATAGTTTGAAAGCCAGAGAAATAGGCAAACAGGGAGAGGTAGAGAAACAAATCTTCTATCTCCTGGTTTATTCTCAAATACCTGTAATAGCTGTGGCTTGGCCAGGATAATGCTGAGAGCCTGGAACTCACTCTGCATCTTCCATGTGGGAGCTGGGGGCCTGGGCACTGAGCTTCGCCTGCTACCGTCTAGGGTATGTGTTTACAAGAAGTTTGAGTAGAAGCAGAACTGGATCTCTAGACCAGTTCTTCTCTTTGAGATGTGGTCTTCCCAATCAGCATCTTATCCACTGTATCAAAACACTTACCTCATCTACTGAAACTTTGTGCTAAATCTGTGTAGCCAATTCTCAACTTGGAATCCTCTGTTGTATTTTCAAGATTGCAAACTGCTGAAGGTGCAAGGTGTTGATAAAATTGAAGAATGCATTTACAAATTTAATTATAGCCAGCACTTTATGAAAAACAAGGTTGATTTCATCAGTAATGGTGATAATTCCCTTTTGTATTGCTTATGGTTTTTCTCATTCATAATCACTCATATTTGGCTGCTTTTATGTGCTTCTTTTGATCATCCTTGTGTCTTCAGTCATTCTTCCTGGTTTTGTCTTTATAGTTGAAATTCTACATATGAACCCCTCGGTGCTCTACCCAATTGTCATACTTTTCCCACAATCCTAAGTATACTTGATCTTCATAATTGTACTTTGTGCTTCTCGTGACAGTTTTTTGCATTACAATTTATGATAGTAATTCATCTTTGACATGCCCCTGTTAAGCTTTAAGATTACTCAAAGAAGTGGTCATATCTTTTGAATTTTTGTTTCCCATCTTATGAAAATAATTTTGTTGAATATTTGTCAAGCACTGAGTTGGGACTTGGGAATCTATAGGTTGAAGATCTCCAACGTAAGATTAATATGTGCTAAATATATATTTCAGGCATGCAATAATTTTATAAACTCTGTACTAATGTATTTTCTAATGTGGAAGCAGGAACACAATAATAAAATACAAGTTTAAGGGATATAGTGGGTAAAGATCTGCCTGTGGCACCAGTATCCCGTATGGGCACTGTAATCTAGCCTCTCTGCTTCCTCTCCAGCTTTCTAGTAAGGCACCTGGGAAAGAAGTGAAGCTCTTCCCAAGTGTTTGGGGCCCTGTACCAGCATGAAAGACTTGGGAGAATTTTCTGGCTTCTGGCTGCATATTGGTCTAGCTCCACCCATTACAGCCATTTGAGGGGTGAACCAATGGATGGGATATCTGTCTCTCCCTTTCTCTGTAATTCTCTTCTTAAGTCAACAAATGCATCTTCAGAAAGGAATAAAATGTTAAGTGTACACTGTAGTGATCCCATTTCTTTATATTTAGAATATTATATGCTGTAAATAAATCCATAAAAACTTTTATAGTGGTTTTCTTTGGAGGATTATTTTTATATTAATGTTTTTATGTGTTTCATTTTTATCAGTAAAAAAATAATGTATTATAGACAGGAAGATGAGGCCTTTTATTTTTGCAGAGTAACTGTGTATTTTCATATTTTCACATGTTTTTTGACTTAAAATATTCATTTCTTGGGGCATACAAGTGACACAGTTACATAAGCTGTCACTTGCAATTCTGGTATCCCATGTCAACAATGTTGGTTCAAGTCTTCGCTGCTCTACTTTTTAGTAGCCTTCTTTCTAGTACACCTTCAAGGAAGCAGAGAATGACTCAAGTGCTTGGACCTCTGCCATGCCTGTCAAACCCCGATGGAGTTGCTAGCTTCTGGCTTCAGGTCTGGCTCTCACACAGCCATTTGTGGGGTGAACCCGCACTCCCTGCCCCCCATCTCTCCCTTTGTTTCTCTCTCCTCCACTTTTATCTCTTCCTTCCTCTCTTTACCTCCCTGCCTCTCTACCTACCTCCTTCCCTCTCTGCTTGTCCCTGATGCTATGTCTTTGAAATAAATGAAGGAATCTTTTTAAAATACTTTGTCTTCATCTTCCCTTGTTATAGTTTTAGTGCTACAGATGCGTAGACCAATATTCTTTGCTAAAGCTTCAAAAAAGGAATTTCATACAACAGTAAAACAAATGTGTTATATCTGTCCTTTGTGAACTCATCAGACATAAAATCTTCAATGCAGTATTTTAAACACTGCAGAAGGTAGAATATTTGTGTGAAAGTAGATGGTAACTTAGGGTTGGAAGGTCCATACTCTTTGTAGGACTCCCGAGTGTTATGAATCTTTTCAGATGGTCGTGATGGCAGTTGTTTTTACAGATATATTCATGTTAGCAAGAATATGATTTCTTTGTATATTGATAGCATACTTAAGTTTTCTACCTCCTGAAAGACACAAGGAGCAAGCTGGCTTCTTTTAAAATATTGCTATGTGAACATTGAGTTTCTGTATGATTGTTGAGTTGCCATTTACAGCAAATCTTGCCTTGTTGTTTTTAGAAGTGATTACTTTTTTTTAAAATATATTGATTTCTTCTAAGTATGTGTTTCTTTTCCTTTAGAGATTGAGTTGTAAATGTTTTGCTTAATGACAGTAACTGAATTTTTATCATCATTTGCTAAGATAGACTATAAAATAAAATTTTATGCAGTAGACATCCCACCGTGCTGTTTAGACAAGTACTAAATATTTTCCAAAATCCACTTGTCAAAGACATCGTAAAAACATTAATACATTCTAATAGGAATTGTATATACTCTTAATTACTTTGTTAACCAAGTGTACCCATTTGTTATTCTTTACTATTATCAGATCTGTAATCCTGCACTGCTTTTTAACTTGGGTTATAAACTTGCATCTGAAATTTCTGGTGGCCGAAGCAGAACTTTGTGGTAGCCAATTTCCCAAAAAGCGAAATTATTTAATTTGATCATTCAATATGTAATGACATATGTAAATATATCACATTGCTTGTGAGTGTATACATATTAAATGCCATTTATTCAGAAAGTTGATATTTATCTTGGCCCAGAACTTCAAGAGAAATTTCCTTGCTTAGTGAAATACATGTCTCAAAATGTCTTTTGACACCTCGTATATTTTTCTTTCTACTGTTTTTACTTGGTTCTGTGTGCTTTAAATATCAATTGTTTTATATGATAACAATAACATGTTACACTTAGAAGGTAATTATAACTATTGTTATTTCTCTTCATTATTAGGAATTCTTGTTAAATCATGGGCACAAATCTTTTCTACATCTAAAGCTCAAAAATTACTGTACCGGATCATAGATTGTTTACTGCTGCCGCATGCAGTGTTGCAGCAAGAGAAGGAGGTTCCTGCCCCTATGTTGACTGCAATTCAGAAGAGTCTCCCTTTGTTTCTCCAGGTATAGTAATTATAACTGCTTGAAAGTTTTAAAAGCAAAAACTGAATCTTCCCTATAAGGACAACTTATTGGACCCAGATTCGAAAACTGTGTACCCAAATTCGAAATAGTGTACATGTAGCACATCCACTGAAAAAGTTTAAAATGTTTTTATTGTTTGTCTCAGAAAGCAAAGTAAAAGAAAAGCAATTTCTTCTCCTTTTAGGAGAGAGAGGAGGCAGAATCGTGTACTTGTTTATGAAAACATGCTTAGTGTTTGCTTTAGAGACCTTTGCTGTCTACTGACTAGACTAGCGGTGAGTACATGAGACAGCAGAATAAGAACATGGAAAGAGCAACAGGGACAAAGGCATGAACTTTAAGAAAACACAATATACTGAGAAAAAGCAAATGATTCTCATGTGACCAGAAATTTATGTGAGAGGAGCCCCTTACCAGAGCATGTTCATAAGCCATCTTTTACACAAAAATTTATGCACTTTGGGCAGGGAACTTAGAATCAGATAATCATGTTTACACTTCAGAAAGATGATTCTGGTGGCAATATCTAAGTCATTTGGCATGAAGGTTAGATTGAAGACTTAGAACAGTGACTTCATTGTAATAACCCACATATTATCTGAAGGTTTTGAACTAAAGCAACAGGAAGATACTAGCAGATTGCAAAACATGTATGATCTCTGCTTTGAAGTACTTACAAAGTGAGTATTTTGGAGGGGCAAAATGAAATGAAATACAGCCTGAATTCTAGAGTGACTGCTTATGTCAGTAGTTAACAGCAGTGCTGCTAACTGAAATGGAAACTTCTGGAGATGAAGGGATAAAGGAAGAATTGTTTTTGTTTTTGTTTTTTATTGGAAAGTCAGATATACAGAGAGGAGGAGAGACAGAGAGGAAGATCTTCCATCTGATGATTCACTCCCCAAATGGCCGCAATGGCCGATGGTGCACCGATCTGAAACCAGGAGCCCGGATCCTTTTCCGGGTTTCCCCTGTGGGTGCAGGGTCCCAAAGCTTTGGGCCGTCCTCGACTGCTCTCCCAGGCCACAAGCAGGGAGCTGGATGGGAAGTGGAGCTGCCAGGATTAGAACCGACGCCCATATGGGATCCCGGGACGTTCCAGGAGAGGATTTTAGCCACTAGGCCATGCTGCCGAGCTCGAGAATTGGTTTTTGAACAGCATTAATGTAGGGTGTTATATACTTTCTAAGTAACAATGTCCAATAAGCATTTAGAAATATTGATTTTCTCAAAGAAAAAATAGGTCTGGAGCTATACTTTATGACTCATTGCTGTTTAATATGGAATTCAGATACTTCTTAATATGCGATCCAGAAACTGAGGAAGAAGGGAGAGAAGGATTTTGATTAGATGACAAGCAACGTCTACATGAATTCTTTCACAGAAAATTTATGCTTTCTGAGAAGTTTTAAATTGACTCTTCTTCACTTATTTTTTAATTTTTATTTGAAGTGCTTAATATTGATTGCATAGTTGAGAGAGATGCATAGCCATGTGGGCCTCTGATTAAAGGGGGAGGGCTGAGATCTGGAGCGAGGTGGTTGGATAAATGTTTGGTGTGCCTACTGAGAAGAGAGAACAGGGGCAGCCACAGCACAGTGTGACCACCAGTCTTCTAGAGGGCAGGTAGATAGAGGAGAGCTATAAGCAACTGGCAAGTATGCATCTTTTTTTTTTTTTTTTTAAGTATTAGTCTTTGTTCATGTAAGTCCTCTTAAACCCAAGCAATCCAGGTAATAGCAATTCTTAGAAACTTTACAGGTGGTAAGAATTTTGATGGATTATCCATTAGAGCTGACTTGAAATTCTGTCTTCAATGTATCTAACTCGCCTTTTAAGAATTTTTGGAAATTTTCCAGTTACTACTTCATCTTCTGCTTGAATATAGTTGTCCTTAAGAAAAAAAGCCTTATGGGCCCAGCAGCATGGCCTAGCGGCTAAAGTCCTCTCCTGGAACGCCCCGGGATCCCATATGGGCGCCGGTTCTAATCCCTGCAGCTCCACTTCCCATCTGGCTCCCTGCTTGTGGCCTGGGAAAGCAGTCGAGGACGGCCCAAAGCCTTGGGACCCTGCACCCGTGTGGGAGACCCGGAAGAAGTTCATGGATCCTGGCTTCCAATCGGCATAGCATTGGCCGTTACACTCACTTGGGGAGTGAATCATCGGATGGAAGATCTTCCTGTCTATCTCTCCTCCTCTCTGTATATCTGACTTCCTAATAAATAAAAAAAAAAAAAGAAAAGAAAAAAGCCTTATATGAGTGGGCATTGCAGGTTAATTTGACACTTGCAATGCTATGCATCTCATATCATTGTGCTAGTTCCAAAGCAGCTTCTTGCTGATGTGTGCAGGAAGGCCATATTAGCCAGCGTAATTGGGTCTCTGCAACCCACTTGGGAGACCAGAATACAATTCCTGGCTTCTGGTTTCCACTTGGCCTAGCCCTGGCTGTGCAGCCATTCAGAGAGTGAACTAGTGGATCAAAATTTCTGTCTCTTTCTATACCTGTTTCTGTTTCAGTCTTTGCTTCCCTCTCTCTGCCACTACATCCAGTGAATCTTCAAATAAGTAAACAAACAAAATTTGCTAACAGTGTTCCTTTGCTTTGCTTTGCTAGGGTTTTAACAGCTTTATGCTGTTTTTCAGTTTGAAGTTTCAAAATTTCATCCTTATCTGTTTCTGCCAACCTAGAAATGAAATTTTATTGTAACATTTTGTTTCTATGTTGATACATGAAGTAACATGATATTTAGTAATACCGGCAGAAACAGATGTCTTTTTCCCTGGGTATTGGTTTGATCACTTGTAAGTATTATACACTGAAATGTAATCCATATTAAAGTATTTTATTAACTGCCATGCAAATAGAAGAGATTAAATTGATAGACACACAACAGAACATTATGTGGTCTGTGTACATTGATTAAACTCCAAACCTCTACATTTTCCTTTGCATAGCTGTACAGGTACACAAAATATTATCATCAGTGGAGTTTTCTGTAAAAATTAAAAAAAAGAAAGAAAAAATGAGTATACAACAGTTGACACAACAGTGTCTGACAAAGGAAACTAATGAATTTTTGTTAGCATGAGTCTCAATGACATTGATATTCCTCAGTTAATTTTTTAAATTAGTACATTTCTTAACGTGGACATTTTTTTTTACTTAAATGTTATACTCTTAGAAAAATGTCAGTATTTTGCATTAAAGATTGGCCTGGAAATTTATTTGGTAAATCTTTGAACGCACACCCAAAGTTTAATCATCAGGTTTTGGTGACCAAATTTTCAGAGGATGTGAAGAGTAAAGCATCTTCCTAACTTCCTCGACTTCTCACTTGCTTTCTTTGTCAGGCTGTCAAAGATGTGTATGCTTGGGACCATAGCATGGGAGCCCCATAGCTCATATATACATTATCTCCTTATGTTAGATGTTCTTTCTGATTGCACTAAGTCACAGATTCTGTATGTTCTTATGCATTGTTTTTGAAACTTTACCTCAGTATTTCTTTTTATTTTTTTCTTATAGGGCATGTGTATCGTGTGTTGTCAGTCTCAAAATCCAAATGCCTATTTGAATCAACTGCTGGGGAATGTTATTGAGCAGTATATTGGGCGATTTCTTCCAACCTCACCGCATGTTTCTGGTCTTGGACAGCATCCTGTTTTGTTGGCACTGAGAAACTCAGTCATTGCTCCACCAACATCACCATCGCTAAAGAAATGCATTGTACAAGTCATAAGGTAGATGAAAATATTAAAAATAGATGATTTGTACAAATTATTGATTTCTGCTTAAGAGCAACGAGGGAGCATCTGAAAAGATTTTGGCAGTCCTTAGAATGCTGTTAGTCTAGAAACATTTTCCCTGTCTAAGAATTTATTAAAATGACAGTCGCTCATGGCAAAATGCTCTTTACATTGCTCTTTTTTCTTCTTTAGCTATTATTTTTTTTATATATCCTAAAGATACATTTTTTGTTTTGTTTTCATCAGCTAAATAGTAATTGTATTTAGTTCTGTTCAAAATCCAATTATGTAAGTGAAAAGTTGAGTGCTAAGATGAAAAGAAGCAATATTAAGTTCTCTTTTGTTAGTCTCTTCTGTTTTTTTAACAACTGTTTTGTTATGAGGCAAATGAATAAATGAAACTCCTTAGTTCTTCCACTAGATTTCTTGCCCTCTAACAGTAGCAATGAAATATTCAATAATAGAAATAATCTTTGTCTTCATTCAGTATTTGGGTTTATGTGGAATTATTTTTTAAATATGAAGATGCTATGGCAATGTGTTTGATTTTTAGCTAGTGTTTCTGTTAGTGTTCTATGTTTTTAATGATCTGATAAATCTGTCTCCATTCTGACCTTTCTGCACTAGTGGTGTTTACTTGGGCTTGGAAACATTATCTTCTTCATTCTCTCTTCACGTTTCACATTCCTACTCCGTTGTCACAATACACCTGGGCAATTGTCTTCTAAGCAGTGCAGCTTTCATCAATTCCCTGAGTTTGGTTTCTGTAAAATATTGTTCCAGACCTTCATTGATGGCTTCTTGCAGGTGGAACAAATTCTACACTTAGCTTTCCAAGATTTGTCACTTGACTCCTCGAAAATGTATTATGAATGGTAGCATATGCAAAGCCTAATGAGATTTAGTTACTGCCCCTGAAGAGTGCATTACAGTTCTCTACATCACAGTCTTGTGATATCATTTTATTAATTAAAATGCCATCCCTATAGGCTAAATCCTACCTATCCTTTATAGAACTCACATCTGATATCTCAGGGTTCCAGGATGTTTCTTTGCTTTTTCTGAAATCCTATGCACTGTATAACCCAAACTGAAGAGTTACAGCTTTGTATTACTTGTATCTGAATTTTCAACAAGATTATAGTAATTTACCAATATCTGAGACAATGCATAAGTAACTTTAGTGTAAGCTGAATAGCAAGTGCTAAAGTGAAGTTAAATCCATACAACCATTTTAACCCATTCTTTCAGATTCTGGTTGCATTTGCTTACTTTGCTTTCCCACTGGTGTACGGTGAAGACTTTTTTTCCATGGTTTCTAATTGGAGACTCCAACATACAACAGATTATGTTTTGTTAAATAGGAAGGATGCACGTTGCATCCTGTGGCTCCTTCATGCCACGCTTTTCCACTTTTAATCCCCCAATACCTTCATGTTACGGCTTCTTCTTTTGAATTTCTGAAAACTGCATGCTGCGTGCTTTTCATTTTCAAGGCATCTGTTACTCTGTATTGTAATTGTTTTGTTTTCTTTTATGTGGAACATCTACTGGATGGCGAGCCCCATGCTTTCAGAAACTGTATCTTACTTAACTTTAATGTTCCTAGACTTGTATGTGGCACACAGTGTGTTGCCAGTTCAGTGATAAATACTGTTAAAAAACCTTGCCCTCATAGAATAAGTGAATCTTCTAATATGTAATAATGGTTAGTTACTGTAGGGAATAGAAATAAATACTAGTCCATAGTTTCTGACCCTAAGGAGTATATGCCTAATTACCATGTTAATATTACTTTGAAATGTATACAGACTTCTAATTGATTTAACCACATAGAGCAATTTTTTATATTCTCTAAACTTTATAACCTGAGAAATCCCTGCTTGCATTTATTCAGTTAATGAATATATACTAAATCTCTGCCTGTCCTGAGCCACATCCTGCTCTAAGAGGCAGAGATATAATGATGAGTCAGATGATTTCTTAATTACCTTTACCATCTTTCTTGAGTTCAGCGCTAAAAGTTGTCTTACGTTGGCAGATGCCATTAAACCCTGATTTTTTCACTTACTGGAGGAAAGAAAGAGGTAAAGCTTGAAGGGGAAGTTAATTCCCAGGACAGTCCTCTTATTCATTTGGGAAAATAAGGCTTCTCCTTAATCCTTAAATAAGTAAATTGGAAGGGAGATTTCTTTATGCAAATTTGACATTCGAGAAAAATGTTACAGCAATGAGGAGCTGATACAGGAGATCAAATTTATATTAGAAATGAGAAAACATTAACAATTAACTTCTCATTAAGTTTATTTTAAATTTAGTTTGCGTCTGTATTAAACTTTGGGCCCTTATAGCACACTGATAGGTGTAGTTACTCTTCCTGAAATCTTAGATTTCAAGATAGCACAGTAAAACATAAATGCTTCTAAAATTTTTCACTGTAGTGGGAAGAGAGGACATGTATATTTTGCCGATATATTTCAAGTATGTTACATTTGGGTCTGCTCTATTAAAGCTTTAAGCAGAAATAAAAACCAGAACTTTGCTTATTTTTAGGAAATCGTATTTTGAGTATAAAGGGTCCTCACCTCCCCCTCGCTTAGCATCCCTTCTGGCCTTCATCCTCCAGCTCTTCAAGGAAACCAACGTAGATATTTGTGAGGTTGAACTACTCCTCCCTGGCATCTTAAAATGTTTGGTGTTGGTCAATGAGCCCCAAGGTTAGTTTGTTTTTAAGCTTTTATTCTGTCATTGTCTTCTGTTTACAAGTTAAGAAAGCATTGTTTCCTGTCTGTTGAACTAATAGTAACAAAAAGCTTGTGATCATTTTACATTTTTTGGCATAAACCATGATTTAAAAATAAACTACAGGGAAAAGCTGAAGTTAGGTATGATTTTTTAAAATGGATAAAAACTAACATATTGGAATATATCTTAGTTTTTGCTTTCCCTGCAAGGAAAATGGCTTATTAAGGGCTATTTTTATTTATTTTTTTCTGTATCTATTTATTTGAAAGAGTTATAGAGAAAGGGGGGCACAGAGAGTGAGAGAGACCTTCAGTAAGCTGATTGACATCCCAGATTGCCTAAACAGGGCCCTCATGGTGGCCTACCTGATTAAACCACCAGTTGCAGTGCCCGTATCCCATATTAGCACCTGTTCAAGTCCTGGCTGCTCCAATTCTAATCCAGTTCTCGACAGCAGAGGATGACCCATGTCCTTGAGAGACGTGGAAGCAACTCCTGACTGATTTCTGAGCCAGCTCTGGCCATTGTGGCCATTTGGGGAGTGAACCAGCATATGGAAACTCTCACTCTTTGTCTCTGTATGTGCCATTAAAATAAATAAAATTTCAAAAAACAAGCAGAAAGGATGGCCTAACTGGCCAGGATTGGGTCATGCCAAAGCCAGGAGCTTGAGGCAGGCTAGTCACAAAGTGACTACCATATGGAATGCCAGCCTTGGAAATTACCTCCTGCACCACAACACTAGCCCCAAAGGCATTTTTTTTTAATTAGAGTTAGTAACTTGTCGTAGGATGATTACTCAATCTGATTCAGTTATCAAATGAAACCACAATTGGTAAGAGGTCAGTGTGACTTCTGTTGTGCTAGCTGATTTACACCAAATCTGAAAAGTCGTCTGCTTCTACATCTCTGACTTTCAGTGTCATCAGCTTTATTTCCAGTGATTGCTTTAAAACTTCATGTATGTAATTCCTACTGTTAGTAATACGCTTTAATAAACTTATTGGGAATATGCAGAATAATAGCCATGATTCTCTATGAAAGGAGTTTTTGATATAAATATGAAGGGGAAATCTGTTTATCATAATAATGTGATTGTTGAAGGCAGGGCTTCCCCAGTGTTTCCACCTGTGTTCTTCTGCCTGCTGAGATAAGTGAATATTGTACATGCCCTGAAGAATCTGGGGCAGTGCCCAAAGTAGTAGCAGAAAGTTCAAACAACTCTTTGAAATGTTCTGTTTCATCTTAAAAATGTTTGCATATTTTTATTTATTCGTATTTATTTGAATATTTAAAATATTCCTCTCTGTTCCTAACCCCTAGTTTTTTGAAAAATGTTTGTTATGTATTGGCTTACAACTATATTGGATGGTGATATCCACTTCACTGGAGAATATCCAAAAGTGGGCCCCAGACTCTTCTTTAATAATTCTACCTTCATTGAAAACTTATTCCTGCTTTGAATTTCAATGAAGGCCAGACATATTATAAGTTACAAAATTTGTTGAAAACAAGCAAATAGAAAAGTATTCGTGCTGTACTAACAGTTTCACTTTTTCCATGACCTTATTTCCCATAGTTTCAGTTCCTCAGCTGATCAGCTATGATTCAAGCATATTAAATCAAAATTTCAGAAATAAGTAATTATAAATTTTAAATTACATGGTGAGTAGTGGGATGAAATTTTGTTTTGTCTTAGTCTGTCCCACTTTGGATATGAATAATCCCTTTTTTTCTTTTTTTTTTTCTTTTTTTTTGAAGATTTTTTTATTTGTTTATTTGAATAGAAGAATAACAGAGAAAGATCTTCCATCTTCTATTTCATTCATTAAATACCCACATTAGGTTAGCCTGAACCAGGCCAAAGCTAAGAGCTGGGAGCTCCATTAGAATCTGCCGTGAGAGTGACAGTCTCAAGTACCTGAACCAACTTTCATTGCCTTCTCAGGTGTGTTAATAGGTAGTTGAATCAGGGTTCCTACTGGGACTCCAATATGTGATACAGGCATCCCCTAAGTGATGGCTTACCCTGCTATGTCACACATCAGCTCCCGATTTACCCCTTTTTTACTATCCACTGGTTAGTCATTTAATCAACAGGTAGCTCATGATACTACTGCAGTATTGCCATTCTGCTGGTCAGGTAGTTCTTATATCACTTAGAAGTGTTTACAAAGTATAAGAGTAGTGATATAGTGATTTGTTATTATTGTTACTCTCTTACTGTGCCTAATTTATAAATTAAACTATCAATGTGTAAGTATGTATGGGGGAAAATTTATGTAGGGTTTAGTACAAACCAGTTTCAAGAGTCCTTAGGGGATTCTTACAAGGCATCTTCATGAGTAAGGAGGAACTTTTAATGTAAGATTTTAGATATCAAGAAGAAGACCAGGGTTTATAAGGTAAAGTTTGCTTATCAAATATAGCCAGTGAGTGCATTTTATATTCAACTTGAATGGAATGCAGAATTCTTTATCTCTGAATTGCTGTTTTTGTAAGTCAAAAGAGCAGTATGGAATCCAAATTTGCAAGCTTGACTCAAAATTGTCTCTGACTCCTTGTGATCTATTTTTAAAACAATAATTTTTTAAATTGTAGAAAATTAGTCACCAAAGACTCAGCAGTTTTACCTGCCCAAGAGTAGTGAAAACCTGTAGCTTCTGGCACAACAAATAAGGAACTATGCAGGCCAACTCCCCAGCAAAATTGGTGAAAATTATTTTAAGGACAACAAGTAGATTCTCTGAAATACTCAAAGGTGCATAGCAAATAGACATTTATCTAAGAAAAGTCTACTGAAACTTGATAAAACCATGAGGAGCCAACCAAGAACATTCTTACCTTCCCAGCTAGCTCAATTAGGCAGAAGCTCTAGATTGACACATCCAATCACCCACTGCCCTCAGCTGCCAAGAAGGAGCTTCCTTAGATTATATTCTAGTCAAGTGTAACGTACAGATCATGGCCACATATATCTATTAGATCAGTTCAGTTATATGATAGAATCAGTAATTGTGACAGATGAAAAAGCCCTTGAGTCAGAATAAGTCTAAATTCCCATCAAAAGAACCTGAATTTGATTGGATCATTTTGTAGGGTAGTTAGCCAGAAATGAATTAGTGGAGCGTAACACCTGGATGGGAACAAGGACAGAGGACAGTCAGATTCCTGCCTATGTAATTGTCTCCCATGGAGATTGGACATACTCCTGAAGAACAATACTAGAAGCTTCACAGTGAGGGATTTTAGATTTTGCAGTGAAATGATAAGATGAGCTGTATACTGAAGACAACAAACAGGAAACAGAAACTGTTAGTGAAAAATCAGATATTGGATTTAATAGACAAAACTTCAAAGTATCTCCTATAAATAAAGTAAGGGAACTAAAAGCATGATAAGGTTGACAAAAGGAAGATGATGGTGCCACTTCAAACAGAATATCAGTTAAAAAAAATTATCAAGACAGGCATTTGCTTTAATGGTTAAGATGCATATGTCCCATTCATAGAGGCTTGCTCAGGCATTTGACTTCAGTTTTCTGCTAACACAAACTTTGAGGCACCTGTCATGGCACAGGTAATTAGGTTTATATTATTCCCTTGGGAGACTTATACTTATTTCCTCACTAATAGGTTCAACTTCAGCTATCGCAAGCATTTGGGAAATGAATCAAATGATAGGAGCAAGCAAATGAAAGAGAGATTATTTAATTAAAAAGAAAATCAGAGGGCCTGTTGCAAAGACTCATGTGGAATCCCATTTTCAAACATTGGGATATTATAGGTGCACCAGTTCATGTCCTGGCTGCTCCCCTTCCCATCCAGCTCCCTGCTTGTGACTTGGGAAAACAGCAGAGAACAGCTCAAAGCCATGGGACTCTGCAATCTGGTGGGAGACCCAGAAGAAATTTCTGGCTCCTGGCTTTGGATAGGCTCTGCTCTGGCCATGGCTGTCATTCAGAGACTGAACCAGCAGATGAATGATCTTTCTCTTGGTCTCTCCTTCTCTCTGTAAATATGCCTTTCCAACACAAATAAATAATCCTTTAGGGGAAAAAAATATAGGCTGGCTATACTGATAATTAATTCCATACAGAAACATTATTCATTTGGAATTGCAAGGGGTCCAGAATAGCCAAATGATAAAAATAATCAAATTAGGAGAATCATTTTTAAAATGTAATATGAAATACTACAGTCAAAACAATGTGGTGTTTGCAGAAGTGTAGATGTATGGATCAATGGAATGGAATTGAGAGATCAAGAATAAACCTTTGTTTTTATGAGCATGCTCAGATGATTTCATGGGAGAAAATAGTCCTCAAAAATGGATAACCACATGAAGAATTAAATTGGAACTTATATTTCTTATTATTTGAAATATTAAATGGTTTATGGCACTGTTGTCAGAACTAAACATAAAACACTTTAGAAGCATAGGGGGTAAATCATGACCTTGGATTTGGTGATGAATTCTTAGATGTGACTTCAAAAGTATAAGGCATAAAAGTAATAATACTCAGTTATGAAAAAGAACTAAGTGCACTATTACATGCCATACATGGGATGCAATATAAAATATTAAGTTAAAGGCACCCGGCATAGTAAAACTAACGTCCTCACCTTGAATGCACTGGGATCCCATATGGTCACCAGTTCTAATCTTGCTGGCCCCGCTTCCCATCCAGCTCCCTTCTTATGGCCTGGGAAAGCAGTGGAGGACAGCCCAAAGACTTGACCCTGCAACCGCGTGGGGGACCCAGAAGAACCTCAGGCTCCTGGCTTTGGATCAGTGTTGCGCCAGCCCTTGTGGTCACTTGGGGAGTTAGTCATCAGACGGGCAATCTTCCTCTCTGTCTCTCCTCCTCTGTATGCTGACTTTGCAGTAAAAATAAATAAATTTTGAAAAAAATTAAGTGAAGGAAGACAGTACCATTTGATCCCATTTGTATAGAAATAGAAAGTAGGTTAATAGTTGGCAGGGATTGGGAGAGATACAAGAAAGAGAATGGCTAAGAGATGGATTTTTGGGAAGATGTTTATTTTTGTACATCATATGTTTTCTGTTTCTGCTATAATAAATTATTAAGCTTCCTGAAAATTTTCATAACACTGTTTAACAGCATTAGCATGGTAATAGTGTAACATTGTTTGAAGCAGTAGAATGGTCTATAGTGTTGTAGAATATTAGCTTTTATCATCACATATACTATTTGAGTTTTCAGATTAAAAAAACTTAAACTCTTGTAATAAAATGAAGCAAAAGTGCATAATATTTCTTTTGGGGAAAAAAAACCAAAACAACATGAACATACTTCAGAAGAGAACATATTTTCCCAAATCAAGAGTGTTAAAAATGAGAATCCAGATGGCCAATTCAGATACAGTATGAAATGTTATACTTTTTCCTTCTAGTTAAAAGGCTGGCCACAGAGAACCTGCAGTACATAGTAAAAGCCTGCCAAGTGGGGTCAGAAGGAGAATCTGCTGCCCAGCTGACTTCTGTGTTGAGGTAACTGGAAAATATGCCAACTGGCAAGGAGACTGTTGCCAGCCATTTGACAGCCAACATGTTTTTTAAGTAACTAATTATCCAAAACATAATGTGTTACTACTTGTTTTATAATATTTCAGTAATTGTATATTTTGTCGTTAGTTTTTTTGCATTGCTATTTGTGGAAGAAGTACCACAGAAAAAATATAAAGGAGCTGACTTAATAATATTACTTCTGAATTTTTTGAGAGCAAAAAGTGGGAAATGGGAGTCACAATGTCAGGTGCACAAACCTTCAGAGCTTGCTTAGCTGATGTTACTAATGATCCAGTCCGCAAATACTGTACCTGACTGCCTGACTTGCTTTAGTTACTGCAGCTTCACGATGCATTTTGTTTAATTTGTGAAGTATTAGCGTTCTAGGAGTAGACCCATTGTACCTAAGAAAAACTTGTTCCTTTATTGCCTTGTCCCCTTTTCGTGAGGGTAGGCTTTTTGTTGTGGTTGTTTTTGGTTTTTTTGTTAGTATTTCTTTCTCAATATTTCTTCAGTTTACCTTTGTTTATCTCATCTCTGCCTTACCATTACCATGATAAACAATTTGAGTCCATTTTTCTTCATCATGTGCAGAATTTTGATTGCTCGGTTTTTTTTTCAGCAGGTGATTGCCACTTGTCAAGTGTTCAGTTTATTTAAATTGTGATCACTTGATGCTAATACATTTATGAAAATTATGAAACCTCAGTAAGGCAAAGAAGGACTGTTTGTTATCTAGAATCTGTTAGGCTTTTATTCTTTTTATTGGGGAGTGAAAATTTTAGGATTAAAATATATTTTATTCAGACCCGGCATGATAGCCTAGTGGCTAAATCCTTCCTTTGCATACATCAGGGTCTCATATGGGCACTGGTTTGTGTCCCAGCTGCTTCACTTCCTATCAGGCTCCCTGCTTGTATGCTGGGAGAAGCTGTAGAGGATGGCCCAAAGCCTTGGGACCCTGCACTCATGTGGAGGAGTCAGAAGAAGCTCCTGGGTTCAAATCGGCTTAGCTGCAGCTGTTACATATACTTAGGGAGTGAACAAGCAGATGAAAAATCTCTAATTTTCCTTCTCCCTGTACATCTGCCTTTCAAAAAAAAAAAAATATTTGAAAAAATTTTTAAAAATATATGTATATTTTATGAATAAGTTTTCTGTAGATCTAAAGATTTTAGTTAGGAAACATACAAATAAATTATAAGAAGTATTTCATTAAAATAACTAGGGATATGAAAAACTAAGATGTAGAATATTTGATTTCCCCTCTTCCTGCTAGTGTCTTCCACATTCTATCTGTCTAGAATGTTAATGTGAAGAAAATAGGGGAGAAAGAAGCACGTGGGAGTAGCTATTTTCCCCCTTGTTCTCCATCTAGGTAGGCCAGCTTTTTGCTCTTCAGCCTCACCCCCAAAGCCATCACCCTGACTCACACTGAGATAGGCATTTCTGTACTCTGTTGTTCAAGTGTTGCATATAGATCCTTATGATAATCTTATATGAAATCATCATTCTTATGTTCAGGTTACAGCTGATAACAGTACAGATAGCAATCCAAATAATTGCCTCAGAAATAATCTTAAATAACTTGTTCTTTCAGGCAGTTTATCCAGGATTATGGCATGAAATATGATTATCAAGTTTACAACATTTTAGAAACAGTAGCAACATTGAACCAACAGATTGTCATCCACTTGATCTCTACCCTTACTCAGTCTCTAAAGGATTCGGAGCGGAAATGGGGCCTTGGCAGAAATAGTGCACAAAGGTTTGTTCAATGAGTTGATTGTGTTTTCTTCATGAAGTTTATGGAATCTGTTTCATTCTATGATATGCTTTATTTTCCTATTCCCAGAAATTTGATATGTGTTGAAAAATGTTTTAGTATGTATTAGCAGTTTTTAAAGTGTGATTTTAAATAGCGTGTGTTATTTAACAGACTTAACTGGTGAATACATCCATTCAGAGTGACCCTGCAGAAAATGTATTTCCTCAGAGTTTTCCTCATTTGTGAGTGGATTTCAGAGCCTCAGGTTCCTTTGCATAATCTGTGCTGCCAATTAGTAGTTGCTTCAAGGGTGCTTGGTTTATTGCATCAACTATATTGTACGTATATAGTCAGTAAGTGACCCACTTATATAATGGATTTTGGTCAGAAACAGATGGTAGTTTTTTTTTTTTCCTTAAAATATTTATTGTAACCCCACCAAAATACTGCTGGACTCTTTGTGGAGTGCTCCAACATTGATTTATGGAGTGCTACAATAAACCTGTAGCTTCTTTAAAGAGAAAAAAAAAAGCAAAACAGATGAGTCATTACTCATAGTATAATTTGTGTCTAAAATTTAAGAATTAAGTACTTTAATCACATTGTGTGTGTCTACTAATTATCCCACTTAGTATAAAATTTTGATGTTGCAGTGTCATATTTGATATTCCTTAGAGACATGACTATACTGATTATAGCAATAGCTAACTATGAAATCTATCTTTTTGAAGAGTAAATGAAAACCAAAAAAGAAAAAGGAAAAATTGATGATTAAGTCTTTTATGTCTTTTCAATACCAGGGTGGAATGTCTCTTTTCTTTCTTACATGGAAATTTGGCTACCCTCTTATTGTTTCTGGAGAGAGGGTTGAATCACTTCAAATCATAGCTTTGAGGAAAAGATGTTTACTATTCGAAGTTCATCCTATGATCTCTATAACACCCAGCCTCTCTGAGCAGTCCACAGAGTTTCACATGAACAGTGTATTCTTGGAGCAAATGTTCTACTAACCTGCCACTGGTGTGGCCAGGCATGCCATGAGTGGGTTAATTTTAAAGATTCTGATTAGCAGGGTCCAGCACCATGGGATATTTGGCTAAACCTGTACATGCAGCACTGACATCCCCATATGGATACTGATTGTTTCCTGGCTGCTCCACTTCCAATCCAGCTTCCTGTCTATAGCTTGTGAAAGCAGTAGTGGATGGTTAAAGTCCTTCCTCACATGGGAGATCTGGAGGAAACTTCTGGCTCCTAGCTTCTACCTGCACATTTCTGGCCATTTGGGTCCTTTGGGGAGTAATGCAATAGATGGAAGAAATCTCTCTCTCTCTGTCCCTTCTTCTCTGAGTAACTTTGCCTTTCAATTAAAATGAAAAGAAAGATTCTGATTAGTACAGGCATTTAGACTAATGAAATAGCTACTAGTTACAACAAATTATCTAAAAACATCCCAAATACAGTGAAGGACTAGAGAATTTAATTGATTAAACTATTTTATTTTCAACCTTTGGTACTTGTAAAAATATAAATCACAATGGAATATGTAATAAAATTGTTACACTTATTCAGTTTTGTGTTATGGTTATAGTATCTGTGTTTCAGTGTTTTGGTTTGTGATTTAAAACTTCCCATTGTAATCATACCATCATTGTCATTAAGCAATATTCCATGAAAATACTTCATTGATCTGACCATTTAACCCATACTTTATATGTAAGTTACACCAAAAAAAAAAAAAAAATTAAAGCCTAAATCAATGTTTAGCTACAAAATAAAGCATAATTTTTAAAAGTTTATCAAGAAAGATAGATTGCTATATTGATAGATGTACTTAATTTATAAATACATAAATGGAAAAGGCATTAAATGTATTTGTCTTCTTTTTTTCCTAAACAGGGAAGCCTATAGCAAACTCTTATCTCACCTAGGACAGATGGGACAAGATGAGATTCAGAGACTGGAAAATGATAATACCTAATATATTTTGTGGTTTGTCGTCTTTATCGATTATCAGTAACCAAAGCCACTTTGCACCACCCTAATACCTATTTTTAATTAATTGTATAATATAATGCTCTGCTAAAAGTAATGTCTGTGATTTTTTTTACATACCTGTAAATATGAAGTGTACAAATTATTAAATATGTAATAGGAAACTCTGAACCTTGCAAAGCTACATTCTATCTTGAAGAGATTTTAAAGTAAATTAAAGAAACTCTGTTACTGGGAGTATTTTTGTGTGATTCTTATGCAGACTTGGTCTGGTTCATCTCTTTACTTTTTAATTTGGTACTTTTTAATTTATCCCCTGTCTACCCCAAGTCTGGTTGGTTTGTTGTTGTTGCTATTTGTTCTTTCTTTTTGTTTGGGGTTTATGGTTTTTTGGTTTTTTTGCTTTTTGGTTAGTGGAGTATTATCAGGAGATTGGACTCTGTTTTCCTTCTTAATACCCTGTGTGAAACAAGTTAATAAAACTCATATGACACATATGTAAGGTGGTGAGACTGAAGAATTACATATACAATGTCTAAATTTTAAGATTATATTAACAGCTATTATGATTAGGTTCCAAAAGTTTTCAGGTTTTTTTTTTTTTCTTAATTCATGATTCCTTTCAGAATTGTCATTAAAAATTACACAGAAGAAATGTGGACATTCTAAGAAAAGAGAATAAATTCTATTCTTCGTAAATCATATTACTACTAACAGGTCTGAGGAATCAGCTGCTTTGTCTGTTTGCTCGTCCATCAGAACTGAGCCTGTTACACCTTTACAGTTTCCTTTAGTAGAGAACGTTTCTTAACTTTTTCATTCAGTCTCAACCAGACTGTTTAGTTTATACATGGGGCCTTATCCTTTAGTCCTTTTTGCGATAAGCTTTATTTTTGTCAGGAAGAGCTCTGGACCTAGTGTTTGAACCCACCTCCATCTGAAACCCAGCCCTGATTTGTGACCATGAACAAATGATATAACTATTTTGAACCCAATTTCTATTTAAACAAGTGTAACATTATTGTAAAAATCGTAGAAAAGAGTAGCTGAAATATTTAATCACCTAAATTCTGTTTGGAGGTGTGTGGACATGATGATTCATACTCAAGAAAGGTAAATACCTCTTTGTTTTCATCCTCTTTGAATGTTGCTTTGCTTATTGGAATTAAAAGTTTCAAAACAAATTCAGCCCTTTAGTGGTTCAAGAAGTATCTTTAAGGTGACATGTTGACATATTGCCCTATTCTAACTGTAATCCATGAGATAGAAAACATACTGTTTTCATGACACACAAATGATCTATTCCCCTCACTGCCCAAATGAAGTTACCACTAATCATTACTTCAACAAACAGAAGCTTCTTTTTTAAAGCTGCTTTGTAGACTTCATAGCAATGCGTTTCTTCTCATTATGATAGGGACTTTCTGCACTAATAATATATTGCTTTGCAAATTTAGCAATTAAAGAAATGGTGTCTCTTTGAGATGAATTTTTAAATGCAGTTCTGTGTGTTTGTGTATTGTCTTCCAGGAGGGGAGATAAACAGGTATTTTGAAGAATCTTACTTCCTAGATTTATGAAACTTCTGGGGACATGAAATCCTGCTACCGAATCATACCAAAAACAACGGAAGTTTATATGTGAGAATCGGGAACAAAATTTTGTAAATATAAATATATATTTATGTTTGTATTTATATTTAACATTTTAAAGAAACTGCTCTTTAAAAAGGACAAAAATATGTGGCTTAGTTCCTTTTCTAGAATATCTTCACTGACTGTATTACTTATTATTGCAGTCTGGCAGCTGCCTCCATCCCGACCTGAGTACCTTATACCTGTTTCTTTAAGGTTCATTTTCTCTTAAATGCTCTGTAATTTCTGAAACAATTTTGTTCCACCATTTTAATATAAGCCATTTTCTTTTGGTCGGATTTGTGAATGTGATTGTTTCGACCTCTCCCTCATGTTCGCATCCAGTGCCTCCCCTTCCTGTATATCCTTTGTGTTGAAAGCACCTTCGGTCTTTTCTTCTCTTCCCCAGTGCTCTGACTTCTCACCTGCTGTTTCAATGTTTTATGTTAGTAGTGAACTGATAACACCAGCTCAGATCGATTTCTAAAGTTAGTTTCGCTCCAAGCCTTTCCTATCAGATCCTCCCAAATTCTCAACGAAGCATTTGAAGCTACGTGACTCCTGTTCTGTGCCCTCCTTCATTTTCTACCAAGACATACATTGTTTTTCCAAGTCACCTTAACCTCAGAGGTATTATAGAGTCCTCATGCTTCCCCACACTCAGATGATTATCAGTACAGGCTCTTAGGCAGGTTTTTGTTTTTTCCATTTTTGCCTGCCTTCATATCTAAACTTTTTTTCTGTTAGTCACTGCAGTTGTATTCCTCTAATCTCCTTTCTTGTGGTTTTATTTTACACACAGTTCTGAAACTAGTATTCCCAAAATACCTCTTCTTGCTAACTTTTCTGTTGAAGTACTTCCATTAACTTCTCGTTGTTCACAGGTTCATATTTAAACTGTGTGTCAAGACCTCCTGCCATCCAACCACCTTTTCATTTCAGTCTCACATGATTCCCAATAAGAGCTTTTTGAGCAGCTGTCTCTGAAAGCCCTGCTCATTCTCTGCTCTGCCTCATTCCATTTGCCTGTTAGGAATACCACCCTCTATGGAAATTTGAGAGACAGTTAAATAGAAAGAAAATTGAAATATACACTTTAGGTTCAGGCTACATATTCCTCTCAAATAATATCTATAAAACATCAAATGGAGTATAAAAGATTATTAAAGGGCAACAAAGTGATGAAAGAACTTTATTAGACATTCAGATTTGGTTATAAGTTTCAATTTAACATTTGATTTGAAGGTGTCCACAGTGGAGGAAACAAAGGAGGATTGTCTGTAAAAAAAATCATTTCAGTATTGAGTTCATTTGCGTTAGAAAACTCTCATACTTAATACTTTAATTTTTTCCCTACTTTTTTGTATGTTCTAATTCAGCCTGCTAGCCTTTTTGTCTCAGCATTTATTTGAGAAAATAATGATAGGAACCTTAGGTTTTCACTAGTCATTCTCATCTTGTCATGCTTCATCACACATTTTAAAAGTTACTTTGTTCATAAAGAATTATGTGGACTCATAAACTTGGACAGGCTTCTGCCACTGGGGAGGGTCTTGAGGAAATATGCTTTGCTTCAATCCTGCATTTCCTAGTTCTCAGGTTTCAAAGATCAGGATCTCATTAAAAGCTTCACCCAAAGTTTCCACACCATTGCTTTTTAACTGATAGACTTTTCACATAAACCTTAAATTTTCCAAAAACTGATGTCATGATTACCCATCTCACAGTTAAAAATAGTGCGTAGTCAGGCAAAAGTATAATATACCAGTATAAATGATGTGCTTTGTTAGATTAAAATATTTGGTTTGGGCAGCTAGCACTGTAGTATATTCTTTCATTCTTTGTTAGGATTTGAGGTTTATATTCTGGCTTGTGATAATCTGAGTAGTAATGTAAGCAAAGTCAGTACCTGTGATTGGGGTTTCTGCTTTTTTGTTTTGATAATCACCCAATTTATCTGTGATTCATAGTTTTTTTTAAATCTGGACATTCTCAATTTATAGGTATGTCTCATGATTTTGTTATTAACTTATGATAAATAAAAGGTATATATAATAAAAAACAGGTTTGACATTGTGCTCATTATTAGTAAGATTCATTTTTAAAAACATTTACGATTTGAAAAGCAAAATAATAACCCATGTTACCTGAAGGAATACTTTCTGCCTTATTTCTGTTGCTTCTATATTTCCAACAAAATAATTCCAATTTAGGTTTCCTGCTATTGCACTTCCTGAAGGGGAAAAGTTGAGGTGTAAGGAAAACAGAAAATATGAGCAGTATCCTAAACATAACCTAACTGGTGATTTTGTTATTAACACAGGCATTTTAATTGTTTCTTTTATTTGAAACACAGAGCTTTCCTCTCTGTTGGTTTACTCCCCAAATACCCACCATCCCTGGGGCTGGGACTGGGTAGGCTGAAGGCAGGATAAAGGAACTCAGTCCAGTTCTCTGCTATGGGTGGCAGGGGCCTAACTATTCCATCAACTGCTTTCTCCCATACAAATTTAAATGTGGCCTTTACCTTTGAATAAAAGTGGGATATAAATCATTAAAGAATACGACAGGCCTGCATCCTATATCAGAGCACCTGGTTGGAGTCCCAGCAGTTCCTCTTCTGATTTACCCTCCTGCTAACGTGCATCCTGGCAGGCAGCAGTTGGTGTCAATAGAATGGGGGTCCCTCCCAACCAGACAGGGGACCTGCATTGAATTCTAGGAGTCCCTGTGTTAGCCTGACGCACCCCTGGCTGTTGCAGGCATATGGGGAGCCAGATCACTGGGTTAAAGTTCCCTGTTTGTATGTTTCTGCCTTTCAAGTAAAATGAAGTAAGTAAATGTTAAAAATTTATTATAGATTGTTCACTGAAATAAAATATGTATATTTGAGTAGTTTCAGTAGAAGTAAGCTTATATGGCCATAGTTTCACAGGATTTTTTTCTTATTTATAATTTTGAGAAAAAGGATCTAATTTTAAATGACCTGAGTTTTTAAATTTTCATGAAAAAAGCATATTTTTGATGCTGCTATTTAGCTGTAGCTGTACAGAATGTATGAATTCTACTCAGAATTTATAGTCCTGGATTCAGTTCTGTGATACTAGTGAATACTAAAGGTCATGGAAGAGAGGTTTTATAATATATTCTATTTTAAGTGAAAAGTTAGAAATCTACATAGAATTAATCAACTATGGCCTTAAACTGCCTTTCCAATTTCAAGTCAGGTAAGTTTATTGTAGACTATTTCCTTTTTGTTCATTAAATGTAGTCTCTACGAATATAAACAGATTTCAGTGGTATTAGAAGGTAAAATTGCTGTAGCAGAAAACAGTATACCAAGTAGTAAGTTTAATAAGTTTAAAATATTGCTTGCTGGGCCAGCACAGTAGCACAGCAGGCAAACCCTGTAACCTGGGGCACCAGCATCCCATATGGACACCAGCTCTCCTGACTGCGCCATTTATCCAGTTGTCTATGTCCTAGGGAAGAACTGAAAGATGACCCAAGTCCTTGGTACCCTAAACCCACACAGGAGAGCTGGAGGAAGCACATGGTTCCTGTTCAGAGCAGCTCAACTCTGGCCATTGTAGCCATTTGGGGAATGAATCTGCAGATGGAACACCTTCTCTGTCTCTCCTTTTCTCTCGGTAAACAATTTGCCTTTCAAATGAAAATAAATAAATCTTTTCTAAAAATCTAAAGTGCTTTAATGCCTCTTCCTGACTTTGTAAGGCATTTTTTAAATTTAGGTGGCTTATGTCATTCAAAGAAACTTTTAAATGTAAGTTCAAATTTCACTATTCAGACCTGTCCAAATACTCATTTATCTTTATAAACTTGTGTTCTTGCTAACTTTTTATTTCATTTTATTTACAATAGAAAAGCAGTTCTTCCATCTGCTGGTTTATCCCCCACATGCTTGCAACAGCCAGGGCTGGGCCAGGTCAAAGTCAGAAACCTATACTGTCAAGGTTCCAATTACTTGAGCTATTATCTTATGCCTCCCAGGTTGTACATTAGCAATGAAGCTGTAATGGAAGTGGAGTCAACAGATTGCACACTTAACACTCCAGAATGGACTGTGGACATCACAAATGTCAGCTTTACTACATATTGCTGTACCACAAGGCTGTCCCTATTTTTAAATTTTAGCTTTTCTGCTTGATCTCCAGTCTTTCCTTTTTCCCTTTAATATGAGTGGCCTGAATCCATATAGTTTTTTAAAATAAAGCATTCAGTTTCTTACAACAATGTGTGAAGTTTGTGAATTCTATAATTTATGGTAAAAGGATAGATTTCTCACCCACAGGCTTACTAAACAGACTACATGTATAAAATGAAAATTTCTTGTTAGAGAAAGATTGCTGAATCTCTTAACTGCCAATTCTTTTAATTAAAATTAAAGATTATCAAAAAAGAAAACACTTGTTGAATATATGTTCAAGTATGATAATGAACTTGTTCAATTTTTTTGTTCTAGACAAAACAACCCAAAAATCTTGACTAAAAAAGAAACTCTTATGCATTATTAAAAGTGCCGTATAAAATATGTATTGATGGTGGTGAATATTCCCACAAGCACTGAAGATTGACATAACCTTTAAAAATGCGGAAGAACTTTTATTAGAACTGCCAATTCTAGGTTCAAACTTATGTCAAAGCACTTTTATGGTACCATAATTAGTACAACTAATTTTTTTTATGTGATAAAAGGTTCTTTTCATTGACTTATTTTAGCTGAGACATTTCAGATAGTTGTTTTTTGAGTCAAGGGTTTGTGCAGGTTTAGGCATCTTTGCTGTTGATAAACTCCCTTTTTCCTAATTAGTGTGTCTCCGATGCTTTTTCAGAATCCCACAGCTTGTTTCCCAGGTTCTATCTAGTAATGTTGAAACTTTAAAAATAATCTACATCATTTGCAAAGTTGCTAAGACAGTAAGCTGCCTTATCATTTGACTTTTTCTTAGGTGAAGAACTTAAAAAGTAGCTGCCTAATTCTCATATGAATTGATATGGAAATCAGTAATTACTCTCCATAAAAGTTGGGAAAATAGAAGTACTGATGTAAGGATCTGACCATAGGTCACAATAATCCAGGTGAAAAATCTGAATGTTCCAACTACTATTACATTGTATTTCTATTATTTGTAACACCTTGAATAAAATATGGCACTTAAAAATTTATGGTGTCATAATGCTGAGTCTACTGAGCAGGCTGCATAATGTTAGATTTTAAAAAGAAAAAATTATAAGTCCAGATTTAAGTAGTGAAGAAACTAAGGATATAAGTTTCCTATTTAAAATCATTAATGTCACTGTGTAAAATAAATTGTCTTACTGGCAAGTGTCATGTCCTAGACAGCACTGATTAGAAAAAGTGTACAAAGAATGCTTTAAAGACTCATGGAACAACAATGTACTGTTAAATTGGCATTAAACTATATGACAATGAAAGTCATACATATTGTATGCTGACATACATTGAGTAGGATGACAGGAATTTTCTATAATGTATTTTAGAAAATTTAATTTTTTGCTAATATTTATCTAAATACAAGACTATGAAACAAGACAAGGAAGCATTGAACACTTGAGTCTTTTCATGCCCAGTATCCAAAAGTCAAGCCTTTGTTATTCCTCAAGTTTTGTTCATATGGTTATTAACTGTGCATTTGCTTTTCAAATGGTGCCAATCCTGTGATGAGGCACTTGAAGAGTTTGAAGGTTAGGGCATGTGAAATACGGAGCTGGAAGGAAGCATGCTGCTATTCCATTAGAAGCAAAGGGTAGTGTAGGTCCATAGAATACTTCTTCTTTGCCTTCTCTACTTACATCCAATACCTACAAAAGAAGAGAAGAAGCTTATATGTCAAAAATCATTGCTCAAAGCTGCATATACATGAAAAGGAGCCTGATTTAAGTTCACATATGCCATCACCACCAAATCTTGGGCTTTCCCGTGCTAGAATGGCATGAGAAATACTGAATTCTACTAATTGTACACTTGGTACTATGTATCACATACATTTACAATTGTTCCTCAGAATCAGTGACAAGGTAGGCAGCATTATCCTCTTCTAATAAAGCAGTCTGCTTAAATAATGTGCCCAGACTAGCTGATACTAGTATCATAATATTGACTCACAAATCTTCATCTATAAAATGAAAACAGGAACTTATATCTCTGTTGTGAAATTGGTGACATATCGTAGTGTCTGGCACATGCAATATGGCTTAGCAACAAGTTCAAAATTAGTTGAGTTGGTTCTGGAAATTGTCTCCCAGTTTACTTCCCCTTCAAGCTGGAGTTCATCTCCTCTTTTATGGCACAGCTTCATTGTTAGTCTGTGCCTGCTGTCAGCTGAATGAATCTGGCTTGCTCTTATTACTAGAAAATCTTCATGAAAGGCGTTCTCGTCACTTTCGTCAAAGCCATTGGGTTCTTTTTAGTCCTCAGCTCTGTATTCAGCTTTCCTCCAGCCTCAGTTAAACCTTTACTTTCTTGAATCCATGATTTCATTGTAAATAAACTAAAAGCTGTCAGCATTGCTCTCCTGCTGTCCACCTTTGGTCCCCTTCCTTTTGGCTGTATTCTACAAATAGGCATCCCCAGTAGTCCTACCACAGACCTCTTGGTGTCCTTTAATTTGTTCCCTCTCCTGCCTTTGTCAAGCACCTCTGTGACTGACGCCTGAGTTTTAAATTATAAATGAAAGGAATCCTTGAAATTTGAAGATCCAGGTTACTAAATGAGAAAATTATTAAGTCTTGAAATAAAAGAGATAAAGCTTCTATTTTTTTTTCCAAAAGGACATTTAGTTGTCACAACCATTTACTGAACAACATACTCTGTCGCTGCTGATTTACAATGCACTTACACATTACATGTGAATAGTTTCTCTGTTCCCTTTCATTAATTTATATATCCATTAGCAGTATCATTTTTACAAGCAATGTAAATCTCTATTTTTTAATTAAAAATTTTTTTAAAGATTTGTTTTTTATTGGAAAGGCAGATTTACAGAGAAAAAGAAATACAGAGAGAAAGATCTTGTGTCTGCTGGTTCACTCCGCAATTGGCCACAAGGGCCAGAGCTGAGCTAATGAGGAGCCAGGAGCCCCTTCCAGGTCCTGATGTAGCGTGCAGGATCCCAAGGCTTTGGGCCATTCTCTGTTGTTTTCACAGGCCACAAGCAGTGAGCTGGATGGGAAGTGGAGTAGCCCAGCATATTCAAGGCTAAGATTTAGCCACTGAGACATCATCCTGAGAATCTTACTCATCTTCAAATATTTATTTATATATATATTTAATGGCCCTAAAGGAACTTTAAGGAAAGTTTGACAAATATCATCCTACCCCCATGAGAACAAGGGAATTCTGAATGGGATTTTTGAGTAATATTCCATCAGAGCAAATTCCAGATAATTAAAAATTTATTGCAAGTATTTAAGGCTACATACTGTCTTCAGTTGACAAGAAACGGATGCAGAAAAAATGAAGTGGCCTGCTCTAGGAAATATGTCTAGTAAGTGCAGAACCAGTATTTGAGCTTCAGGATGCAGCCAAGAAACAGCAATGAATTTGTGCAATCATGATAGCCATCCCCTCAGCTGTGTCATTTTTAAGAAGCAAAATACCAATGAGGTAATCCTCCAAAGAGCTTTTGTCTGGTTCCTTGGGCCAACAGAGACTGCATATGTTAAGCAGATGTAATGTATTTAATCTGAGAAGAGAAAAGGAAGCATTGGCAGTTTTTTCTCCCAGACACTCCCCTGTAAACTGGCAGAAAGAAGGCATTTGGGAGAAGCTGGTGCCAGCTTGGCAGCATATCCTCCAGCCAAAAGGAAATAATAGTAAATGAAGAGAACACTAGAGGTGATCTGGAAACACAGACTAATCACTTGCACACTTATGCAGCTGCTCCCTTATATGCTACTTGTCATCCACAGCACACCAGATTAGAGTCAAATTTCTGTGCCAGACATTTGCTTGCATACCCACTGTACAAACAAGAGGACCTTCATTTTTTTTGGCTAGAAATTCTCAGTCTATTACTAACAAGTGCAAATGTCAATTTTTTTTAGCAAGTATTAATTCAAGAGCATCTTCACTATTGTTTTGGCTGGGTTTTCCTTGTGATAGATCAAATAGTCTGCTTTACAGAAGCAGGAAATAAAATAATGCTTTCAACACAGCGAATGAGCTCCATCTCAAATGAAAAACGAGCCTGGATCTGGGTCCAGAGGGTATAACTGAATGACAGACTATTGGCCGGTATTTTTTTTAAGTCAAAAAATGATGTTAGTCTTCTAGATATTTCTGTAACAATCAAATATTTAAGTGTGACTTTCAATAATCAGCTGATTTTGGATTAATGATCCTTACCTTAATTTTAAAGATTACATATTTTCATCTTATGACATAAATATTTAAACTTAGGTATTTTTAGTATTACACAATTTCCTCCACCACTCTTGTGTACTAAGACTTACTTATTTAAAAGACAGAGTTACAGAGAGTCTTGCATCCTCTGGCTCATTCCCCAATTAGCCACAAAAAGTACTGGAACAGGCTGAAGCAAGGAGCCTTGAGTTACATAAGACTCTGAAGGGAGTGGGATTAAAGTACAACAGCCAAGACTCAAACCAATGCTCATATGGATGCCAGAAATACAGCTTAACTTAATGTGCCAAAATGCCAGCTCCTCCTTGGTAATGATCAATCTAATGACATACTTGGCAATTTATATTGCCTAACCAACACTCCCTAACAAATGTCACTCCATTCTCCCATTATCTTGATTGTCTATCAAATATTTTTTCCAGCAAAGTAGAGATCTGGTTTTGAACATTTTGCAAGATGTTTACTGTTAATGCACCAAATAAATATATCTGTAGTCATTCATAAAATATGAGCCGGCACTCAGAATAGAATGATAATACAGTTATTAATCATTTGTGAATAAAATGAAACATACATGATGCCTGTTATCTGCTTAACTACTTATCTACTATCTACCTAATCCAAACATCTCTTCTTAAAAAAGTTTATTTATTTCAAAGTTGCCGCTACAGAGAGAGGGAAACACAGAGATATTGCCTCTGTTGGTTCACTCCCAGATGACCACAACGTCCAGAGCTGAGCCAGTCCAAAAGCAGAAAGCAAGACTTTTTCCAGGTCTCCCATACAGATGCAGGAGCATAATCACTTGGATCATCTGCTGCTTTCCCAGGCAGATTGACAGGGAGCTGAGTCAGAAGTAGAGCAGTTGGATCTTGATTCACTGTACATATGGGATGCTAGTGCTCAAGGTGGCGGTTTTACCCACTATGCCACAGCTCCAGTCCCCCAAACATTTCTTTAAGTGAGAAACTATTTGCTCATATAGATGAATACATCACCTATTACTAGTAAAGGCTTTTAAAAATCTAGGACAGGTGTTAGGGTGTCATACACCAAGCCTCCAACTATGGCACAAGCATCTCATATGGGCCCTGGTTCATGTCTTGGCGGTTCCACTTCTGATTCAACTCCCTGCTAATGACTTGTGAAAGCAGCAGAGGATGAACTAAGTACTGGACACCTGAACCTATTTGGAAGATCTGGAAGAAGCTCCTGCCTCCTGGTTCCTGGTTTTGGATCATCTAAACTCTGGCCAGTGCAGCCATTTGGGGAATGAACCTGCAGATAGATGATTTTTCTTTCTGCCTCTCCTTCTTTGAAACTCTACCTTTCAAATAAACATTTTTGAAAGAAACAAAATTTACATGGAATTTCGCTGTGCTTTGTAGGACCAGTATACTAGCCAAAAGAAAAACATGACATTTGCAAAGAGGATTTTGTTCATCAAAATGGCTACAAGGATATAGAAGTGCTCATAATGTTGAACTTTTTTTAAAAAGGAAAGTGTGTACTGTCACAGATAAAATATATTCCACCGATACAGGCATTGGTTACACATTTCTGAATCCCTTTTGGAATCACTTTAATTTGGTGGCCAGCACTGAGGTGTAACAAGTAAGCTACTGCCTAAAACACCATCATCATGTATGGGCACCAGTTTGAGCCCTGGCTGATCCACTTCCTATCCAGCTTCCTGCTAATAAGCCTGAAAAACAATGGAAGATGGTGCAAGAGGTTGGGCCCCAGCATCCCCGTGAGAGATCAAGAAGTGCCTGGCATTTGCATTCAACCTGGCCCAGCCCTGATCATTGTGACCACCCAGCAAGTGAACTAGCAGATGGAAGATCACAATGTGTGTATCTTCCCTCTCTCTGCATAACTCTTTTAAATAAATAATTTTTTAAAAAGAAATTACTTTAATTCTAAGAATACTCTTAAACATCTTCTGGGTTAAGATAGCCAGTTGTTCCCCTTCATCTTTTAAAGATAGTTCCTTGTTTGGGAACAACCAGACATTGGCAACTAATTACTGCATATGCTTAGTGGTCAGTCTAAGAAAAACTCATTGGGGGCAAAGAACAAAGGATATGACTGTAAAGATTTCTAGTTTCAGCATTTTAAAAAATCGTTTCTGTGTCTAAGCTAACATAACTATTCTAAAACAGGAGATATAAAAAAGAGATCTCTAGTCTGTATGGAGTATTTTCTAATGATGTTAGGATTTCGACTTGTTTCTACTTTTGAACCAACTGGATATTAAAATGGGTGAAATCACATGAATATATTTAGAAATGTGCGGTTTCACTTGTGATCATTTTCAGCAGGACACAATCACATGTTTGGCAACTTTACTTCACTGACTTGCACACACAGTCAAGAAAAGTCAACCATCACCACTTACACATTTCCAGCACTCTAGAGCACTGCCTGCCACCCAGTTCAATTTTTTCTTTTTACTAAATTTGAAAAGTAAACAATTAAAAAAACTAAAAGACTAAGAATACTGCCAAACACATGGTTGGATAAAGACTGAAAGAAATGCTTTTCGAGAGGAAGCAATTTGCTCATTTGTTGTGATCCAAAAAAAACTGTCTAGAACAAGGTGGCTTTCCATTAACTTCCTTAAAATCTTACTTTTTTGTGTGTGTTTAGTATTTTTTCTGAGGTATTATCCATTTCTACTGCATTAGTTTTCTCATTTTTATTCTTTGAATTTATTGTAAGTTATGCAGCAATGCATTTTATTATTTACAGATAGATAAGGGCACTTCAAAATACTCATGGAAAAGTTTAATTAAAAGTAAGGGTATTTCATGAAAAAGGGCATGCAATCCCTGCATAGTTTTTCATACACATTTCCAAAAACTTTTCTGAGTACCCATGCATAGGAATTTATTTAGGTTTTTGTTAAGTTCTAACTTAATTGCATCGCGTTAAAGATCTGTAACACTTCATTTTTAAAATTTAGCATTGTTTTCCTTCCCTAACTGTGGAATACATTTGGTTCTTTTACAGGTCCCATGTATGCATCCTCTTCCAATGGTTCAAGGCAAGCCTCATATCCATTCTAATAAGCTTGCTAATTATGTTATATTCTCATATCAACCCTACTCTTGCCAGATCTTCTATCTGATCTGTATGAATAATACATCTATGTTTAGGTTTCCAGGCAAACCTTTGGCAAAACAAATCAAGAGACAATATGAATATAAAGGCAGATTTAATTAAAAATAACCCAACTATACAACAGTGATTTTTAAAACTTAGACAATGTGGGAAAGTTTTTTTATATACCATTTGAGATTCGATTACAAGAACTAAAATGCTTGATTCTGCAACTATTATAATATTGCAGCAGTTGTAAAAAATCTTCCTACAAAAATGAGGTAAGACTGTGAATTATAAGAATATACTTTTCTGGGTAACAGGTTAGGACTGATGTGAATATTTTATCAGAGAACACGTAAAAAAATCATGGTAAGAATTATAAAATAATAATAGGAATACTGCCTTAAATATGCATATCAACAAAAATTATTGCTGTTATAAAAGTCCACACTGGGAAATTGCTCATTCTGGGCTGCTTGCATATCCATGTGCCAGAGCTACTCTCTGGGGCAGAGGAAGACGTTTCAAAGAAATGCCCACAGCCACTGTTAGGAAGGAAGAGCACCTCTGCAGTGGCAAGCAGGAAAAAATATTGTGACACAGAAAACAAGGTAATGACGTAGAAAGGAGACATTGACAATGCTTCTGGGACTGAGGATGGGTTATTGCCAAGCTTTTTAGATGTTTTTGGTTTAAAATCAAGGGACAGATATTCCAGTTTCCACATTTCCAACATATATCCCATATATTTTCAAAGCTTCTTCCCCAGCTTTATTTCCAGGAATGCTCAGTCACTAATTTTTAGGATGCAGGATGAAGTTCTGTGGCTGAGCTAGCTATACACAACATGAAATCAGGAGCCACTGTATGTATATATCTCTTCCTTCATGAATAGCACTGTAAAACATGACTTTGCTGGCCCTCTGGAGCAAACTTTAAAGCAACTTCAACCACTCACCTGGATACAAGCCAGAGGCTCATTTGTCCAAATTGAATATCCACCAACTAAATATATTCTCCCGTTATGGACAGCAACTCCGGATTCATTCTGACCTAATTGAATAAAAAGAAATAACAAATCAATTTCTCATGTGTTTTCATTAATTCTTTTGTCCCTGAGCAATACAGTTTCCTCCTGTGGCTGGTTTGTACACTCCATCGGATTTTTGTAGCAACTACATCCTAGCTCTCAGTTCTAAGAAGACCTAGCTGTTGTTTCAGAATAAGTCTGTGTCAGATCAGAACCAGGCCAAAGTACTTACTAACCAGCCAAGCTAGTAATAATAAAATTAAAACACAGCAATGGTAAGTGACATGGAACTAAGAGTTGTGTCCTATTTTCTATACCACTGATTTATACTAGAGGAATATGATATATTTTAGAAACAAAGATATCCCTTGTACCCACAAATGCAATTAAGGAAAGTGCATATATTTTTAAAATAACAGCTGCAACTCCAAGTAGCCAATAAGACAAAGCCATAATCAAAATAAAGAAAAATGGTAGCAAAATGGATAACACTGCTCTTTCTTTACATACACATAAGTTTTAATATTGTATTAAAGTTCCTGAGCTGGGACCAGCTTGGAAAATCCCCCAGATACTGACACGCCACAATGATGAAAGGTTTGTCTTCCCAATCCAAAAAGAAGGCAGAATATCTCAGTACCACATATTCTTCCCTGGAGGCTATCAGAGAGTGAAGTATTCTCAGTTTATTGATGGGCTGACACAGGACTGACTGGGGTAATAAATAAGCTGACTCTTCCAGCAGGAAGAATCACAGATTCAGGGATCAAGGGCTACAACTTAAGAGTTAATGGAGGTGGGCCTCAAAAATCATTTGTCAAAGCCAAGCACACCACAAAGCAGCTAAGCCCCCAGTTGCATAACCTGTGCTGCTACTCTCGCACTCCCTACAGCAGCTGTGAATAACTGAGAGCCCATTTGGCATACGATGATGTCTTCAGGAACTAATCCAAACCACCATTGTGAGTTTGTGACTTTCCAGTTATCCGAGCAACCCTGAAAGGAATGTCAATAACACAAGCTGACAAGGGACAGAAAAAAGAAATTTCAATTCTGTGAAGCAGTATCATGGGTAAGCTGCTTACTGCTATCTTTCTTTCACTTTTAGGATCACTTCTTATGATCAACTTGAGCTTGTTCAGAGAGGCAACTAAACTCACAAAAATAATTGATGGATTTGTTTGTAGAAAACAGTGAGAAATAATATCTGACAATGACAAATAATGAAGATGCCTCTGAATTCACAAGAAATAAAAGAAGGCTAAATGCAGGGACCAGCCGTGAATAAACTGCTTTTATAAAAGTGATAACTCCTTCAGCGCTTAGTTCTCTTTACTTGTTTCAAAGTTCTTATGTAAATAAAAATGATAGTGGACTTGGCATGACTCTCCTAGTCACGGAAAAACATACACAAAGCTAACAGCCATTAGAGAACCTAGAGGTGGTAGTGGCATCAGGGAACCTAGATGCTAAGCCACCTGAATGAGTCTGGTTTCATAACACAAAGAAGACACACTTCTGTGGTTAACAGAAACAAAGTGTTCTACCACTGCACACTTAAAGAAGCATTAAAGGTGTACAAGAAAATGTGTCTGGCAATCTCTTGAATCTCTGATTTGTCTGGTTTACTTAACCAAAGGTACTTGCCAGTCAACAGGTTGAAATTACAGCGTGTCCACTGATCAGTGTCTATGTTATAAGAATCTATATGGCGCACAAGAATCCGGTCATTATTGTAGTCCAGATCATTGCCTCCAAGAACATAGAGCTTCCTTTGGACAGCAGCCATGGAATGGTAGACCCTCCGCTGTAGCATGGGGCTACGGCTTATCCACTTGTTCTGAAAAAGGAAAATCAAGTGCTTTTGGTTAATAGATTTCCATAAAAGATAACAACAGCAGGTGTTGTAAGTACAGCAACCCTAATGTTTATCAGTCACATTTGTTGTTTACACACATTGAAAGGCATGAGATTCTAACATAAGGACAGGCACAGAACAACCGCAGCTTCTAATCTGTTTTTCTACTTACATATAGCATTTCTTCTTATCAAGTTGTAGCTCATAGGCCACCATACATTTTGTAAGGGGAACTCTGAAATTTTTATGAAGGTTATCTTATCCACATCAAAAAAAGTTATTCATGCAAATTAGCAGTGAAAGCACAAAACTAAGGACACTATGTATAATCATATAATGATTAAAAATAACATCTGGATTCAGAAGCATGGTTCATTTTAAAAAGATTTATGTATGTATGTATGTATTTAAGAGTTACAGAAACATACACATGCATACAAACACAAACATACAGAGAGAGGGGGAGAGAGATTTTTCATCCATTAGCTAACTTCCCAAATGACTATAACGGTCTGGGTGATAAGGCTGAAGTCAGGAGCCTGGAACGTCACAATGCCAGCCCTGAGTTTATAACTCATGCATGAGTTTATGATTCAAGTGTGACACTGAGCAATCTACTGAACATCTCTGTACCTATCTCCTCCTCTGTAAAATGAGGATAGTTACACCTTCCTGATAAACCTGTAGTAAAAATTAAATAAGCTAATTCACACAAGGCAATTAGGAAAATATCTGTCATTTAATAAATGACAATAGAGATGGATACAGCGTGGGTGCATCTCCTCAAGAGCCCATATGATTGGGAAATTGTTCCCCAAGAAGTGGTTGATCCCCAAAGATGTACAGCTTAGTGGGAGATCCTTTGGTCACCAGGAGTGTGAGGTGGTTCTCTCTCTCAACCACTTGGTTGTGATCTAGACAGAGTTGTTTTAAAAGGAGCAAGTCTGGCCCCACTCACTCTTTGACTGTTGGGAGCCATATCATCTAGGCATATTGAAGTCATTTTGAATATAGAGAAATGTCAGTAGAAAGCACCAGCTAGCGAAGTGCAAGAGAAACCAAGTTTTCAGATACCCTGTGGTTTACAAGTCATTTAGCAACTCACCCTGCTCTGATCACCCTTGGTGCTCATGACAGGATGTTGACTTACGCCCTGTCTGCTGACATCCTCTTGTGAGCATAAGGGGGTCTGGGAAATAGCTACCCAGACAGAGTTGTGAAACCATACCCTGAGCTTGTTTCCTCTTTCCCCGCACCCATAGATCCTGTTTTGCAGATTATAAAGCTCTGTGTAAAAAATAAAAGCTGGGTCAGCTTGATCAGACATACTGTCTTGCTGTCCGTTTCTTATGACTCTTCTCCCCCATTCTCTCCTAGGTTGGTTGCGACCCTCGTTGACTGTCCTGCTGGACGGGGGCATTTGACTCCTGCTGGGAGATGGCATTGATCTGCTATGATCTGATACCATCTGCTGGGAGGCCCGCATGAGAGGTCACGCCAATAAAGTTTTCTGATCTTGGACTTTGTACCTCCAAATCTAAGCTAAATGAAGCTCTGTTTCTTCAGAAGTTAGCTTCTCTGAGGCATTTTAGAGATGCAATGCTGATTAACATCTATGCTCATATTTAAAAATTTATCTTGACGATAATCATAAGGTATCAGAGCCTCCTAGATAAGGTGGGGGTGAGAGAGGCTTTCTTGTGCTTTCTTTAATAACCTCTTGAGATCAGTGGCAGGAGTTAAGAATTTGGCTCAGCAACAAACCTATATGAGAACTTCAAGAAATGGTGAAACCTTCAGTATTAGATTCCATATCACCACTAAGAATGAGAAGCATATGTTGAATTATTGTTAAAATAAAGCTGTTGAAAAATGCCATGTATGTTGCAAAATTGGATGAAAATCAAGTAGTTAATGATAAATTTTAGAAAAGTAATAGATAGGCAAATAAATCTATTTTCTTTTGACGTGAACACTAAACACACAGAAAGAACCCAGTTTCTTTTCTGCCAAGAAAAATTTGGATTTCAACCAAAACAATCACACAATATTTTGAATTCATAGGATTTCACCCATTCACAAAACTGTAAGGGAAAGAATAACCAAAAGTAACAAAAACATGTTTGCAGAAACATCTGTCCATTCACCATAAGCATATATACTGCCTTATATTTAATTTCTCCTTTAAAGATATACTCCTGAAAAAAATAGGTGTGCACAGTTTGTAAGCCTTACAGCCACCTGTTCCCTCTGTTTGAACATGTCAAAAGAAATCTCCTCCCAATCAAACATCTTCTTTAATAATACAGTCACCAGGACTTTTTTTACATTTTGTTGAGAAATATCTCTAATACACTACACATGAGTGACTGAACTTAACTTGAAACTGATGATGCTTTTCTTAGGTGCTGTATGTGAGGCAAGCCATGAGTGTTAGGAATCAGTGTTTGCATTAGCAGGCCACTCCCCTGCCACAAGATTCTGGATGCCATCTGGTTGGCAAAGCCTGCTTGCATGCCCTGAGTATATCTTTAGCTTCCTTCACTACAGTGCCTGCCAGGTGAGCCGCCAACCGCTGCAAAGGCAAAGAAACTGAGAGGCCTGGTGAGGTCACTCCTAATAAGCTAGCGTGTGAATACTAATCAGTAGTGGGGAAGCAGAGGTCACCCCAGCCCTGCCTGTTGGCAGGTAGCAGTGTGATCTGTGGCAGATGGCAGGCATTATCGACTCTCCACAAAGGCATAGAAGAGAAATAAGCACCAGGGCTGAATGATGGAGTTATTGAGATTCTGAGCAAGATGCAAGCAGATGTGATGTTTGCCAGTACGCAATGTAAACAATATGCCAGCAGAATTTTTAAAAAGAGCATGTGTGTACAAACATGAAGCAAAAATCATTTGAGAAATGTTAACACCTTTTTCCTCTTTAACCACATGTGCACCAAATTCAAGCAACTGCAATTAATGATTCCTCTGGAGATGGCTGACCCATGAACATTGGGTCTATGAAATTCACACCTTCTAATGACATCAGGAAACACCTTTTCAGACAGAAACTGCTTGGTTAAATTCAGAATCAAGTAATGATTACAATAAAAAGATACCAGATACACTGAGGTCACTCTAGCTACACATTTTGTGGCCAATCCAAACTCAGATTGCCAAAGTCAACCTGTTGTTTCACATTTTGATGCCCCAGATCAAATCTTTTTGGAATATTATCATAGTCGTGCAAATACTTTACTAAACTCACAGAAATAGTAAAATTCAACAGACATTGGTCAAGATAACAGATGTCTTGGTAGAAGGAAAAAAATGAATTGAAAACAGTTCCTTGAGAGAAATAAAAGTCAAAAAGCATGTATGAGAGATGGTCCAAAAAAAAAAAAAAAGACATCACCAAAATGTTTGCCATTCAAGCCCAGACTGTGAGGTTAAAAATATATTGTCACTCTCCAGGTTCATCTACTTCAGACTTACCCTAGAGAAGGGCAAAATGTTCCAGGACATTTTAGCTTCATTAAGCTAAATGGCATATTTTATTTTATTTGAGAACAATGGTGCCATAAGCACATTCCTTTCTGAGAATAGCAGAGAATATAGCAACAGGACAATCAAAATCTTTTCTACATTATGCAAAACCTAAAGAGTGAAGCATGCTGTACAGCATAAAAAGTTTTGGGAACTGAAAGGTTATAAAAATAGAAGGAATCACAAGGCTGTTTATCCAGATGCTTTCTTTTCTCTGTACAGGCCTGACACACATGTGCATGTATGTTCACTTGACATTCCACATACTGCACAATACTGCAGAAACCTTTTAAAATTCATTTTCAGGTAATGAGATTTTGTTATAGGATTCCTACCTGGTTAGGCTCATATACCATTAGCCTGTTCTGATACTGAGCTGTGTTAGTCACTCCACCTGTAACAGATTGATATGTGTTAGAGATTCTCATGAATAAAAAATAGGATAATTCAACAAAAGGATGAGATGCAATTAAAGGAAAATTAGCTCATTCTGAGGATCTGTTTGTACAACCTGTTTTAAAACCCGTGATATAATTAAGAAGCTTAATGTTGAAGCTGTTTTATTTTCAAGAAACATTTCAGAAGCAATCCTGCTGAACAAAAAGTATTCAAACCCAAGATAGCCCCAATTCTGCTGAGCTGGTCTGCCTGGTCAGAATGAATGGCAAAACAAAGGCAGGGAGTAAGGCTGAACACAGCACATGGAAACAAACTCTGTATGAGCCAGGGATATAGTTACGTGGAAATGACTGTCCTTACCTATACTGCATATTTAGATCTAAACTCCATATAGAACTATAGTGATAACTTGATATCTCTTGCAGAACAGCCATATCTAACAAAAGTCATTATTTATTAAAAGGCACCAAGAGCCAGTGTTGTTCAATGGATTATAACAAAAACTAGAAAAGTAATTCACATACACATTTATAATTTTCTAGTAGCCCCATTAAAGATAAAAAGAAACAGTGAACTCAAATGTATCGACAAATCTTACTAACTATGCTAGGGCTAAATATTACTTCAAAATGAGGTCAATTAGAAAATTAAGATATATTGTTTTATTCATACTAAATATTCAAAATCCAGTTGGTGTTTGACCCAATGCATTTTAATCCAGATTAGCCGTATTTCCAGGACTCAAGAAACCCTGCATGCTTAATGGCTTCCTTATTAGACTGCAGAAATCTAGGGCTCTCCACTACAATTGCTGTTGCAATTTTGAATTCTCTTGGAAAATGCATGGACTTGAGACCTTCTATTTATTGAAGGACCCCTAAAGAAAAAAAAAATCACCACACTTCCAGTTAAGTTTCTATCTTCTCTCATACTTCCTTTCTAGTTTGTGGTATATACACTAAGCTGTATAATGCCTAAAAGATTATTAATTCTACCTAACTTGTATCACCAAATGGAAACTCTTTAAAACAACACATGCAGCAGCACAGCGCAAAAATAACACCAATATATATTAAATTTTAGGTAATAAGATAGCTGTAATATGGGAACAAAGACAAAATCCACCTTCAGAAATATTGCCTTACACATACTGTAAAATAAACAATATTCTTATTTTAATATCATAAAAAGTAGTAATTATTCTTTTTTTAAAGATTTATTTATTTATTGGAAGGTCAGATATACAGAGAGGAGGAGAGACAGAGAGGAAGATCTTCCATCCAATGATTCACTCCCCAAGTAAACGCAACAGCCGATGCTATGCCAATCTGAAGCCAGGATCCAGGAACCTCTTCCGGGCATCCCACGCAGGTGCAGGGTCCCAAAGCTTTGAGCCTTCCTCGACTGCTTTCCCAGGCCACAATCAGGGAACTGGATGGGAAGTGGAGCTGCCGGGATTAGAACTGGCGCCCATATGGGATCCTGGCGCATTCAAGGTGAGGACTTTAGCCACTAAGCCACGCTGCTGGGCCCAGTAATTATTTTTTATAGCAAATATCAAAAGTTAAGTGAGACTAAAGAAGCCTCTTATCAGAACTTTAAAAAGTACGTAATTACAAGAATTACGCAGGATGGCTTTCACATTCCCCCGCCTTGACTAAATTTTAAAGAAGCTGCTTCTTGGGGCCTGGTGCCATAGCCTAGTAGCTAAAGTCTTCCCCTTGCTACGCCAAGGATCCCATATAGGCACCAGTTCATATCCCAGATGCTCTGCTTCCCATCCAGCTCCCTGCTTGTGGCCTGGGAAAGCAGTAAAGGACACCCCAAAGTTTTGGGACCCTGCACCTGCATAGGTGACTCAGAAGAAGCTCCTGGCAACTGGCTTCAGATTGGATCAACTCTAGCTATTGTGGCCACTTAGGCAGTGAACCAGCAGATGGAAGATCTTTCTGTATGTCTCTCTGTAAATCTGACTTTTCATTGAAAAAATAAATACATCTTTAAAAAGAAGAAGGAAATAAGCTGCTGCTTCTTGACTCAAGGCCTCTGCCCTCCCTGAGAGAATTTACTTTACAGAAATACATGTTGGTGAATTCTTCTGTTTCTTTGAGAAACACGGCATCTTAAGAGCTTCTGGTCAGTTCCACAACCCAAGAATATCTTCCTTAGGGAACTGGGAATCCTCATTTTGTAACCATCAAAGAAGGGGGCATCTTATCTCTATCCTACCCACCTTTCTATGGAAGGGTAGGGGCCAAACTTGGAGAGTAATGAGTTAACAAATACAGACAGCTTACCCACAGAGATATAACCAAAATCTGCCACCTCAGGAATAACTGAGCCTTCACCACGCATACACGGGTCAACTGCTCCTTAAAGGTCCGTCAGTACTTTCCCATTCCTTTGCCCCAGTGTTTAGAAAAAAAGGGGATATATATATATATATATTACCTTAAAAACCTATTATTTCAATAGGTTTCAAATAACATTCTAATTTTTCTCTCCCCTGTCAGCAGTGGTCTTGGGTAAATTTTTCTTCATCTTTTTTGCTTTGACAAATGCTTTGACTGGGTCACCACTGTCAACTGCACAGCCAGGAGTCAAGTAGCCAGAATTCTGAGGATTAGTGCCTAATCCTCAACAGAACTGGAATAATCAATCAATACTAATAGATACATAAAGAGGAGGGAACTGTCCAGGCCAGTCATGACTCTCTCTCTCAACCCCAGTAAAGAGATTCTATCTTTCATGTAATTGACCATGGCTATTATTAACTGGAGGGCTATTTTATATTCTGTCTGAAGCTTACCACTACTTTTAAGATCAACGAAAGCTTTGTCTGCAGAGGAAATCCACAAAGAACAGAGAGAAATGAGCTTTCTGACCTCAAAGAAAGTCTTCTCTGGCTTTCTCCTTGAATATCTCATTTCTAAAATGAAATCAAAGGCAAAGGAAACACACTTAAGAAAGTTGAAGCTGAAATGCCTACGTAGCGTCAAGATGTGTGTCAAAATAAATACAGAGGTATGTTTGCTCCCAACCTTCCCTTTCTTATCTGATTGAAAATGGAATGTTCAATAATTCTTTCTCAGCACAACCACACAAGAATAATCAAATCTGTTGAGACCTCACAGGTCTTCAGAGTTGAAATAATTGCCAGTGCTTTTGATCTGAGCCATAATAACCAGACTAATATCCAGCTCACCTATAACCATTTCTCCAATTGAGAGGGAACAGAGGATAAAGTTCCCACACATTGTTGGAAAACACCGAGAGTTTTGTTCCCTGTTTTAGAAATATGGCATGGAATTAATAGGTACTGAAGTAAACTGTTTTATAACACTATTTGAAAAATTTGCATCAGACTCTGTTCATTATAGATTTAATGTATGACCTATGGATTTGAGTATAACTATTACATGCCCTCTCCCAAGCAAGGGGCACACAATTTATCTCCACGTTCTTCAGAATTACTAATGTTCAGAATTGTTATTTACTAACTTCCACAGATGCATCTGTAACACTTTTTTTTTTCTTAATCTGCACTTGGTAATTAGATTTCTTACTCTTTCATGCAACTTTTTACTCACATAACAATGTTTAGAAATGAGATATTAGGTTACAACTTGGGAGTTAAATTAAAACCCCTAGTTAGTTATTTGGTTGATTATCCCTAGAATGTTAAACCACAGGAGGTGGCTAACAAGACCCATGCTGTAACTTTTGCCAAAACAGGATTGCAAAGGAAAATCTTGGAAATTGGTTCTATTGCTTTCCATGTTTGAAATAATTTCCAAATAAGCATATAAATAAAAGCCATTTCTACTCAGTATAAAAAACAAATTTTATAAAAGCATCCAAGTTTGCAGCGCACATTTCTTTAGCAATGTTACTCATTTGCAAAGCTTTATCATTACATTCCCTTCACATAACACTCTTCACTTTTAGATTAATCTGCTGAAATGAGATGCTAAGGATTTGCATACAGATTTGACTATACAAAAATAGATATGGAATTAATAACAGTCTCTATATGTTTTAATTTCTCCTAGACTGGAGTACCCTTGCCTGCAGCAGTATTCTTGGCTTTGAAAGTCATCAAGCTGATTTGTCTGCTCTGGGTTATGATGCCACATGCTGCTATACTGTCCCCTGCAATCAAAGCACTTGCAAAGATAGATTCCATGCCTTCCTCTATCGAGTATATTTTATAGATTGGCAGTTTTGATCTCCCTCCCCCACCCCAGGGGGGATAATCTGCATCTTAACAGCTTTCTATAGATACATCTGTCATTAAAAATGCCATCTCCTATCAGCATTCATTTTTAAGACCAAGTTTCCTCTAACTTTGAAGTGCCAGAGTCAAAGTTAAGATTTTTCAGCCAAAATTGAAAATGAGCAAACCGTCTCATACTTTTGAACTGTGACTTACAGATATACCGCAGGTTCCTGCAAAGTCAAATAAGTCTTTAAAAACTGCCAGAAGGAATGAGAAGTTACCACCATGCTACCAGCCATGAGAAATGCTTTCTATCATCAAGACAAGAATAAAGCATTTTTCTCAAGTGTCCTCATACAACTCCCCACAAAATATTGTGACAAATGGATGAATGCATACTGGGGAGAAAATGACAAGTGACTGCCAAACAAGTAACATTTTTCTCTGCTATACTGAGATCACAGACATCTCAAACCCATATTGTACTCAAACGTAACTGCCAGTGAAAGAATGCTGAGAGTGCCTGTATAATAAGATGTTTAGAAAATCTCCTCTCATATACTTTGGTCACAGTGGGTAAAGTCTGATGGGTCGGCTAGTCTGGGGCTTTTTTAAAAAAAAAAAAAAAAAAACATAGTTCACACTAGACTCTAAAAGTGGAAGGCTATGGGTCAGTGCCGGCCGGCTAATCCTCCATCCATAATTGTGTCCTGGCTGCTGTTCTCCCCATCCAACTCCCTACTTAGAGCCTAGGGAATCAGCAGAGATTGGCTCAGGTTCTTGGACCCCTGCACACACATGGAAGACCTGGATGAAACTCCTGGCTCCCAGTTTCAGATTTATTCAGCTCTAGCCATTGTGGCTAGTTGAGAAGTGAACCTGCGGATGGAGGACCTATCTGTATTTCTGCTTCTCTCTCTGTAAAATCTTCCTTTCAAATAAAATTAAATATGCCTTTTTAAAATCTCATTAATTAAAAAAAAAGTAGAAGGCCATAATTCCAAAAGCAGCTACCCCTGTGCATGGCAAGGATGGAGAAGGACATTAGCAATTTATTTGTAGGCTGGATGCCAATCCAAGATGGATCCACCAAACTGAGGATAGGGAGAACCATAGAAATTCCTCGGCAGCTCTGGTACAGGCCTGCAGGGCTCAACTACCCACCAGGAGAGGAATATAGGAAAGACTCTGGGTTCTTTCATGTCTGTGCTATTTGGGGAGCTGTTTAATATTGGCCGACACAGATTCCTCATTTACAAAATGGAGATGATATATAAAGGCATACCATAAAGTGAACTTTATGACAATTTTAGCTGCCATTTGCTTGGTAATAAAAGGTGTAAGTAACTGTGTAAGGTACATGGCATTGATAACAAATTTTATTATCTGCAATAGGTTTCTTACAATTTATTATTCTAAGTATTAGAATTACTGGCCATTTTATGTGAGTCTCCAAGAGATTTTTCCTACTTTAAATGTTCAAGCCCCTTCTCTGTAAATTTGCTGCAATACTCAAAAGACTGAAACTTTACAGTTACCTTTGTAAAATGTGTACTTATTCATTCACAGAGAGAGAGAGAGAGACAGACAGAGTGGGAGTGAAGTGAGAGAGAGAGAGGCAGAGACAGAGAGGGAGGGAGAGAGTGAGACAGGGAGAGATCTTCCATCTACTGGTTCACTCCTCGAATGGCTGTAATAGCCAGTTCAGGTCAGGCTGCAATCAGGAGCAAGCAACTTCATCTTCCGTGATTGGGAAGGGCCCAAGGATTGATTCATCACTGCTGCCTTTCCAAGTGCATTCAACAAAAATCTGGATGGAACATGGAAAAATCAGAACTCCAACTGACAATCTGATAAGGATTCCAACTTCACAACTGACATCAGGCTTGAACTCATTTTATAGAGCTAAACTGATTATTAGCCCTTGAGAAAAGTAATGACAAAGCGTTATTTACAATAAATGCAAAACTAAACTTTTGGTAGAATTCTAGAATAGATATTATTAAACCACAATATCACAACTTTAAAGGTGTTCAGATCACTGTAAGCATTGTATACAGAAGGAGATTCAAGATGGTGGAAACGATAAGGGCACTTTTAAATGGACAGAGAAACATTACCCAGTGTGAAGCAGAGAGGGCACATTCCAGGAAATAGGAGAGGACAGAATGACAGAAGAGGGGCACCTGGAGATTGACAGACATGGGAAAGCAGTGGACAAAATGGTGTGGTGTTGCAGTGACTGAATTGCATAGACAACCGGAACTCTACCACCAAGCAACAATGTGGGAAGGGATGTTCACCAGGAGCTCAGAAAGTGAACCCAGAAAAAAAAAAAAAAACTGTTCCTCTTGCTGGTCTGTTTGATTTGACCAGATGCAGAGAGAGAGTGGCAGGTCCCAGACAGGTGGTATGGGAACAGGGTGGATTTCACAGCCCAGTTTGCCCTCTAGATGTGAATCAGGCATCATTTTGTTTAAACAGGCAAAGCCTATGATGGGAGGGGACTGTGCATGGGCAAGCTGGAAGTGAACTCATTTCTGGCTCAGTGAACTGCAACAACATGACATCTTACAGGTTCCACCCAAGATATGTCTGGCCAGCCCTCAGACCTGACACCCAGCACATCAAGAACTCTAGCAGTGGCACATCAGGACCCATTTTGTACAGTGTGGCAAAGGCTTTAAGACTATAGGGGACAACAGTGAGCTGCATGTGCTGAGCTGGGAGCAAACTCACTGAGCTCAGTGTATTGTACTAGTCCCACAAGAAAATAATACCAACCATGGCATTGTATGGGTCAAAAGAGGTCTGTGTGATCCTAAGACCAAATAGCCAACAAGTTCTGGAAAGATCAGCACTACCTACAGTCTAGCTCTATAGGACACCTGGTGTCTCCCTCATCTTGGCACCTGCTTCAACCAGATATGGGAGAAAGGTTGTACAGACAACAGTGAAACCTCAGCATGGTATTACTGGAGGTGGAGAGTGGTGAGCCAGGAGCTGGGGCTATGGAGAACTTGGTGGAAATCTAACATAATAACCCAGAACTGGAACTTGATGGAGGGAGTGGCAAAAGAGATCACAAACAAAGAGCCATGTACCAACTGAAATAAGGAAAATCAAACTGCAGACCTGTGGGTGACACAGCTCAGAAACTTGTCTCAAGGAGAAGAATCCGCTAATCAGAGTACAATGCCCAAGAGCAAAAGAAGAGACAGAGGCACAATGAATACTACTGAAGACTCCCCTGCAAAGAAGTAAAACCCTTTGCCAATCTCAGAGTTAACTGAGGAAGACATCGAGCAAATGGGGGATACAGAATTCAAAACACTTGTTATAAAGCTTCTTATCAACAACAAGAAGCACATAAAGAAAGAGTTCAAGGAATTTAAGGAATATGTCACACTGGAAATGAATCAAATGAAAGCTGATATATTAGAAATGAAGAATACAGTGCAGTAAATTAAAGGTACAATGAAGAGTCTCCAAAATAGAATGAAGGAGACAGAAGAAAGAATCTCAAAATTAGAAGATATTTCTTGTCACCAGGAGGAAACAAACACAAAGCTGGAAGCAGAACTGGATCAGCAGCCAAAAATTCAACAATGGAAAGACAGTATTAAAAGGCCAAATATAAGAGATATGGGAGTTCCAGAAGGTGCAGAAAGAGAAACTGGGATTAAAAATATATTTAATGAAATAATAAGGGAAAAAATACCTAATCTAGAGAATTTGGAAACAACATCCAGGAGAGGCACAGAACTCCCAGCAGAGTTGACCAAAAACCATCTTCACCATGACACATGCTAATCAAGGTCTTTTCAATCAAACATAAGGAAAAGATCCTTAAATGTGCATGTGAAAAAGATCAATTGACATATACAGGAATGCCAATTGAATTCACAGCTGATCTCTTATAGGAAACTCTAGCCCAGACGAGAGTGGAGCGACATATTCCAGATTCTAAAAGCAAAAATTGTCAGCCTAGGATAACCTGTCCAGTAAAGCTTTCCTTAGTCTTTGAAAATGAAATGAAATTCTTCCACTGTAAAGAAAAGTTAAAAGAATTTGCTTTTTCCAAGCCTGCCCTACAAATGATACTTCAAGATGTTCTCTTCACAGAGAAAAAGAATAGCACCCACCAAAACCAAAGGCAAATGTGAAGAACATCCCAGTAAAATAACAACAGAAGACTAAATCAATGAATAAACCATTGCTAAAATGACAAAACCAAATTACTACCCATTCGTATTAACCCTGAATGGAAATGACATAAGTTCAAACGTCATAGATTCGTAGATTGGATTAAAAAACAATACCCATCTATTTGTTGTCTACAGGAGACATATTTCACCAACAAAGATCAACAGAAACTATTTCTCGTAGATTTTGATATTTTTAAATTTAGTTTCATCTCTTCAAAACACTTTCTTCTCACTAAATTCTTCAATGACTCATAGATCATACAGTAGCATCATTTTCTTCAAGAATGTTCTGGATTTTCTTTTTCATTTCTTCAGTGACATATTAGTCATTCAGTAACATGTTATTTAACTTCATGGCATTGTTAATTTCTTTTTTCTTCCTATTGTTGACTTTGTTTTGTGGCTTTTCATTTAAGGGGATGTATAATAACTGTGACATGGAGACTATCATATCCAATAGCATGTTATTTAATTTCATGGTGCTATAAATTTCTATTTTTTCTTCCTGTTATTGGTTTTGTATTCTGGCATTTAATTTAAGGGGATATATAGTAACTGCTACTAAATACTATCATATCTAAATGTGAGAATACAATGCAGTATGCATCTCTACTTTCAGATCAAAGATGGGTTTCCCATGAAACTGTTAGCTGTATCTTGATGCTGGACTCTCTGCCCTTGTCCATGATGGACATATGATCGTTTATGAAGGACTATACTATAGTAATAATTTGGGGAACTCATTGAGAAGGGGAGGGGATTAGGGACAGGGTAAGGGAAATTCTTAGGTCTATGAAACTGTATCATAAAATGATAATAATAATAATAAAATTTGAAAAGCACTGTACATATAGAATATATAAGCACACATAGTATACAATATAATCTGTACACTAACTACATATAACATAATTTACATGAATAATTTCTTCTGAATTTCAATTTTCTGTTCTCCAGGAATATATTCTATAGTAGTTCCATATTATCATTGTTTCATTGCAAATTTTCAATTCATGCTGCTTTTTAGGTTTTAGAAACTGTGTGGTGGAACCACAGAAAGAAAGATACTGTGAAACTCAATTCTCCGTCAAGTTAGACAACTAAAGAAAGCACAGGATTATGGATTCTAAACAAATTTCCAAGTAGCATTAGTTTGTGAATAATTTACTTCCAATATATATCATTGCAGGCACTTATATTATTTAACATATACTTCTCAGGATTTTGCTGTAGTAACAAACAATGGTATCCATGTGGTTAGTGGTAAAACAAGAGTTTGAAAAATCAGAGACATAGAATTCAAATTCTGACCTTGTCCATATTAGCTGTCTGAGTCACTTACCTCTTTAAACCTCATTCCCTGAGCAGTGGTGAGAGAGAACAGTAACACATATTAAGGATTCAGATAAGTCTGATTAACATGAAACCTTTGTTTATTTTTGGAAGATCTAGGTGATCTGACTCTTTTCTCTCTGTTAAAACTTTCAGCTGTTTTGAAAGAAGTGCAAAACCATATCCAGACTCTCAGATCAATACTGCAGTTGGGAGAGAGTGAGGTTGGGACAGCAGTAAATGATATATAAAGTAACTTTTGGGAAGACCTGGTGGTTATACCATAAAGCAACAATGCTTTAAATATTATCGTCTTTAATTTATATATCTGAGAGACAGAGTCAGAGTTATAGGTAGGGAGACAAATAGATAGACAAACACTCTAACTTCCCAAATACCTGCAACAGACTCAGCTTCTAAAATCAAACACAGATAAAATGAAATGCTAGGTGTGTTCAATGCTGTGTATTATCCACATGGCAAGAGAATTACTGAAATCATTTGACTGTGAAGTTTAAGTGTAAGGACAGAGAGCAGTTCATGCATAATAAGAAAGTAGCCATTGGACCTGTAGCCAAATTAGGCTAGAAGTGCAACGTTACACATTTTCTACAACATGGTTCCTGCTCTGTACTACTTCTGGAAAATTCTTTATCTCACCATCACATGCTATGTTGTCATACCATTTCACAGTTTCTTCCTTTTAATTTACTCAGGCCTATTGCTCCAGTAGTAGCACAGAAAAGGACTTGTAGAGGTCAAGAACTTGGCTCAGCATCTAATGATTGACAAGATTGTGTGTGGTGTGTGTGTGTGTGACAGCATAGTATGGAATCTTAGTTCACCACATTGCCTTTGCCATGCATATTGTTAGTTCCCAATGTTTGAGATGCAAGCAAAATGGTATCAGATACACTAAAGCTAAAGCATGATAGTTAAAAAAATTGTTAAAGAAACTTTACATTGTTCTAATTTTAGTGAATATTAGAAAAGCCAAAATCCATTCAGTAGGGGTGAATAAATTAAGATTATTTTAAATGGGGCAATTCAGTCTTCATATAAATTTAATCAAGATGAAAACAAACATAGCTTCTGGGTAGTTAAAGAGGCTTTAACAAAAATGTTCTTTCATTAATGCGATATCTGAGAAACTCTGAGTGTCAGCTCCTAGAGGGTAGGAAGTGTGTTTGTTGAATTAATCTTATTTATCCATGACCCCTTGTAAGGCTACAGCATTTACCAAGGCAATCAGGAGAGCACAAAATACTGTTGTTGAATAAATGCAATAGTGTTTGTCTTATTTTTGTAGCTTTAAAGCACTAATTTTGTGGTTAGTTTCTCATTATCTTGTTTTCATTTTATATAAATGAACTGATACTGCTCTGCAAGATGAACTCAGGATTAATTCCCACCCACCCCCACCAAAAAAAAAACTAAAAACAATCTTTTTAGTATTTCACACACTATCGATTACAATATAGAACATATATTTTAAAACGCAGCTTCAGGATATTTAGTGCTTATTTTATGTTGCTACTGTGAATTCTGAAGTGGCATGGAATGTAGAGAATTGGGTCACAATGTCAACTGCCACAGCAGCCTGAGAAACCTAAGATGTATCTTTAACTGAATGCTAACTGAAATATCCACATAGCTCCATTTTCTGATTTCCTGACAGCTGCTGGGCTTGAAACCTATAGAGCGGTTTCAAGTTGGACAGCAAAAGAGGTGGCAGTGGGCAGGAAGTGAGCACCTCAGAGCAGCCTCCAAAGACACATTCATTTCTTGTTTTACAGAACAGTTCTGGCCCCTAAGATCCACATACTATAATCTATACGCTCTCCACCTCAAGCAAAGCTAGCAGAGCACCAAAAGAATGCAAATGACTCAATCCCCCATCAAAAACAGGAAATACTTGATTACTTGGTGATGGATAAGAAATTGCCTTAAATTTCTTATAAATTTATAAATCAGGCTAGCACTCCTAAATCAGTGATAAGCAAGGTGAAATACACCTGTCTTGTTTTTAGGGGACCCTTTAGTAAACCTAGACATTCTCCCTTATTCATGGTTAGATTCACAATTGATTTATTATAAGCTGGGCCTGAGGAAAGAGGCAGATGACTGAGGGTATTGGAAATGTCACTGGCGATCTCCTCTTCTTTCCAATTAAAGGGATTGTACTGTACACAGGAAAGTAAGTTTTTCATCTCAAGTACACAGTAGGGAGAATCAAACCTGAGGAAATTGTGATTGTTTTCATTAAGTATGGTTAATACAGGCAGCATACATTAGTGCAGAGGAAGAACAAAGAAAATGCATTTCCTTTCACAGTAGGAGAAAAACAAAGTGAGAAAGCAGTAAAATCTGTAATAGTTTGATACATTTCATAAAGTGCAAAAGGAAACATAGAGATCTATGTTGAAAAGGAAGTCAGCTTGAAACCGGGATGACAGATCTAAGCTCAGCCAAGAAGAGCTTCTGTGCATTCTTAGGGCTTCACTAAAGATATTAAGTAGCCATGTCTTTAAGAATATGTAAAGGAAATTCCAACAATTTTAAAATGCTAATCTTCTAGCTAAAAACATAGGGTATATTTATTAAAATATTTATAAGAAATTCATACAAAATTTAGGAAGTACAATGCAAAATTTAGGAATATCGTGCATTAATAATATATGAAATCATATGAGTAATGGAAGAAACACAAATTGGGAGAAAACAGAAGTTGCATTGATTTCATAAATTTATCATGGCTTTGTTATCCAAGAAAATACAGATCTGGTCCTTCTATTAGCAAAGACTTACTTGCAGCCTCATTTGAATTTTCATCAGCAACACTAAGAGGCTACATTCTTGGTAGTTATTTTCTAAAAAATATAAATTTTAAAGAAAAATAGAATTCACTAGAGAAAAGTAATTTTGTCAGAATATGCAGGTGTTTCAAAAAGCCAATGTAAAATGCATTTATGTAAAAGTTATGCATGCATTTCAATTATCATAGGCACCAAAATAAGCTTAGTTTTGAAATCTACATCCTATGAATTACTCAAAGTACCCATATATGTCTTCATATACTAACATAATACTATGAGGCATTTGTTTGGTACATGCTACCAGTAATTGTCATACATACTTCGTGTAGTCCCCTCCTTGGTGTTCGTCTTAAATTCTTCCACTGGTTTATTAAGCATTTAAATCCGAACAAAGAGTTAGATGTGGTCAAGGAAAATGAACCAATTGCCAATAACTGAAGCCTCACGTGGAGAGGCTGAGACTGTGACTGTTTACGGAATATAGCAGAAGGAAGAACCGGCCAAGGCCACATGAATTAGCTTAAATGAAAGAATTTTTTCAAAACAGATATTATTGAGGAAAACCTTTGCAAGTATCCTTAAAAGTGATTAGTCAGTCAACAAAACAAAACAAAAAAAGAAAACAGCAAACTTACTCTCCATATTTAAGTTATTTGATTTTTCTGTTCTTTGTCCTTAGTCACATAGAAATCCAGCAAGCTCGATGTGAGTTATAACATAGGTGTCCTGCAATCAAGAGAAGAAGTAACTTTCCTCTCTGGGGAACACCCTTCACACACAGGATTCCAGGTCTATCTCAGTGATAGCACTGAAAACACAGGATGGAAAAGTGCTGATAAGAATGATCTCGGCCTCACAGACTCCTGAGCAAGCAGAAGGACAGCCATAAGAGATGGGGGGAGTATGTGAGTGTGGATGAAGCAAGGCTGCAATGCTGTGATTACATGAAACTGATACAAGCAGCCTCTCTACACTTTTTTTTCAAAATCAATTTTAAAAAAGGACAAAAAAGAGAACTAAAATATAGCTCACATTGTACTCTCCAATAATCAGAATAGAAGTATAAATAAGAATAAATAATTAGAATGGAAAGAATTATTTATCATTCACACATAATACACAAATTTTGCTTTAGTGCCTAATATTCTTTCCCTCAGTTCACATTTAGCTATTGACCTGGACATATATACCCATTGTTACACCCAGAAAATGGGGTTTACTGGACTTCTACTTCTTCCGACTTTGATGAAATGGTTCCTAGATAGGCAGTTGAAGGCGAAAGAAAAATTCGAGGCCCTAGATAAATCACAAACAATCAGGCACTAACGATGTAAACAAATAGAAGGTTTGGTAGAAAAACAGGTGTGATGGATCATTAACTTCCGTCTTGAATTTTTTCAGCACTCATTATTCAGGAAGTCACAGAAAGGTCAATTGTTTCCAATTACATTGTTCTCTATAGAGTAGATGCTCAATAAATGAATGTTAATTAGCTAAAATAGCACCCTGCGCTTAATCGTTCAATTTTAAGTGGCCACACTATCAGAGCTTTTAAATTTATGCCGCAATTTGCATTTGACCTTTTTTATTATTATTATTATTGAGACCAAGGTAGGAAGGAGGCATGCTCTACCTGATATCCAAAGAAGACCATCAGCCACATATCCAGCATGACACGACAGGGATCTGTCAAAGGACTGCACAAAAGTCCATTTATTCTTCTTAGGGCAGTATCTCTCAACCGTAGGGAGAACCTGGCGCAGTTCATTTCGGCCCCCTACCGCATAGAGGTATTCATCCATAGCACCCAGCACAAAATGCTCCCGGCAGTTTTTCATGGGTGCTATCTCTGCCCAGGAATTACTGCGGGGATCAAAGCGGCAGGCAGTCCTCACGGCACACGTCCTGCCGCTGGCGTGCTCAACTTCCCCTCCTGCTACGAACAGAAAGTCGCCCATGACTGCCACACAATGGTGACTTCTTCCCACCGGCATGGGCGCCAGTTCACTCCAGTTGGCAATGGCGGCAATGAGGGCATTCTCCTGATCAACGGGGTTGAAGTAGCGCAGTTCCTTGACTTTACAGACCTCACGCTTTTTGCCGCCGATGATATACAGCGTGTCTGACTGGAATCGTGGTTTTGTCCTGCGGGTCTGCCAGACGGGCTGTGCGTAGATGCTCTGGTGGTATTCCAGGGCCTCGTTGACGAGAGCTGTGGCCGTCTCACTGGCCTGGACAAGAGGGTGGGACAGGGCGACGGTATGAAGAGTGTCCACATCCATTAGGCCAAAGCGGATGTACTGCAAGAGCTCATCCAGGTACTGGTAATGGCAGTTGTGTTCCAACCACCTCACGGCTAGCTGAAACAGAGGGAAGTGGGATGAGTGGAGCATACCAAGGCAGGAAATAAAGAGCAGCAGCTGTGGCTGTTTAACAGGCCACCATCTATTCTTTCAGGTTTCTTTGCTTTTTTTTTTTTAAGAGACAGTGTAACACTGGGATTTTGTGATATTCAGAGGAGGAACCCTTTTCTCTGTTAACAGAGAAGCAAAATGACTCAAGATATTGTTACAAGGGTTAAGCCACATTGCTGTGGATTTCCCATATCACTAGGGGCAATAATTGCTTTTTAAAGAATACAAAATTTGTGGTGAAACAATCTGTTCTGTAGATTTCATGCATAATAAGTTTGGACTACCTTACTCACCAGGCAATGCCATCACAGCCTAAGTGATATATGCCAACCCATGAGTCAATGGGCTGTATCAATAGGAATCGTGTAAGAAACTACGTGATCATCTGAGACCACAGGCTGTACTTGAGAGAAAATCAATATGACACCAGTAGAATGATGTAGGAAAAGACTTCCCCATACCTTGGCTAGATAGGACTATTTGCAAGCAAGAGAAGAAATGGGAAAAAGGGGAAAAAGCCCATAATCTGTCAATCTTATTTTTTCTTTCCATTAGTTTGAACCTTGAAGACAGCTGTTATTTGCACAAGTGACATACCAGCAATTTGTTAGAACCATTTTCACAAAAGTCAAGTATCAAGGGATTGCCTTTGTATTGTGGACATGGTGACAAAGGAATCCTCACCTCTATTTCCCCTTTCCAGATCTCTTTCAAGAAGAAAACTACAGATGAAGAAAATTTCCCCAAACTAAAACAGATACATCAAATGATACATGCCAAAAGAAAAATAATGCTTTCAAAAAGCCAAGGAAGTAATTAATTCATGCAGAACTCAAAGTTCTGTAATGTGATTTAATATTTAAGTTTGGCAAGCATTCCTGTACATCAACGTAAGGAGCTATATCTAACCCACAGAAACTTGAAAAAAATCTATAGATAATGAAATTAAAACATAATGAACATTTTTCATAAGCTTATTCATGATTCCTCATATTCCAGTGGGCATATTTGATATGAATTATCCTTAGCAGTACCTGCATTAAACAAGATGTAAATAATACAGATGTAAAGAAATTATGTAAAGAAATTATCAGAAAAAGGCAAAATAATGAAATATAATACTAAATTATCTTATTCTGTTTTACTTGCTTCTAACCCATGGAATTGGGGTTCTAGGCTTCCCTGTTCAGATGATGTATATCATTTTAACGGAAAAAAATATGTAGACAGGCAGGTATAAAAGAACATGGCACTCTCAAACCATTACCCTTTGCCAAACACGAGAAAGATTTTCATCTTGATTAAAATAATCACTTAAAATCATTAAATTGTTTGGAGGTCCTGGATGAATGGGATAGTCACCATAATATTTGCTGGTTTTCTGTCTACCATCATCCCATGTTACATGCACCCTGCTTGCCATATTCAAGTTCCTCAAATATTATGCATTACAGGATATTTTGTACACACATATTAGTTTGCATTTCCCCAGGTAATTTTAAGAGAATCTTTCCCAATGATTCTCACAGATGTCAAATACTTTTCACATCTTTATAATTTACAAATATATTCAGACTATACAAGTCATTCATGCTTGTAGTTTAGCCTGCCTTTGTATCACAAGTGAATATAATTTATAAGGAGCTTTCCTACCAGTAACTTCAAAAGTAACAGGTACACAAATTACCTGGAGTTTACAGTCAAAATACAGATTCTGATTTAGTAGGTGGTGGTGGGGATTGGACGTTCATATTTCTAAACAACCCAGATGAATTGTATGCTAACATTTTATGGAACACATTTTGTATAGGAAGTGTGGCATTGTGGCACAGTGTATTAAGCCATCTACTGTGTTGCTGTCAATCCATATAAGTGCCAGTTCAAGTCCTGGTAAAAAACTTGGGAAGGCACCCAAAGATAGTCCAAGCGCTTGTGCCCCTGCCACCCACATAGAAGACATGGATAGAATTTCAGACTGCTGGCTTCCGCCTAGCCCAACCCGTTATTGTAGCCAATTAGGGATTCAATCAGCAGACAAAACACTAATTTCTCTCTCCATCTGTCTCTCCCTCTATCTTTTTAATACTACTTTTCAAATAAATAAATCTTTAAGGTATAAATTGGAAGTGATCTGATATCATGGGGAATATAGCATATTATGAGACTCTAGTCCTTTGGGATCTATACATTAATGACTAATTCTAATAAAAACTGATTCATATAAACATTCTGCATTTTTGCACTTACGATAATAAATATATATAAAATTTTTGTGCTCTATTTTTACTTTCATAAAATTATAAAGAAAAAACTCACTAAAGCCATGAATAACTCTTTTATATCCAAATGATGAAAGAATAGGAAAAGACAATTTTTAAAAAGTGGGCCACTTTCAAATGAATTCTATGCTGTGAATCTCAATGGAGTCAATGGAGTGCTCTTTGCTGCCATGTTGAATTAAGAGCAAAGTGATGCAGGAATTCCTAAAACCTATTTCAGAGGCTTATGAATCACAGAAAAACCTGATCCATCATTGTGGCATCATGAAACCTAAAGGCCACAGCTAGCTGTGTGGCATGTTTTCGTGTTTTAGCTTAAGTGATATTATTAGGAAATCTAGTGGCTTAAAAAAAATCTTGATACTACATCGAGAAAGTGTAACTCATGGGAAGATAAAACCCTGTCTTATTTATTAGGCCATCTGATTTCCCCATCGCCCTAAAGTCTGGTATTTATTCCAAAAGTAAATGCGGATAGAAGCTAACAGATTATATCCCACCTTTTGGAAACAAAGTCAGCAAGAGTGGAAGATAAATTATGGATTCAGCTGGGAAGGTGGTACACAGCAATGGGTGTTTAGGGAACATGCCATCAGGCAAGCTGTTTTCTATTTGATTTGAAACAAGCTACACCACCATCTCCAAGAACAACAGGTGATCTTCCAAGCATCCTACCTGAGCCAGTTAATCTGATCCAATGGAGAGTTGTTCCCTCCTAAAGAAACATTTGCTGCAGTTTAATATAACTTCAACTTATCTCATTTTCTACCTTTGATAAGAAGAGTTTTTGGTACACAGTTGGCTATATACTCTTTTTTGAATGAATAAATAACTCTTTACAACAAGTTCTTGGCTCTTTCTCATACTTCCTTTGAATAAACAGCATCAAGACCTTTATTTCTTTATATATTTATTTGTTTGGCACAGGCTAAAGTTTTTTTAAATTTTATTATCTAATTTTTGTGGCTTTCCAATAAAACCTTCCTAAACTCTCAAAGCTCTGCATTGCAGCATACAGTGAACTAAGCTTAGATATAAAAGCTCTTGTTTCCTTCCCTTATATGCTTGATGCTGGCACCTCTGTCAGATTCCTGGCAACATATGGAACATCACAGTCATTTAAACCTTCAAATAAATCTTATGTTGTTTATACAAGAAAAACTTTAGAGTCCGTTTGCTTCAAGCAGAATATATATATGTGTGTGTGTGTAAATATAAGTATATATATATATAAAGCCTAAATATGATAATATATAATCCTCAATTCTGCAAATGTTGTTCTGGTTCAATTAAAATACCAGTTTTATTCAAAGTTATTTCAGAAATATATTAATTGGATGAACAAATGTTACATTCCTAATATTATCAAGTCCTTGAATTTTACTGAAATTCCTGTATTATTCATGTCAACCACACTTGGAAGATGTTGTGTGAAATCTAAAATTCCCGATCCTTTTAAAGTATACATTTTGATGTCTAAGTCTACTTGTGAATAATCATATATGTGTGTACTCTACAATATGATCCAAAGTAATACAACAAGAAACTTTACCCCCACAAATTTCCAAAAAACATATTACTTATGAGTTCTTCCCCAATCTAAGAATGTTTATCAGTGCACATCTCCATCAAAATGTCTTTATAAGTAGCCGGCTTTATGGTTTGGCTTGAAAAGTTGCCATCTGCAATGTGAGCATCCCTTCTGTGCATTAGTGCAATTCCTGACTGTTCCACTTCCAAATCAGCTCCCTGAAAATGTGTCTGAGAAAACAGCAGAAGATGGCCCGAGTCCTTGGGCCCTTGTAGGACAACTGGAAGAAGTTCCTGGCTTCTGATTTCAGTCTGGTGCAACCCTGGCTGTTGCAGTCATTTGAGAAGTGAACCAGCAGATAAAAGATCTCTCCTTCCTTCTCTGTAGCTTTGTGTTTAAGGCAAATAAATAAAATAATAATTCTTTTTAAAAAGCCACAGGTATCCACATTTTTAAAAAGGTCTTTTGATCTTGCAAAAATATGTGCACACATCCCTTCAAAAGCAGGTTCTCATCACACGAGTAAGCAACTATCTTTAAATGACACCAGCAAAAGTTGAAGACTTTATGACATTGTTGAAAGTGACTTGGTCCACCAATATTATTTTTCAATGAAAAGGATGCTCTTATCATAGAAGTCATCAGCTACAGCTGAGTAAGCAGTGACTGGTATTTTTGTTCATAACCTTTTCTACCACTTTGATCAGGGGCAGCTATTATTATTTTCCTGTTGAAAATGTAGTTGTAGACAGCTCTGCTGAAAGTGCAAACTAAGCCCTCTTTTTTTTTTTTTTTTGCAAATGCCCATGCTGTGAAGGCATAAGTGTCTGTATCCTTGCCAGTCTTGTCATTCCATTGAGATAAGCCAGGGCACCAGTCTCCCCTCGGTGCCTGAAAGGCAGCATAAATTCTGCAGTTTTGCAAATTCAGAAGGGAACAAAGGAAGGGCACAGGAGCAAATCAACAACTGACATTCCTGAGCATCCACCAAAAAGCTGGACATATTGAAGAGTGTTTGGTCAACAAGGATGAGGAAGTCAGGGAGGCTTACTTTACTAGAATGAGTGACAATGTATCAGCAGAATTTTTCCTTTTAAAACAGATATGCTTTTTTATCTTCTATTCCATGTCCTTAATGGGAAATTCAGGGATTATTGCATATTAGTTGAGGTTACATAGTTTAGAGGGTATCGTATAATGTCTTGATTTCTAATTCACATAAAAGTTTATCAAGACATTTAAAAAATATAACATACCGTTTCTTTAGAGTAAAAACATAGAAAATTTAACCAATGTTAGTGAGCAGCTCCTAACGTTTTCTATGCTACACTACACAAAAGCTCAGTTTCTTAATGTGAGCTGTGTAAGGTCTGTATAGTAACTTAAATCTGAATGATGGTTGCTATGGAGAAGAAAGCTTGTATTAAGAAATGAAAGCACACATCTTATAGTCATATTTTCTATAAGACCAAATAAAGGCAGGGATTCCAATAAACTCAAAAACATCAAACACTAGAGTTTCAACTAGAACAATGAAAATGTTACCATGGAGGAATATTAAAAATCATGACAGTGCTCACTTGAGTGCTATAATTAAAGTTGTGTCAACAGTTTGCTTGTAAAACAGATTTTTCAAAGGAGGTTGCACATTAACTATTATAGCTGACTGCAGAGTTACATAAGATACATATGATATTTTCTTCCTCTAAGAAATATATTTCAATGGAATCAAAATCTGTTGAGGCCCTAGGTTTACATGTGACAAGACCCCAAAACCCCTGCAGCTTTAAAAACGAACATTTGGCTTAGCAAACACAATAATAACACATATTGTTTTATTGCTCATTTAAACTTTTATTAAGCTGGGAGATTGATATATGGCCCTATTTTTAACATTAGCATAAACTCTGTGCTCTGAAAATTATATATTTTTAAATTTTTTTATTAATTACATTGCATTATGTGACACAATTTCATAGGCTCTGGGATTCCCCCAACCCCTCCCCGTACCCCCTCTGCATGGTGGATTCCTCTACCTTGTCACAGTATCACAGTTCAAATGGATTCTGGGGATGTATGAGACTGGGCTAGGCTCCAGCAGCCACTGACAATTTCAAGAGCCAGAGTAGGTGTGGGTTATTTTGTAGCACCTGCTGATCCACATGAAAGCTAAGTCTAGGATTAGGCCAGGCAGGACTGCAATGTAGCTCCCACCAGAGAAGAGAGCCAGAATGGGTGTGGGCTGGTCTGGAAAGGCTGCAGTATCCACTGGTGAATGTCAGGACTAGAAGTGGACCAGGTTAGGAAACATCCCTGTGAAGCAACTGCCCCAGCTGGTGAGCAAGAGAGCTGAGGCTACTGGCATTCTAGGCCAGGTCAAGCCAGGCTACACTACTCATCAGCACACAGTACCCATCAGCATATGTCAGGTCTGGGGCTGAGCTGGGCCAGTCTGCAACACTTGCTGGCAGGCACAAGAGTCAGGATGCAGTACAGGCCAGGCTGGCTTGGGCTATAATAGTCACCAGTTCACATTAGGGTAAGGACTGTGGGAAGGCCAGATGAAGCCAGGCTGTAGCACCCATTGGTGGATGCCAGTGTGAGATTGGCCATGCCAGACTGGGCTGCAGCACCCACCGGCATATGCAAGACTCCAGGCTGGGAGCAAACTTGGTGGGGAGGGTGGAGGTAGTCTGTGGGAGCTCTCCTTTTGGGCCACTGCGCCTATTGGTGAATGTGAGAGCTGGGGGTGAATCTGGCTAGGCAGGGCTGCAAAAACCATTATTCTGCATTCCAGCTGGGTTTGGGGGAGAGCTGGGCTAAGCCAGACCACTGCATCTGCTGGTATATGCAAGAGCCAGGACAAGTACAAACTGGCCGGGCTTTGCCACAGCATCCACTGGCAAGTGTCAGGACAGTGTGCAAGATGTGTTGTACTGGACCTCAGCAGCCCTGGAAAATGCAAGTTCTGGAAATGGAAGTAGATCTGGTAGGGAAACTGTGGGCACTCCTCTGCTGGGTTGCAGCTCCAGCTCTGAGTACCTGAGAGTTAGGGTTGGGAGCAGTTCAAGCTGGACAAGGTAGACCCATTGGCATAAGCATGAACTGGGTCATGGGGTGGGTGAACTGAGCTAAGCTGCAACGCACATAGGAATATACGAGATCCTGGCATGGACCATAACTGCTGAACATAACTGACACATAGAGAAACTGGGACCAGGAGCAGGTCCAGCAGGGGTTACTGGGGGTCACCCCAACAAGGCTACAGTTTCCAATGTTAAATGTAAGGGCCAGGTCTGTGGTAGGCTGGGTTGGGCTGGGACACAGCACAGGACATGTGGTTGAGGATAGAACCAAACAAATTATAATCACTAGTGTATGCATAGGCTGCTGTAGGTGACAAACTGAATTGGACCTGTACTGGCTAGCACATACCAGAATCAGGTGCGGGGTTGCCCCAGGTGAGGTATCTTGGGAGATTCCCCAACCAGACCAATGGACTCAAAACTCCAGCCACAGCAAAAAATCATACAATTTGTGGTACAACCTTGGAATTCAAGTACTGGGACTGGGCCTCCTCGTTTGCTGATACCTGTCAAGTGGACAGCATGACCGGGTACATATGGGGACAAGATGGCTGGCTCATTTAGTCCTGCAAAGGCTGTCCAGTGCCATGTCAGAAGATGCAAAACAGAACAGGTTGGACAACTCTCCTGGCTGAGTTTTGGCAGCAAGTGTCTGGGTAAGTGGATGCACTGGGGTGGACTCTGTCAGTGAAAGGATTTTGGAAGGACTTTCTCAACTTTGGAGCAATGAAACTAACAATGTCTCATAACTATCAAGATCATTCAAGCAATACCTTACATCAGGGTGTCAAAGATGACATCAAGTGGACATACCCCATCACCAAATACTGATGTAGTTTGGCAGCTGGGAACGGCCACTTCCCACTTTCTCTCACTGTTCCCTCCCAACCAGATACAGGAGAAAAGGGAAGAAAAGGAAAATTGGAAGAATTTGTCCCACCCACCTTCCTTCATGCCTTGGCCTTCCCTCCCCTAATCAGAGGTACTTATGAACATGCATCCTTTATAACTGTGTAAACAAATAAAAGATAAAATTATTAAATAAAAAAGAAGTGGCTATCAAATTGAGTTAGTTTTAAGAAGTCAGTTATAAAAAGCTAGGTGAGTATATAGCTGACATTGGACAATCATCCAGTTTCTCATGTTTAATACTAGTGAATTGATATCTCTTTTACCTCAAGGATACACATCACCAAAAATATTTCAAATTAGAATCCTCCAAAACTCCTCTAAATGGGAGAGACAAAAAGGAAAAAAAATGCTAACTGTTGTGTCTAGTATTCAAGCCATAGGTTTCTACAGTATAAAGTTTTTATAAGTCTCTTTTAGGAAACAACTGTCTATAATTTTGTAACACTTCTACTTCTGTGCTCAAGTGAAAGCATAATGCATAAAGGCCTGCCCATGTAGAGAATGAGGTTGCATCACAGTTTTCTTTCTCCCTAGGAATGCTCTATTAGCCAACTCAATAGATATAATCCCTTATAAAAATGAAACAATTTTGACCCAAGAACAGACATTTCAAAATAGGTGACTATTTCAAAGTACTATTTATTTGGGATCCCAGTATAAGATATTATAAATGAATGCAAATAATCATATTTAGTAAACTGGTCACATAAATTTTACCTCTGGACTGCTTTAAAATATGTCATTACTATACACACTATGTGCATAAAGTTTTAGATGGTAATAATGTAGGATAATATTTTAGATGGCAAGAATGGCCTACAGCACAATAAAAGGAATTGACATCATTCATGTCAATGAGGTCTCAGGGAAAATGAAACCTGTTGTTTGTCCCTTTATGTTTGAGCAAAAAATACATACAATTATAGAAATAACATCCCGTAATTGTCTTTCTGGGTTCTAATAATGGTCTCTGCATCCCCTTTGGTCACTGTTGGCTGGGACTGCTTCAGAGCTTACAAATGTGTATTGATGGCATAGACTGCGCAATAGGATGGTACTGAAGGTAGGTTAATATAAACATGTCTCATTGTATGTTAAGGAAACTCTACCTTTGGTCAGTGATACATTAGCTTATATGATTGGAATAACACTAGAAAATGAGAAAAAATCAACTTGACTAATAGAAAAAAGCTGTTCCGTAGCCAACTGGCAACAGAGACGAGTGTGACACTCACTTTCTTTACTTTCACATCGATATGGGTCGCCTCAAATCTGAACTCAGTTAACTTAGTGGTGAGGAAAACAACACATGAACTAATTATCCAGGTTTATTATCCTAAAAAGAAGTTTGATTGTCCCAGTTGATCACCTCTGGTTGTGTTGTTGCCTGGGAAAATAGTATAATACATCTTTCAGTTTTTCTCATTCATCCATCCCTTAAATTCTTCAGTGTCCATTTTATGCAGAAACTTGTTTGGTGTGAACAAGAGAATTCCAATCAGCTTACTTTCATATATTGCCATTCACTTTCAACTCTATCACCACCACAAACTCAAGGTTTACACTTCATCCCGGGTATCAGGATGTAGGTGTATAAAACATATGCATACAATTTGTAACTAGAAGTGATAAAAAAAAAACCCAGCAAATTTTAAGTTTCAGTCTCTGGTAGACAGATTTTTAGGCATCTGCAACAGCCATCTTTCTATGTTGTCATTTCACTGGTGTTTTAAATGTTGCTGGCACATTTATGAATTTTGTGGTTTTAAGAAACTATTTAATTTGTAAACATGCCCTGGAGCATCCTGAGAGCATTAAACCTTTGAATACTCTTTATAAATTAATGCAACAATAATCAACCAATGGCACATTCATTGGCAAATGTACTTTCCCACCTGAAATTAAACCTTTAATAGTAGGACTAAACAGACCGCACTGGCACAAACAGCTGCCCTTGGTCACTAAATCCCTCAAACAAGGGATATTATGATGAATTTAGATATCCAGGAAGGACCTAAGCTGGATTTAAGGGGCTTAATGTTGGCAGCCTCCAAATGAAAAAGAATAAAAAGAATTCTCAAAGATCACTTTAAATATTAATTCAGAACTATGTAATACAGGGTTGGACTATAAAATGTGCTAACTGAAGCATAGGATGAAACATTATCAGAGTCTAATCTCAACTATCAAGAGGATAGAGCCTAGAGCAGCTGTCATGCTAGCTGGCAGGGCTGGAGAGAGGAAGGCAGGACCTTCCTCACCGATTACTTTCCAAGTGTACTCACATAGGTGATTCTGCCCATTGACCACTTACATTGTGTGAATTTCAGTCCAGTTACTGATATTTAAAGAGCATATTTCACTCTTTACTCTTTAAGTTCACTTAACCACATATTGGTTACTATGAAACAAGGTATTCTTTCTTTCCACCTACCAGGACGTTTGAGCATGGTGCAAGAAAAATACCTGTATCATAATTTTTAATATCCAAATAGAAATTTCAAAGATTTAGGATAATATCCAGGTCATTATATAAAAGAGTTCGAGACACAATATGAGCATAGCAAATAAGTAAATTCAGATGAATCTTTAAAACAGAAATAAAATGAGCAAGAATCAGAACAGCAGACCAAACCAATAAAGACTTTGGATCAAGAAAGTAGCCAAGAGAGTCCAATCTGCAGCCTGCATATGAGGAAGACAGACACGTGTGGAGCACAGCCCTTATGGGAGACACCTGGAGGCTTGACAGTCTCAGAAATCTTGAAAGAGATTACAATAGAAGGAATGAGTAGGGATGTGGTGGCTATTGCAAGAGAGGAGTTTTAGCTCCAAATATCAATCTGTAGTAGCTGGAAGAGAAAATGGAGTCCACACGAGGGAATCTCAGATGGGGGATGTTCCTAAATGGTTAGGAGGATAGTTCCTCATCAACAGTTCTAAGTGCATCATTGTGGGCATGGACAATGGCAGAGTCCAGCATTCCATTGTCAAGACACATCCAACAGTTTCACTTGCAGTCCATCCTTGATCTGGAAATAGATGTGCACACTGCATCATGTCCTCACTACGCTCTTGTAATGATATGGGAGAACTCAGTGTGCGTGTATGGGGAGGGTGTAGGACAAATCCCAGGGCTTATGGAACTGTATCATCTGTATCATAAAATGATAATAATAAGAAAAAGAAAAAAGTAAAAATAAAGAAAGGAAGAAAATGGAAAGTAAAAATAAAAATGGTTAGGAGGAAGACAAAGGTGATACGTGAAGGTGAATGGCTGAAGACGAAAAAGAAGTCAGGTTTACTGATGAGTCCTGCAAGCCAGAGAACTGCCAGCACAGGCGATACAGTGAAGTGTGACCCTTGCCAGTGTTTCCTACAGGGACATCACCATTGGGGAGACAAGATCTCCTTGGGAAGAGCCATTGTGAGAGCTTGGAAACGGACAAGTACTGGAGAGTTTGCGATGACACAAGAAAAACCCTACACTCTGGAGAGAAGTTTTCCAAAGTTAGAAAGAGGGATAGTATACTCCTTTGGAGAAGGCTGGAATCCAGTCAGGCTTAGACCCCAACCAGTCTGAAATAATGAAGCATACTTTCTTCAAGAAACCAACTTTGCTTGAGAAACCCATTAATTTACAAGCATAATGAATCTGCAAAGTAAAACTTCTCGTTGTCATAGCTACTAAAAGATGACATTAAAATTAAACCTCCAGCCCAGCGCTGTGGCCTAGTGGCTAAAGTCCTCACCTTGAACATGCCGGAATCCCATATGATCACCGGTTCTAATCTCAGCAGCCCTACTTCGCATCCAGCCCCCTGCTTGTGGCCTGAGAGAGCAGTTGAGGACGGCCCAGAGCCTTGGGACCCTGCACCCACATGGGAAACCCGGAAAAGGATCTGGGCTTCTGGTTTCAGATCGGCACAACTCCAGTCCTTGTGGCCACTTGGGGAGTGAACCATCGGATGGAAGATCTTTTTCTCTGTCTCTCCCTCCTATCTATATCTGTTTTTCCAGTAGAAATAAATAAATCTTTAAATAAAATTAAACCTCACATACAAGAAATGTAATATATATGATCCAAATTGACATTTTGCATTCTATTATTGTATACAACTCTTGTGTATACTCTTTGAAGGACAGCGGTTTTTCTAACTTGTTGAATTCTATATTTAATAGAGGATTAACTTGTGATTTCAAGTACATATACATATATATATATACATATATATTACATGAGGTTTGTTCCTATTTTATAAACAGAAACATTTAAAAGTGTATCCTTAAACTATTTTTCTAAATATAAAAAAAAAGTATTGATGGACTTGATTGGCACATTACATCTTGTCACTTGAAAACAACACAAAATATTGGGAAACATCTCTGAAGACTGTTTACTCTATGTTGTTCCCAGAGTTAAACAAAAGTAATGATTGGTAATCTGGTTTGGTGAAGAATCTGGAAAGCTCCCTCCTCGATTGTTCTCCACCGCTGTGTGTGGACACACACACACACACAATCCTATTCTCATTTCTTTTGAAATCTACATTTTAAAGAGTACTGTTGCTTGAATAATTAACATTAAACAGAAACTGGATTCAAAGAATTAATTCATTTTTGGAACCTCTTTGAGACTGAATTATCATCTAATGGCTCCCTTTACTGTTCAAAAACAAATAGCCTTTTTTTTGACAGCAAGAGGTAAACAATGTGAAAATAGAGTGTCATAGGTAAAAAATTATTACAATGCTGTCACTTTAAGATCTTTGATTGTTTTACAATTGACATGTGAGGAAAATGTCTGAGGCTAAGTAGAAATTGCTGCTGAAATGAGGGGTGTCGGGGAAGATGAGTACAATTCAAAAAAACCCAGTCTAACAGTAAATCTAAGCTCTCAGAAGCCTCATATCTGAGACCACTATGCATAACTGGGAAACAGGAATACAGGCTTTCTTTTATTTTTTCTTCTGCTTTTCTTTTTAAAAGGCATGCAGAAAAGATATACACAGCTCACTGTGATATGAGTTACACATTATAAAGACACACATTATTATATGTCTGCTTCAGTTGTACCCTGTACTTCACATGGCTACAAGATTAGGTGCTGGGTTTACATCAATTGAAATCTGCAACTTTTAATAGTGTTAATACTTCTTACAGATCCATCTCTCCATCTCAACCCTTCCTCCAGGCTCTGCAAGAAGGAGGGAATGCTCTGCTTGGAAACAGGAACCCAACAAAGTATTAAGAGGCAAACCTAGAAAGGCGAGCTTAAGGAGACTGAAGCCTCCAGTTCCACATGTGTGGCCTACTTTGAATTTCCTACGTTTGTGGGTTGGTGTGAGAGCCAGTGCAGAACCGCTGTGTGAGCTGCTGCAGGAACAAGCTGCCCAAGCTATCCCTGCCGTTTCCCTTTCCCCGCTGCACAATCAGAACGGAAACATTTGCTCTATTGGAAGGCAGTGATAAGGATGGATTTTTAAAGTTTCCATTTTTAAGTGAAAATGAAAGAAAAATGCTCTTCTAGATGTGTTGTGCCTTTGAGCTCCACTGGAAAAAAGAGGGGGGAAAAAAGGCAGAGAAAGCTGCTGTGAAGGTCACTGAGTGAAAGAACTTCCTCGGGGCACAGAATAAATTAAATCCCAAGGAAAAAATAAAATGTGATTTCCAGAGTGTGAGGCACAAACTCCAAATGACAATGATTGACAGCCAAACTATATCCGTGCAATATCCAAGACTGCACGTTCTCATTTACCTCAGTGTAGCCAGCAAGCGCCCATTAAACATCCGTCTGATGCCCAAATTAACCTTCTTGGCAAACTGAAAGAGGCACAAACTATCATAATCAACCTTTCATTATCACAGCAGCCTCTAGTTAAAGGGTCAGAATAATTGTGCCATCAGAGCCTTGATTGTTTTCAATCAACAGACGGCTGGAGTGACAGCTCGGTGATGGAGGAGTCTGATGAAACCGCACCAGGCCTAATCAGAGCAGATGAAAGGAAGGCATGATTGGTGCAAATGAACAGTCGTGCCTCTCCTTTTCATTTACAATCTGAAATTACTCTTAAATTTGTGGGGTTTTTTTCCTCCCTTATGAGCACCACTGAAAGAATGTTTGACTTATTATGAGTTCTGACAGTGCAGAGTTATAAAACACAGGTAGGGTTATCAGCTGAGGCTTTAAGTGGGTATTCAGCATAATTCTAACAAATTCACTCTTGAAAAGCACAAAATGACTAAAAAGGCTTCCAATGACCTAACCTCCCCGTGCTGTTTGATTAGCAGGCCCATTTATTCTGCTGGCATTCTAAATGATGAAATGATAAAATTGAGGGTGGGAATGCCCTGCAAATGTTTCTTTCTTCCTTTCTTTTTTTAAATCCCACTGCTCTGTTTATCTCAGTATTACTGCCTCTGACCTAAGCCTACTACTTTTAAAGAGCAATGAGGATATTAACAGTGCCAAAGTGTTCATCCCTCAGGTGTTTCAAGCAGGGTTGTTTCTGGTTGAGAATCAGGCTACACAGGGAACCATGGGCAGTGGGAAGGGAACTGGCATCCTTCTACCTGATGCTCTTACTAAACAAGAATATGTGAAGAAATGGAATAAAAACTGTGCAATACAGCAGGCCAAATTTGGCATATAGGCAATCTGGAGTAAACGGAACTATCTCGAGAATTTGGAGAAAATGCAAACACATTTACATAGCTACCTTTATAAAGAAATCATAGAAATTAGGATTCCTAAAATACAGAGTGACAAATGAAATCAGAAATCAGCTTCTAACTTTTATTTTTTTCTCTAATTTTGGCATTGTGGGAACTGCTCTATTATGGCAATATGATGATTCAGGTGAATAATGCAAAAACAACGTGAAGCTTTTCAGCAGCAAAGAAAAATGTGCCTCTAACCTGTATTTGTGAGTGTGGGCAGACTTCAGAGCCTTTGATCTCCCGGGATTTCAACATGAAGGATTAAGTTATTCATAGTGCTATCTATCAGCATTTTTACTGTCGCCAGGAGAAAACCGGATAGCTACTGGGTTAGGATCCAAAGCAGTTTTAAATGTTTTCACTTAAAATTTTTACAAGGAACCTACAAAAATTTATAGGAATTGCATATTATAAAAAAGCTATTCATGAGGGTTTCAAAAATACTTGTATCAAAATGAACTTATCTTTTAATACACTTTTCCACAAACTTTATGCATACCTTCAGACATAAAACTTTTGCCATTTTTTTATACAGTGTTTTGGGATAGTAAAAATAACAAAGCAGAAAAAAAGACAAAACAAAACAGCCTTAAATTTTCCCTTAAGCCTTTAGCAAAATTTGTTTCTCCTAGCTAGTCTTCATATTGCCAATTACATACCAAGAATGTACCCAGAATATACAAAGTTCACATGTAAGCAGTTCAAACAGAAGTTTGTCAAATCTGTCCTTCCTGTAACATCTCAAAATTTTTGTTTTGCTTTGTTTTCTCACTAATAATGCTCAAATGAAGATAGACCAGCAAAGGATCAAAATGCACATTCTTTCCAACTCCATCCCAGCTTGCTCTCCCAAGCTCTCACAAGGAGCTGGGTGCTTCAGTAAGTTGCTTTACCTCCTGTGGGCTCTCAGGCACCTCCAGAAAGCATTTTTTTTAAAAGATTTTTATTTTAATAGGAAAGGTAGATTTCATAGAAAGGAGAGAGAGACAGAGGAAGATTTTCTGTCCGTTGGTTCACTTCCCAAGTGGTTGCAACAGCCGGAGCTGAGTGGATCTGAAGCCAGGAGCCAGGAGCTTCTTCCTGGTCTCCCACACGAGTGCAGGGTCCCAAGGTTTTTGGGCCATCTTGCTTTCCCAAGCCTCAAGAGACAGCTGGATGGGAAGTGCAGCAGCAGGTACACGAACTGGATCCCCTTTATCAAACACACACACACACACACACACTTTGCCTTTTAAAAGCATGAGTTTTTTCTGCCCACAAGACAGTTTATGTTTAGGTCAAACAGGACTGGGTTCAGGACATTGCTTGCACAGAAGATTTTAAATAGGATTCCCTGGCTTCTTTACAGAGCATAAAGATGGAAAGCAGGCCAATTTGGATATGCACCTATTCTAATGCCCAGAATTTGAGGTGTATAGAATGAATCATCCTACAGCATTACACAGTCCTTCTACATTGCTGAAAGCATGAGATGAGACGAGAAGAGCAAAGAGATTCTTCAGGGGCCTGGCAAACCTGACAAATCAATCCCTTTGTTTACTTTGTTCTTTACCCTCTACTGGGCTTATATGGAGCTTCACTCCAAGGAGTACACGGTCCCAGCAGTGGGCAGTGAAAGGATTCACTCAGGTCCAAAGTCGTTCTCTCAGCCAAAGAGTGCATTTGCTTCTTAACTGTCGTCCTTTCTGGATGGCGAGGTTTAGCTTTAGTTTCAGCTGTGAGTAATTTCTCATTGTGATTGGCTGACTTATAGTCAATTTAGCATAATTAATGCCAAATTACATTGTAATTCACATAGAATTACAAATTAAAAGCAATATTAAGAGCAAATGAATTAATCAAAATTAATGATATTATGCTCACTTGTTTTAAGTGTTAATAAGATAGGTTCTCCTAAAACATTTAAACTTTAACATACTATCCATCACTGCTTTAATTACCTGATTTCCTGGTGTGGCCCAGAGAGGCAGTGTGTGGGCACATCGCAACAACAAGAACACAGAGTAGTAAGGTGTATTTAGATTCTAGTGAGCCAGGCTCTTTTAAGCTTCTCTTCCTGAAGTATAAGAAATATGAGGATCTTCAAAATGTTCTTGAAAATGTATATTATGAAAAATCTACATGACTTTCACAATTTATTGCACACGATTTATTTATTTTTAATGGAAAGGTAGTTTTATGGAAAGAAGGAGAAAGTGGAAAGATCTTCCATCCACTGGCTCACTCCCCCAATGGCTGCAATGGCCAGAGCTTAGCTGATCCAGAGCCAGTAGGCAGGAGCTTCACGTGGGTCCCAAGGCACTGGGCCATCCTCCATTGCTTTCTCAGGCCACAAGCTGGGAGCTGGAAGGGAAGTGCAGTATCTGAGACACAAACCGGAATCCATACAGGATCCCAGTACTTGGTGGAAAATTAGCCTATTGAGCCATTGCACTGAGCTTTTTCTTTTTAAAAAGACATTTTTAACATCATATACACACCAAAAACTGTGCATCAGTATACAGATGAATGAACTTTTTGTCTTCTGATCACACTATAAGCAATACCCAAATTAAAATTTTATGGGTCCAGTATGATGGCCTAGTGGCTAAATCCTTGCCGAGCATCTACCAGGATCCCAAGTGGGCGCTGGTTTCTGTCCTGGCTGCTACACTTCTTGTCTGGCTCCCTACTTGCAGCATGGGAAAGTGATGGAGGATATCCCGAAGCCTTGGTTCCCTGCACCTGAGTTAAAGACCCAGAAGAAACTCCTGACTCCTGGCTTTGGATAAGCTCAGCCCCAGCCATTGTGGCAACTTGAGAAGTGAACTGGCAGACAGAGGATTTTTTTCTTTTTCCCTCTCTCTCTAAATCTGCGTTTCCAATAAAAAAAAAAAAAAACCAGAGAAGTACACGTTACAAAAAAAAGAAAAAAGAGTAAAACATTACTAGTACCTCAAAAGTCCTATTGGCATTTTCTCCATTTTTTTTTAACATGGGAAAGAATATATTGTTTTTATGTGGTATGAATCAATGAAACAATATAACCATACATCAAACGATGGGACATCCATACCGTTTTTATCTTTATCAATAAAAAGCTTATCTTTAAACTCCAATTTCCTCAACAAGTCTTTAAAAATATTTATTTATTTGTTTGTTTGTTTATTTAAAGGCAGTGTGACAGAGAAGGAGAGAGAGACAGACATCAAGATCCCATCTCCTGGTTCACTCCACAAATGCCTGCAATCTACAAGGCAGGGCCAGGGCAAAAATCAGAAAATATTGACAAAACTCCAGGTCTTGCACTTGGGTGGCATGAACCCAATTACCTGAGTCATCACCACTGCTTCCCTGAGTCTGCACTAGCCAGGAGCTGGATTCAGGAGCCGGAGCAGTGGATGGAACCCAGATGCTGCCGTGCAGGACATCGGTGTCTGGAACTAGCAGATTAACTGCAAGACCAAACACCTTCCACTCACAAGTAAGTTTAGATACTTCCCCTTAGCTCGCCAGGAACAGGGAATCTGTGGTCTGACGTGGCCAACTATCAAGAAGACTGTGCGCTGAACATTGCAGGATGCAGGCCAAAACATTCATTTGTTTTAGAAAGAGATTAACATTCATCAATGTCAATAAATTAATAGTTTCTCCTTTTGTCTTAAAGGGAGAATTTCTAAGAATGTCTATTTCTAAGCCATTTCCTAACTTTTAACTTGTCAAACATGTCAAGATATCTTCTTGATATGTTTCTAACCTTTCAACGTATTGGGCATGAGACAGTGATGTAATGACTACTCACTGTCATTTGTTGCGCCCAGTTTCTAATCCCAGATGGGGACACAGGCTGTAGACTTTATACCCCTCAGTCTATATTGCAGGTTCTCTTTTACGCTGATACCAATCTCTAGATCAGATTTAAAGCGATCCACTCTTCTCTTTATCAGCCTTTCCTGCTTTACTCCTCACTTTTATAAAATCTGAAAGGATGAAAGCCAGTTTCCTTCCCCTGTCAGAGTTTTTCAGTAGCCTTTCTCGTTAACCCATTTAGATTCCAATCTTCCATTCCATGATCAAAAACCCTCAGCAGCACTTCCTGTATTACCTTCATTTTTGCAACTTCCCACAAAGTCACACAACAGGTGAAAATGAAACTGGTAATTTATTAAGAAAGACTCTACGTCTGGATCATTTGCTATAGAGTAATATATAAAAATCTCTGGTTTTTGACATGAATAATGTACTTTGAGATTCTTATTTTTTCTAAGATTTGCTGTGTTTCAAGAAAACAAAATGAGATCTTCATGGAAGCCTACACTGTGAAACGAGTCAGTCACCAAACTTCTGTGAGCTTTGGTTTTTCCATGAATTAAAATTTGGATAGTACCTGCCTCATAATCCTTACTAAGGCTGATGAGAGAATCAAATGAAATAATGTGTGTAAAAAATGCTTTAACATATCAAGCTCTCTAGGCTTGTAAAGAATTATTACTGTTGTTATTATTATTGATGGACTTCTGTGCCTAGCCTCAGGGTTCCTACCTCATACACAGCTTATAGTTGGTTTTATTTTTAAATCCCTGATAACCCAGGTAGCAGCAATATTACTGCAGGCCACCAATGCATAAGTAATATTCTCCAGTCATCTCTTTGCTTCTCATAGCAGCAATGACAAAAATATCAGTGTGGAAACAACATGAATCACAATGAAAATTAGAAGCAGAGAACATATATATGTCATATCTCATAAATCACCTTGTTGTTCTGTTATGCTCTTTCTTTAAAAAAAAAAAAAAAGAGAGCGAGAAAGAAAAAGAAAACTATTAACTCACGGGAACGGCAGCACATGAATACAAGTTAGGTCTCCTGCAATTTCTGATAATCACAGCCCCTCACTGCTACTTGACAACGTGCAGCTCTGGCACTGAGGCGTACTTGGAACCAAGTTCCTCAGAATTGAATGTGTCATGCATCTCACAAAGGCATCCAGCCCAGACAAACACCAGCAAAGCCGCTAGTTCTGCCACTCAATGATGAATACTCATGCAGGAATTAGCTGCATGCAGATCAGGGGGCATGGCTAAACACACATGCTGGCAGCTTTTAGCACCAACCCCAGAAGTCTCAGAATTTCTCAGTGTCTGACTGGGCAAGCTGAAGACCTAAAACCTCCTCTGGGCATACCAGGGAAGTGAAGAAACCTTTGCTCTTCACCAACAGCTTATAAGAAAGAAATGGAGACCTCCTCATCACATTTATTGAAAAGGCTCCATGGAGCTAGATGAAAGCTAAGAAGTTTCAGGAAGAAAACTGCTAAGTCCTCACATTGATTAGGTTCAGAAATGGAAAGCTTAAAAAATTAAAAATATATCAGGAAGATGCTCAACAAATACCAATCAGGAAAAAAAAAACAATTAACAATGCACTCACACAAAATACAAGTAAGGGAGGGTGGAAACACCAAGAAGGAGTATAGTTTGGTGTGTGTGTGTGTATAAGAGTTCTCAGACTACAAGTATTTTATTGCATTTCTAGTTACCAATGTCTGTTAAAAACGTAAATACTGCTGAATGGGATGTGGGACAGACTGGATTATTCTGCTGCACAAACTGGCAAGCACAGGAACCAGGGTAGGGGGTGGGCCTGGTGGGGATTATTGTATGTTCTCTGCTTCTAATTTTCATTGTGATTCATGTTGTTTCCACACTGATATTTTTGTCATTGCTCCAACTAAGCTGCAGCTCCCACTGGTTTATGTGAGGGCCGAGTATGTGCTGGGCAGAATCAGGTTGGACTGCAGCACCCATTGGTTCCAGTGGAAGACAGGGCTGGAAACAGAACCGACCCAGCAATTGCAACCACCAGCTGATTGGGGCGATGGACTGTATGGGGCCCTGTACTTGCAAGTAACACACAAGAACCTGGTCTGGGAACACCTCAGACAAAGTTTCTTTGGGGATCTCTCCAATTGAACTGCCAGACTCAAAACCCTAACCATGAAAAGACAGAGGATGGAACAAATCAATCAACCACCTCAGCTATATGTTGGCAGTGAAAAACTGGGCAAACGGAGACTCTAAGATGGACTATGTCAATCAGTGGATTCTTCACCGACCTCATCGTGCTTGGAATGGTGAGACTGGCAGCAATTCATAACTGTTGAACTATCAAAACCACTTGGGCAAGACCCTTGGACCATGCCCCACATCAGGGACCTGGGGTGGGTGGGAGACTGGGTGGGGCTTCTTCCTTTATCTCCCCCTTTATCCCAGATACAGAATAAAAAGAAAAAACCAATGTGGAAATAATAGTCTTAGTCCACTTTCCTGTAGTCCTTGACCCTTTTTACCAAAATTAATTATGTAAAGGTTGCTAAAAATAAAGAAAAAAATCAGTGCTCTGTTTGATGTAGTTCAGTTCGACTGGAAACAATCAGGCATGGTGGGACTGAGAAGCAAGCAGGAGCTTCACTGCAAGACTCCTGAAAGCAGGGCCCTCCATTACTGGCTGCCTAGCATCCAACCTGCAGCAGGCAATGGTGGTACTTGACAAGACATGGTTGGACAGAATAGATACTGAATGACCATTTGATTTCTTCTAAAGCCACGGTCTTAGTCTGATGTACTTCTTGTCCTATTTTTCAATATTTTGAGTTTCTTCTATCATGAACTTAGAATAAAATAGACTAAAATTGAACTTGAGAAGCAAAAGATGTGGGTTTGTATTCCTTTACCCTCAATTTCCCCATTTGTATCAATGGAGAGAATAGCAATGATAAAAGCAGGAGGATTCTTAAATCTGTAGTGAGGTATTCAGGTGAGGAACATGCAGTATTGCTTGACATATGGAACTGCCTGAAGTCCTTGCTTCACCCTGGCCAGAGGTTCAGTTAGGTCAATCTGTCATCTAAGAGAAAACAGATGAAAGCTGAGTACATTGCTAATGTCCTCTACTTTTCAACTATAAAGAGATAGTAGCTTTTTGTTTGACTTCGCCTTCTGGGACTTCTTTCTGAGAAAACTTATTAAATCAAACTGTAATGTGGGTGATTTTGTGCTATAGATAAAAGCCCAGGAGGAGTTTTTCAAACACTTCTGCATTTGAGATTGTAGACTTCTATGAACAATATGTGATTTATATCTTCAGAGCTATAAAGTGAATATGTTATTAATAGGTTGACTTACTGAAGCAAATTTCCAACAGAAACTCAGTCTTTAAAAGACTAAACTCATTTTGTATATGAATTTTCCTAGAATAACTTTGGCATTATGTAGGAATAGTAGGATGTCTTATTATCCATTCAATACATTTTAATATGGAAACTGCATTATTGTTTTTATTTATTATTCATAGAGTGCAAGAGAACAACATGGCAGGGAACAATGCAAACACTTCAGGCACAGCTTCTTCTTCTTCTAGGAATGTAAAATCAAAAACAAATGTAAACAGGATTACCCCCTCAGACCCAAACCAGATGGCAGGGTCACTCTCTGCCATAGGGAAATGGGATACAGTAGGATCAAAGAGAGTCCTCTTTTTGTTAAAGCCTGATTTTGTTCATTGTTGCTTCTGTAAATTACGTTCTCTCATTATCTACTGAAACCCAGGAAAAGTTAGGCTCAAAATAAAGGAAGCCCCTAACTCTAAAGCTAATAAATAAAGAAACATATTAATAAAATTCAAAGGTTAACAGAGGAAGAAAATATTGTCCTTATAAAGCAGTAAGCTTTACTCATTAAAATTAAGGAATAGTTAATAAATTGATATTTAGACGAAAGCAAAATGTCTTTTTATTCAAAACCAAAGATGAGATAAATTTTCAGGTTAATGATTGAAGAGTGGGTAAAGCTATTTATCCTAGAATCTATTTTCCAACTCCATATCTAACATAAAATAGGTGCTCAAGAAATACCCATTTTTTTATTTCCACAAACTACCTTGTTCCTAATTATTATCTTATTTGAAAGGCAAAGAGAGGGATAGCAAAGTAGAGAGAGATGACAGACACAGTGACACTGGTTCCTTTCTCAAAGGTGCACAAAATTTAGGGCTGGGCCAGGTCAAGGTCAGAGACCATACTCAATCCAGTCCTCCCCTTTGGGCATCAAGGACTCAGCTATTTAAGTGTTCATTTGCTGTCTTCCACATTACACATTAGCTGGAAGTTGGGTTGACATGGAAGAATCAGTATTCCTATTAGGTGCTCCAAATGAGCTATGGGGATCCCAAGCGGCATCTTAACCACTGTACAAAACTTGTTCCCATTTTATCCATTTTACTTTTGTTCCTCATAATTCAAACATAAAATAATAATACATATAGCTGAAATAATGATTTAAAGCCATAAAAATCTCTTCTACCTGGGGAAAGACATGTGAGAGGAAAATATGGTTAAGAAAACTATCTTCTGCCTTACACTCCAGCATGCTTTTTGTTCACTTTTGAGTAGACTCTCAATATTGATGGATAGAAAATCATACCTTCCTCCCATGGGACAATACACAAGAACTTAGGTTATAATAGGGCTTTTACTATACATTGTGGTCCCATGGAACACAGTCCTCTCCCTGTCACTTAAAGAATCTGACGAGAAAGAGGCAGGAAACATATTTTACTGAGAAGAGAACTGAGGTTAGCTAAAGCTTCCTCTGAAGATGAGAACAGACTCAATATGTGGGAGTGGTATGGAATTACTCTAATAGTTAATACTAGGTTTGCTGTTACTAGGAGTCGCATTGTTTATTATTATTATTTTTTGACAAATAAGGATTGTATATATTCAAGGTGGGGCAATGATCAGCATTGTCAAATTAGTTAACACAGCTCTTGCAACTCATGCTGCACAACAAATCTTCAGAATTTACAATGAAAAGTTATGTCCCATTTGTCCAATATTTCCCCATTTCTCCAATCCCCAATCCTGTACAGAAGAGGCCTGGCTTAGTAGTCTGAAAATGTATGTTGACTCTAACATAAGATGTTTATCAGAACTTATTAAGATCAAGTTCTAAGTTAATGATAAAACCTGAAAGAAGCGTAAAACTGGTGGAAATTTGCTAGGTCATAAATATCAATGACTCCATGTCTCAAGTTTCTTCCTCAGCTGGTAGCTGATTTTTAGTCTCTTATTTCTTTCAACTCAACAACCAATGTGGTATCTTTCATATGTAAAGCTAGAAATTAAAGTTGAGCTAACTGAATTGAGTAGAAAACACTTTTAGAGGGCTTTTATCACCATGGGGGGGTCATGCATGAATGTTATGTCCCTGGCCAGGTAATGTCCACGAACAAGTACAAATCTTTCTGCTGCCTCTAAGTGTAGAGTCATGACCACCAACAGATCAAGGAATTTCAGGCTATAAAATGGAGAAAGAAATTGTCTATGAGGGCCTAGGGAGTCCTCTGCAAGGGGAGAAATGTAAAGTTTGGAAAAGTCAGATAGAAAAAAAAAAAGAATAGAAATGAGGCTCAATGTTGGAGCATATCACAAGTCCATGGATCCATAGAACAATTATCAAGGAAAGAATCTGGGTAAGGGAAAGCATGGAAAAGTAAGAATTTGTTCAACCAGGATAAATGGAAGGTTTTATGACAGGTCTTTAGAGTCAGGTCATGTGAAGTGTGTTGAATAACAAAGCTGGATCCTTCAAGAAAGAAAGGAAGAAAGGAAGGAGTAAACCATCCCAGAGAACATTTTTAGTATACAATAGAAGAAGGAAAGAACTAGCTGCAAAAACATATGTATATTTATTGTGCTCTCAAATAAATGATTGGTTGCGCATAATCATCAAATAGCACAACTTCTCCTGCTTTTCTATTACCTGTCCTACTCTGTGCAATTTCCTTTCAGCTCTCCAATACCCCTTGCTTCGCTGTTCTTCTTTAAGACATGGGATGGGGATTTGTCAAAGTCAATGAGCACTTTATTACAGTGAGGACTTTCTGTAATGAACAATTCAGCAATTTAATGAGATTCTGTAGATCTGTCTCCAGCCTGTCCATCAAGTTTCACTTCTATAAAGCACCCTGACACTAATCCTCTGGCATACCCAATCTTCACCCTGGGCTGAATATTAGATTCTTCCATGGTATATTGCATTACTAGTATAACCTCAGCAAAAATGATGAACTTAACTATACTTGAGGCAATATAGCTGGGCTGATTTGATTTTTCTCTATTGAGTTGAGTATGAAGGAATTACTTATTTACTAAGATAAAGCAAAAACAGTGTCTTATTGCCTGCTTAATGCCTAAATTGATAATATTTATGTGAGTCTTTTAATTCTTTCTTGAGGACCAGGTATTAAAAAAAATTGCCTGCAGCAGAAACCAGTTTTTAAATTTCTACATTATAATATTAGTAACCTTTAGAGAGGCAATTATAGCTCTTAAGTGGACAGTATGGAATTTTCTTGACACTCAGTCATCTGCACATTACCATGTCGATCTCTGGCAGTGCCTTCAACTGTGCCACAGAAAGAGACATAAGCCACAGGAAGGTTGGCCTCAAACTGGATTCCATTGGAAAAAATTAAACACAGAATTCATTTCAAGTCTTTCTTTGTTCCTTGGAAAGTGAAGAAAATTTGGTTACTTCTCATTTTGAATTGATGAATGTAAATTCTGACCATTTGTGTCTACAGCAGACAAAAAGCACACCTTCCCCAATATTTCATCATCTGCCTGAAAAAAAAAATATATTAGCAGAAATGCCCAAGAAGTAGCAAAATAGTATGATTTTTGTTCCTTGTTCTTTTGTTTTAGTCAGGACAGTGTAGAATAGTGGACAGATAGGGTCAAGTGTGGGCTGACATGGACTTACGGACTGGCTCAGAGCAAGGCCGTGAGGCCTCATGTTCATCTAGAAGACAAGGGTGCTAACAGTTATTCTCAAGGTCTGTCTGAGGATCAGTCAAATGGTTTGTGAAGAGGCTGCGACCCAGAAAAACCTTTATAACACTGTAGCTCTTAGCCTCATTGAAGGAAACAAAATGAAGAGGAATGCTACTGTCAGAAGTAAAACAAGAGAATAAATAAAGCAGAAAGGACCAGGAAAAGCATCAGTTGGTAGAGGCAGATACTGGAAAATGGGCATATGCATTTGGCAGTGTTTTGGAGGCAGAATTAAAGTGCTTTCTGGATATTATTTGATAAGATATCAGGACTGTACATCAGTTAACAGAAGACCCAACCTACCTCCTACATTCTTTATGTAACTATTTCTTTGAATGCTTATGAAATCTCCAAGTGATGACACTCCTAGATTTAATGATGTGGCTAGCTAGTGCTTTGGAGACCAAGGCAGACTGTGTTAGAGGAAGCAGGAAGATGGGCTCTTGCTACTTGCCAGAGAACAGGTGGATTGTTCAAGGGTAGTCACCAGGAAGAGGATTTAAATTGAATAATCAACTTTAACCTACAAAACATGTCCCTGTCCCCTAGACAAAGGAGAGACACAATGTGAAAAGAATGCCAGGTCAGGTGAAAAGGCAGAGCTTAGGAAAATAGCAACTAATACAGAATGAATTGAGGGAAATTTTTCCACTTTGTTGCCAGAAGAGTTTCATTTCATTCTAAGTCCAGGCAGACTAATGTAACAAAGAAATGTTTCTGAATTGCTTACAGAGAAAGTCTAAAATTCATTTTGATTCCACTGGTCTTGAATACCCATCAGTATCACTTTATTGCCATTTCCTTTCATATTCAGATTAAGAGGAACCTTCTATCAGGGCAGAAAAATACCCTTTGACTCTGATGCGACCATGTGAGCTGATGGGAAACCACAGAGAGAATCTAAGGGATCTCAATTGTCGTCCCGGTGTGCTGAGTCTTCAAACTCCTGCTCTGCAAGGGACATCCCTACTAATGATCCAAGCAGACAAAATGGCATCCGTGGTGTGCCAATCATCAGGTGCTTCCTTGGCACTGAGGACGGAGCCCAGCACCCTTACCTGCCAGATCTGCTCTTCGCTCAGGGAGGTGAGACGGTCACTCTTCAGCACCTCCTGCAGCAGGCAGTATGGGAACATGAGAACATCTTCCGGGCGGCTTTTCAGGAGTTCTGAGAGATGTTTCACCAAGAAATCAATCACTGCCTTCTCCAACAAAGTGAGGTTAAAGAGGTCGGCAAGTCTGTACAGATCCAAGTAATTAAAGCTATTTAATTCCTGGATGACAAAAAGAGATAAAAATGAAGAAAAATCTCTTAGTGGCAGGTGAATTCAGGCAAGAAGTGCAGATGGACTCGAAAAAGTTCACATTGATAGGGGTGGGAGAAACATAATTGTTACCGTGAAAATACCAAGCAGACAAGAGAACTGATGTTCTGGAATTCCTGTTTTTCTTCAATTTACTGCTCTGAAAACACACACACACACACACACACACACACACACACACACACACACACACACACATGCACACAGAATCAAAGGCATTTTAATAAAGGATTGTGAGTACTTTCTAGTTTCAGCAGCTGAAATGTTATCTTGCAACTGTTTAGGAACAATCTGCTTATGAAGACAAGCAATGTATCCTATTACATATTACAACTCTCCTTTCTTCTACTAATGATAGTATAAGGATGGGTAAATTTGGGATCTGTGGTTAGGTGACAAAGCCTACGCAAAGATAGACTGAATTTATTCTTTTCCCATAACTTCAAGCCAAATGTTTCTTTAAGAAAGAACAACCCATTCTAAAACTAGTGAGATTGAAGCATTTTACACATAAAGTCACAGGAATTTTATGGAAAAGCCTCCTGTCCATAATGATTCCCTGTTGGTTCTGCCTAAGATGGATGATTTGTACTTGTTCCTTGTTTCTTTTCCTTAGCCTTTTTCACATTCTTTCCCATCTTCTAAAGGGGGTCCTGTAGCAATGATTCAAGGAGTGCTTGGGGTGGGGTTTCACCTAGCCCTACAAGGTTTCAAACTCAGAGCCAGGGTTTGGCAGTTACGCTTTCAGAAGGCTGAGGCTCCTGTGGGAGATTTGTCACTGTAATCTGATGAATAGCAGGGTGCTCACGCCACCACCGTCAACCCCTCTACTACCCACACACACTCACACACACGTTGGCAGCAATCTTGCATCTTTCAGCCAGAATTAGAATGTGCTATGTTTTGGTTATCCTTAGTTTTAGTTGATAATTATCACTATATGATCAATATGCTTCAATAACTTAAGGAATGAAGAAAGCCATCAGACAGCTGTTGATCTACTTAAATACTTTCAACATATTGTCCTCCTTTTCTAAGTTACTTAGGAGTGTTAAAGACTCCTCATAAGAAACACTTCATTCTACTGGGTCTGCTTCCATATTTGAAGAGTTAAGTGAGTTTGTCCTAACACAGTAGCTGATCTGAAACACGGTTAATCTCAACTGAGATGTATCAGAGATGCGGTACTTGAGTACAAGGACTAAGAAATGTAACATGGAAATAGATGGATCATTTTTATATTAATGTTGTGGTGAAATCTGGGTATACTGGGTTAAATATATTACTATAAAGTAATTTTTATTTTCAAAATATAGCTACTGGAAATGTTTAAATTACATATGTCTCTCATTGTATTTCATTTGTTCGGCAGGCACTATACCAAATTAAAAAATACACATAAAGAAACTGTAGCATTAAGTAGTGGTTAGTAGAAAAGTTCTGGAGTCAATTAAAGGGTTTACAATATGTTGACTATACTTTTAAACAAATATACTGTGCTGTGCTATAAAATAACAACTAGAAGAGAGGATTCTGATGTTTTCCCCACACAGACATAAGAAGTATTTGGGGATTGGTGCAGTGGTTAATTGGTTAATTGGTTAATTCTCCCATTTCAAGTGCCTGAATCCCATATGGGTGTCAGTTTTGTCCCAGCAGCTCCATGTCCCATCCAGTTTCCTGCCTGGGGTCTGAGAAAGCAGCTGAGGATTGCCTAAAGCCTTGAGATCCTGCACCCATGTGTGAGACTCGAGAAAAGTTCCTGGCTTCCGTTTTCAGATCGGCTCAGCTCCAGCTGCTGCAGCCACTTGGGAAGTGAACCAGTGGAGGGAGGATCTTTCCTTTTGAATTTCCTACTCTCTGTAAAATCTACTTTTTCAATAAAAATAAATAGATTTTTAGAGAAAAAGAAATGATAAGTATTTGAGAACATATAAATGTTTAATCTAATTTGAGCAACACACAACATAAATGTATTAAAACATTATATGGCACTCCATAAATACATACAGTATGTATCAGCTAATACTTAAAAATAAATTAATTTAAAAAGTTTATATATATATATAAACTTATATATATATATATATATATATATATAAATTTCCAGACTATCAATGTTGTATCAGATGCTGTTTAACTCTAGAGTTTGAATGCTCTGGCAGCAGATGATAACATTAATCATATTCCTAACAGGAGTCATGCTAAAAGACTTCAGGAATCAGGACAAGATTCTGGCTCTTAATAGGTCTAACTGCCAACATGACTGAAAGGAGAACAAATGCTTATCTTTAAAATGAAGTTCACAGATCATCACTATACACCATTTCCTTTCAAAGATCTAAGGAACTACACATTGCCAATCAACCAAAAGGTGTGACTTCGCATTCAGAAGATGAGTGGGTTATTTCTGGCAAAAGTGTCAATGGAAGCTCAACAGCATCAGTACCCCGGATATAATTTTGGCATCTCAGATAACGTAGTCTGAAGTTCCTCAGAAATCTGGTGGGGGCAGAGCATGTCACCTCTTCCAGATACATGTTCATGGAGTGCCCAGTAGCACAGTATACAGACAAGACCCTTACCAAGCTGCAAAATCCAGGCTTTGCAAAAAAGGTGCGTGGCACTAAGAGAAGAAAATCTTTCTCCCAATTTGTTCAGCTGCCAAAAAGCTGGACTATGTAGCAGCAGTCCAACATTATTTATCAATCACCTTTATATCCTTATATGGAAATACTGAATTCTTCCAATTAAAAGCATAACTTAAAAGCAGTTCAACTCAAAACTACAGGGAAGCAAATAATTTATTTTAACAGAGAATTTTGAAAGTGGTGCTTTTTTTTTCCTGCTGTGTTCATTCTAAAGAAATTGCTTAATGTCTTCTACTACAGTCTTGAAATCTTTTCATTTCTTAAACATGCAATTTTATACATCCCTCAGGTGCAATCTAACAAAGCATGTCCAGTCTATTAGCCAAAACAGAGAAGGTGGACTAGATAAGTGTTCTTTACTAAAGGAAAGCAGCAAACAGGAGCAGAACTGACACAAGTTCAAGACTTAGAAAGTAAGGGTGCTCCCTTGCCTGTCTTTCCATTTATTCTCTCTTCTGCTTAAAAATATCATCTCCCAAATTTCCAATACTTTTTGGATATGTCATGGTTTCCTTTCCCCATGTTGTGTCTTGTTCACATATCAGTGATTAAACTAATGTTAAACTGAAGACTCAACGTGAAAGAAAATCCACCCTCCCTCAGATTAGGATGCCTCAGCACACACGCCTTAAGTTGAGCAGATAGGCTCTTGGAATTTTAACAAAACAAAAATCACAGCATTTTAGCCATTGGTGAGACCGTGTGTAAGCAAAGTAAGTTCCAACAATGCTGCTTTTAAGGATTTCCATTAACGTGTTGGGGGAAATGGGAAGCAATGATTAAACTGCATTAAAGGCCCACCTGTAAGGCTCTGGATAGAAAAAATCATTACTGTTTTAGAAAGAGTGCTATTATGTTACTGGTTATAAAAAGCAATACTTGTTCATTTTAAGAAATCCAAGACGCACAAAGTAAGAAAAAGAAAACAAAAATCATTCATAATTTCACCATGCAGAGATAATCACTATTAATGTTTTTGTATATGTATTTTCAGACTTTAAAAAAGAAATCTTTTATATGTTGAAGAAAGAGAAACAGTAATTGCATCCAAGGCAGAACACATCACAAGCTTAGCTGTAATCCAGCTTGGGAGAGAAATGCAGGGCTTGTGGAGTCAGGGAGCCTTAGCTCAAATTCACCTCCGAAACCGCTGGTCAGAGCTTGGGGTCAATCCCTGAGCCCTTCAGTATTCCCCACGTACAAAATGGAAATTTCAGCCAACTTCCAGGATTGTTAGTGAGATAATGCATGAAAAACACTGTCCCAGGGCAGCACAGGAAAATATACAGTAGGTTGGATAGGGGTTAGTGAGAACGGTAAGAAACTTTTGATCTCTGTCATCCAATATCCATGAGCCATTAACTCATCACTGACATGAGGAGATCAATTAAAAAACGCGATTATTGGCCGCCTGGGGAGTGCATCAATGGATGGAAGATCCCTTCTGTCTCTCTCCTCTCTGTATATCTGACTTTCCAATAAAAATAAATAAATCTTTGTTTAAAAAGAAAGTGATTAGGTATATCATTAAGTCAGGAAAACAGAGTCCAGCCAAAGCAAAAAACAAAGAACTGAGTTACAAATGAATCGCATGTTAGTATATTCCACAAGCTTTCTCCTAAATGCTTGTATTCATTTTCCCAATGATTTTTTTTAAGATTTATTTATTTTTATTGGAATGGCAGATACACAGATAGGAGGAGAGACAGAGAAGAAGATCTTCTATCCAATGGTTCACTCCCCAAGCGGCCACAATGGCTGGAGCTGAGCCAATCCGAAGCCAGGAGCCAGGAGCTCTTCTGGGTCTCCCACGTGGGTACAGGGTCCCAAGGCTTTGGGCCGTCCTCGACTGCTTTCCCAGGCCACAAGCAGGGAGCTGGATGGGAAGCTGGACCGCGGGGATTAAAACCAATGCCCATATGGAATCCTGGTGTGTGCAAGGTGAGGACTTTAACCACTGCGCAATCGCGCTGGGCCCTCCCAATGGTTTTTAACAGCACATCTCTGTGGTAGCTGGCATAAAGCAATGTTCAATACTTTGCTGGATGAATGTCTATTAGCATTTTGTTTGCTTAAGAATTAAGGAAAAATAGAATAGCTTATGTCTTTCCAAGCTGTTCATCTAGTTCTGAGCCTCATCTACTTCCGGTCATTTCTCATATCTCCCTGGTCTTCGTCACCTTCCCTTCATCTTCCTGGCCTTCATATACATACACATAGAAGCAAAGCTATTGGTCATTTGGCTTCCTGACAGGGAAAGTTGATATTAATAACTACAGCTAAAAGCACTAATAGAAAAGTGCTTTATAATCATTTTTCTGTGAGAAAAAAAATATTTCAATCCACCTAAATTTTCTTATCCAGCTCAAGAGAGAATTATTTCCTTTATCAATTGGTTATCTAGATTAATGTATCTTAAATATCATTTAAATGATAGTTTGACCTAATTATGAGATTGTCTTAGTTCTTTCACCTTCTGTGACTTAAAAACCAAGTTCTCAGGCAGAAACAGTGATTTCAAATGAAAATTACAGCTCAGCAACAACAAATCCTCTTGAGTAAAAGAAAACCTTTCTCTTTTTTTTTCCTAAAAAGGTTTCATTCCTGTCACACTGCTTCTCTCTTGAAATCTAGTTTCTATCTGGAATTATGTGCATACATTGTGGCTCTTTGGGGAATATTTTTAAATAATATTTATTTCCCCTTGATTTGTGGCTATTTGGCTTCTCTTTCCCCTGGTCTTTACTTTTATAGTAAGAATATCAAGTTAAATAACAGAAAGAGAACCACAGGAGATGTTCTGAATATTGCACTTGACATGGAATTAAACGCCTGTTTTTCAAGTTTAAAAATTCTTAGACCTATACATTCCTCAAACTCAGTCTTTGTGACCTATTCCTCTACTTATATCTTTAAAAAGCTTATTTACCAGATAAACTGAATGTGTTAGATAAACAAAAGCCTGCAAGTGGCAAACACTGCCTTATTTGGAGCTATGATGTAATTACATTGGCGAGGCACCCATCCAATGGTTAGTATCAGAGAGGGAGGAGATAAGGCAGCTCAAGGGCTGAGGGTTAATTGTGTGGCTCTTCTATCAGTCTGCTCAAACTGGGAAGACAGTGAGGAAATGGTAAGTCTCTGTCCTAACGCTGTCCGCTTGAAGACTCAACTGTGGCCAAGTGACTGGCCATCTTAGTTGCTCCATATTGTCACTCACGTATGCACATACCAGCAGTGTGCTAACAGTAAATGAACCCAAATCACACAAATTTCTTTATTTGATAATTTATCTATCTAAAGATTTATTTTCTTCACTTGAAAGGCAGAGTGATGTGGGGCTGGCATTTTGGTGTACTGGGATAAACCACCACCTAAGTCAGCATCCTTTACGGACACCTGTGCAAGTACTGGCTGCTCCACTTCTAATCCAGCTCCATGATAATGTGCCTGGGATAGCAGCAGAGGATGAACCAAGAGCTTAGTGCCCTGCACAAAAGTGGGAGATCTGGAAGAAGCTTCTGGCTCCTGGCTTCAGCATGGCTTTACCTTGGCTATTTTACCATTTGATGAGTGACCCAATAGATGGAAGATCTCTTTTGACTTGACACACACACACTCTCTGATGCTCAAACAAATAAATAAATCTTTAATTCTCTATGACTTTCAAATAAATATCATTGAAATACAAAAAGAAAAAACACACAGCTTAGCTAGGGTCTGCATATTCACCACACATGAACCACAGTGTAGCTTATGTAGGTCACAGCCAAGAGATGTGTGTTCTCTACATAAAGGGAAACACACTGATATGTGTCTTAGTTGAGGCTGTCTGTCTTAGTCAACGGCCCTACCCAAGACTCCTTGACCTCTCAAGAACTCCACACCCAATCAGCAAAACAGTTTAATCCAGACCCTGGCACAGCGATCATATAAGCACAAAATGTCATCCTATGACTGTATCTACTTTAGACCCTCCAGTATCCATTCCACACAGTCTGTATTTCATCTATGAATCTTGGTTAAACTGATGATACTCAAAAACTCGATAGAAATGCTTTTCCATATTACTAACAATACCTGTGCAAATACAGCCTTAGTAACACCTGTTTGTCTTGTTCCCTTGTCCATTTCTTAGGATGTCATTATGTTTGAAAGAAGGATGTACATCAACAATGTATACAATCAATTTGAAAATCTATAGCTTGGGCTGAAAATAATAATCAACTTCTCTAAAAGTTGAAATAGTGCCATTTTCATTTCCTGAATATTCCCCCTTTAAAATGACCAAAGTGATGGCAGAAGTAACCAGCTTTATGATGACAAACCTGAACTGAGTTCTTGGAATCCATCTTCAACCTGGCCCAGATCCCATCCCCAGTCATTGCAGGCATTTAGCAAAAAGTCAGAGGATGGAGGCACATCCCTCTCCTCCCCATTTCTTGAATACATAAATTAACTTAGCATATATGACTACTGTTCAATATTTCACTAATATAATTATGGTCTTTTGCTTTCAATTATTAATGCCATTCACTTATAGAACCTCTCTTCAAAATGGCACCTCAATCAACAAATATCAACCTTACAGGTAATGAGAGCCAAGAGACATGACAACTTGTGTGCCAGGCTATAGTAGAATACAGCACACTGGCAGTTGTCACAGAAAATGCTAACTCTTGCATTTCAAGGACTCCTCAATATCTCCCTTGTGATCCTCTTGTGAAAGCAAAAAAAAATTGCCCCTAAAATTATTCTAGATATCCTGATAAACCAACTCTGCACAAAAACTAGAAATTTAGCAGTATTATCATAGTGAAATGAAAACACTGTAACAACAATTGATAGGGACCAAGTGTCCCTATGCCATGTTAAGTGTGGGGACCATTTTTATGGACCAAATCTATTGCTTCCCAGGATGTTTCACCTGTCAGATACTCAATGACTACTTATGCATACAGCTTATCATCCTATTATTCAAAATGCTCCCAGTGAACCATGGATGCTCACTGAGTGGGGTTATCTCCTGTTAAACTAGTCTCACGCTGAAAATATTGTAATCATGCAGTATATTGAACCTTACAGAACAATGTAGTGCATAGGTTGTTCTGCTCTCATGATTGGATGGTTAGCTGTGAGCTGCAGTTCATCACTACTGTCTAGCATTGAGAAATAGGATGCTACCACATTCTCCCTAGCCTGGAAAGAAAACAGAATTCTAATGTGAAGTACAGTTTTTACTGCATGTGTTATCACTCTCATTCAACTCACAAAATCAGTAGGTCACACCATCCAAAGTCAAAGCATTGTATGAAATGAGAAGTGAGTATTGTATCTCATGCTTTTGTGTCCTGCACAATGTCGATCATAACATCTTTGTTTTAGATGAGAAACACTTGTTGTATTATCAGTCAATTAAAAAAACAGCAAATTATGGGAGATATCCATACTTAACATGGAAAAAAAGAAATGACAACTTGGTATGTAAGTGGCTTTATAATCGGGAGAAATGAACAGACCTCCCACAAGTATCTGAGAAAGTACTCTCAAGTATTGGACGTTTAAGAATTCTTTCATCATGCAAACTGGGTGCTATTTCCCCCTACAACTGGTAAACATGGCACAAGGGCTACTTACAGGGCAGATGCCTGTGGCCTGGCAGGCACAGTGAATCTTGTGCTTTCTGACTTTTACATGAGCATTTTCTCACCTCTTTCTTCTAGAATTCTAAAAAGAATCTTCTTTCTCTGGGTACATAGAGATGATCAGAAATATACATATATACACATCAGAAATATATACATATATGCATATATGTACACATGTGTGTATATATACATCTACACTATTTGCTAAAAGTATATAAACAGCATCAAGTGCAAATGAATTTTCCAGTTAGACCATAAAGGAAATGTGCAGATGCTTGTTACAAACAGTTATTATTTGTGAAGCATGTAAAGACTGTTTGATGCAACAGACTGAAAAACTTGTAAGAAAGGGGAAGTTCTTTAATGGAAATCCTCTTCCCCTCCTCAGGACAACCCACACCAGTTCCTGTTTCCTTGCCCAGGTCTCCCCCGTGGCTTGAAAGGAAAGACTGCTCTGAGTTCTGACTTTCACAGCACTCACTACTTGCATCATCAGCTTGACCCTGGAGTCCCCAGCTGTGCACAAAGGTGCAGGTAGTACTTCACATCCTCGGCTCTTTCTGTCTGTCTTCACACAGTGGCTATTTGGAAAGTTCTGTTTGATGGAGAATGGCTAAGCACACACACACACAAAAACCCTAAACCTTTACAATTCAGCTTTTATTTCTTAGTGTGCAGCAAAGCATAATTCTGCTCCTCCAGAAATATTTAAATATTGTAAGTGTAAATAATTTATTAGATAGTGTAATATTTCAATAATTAAATAAAAGCACAATGCCAGAATGTTAGGTACACAAGGGATTCATGTGGCAGCCCAGCAAGACAGAAAAAGCTATTGGCCAAGCGTTTCCCCACTGTAAGTGTGTTTCTTTCAGGCTATCATTCAGCATCACATATACTACCATCTTATCCTTTTTGTTCATGAAAAATGGTTAGTCTTACTAATTGTGCATATTTATTCAGTTCTATGATTTTGGCTTTCCTGATTTCCCTCACTGGGTCTTCTTTACTTGCCTTTTGGGAGTAAGGGGTTGGTGGCCTTTCTTGTAATGGAGTTGTAGGAAAAACATATAATTGGAAGCTACCCTATCTGGAAGACCTCATAAGTGTTGTAACCTATCCAAGTCTAGTTTCTTTGTATAAAATTAAGGAAATGATACTGAATTCTAGATCCATTATAAGGAATTCTTCAAATGTACGTAAAGCTCCTTTCATATAATACATCTAACAAAAGTGGTCATAAATATTATTTCTTTTATATCTATCTATCTTTGAAAGGAAGAGAGACACAGAAGAGATAGAAATACAAAAAGAGACGGAAAGAAAAAGAAAGAGAGATAGGGTGGAGGGGAGAGGGAGAGAAAGGGAGAGAGAGCATCTGTTTGCTGGCTCATTTTCCCAAATGCGCACAGCAGTCAAAATTAAGCCAGTGTTGAGTGCAGGAGCCTGGAACTCAATCTGGATCTCCCATGTAGGTTACAGGGATCAAAGTGCTTGAAACATCACCTATTGCTTATCAATTGTCATACATGCACGGGAAGCTGGATCTGAGAGCACAGCCAGAGCCTGAGACCAGGAGCTCTGGGATGTGATGCATTCAAACCAAGTGGGCACATTTTTCCCTTTAAAAAATATAGCTCATGGTGCCTAAACTATAGCTTTGTATATTCTGTAAATTTTGTCCAATGACTGGGTGACCAGAAAAAAAGCAACATTGAATGTTAATGCAAACTTGTTTTTCTACAGAATCTGCCAAAATGATAGTCATGTAAAATCATTGATTTCCTTTGTACTTACAAACACTTTCCCAGAGATATGCAAGGAGTGCAGATTAAGGTATTTTACTGGATCACAAGACAGTACATGCTATTATAATGTACCCTGGCTCCCAAGCTCTATATTACTCATAGTAGAAAAGACACACAGAGGAATCTAAGGGTGGGGGAGTTGAATTTCTTTATGACCTTATTTGAAAGATAAACTCCTTGGGGAAATACAATTTATTCAGATTATCAAGATCCTGCTGTGCAAATCTACAGTCTGGGAGCACACTATGGAGATCAAAAAATATTTACTTTATTCTTTTTGGTATAAAAGCTTTTAATGAATGCATAATTAAGACAAAAAAATGTGTATACAGCCTGAGAAATTCCACTGCAGAGCCAAGCCATTTATATCCAAGGCACCTACCCAGTTGTGATTCCACCTTTCTTCTATTTGAATTTCAACTTAGTTATATATCAAGGTATTGTGTTTCTGCTCAACCTAGTGCTGCAGGAAAGCATTGTGCCCCAGGAGTTGAGGGAGTAGCATAGACTATTGGTGTAGATTTGTGGTGAGAGACTGTTCCTTTAGTATGAGTTAAAATAACCCAACAAATGAAGGCAACACAAAACCTTTTTCTAGAGAAAAAAACTTATCTTGTTTATCATCTGTGGAAAGATATTAAAAATTTTCTTAACATTATGTTACAGTTAATAGGATAAAATCCAATAATTACGGAAGAAAAATGAGAAAAGTATTTATCAATGCCGGCAAGATAACTCATGAAAAAAATAAATTCAGATATTTTTACATATGCACACATGTATGTGTGTATGTGTGTAAATATATATCCATACATATTTATATAAAAAGAGAAAGAAATGGGTGCATATATTTGTATATAACGGTAAATAAATTTGGACAATTGTACTTAATTATATTTTCATATGCTAATATAAATTGGCACATGATACAATTTGGTTGCATAAAAACAAAAAATTAGTGGCAATTCAAAAAATATAAGGGAAAAAATTTCAGCCGACTCTAATTCTTGGTGTTTTGGAAGGCTTAACTAAATATATTTGTGCTGTATAACAGAGGAATCCTACAATTAGGTTACTGGTACATTTTCATAATCAGTGGCATGCATAATATCCAGGGCTCATGAATAATTTTATATTGTTCTTTGGGAAAGTCTCTAGTAAGCTGGAAATCTTGGAAGGAGGGAGCACAGAGACACAGCCATTATAAAAACTAATAATTTTGGCCCAAATCGCCACGTACCACAAAAATGCTTTTTCAGAGTTTACTAAGGCCAACTGAACACATCAACAAAAGTGAAAGCAGCCCATTATATTGGCTCTGGTTGCAACACACCTGCTGTTGTAGAATATTTTGCATACACCATCACAGTGGCCCTATCAGCAGTCCTGAAAGCTGTGTCTAGTATACAGAGATGTGGAAGCTTCCTATGAAGTTTAGGTACAGGGAAATGCATGCAGATAGCAACCATAACATAGCATGGAGATAATAAATTGCTAAAGAAAGATCAGGCTAAAGAGAAAGGAAATTTCATAATAAAGATGGGTATGGTGTACCAATTTAACAGGAATGAACCTTTTCCTGGAGGCTGTGGTGAGCCACTGAATAATGAATGATTAAGCAAGAGTATGACATGATCAAGTTGTTATTTTTTTAATCAATCAAACAGAATTTTTCATGGATTAAAAATCTTTCAAAATCAATCAAACAGAATTTTGGAAGAGTTACCGGAATAGGACAAGAATGAAGGTGGGTTTATCAGTTGGCAGGAAGTATAAAAGAAGGAAGCAACAAGGATATGAATTAAAGCAGTGACAATGAAAATAGAGAGGATGAGAGACGTTTACAGAGTGACAGGGATACAACTGAAAGCTCTTGGTGACAGTGTAGCTGGGACACAAGGAGGCGGACTATTCTAGGCAATTCTGAATTGATTCACACTCAGAGAGATCATGTGCCTGGGATGGTATTTCCCAGTGCAAGTTCCGACTAGGCAGCTGGCTTGAAGAAGATGAAGCATGTGGTTCTTGGGGTGCAGTAAGTAAAGGGTGTATCAGGAAGACACGTAGGAGAAAGGGAAGGATTGAAAAATGGGGCTGCAATCAGGAAAAAGGCGTTAGCTTGGATTTTAGGGATTGAAACTGTTCAACACTGTACAATATTATGTTCAAAGTATAAACGGAAGTACAGTTGAATTACTGCAGGAAATTCAGACCTAAATAATGTCAATAAATATGAGTTGAAAGAGAAGATGGAGTGTTGGAGAACTCTTTAAGAGGCTAACCCAATGAAATTTAGTAGGATTCATGAAATCATGGGGAAAGTGTAAGATTATGTTTAGTCTTCTAGGTTGCGTGATTAAAAGGATGATGCTTCCCTGAGAAAGATGGAAAACAGAAAAAGCTGTGTGGAATTGGGTAAAGGTAATTAGAAACAGTCATGACATGTCAAGTGAAAATTCTGGCTGAGCAGAGCTGGAGTTCAGAAGAGGGAATTGCAGAAGCAACCTTCTGCAGATAGAGGGCAGCAGTAGTGAGAAGAGAAGCACCTGCCTGTGGTCAGAGAGAACCCAAGGGAAAGTCCAGGAGCCCATGGAAGAAGGACTTGTAAGAAAACTGCAAAGAAGAAGAACTAGGGTAGAGTCTTAGGAAAGGAAAGTACAAGAAAGAAAGCAGATACCAGCACCAAAGTGTAGCAGAGGAGTCACAACAAAAGGCCTTGATGCATTCAACAATTATGACTTTGGTGATAGTTGCTAGAATAGCTGTTGGGATGAAGGTAGAAGGTGAGGTTTAACAGGACTGAAGAGTGGATAGACAATCAGGTGGGAAGTGAAGGAAGGGAAGAACTATTGTATCAAGAAAAAAAGGACAACTTACTTTCCAAAACATTCATTTGTTGGTTTGCATATTTGAAAAACAGAGTTACAGAGAGAGAGGGAGGGAGGGAGGGAGGGAGAACCAAGAAAAAATGCATCTTCCATTTGCTGATTAACTCCCCAAATGGCCACAACTGCTTGGGCGCAGCCAAGCCTAAGCTAGGAACCAGGAACTCTGTCCATATCTCTACCATGGGTGGCAGCAATACAAGAAATGGGACCATCACGTGCCACCTTGGAGAATGTACTGGCAGGAAGCTGGATTGGAAGTAGAACAGCTAGAACTCAGCACTCATATGACATGCAAACATTAAAGACAGCAGATAATTAACAGTGCCCAAATGCCAGACTCAGAAAGAATAATTTCATCCATCATATTGAGCCTATTTATAAACTGAGAGAGAGAGAGAGACTGAAACCACAGGCGGTATCTGAAGGAATAAGGAGCTAATGGGGGATTTAGGCTAAGAGACAAGGCAAACATTTTTCTATGCGTAGAAGCAGGTGGAGGGTGGGTGACAGAAACAATATCTTAAATGAAACATAGATATTATTTTAGTCTCTCTAATTTCCAAGTATTAATAATGGAGTTAAGTAAGATCGATGTTTGTGCTGTTTATTGATTCTGAACTCTAGCATTAATAAAATATTGAAACCATTTTATTTGGGAGCGGAAAAATATCCATGCTGAAGAGTGATTTTTAAATTGCCTAGCTAACAACAGTTTGCTACTGAATGGAAATTTCCATTATCAGTAAATACCACATAATATCTCTTTTCTTTTTAAAAGCTCAGAGATTTCTACTTGCGAAGCCCACTTCTGTAGCAGTGTTTTGGCCTTAAGCCCCATCTCCGCTTCCCACCCAGCCTCCTGCTAATGAGCACTCAGAGGCAGATGACAGATCAAGTTCTCGGGTCCCTGTCACCAATGTGGGAGACCTGCATGGAATTCTCGGCTCCTGGCTTTGGCTTGACCGTTCCAGACTATTACAGGTATTTGGGAAGAAACCAGAAGACTGAAGGTCTCTCTATCTCTTCCTTTCAAATAAATATATAAGCTTAAGGTGGGGGGGGGCATTAAATCTTACTTTAAAGCAAAACAGTAAAAAAAAAAAAAAAAAAAAAAAACTCAGGGGAGACGCAGTTAACCCAAGATTATTCACATAGCAATTTAAACACTCTGTAACTTCCTAAACCGATCAGCATGCCTCTGGGCTGTCATTTACTGGCTTCCATCCTTTGGTGTGGTCTGGAGGAGTGAAAGCCAACACAATAACAGAAATTAATAGGCACCTTAAAATAGATACTATCTCTGAAGCTTCTCAGATCCAAATATGAATGGCATTTGGTAAATCTGGCAAAGACCCTTGATTTTAACAAATCATTAGTAGTTGACTGATGTAACAAGTCTGATACATTTGCCCCCTTTCTGATCACTTTCTCTGATTGAAAACAATTAAAAAGAATAAACTGCTTGCAACTTACATTTTGCAAATATTTAACTTTCTCTGAACACAGGAGCTCCAGCTTGAGTGGACTGTAGAAGGGCAGTCAGTGCATTTGACTGAGAGAACATTAGATATACTTGTTAGTGTAATCATTTCTTTTCTGTACCATAGAAGAAAAGGCTCAGTGTGGGAGAAAAATGAGCATGAGTTGTAACTTCTTCTCGGCCTCGGAGATAAATTATCCCACCCAGGACACTCACTATATATTATGTTTCTAGGCAATATCATTAATTTAATAATTAACATAATAACAATACTACATTGCTTAGAAGAGATAATCTCTGATAAGTCATTACAATATTACTTTAAACATAGCAATCTATTAGAATATTGAAAAATACGAGTCCCTCAAATTCAATCCCTATGAAAAGCATTGCCAACTTAAAAAAAAAAATGTACTCTGTGGTTAAAACGAATTGAACGGTGCTATTATATTTTTCCTAACATAACTTAAGATTTCAACAGCCGACAAACCGGAGAAAACGAATGGAAACACCTTTAGCCTGCTCCCCACATACTGAGGCCCTGTTATGTGGAGGAAGTGTGGAGGACAGAGGAGAGGAGGGGCTCTGCCCTGCAGAGCTGTGTCCTGGCCCAGGACGGTGCCCCAGCAGCACCCAGACACTTGCAGCCTTGGCGAAGGTACTTTCAGGGTCCAGTACTTCCCAAAGCTGAATACAAAGGAACTACTTGTTCAGCAAATAAATAAGTAAAAATATAGTAAAATTACCATTTATGAAAAGAAAAAAAAATCAACTTGCGTTCTCTCCCTTCGCTCTTGTCTAAATCTCTGTATGCTCAGTGAAGAGCGAAAAGGACCAATTCCCACGGCAGCCCACCTGGTGTGTCAGCAGGGAGGACAGGGGGAGCAGCAGCAGGGGGCTGGGGTGGGAAGCTGTCTCCTCCTTCCCCAGTGAGAATTCTGGGCTTTGCTTGATGTTCCAAAGGTGCACAGTGTAAACAGAGCAGCACCCTAGATCTGGAGGAAATTATCTTTTATGCTTGTGAAAGCAGAAAAAAAAAATCCAAACTCCTCACCGTTTTTCCCTAGTGATGCCTACCTATAGCCCTGGCCTTGCTTGGCTCTCATTCCCACAGCACGTCTCCTCTTGCAGGTCACGTCTTTCACATAAAAGTGCTAAACTAATGCCGCTTAATGACAAATTAATGTCCATGAATAAAAAATACACCTCTAATAGCACAGAGTAATTTGCCATTACAATATCATCATTGGACATGCCCCTGGTTTAATACGATGTATTTAATTCATAACCTAATGAGTGATATATAAAAAGAGGGAGATGAACCCTGCAATTACATTTATGTGAGTCTGTCACCTTATTTGTAAAACCTTAGAGTCATTTACATTCAAATTAGAACAAATGAATGATTTCACAAAGTGCAGTGATAAATGACCACAGCAGCTCAAGACAAAACTGTATTTCCTGTGAACACATTAACAGTTTCCTATTATTTGTTAAAAATTACAATGTATATTGCCCAGTGTGGTGTGAATAATGACTTTTTTGCTGATTAGGTCAGAAGACTAATATGTAGCAAAATAAGTAATTTTTTTTTCTTTTCATTTTTTCTGAGTTTTGCTCTAAATTAACTACTGAAGTCTGGTGGATTCACACTGCCACCTGCTGCCTAGAAGTAGGTACTGCATGTATATTCCTTTCAAGGGAGTTTGAGCATTCACTACTTTGGAAGTTTTATTTGAAGAAATCTACATAGTAGTTATTTTCTACTAATACATTTAAGTTGTATATCATCATGGAGAATGTGACCTTGTGACAGGAAGAACACTTGCTAACTTCATAGGAACTGTGACTTGGCACAGTTGGTACGAAATATTTCCTTCTTTTATTTGAAAGCTAATCATGGTGCGGGGACAGGGGAACACCTTCAGCAAGTCACACATGGCTCTTAAAGCATCACTTTCAAGGGGACACACACAAGGAGCAGGAACAAATATCGGCGATCCTTGATTTTATGACCTCTTAGGAGCCTCAGCAGAAGCCAGGGATGTGTGCCTGTATATTTTTCCACTCCTGAGCTTGGAACAATCTCAGGGGCACGGAAAACCTCTGCCTGAAGGAGCTTCATCCCCTTGACTTCTCCCAAAATGCAAGATCTGTCGTAGGCTCTGATCACAGAAGGCTAGGGAAGACACTGTGCCTGGTGATGAATCTGGAGAGGAACCAGCCAGCCATGGAGCTCAGAAAAAGGATTTCCATAGGTAAAAATCGTGCATTCCAAGGGGCTTCAAGTGGAGCTTTCTAAACCAGATCTCAACATCCTACTTAGGAATTTAAATTTCTCCATCCATAGAAGGAAAATTATATCCACCTGCCCTAATGAGCTACTTGGCAGAATAGGAATTAGAGTCTGCTCAGCACGGAGAGGCCCTCAGTAAACACTAGTGCACTTCCCTGAGAAAGGTAACAATGCTCCAGGGCTAGTGTTTGGAAAGGAGAAAGGCTGGAAACCAACAGGCCCCTTAGGAGGATGTTAGGGACTAACTGGAACCTATGAGCAAGAAAAGTGAGAGTCTAAAGAAAGGCAAGCACGTTAGAGATGGAGAAAAGGAACAAGCATGTCATTTTCATTAGAGTGTGGATCAACGCCAGCGACTGAGCAGATAATGATGGTGAAAAAGACAATGTCCAAATTGCTAGACAACTATTGGGTAAATAGTGCCATCAATAAAAAGAATGAAATGCTCTCACATATTAAGTTTAGATTCTCCACATTCTGTTTTAGAGGAAGAGATGAGGTGGACAAATTCAAAGTTTGAGAAATTAAACCAGATTCACAAACTGTAATAAAGAACTCGGCCAACTGTACAGGTGCTGGACACTTCCACAGCCGAAAGCTTTCCCTCCACAAGGTGATCTCCTAGGGTTTCTCTTATGAAATTTAAACTAATGAAACACACCCACTTTCTGACACAGTCAAGGTAGCTCACACGCTTCGCTGGGTCCATTCTAAAAGCAATAATTGCTCTTTAATGAACTGGTGTAGGTTCAGAAAAGACAGGGAAGAGGACAAAAAGCACTTCCATTTTATCTGGATTACATCTGGGCTTTGGCTCATTAGCCTAATGGGCTAATTCAGTCGCTGTTCTCATTGACTCAGAGACAAGGCTCTTCTACCTGCTGTTGGGGGCCTCTGACCTACAGGGGGAAAGCAAGGGACTGGAGTCCCCCCAGACGCCCCAAGTTGTCCCATGGAGAAATCAGTGGCGTTTCCTTGTGCTCAGAGGATCTTCAGCCAAAGCAAAAACTGAAGGCAAACAAGACACCAAGAAACTTACACCAATTTTTCTTTTCCCTCTTGGACATGCCTCTTACAATTTTTACTTAATTGTAAGGCAGAGACACAGGGGAGAGGCTGATAAAACAGTCTGCCAGTTCACTCCTCCACTGCTGTCAGTGGCCCACAGCTGCTCCTGGCCACAGCTGGGAGTGGAGAAGTACAGCTAGATCTGACACGTGGGCATCAGGGAACGCCAGTGTTTGAGCCTTGCTGCTGCCTTCTGAGTGGCACTAGCAGGAAACCGGGCTCCGGAGCTGGAGGTGGGCACTGAACCCAGACTCTGACGTGGCATGCACATCTGTAACAATGGGCATCTGGACCATTAGATCAAATGCGTGACTTGTCCTGGGGGGACATACAGGGCACTATAGTGGGGATTTATCCTTAATATATAGGGCAAAAAACCAAAACGCAACGGATATTTAAGAATGAAAAAAAAAACTGAACATTTTAGTGGGAGTGACTTCAAAAATGTTTAATTGGACAAAGCACTGAACAGGTCTTGGTTCCTGCTTGATCGAAGTTCTACAAGTTTGACATCCTGCAAAAATCACAGCCAAACAAGAAAAATGCAGTCAAATAAGTGCATAAAGGGAAAATATTATTTGTGAAACGATGTTGGAAGTTTCAATCATCATCCAAGAATCCTAAATAATAACTGTCCAGAAAATATATCTTTTACTTCAGCAAAATAATGAACATCAAGAGTTAAACTGAAGTGTGTGAGCCACTTATTATCTCATTTAATCCATCCAGTGGAGTACAGGAAAATATCCATGAATTTCTGATGTATATCTGGAATTCTCACTTACTGAAAAACTCTAGACACACATATACACTCACTCATATGTGTCTATGCTCCTTATAATACACATCATGATAATGACCAGTGTTTCCCTTCTATGCGAACATGTACACTGATTATTATCTGATATGGAAAAACTGTAGGTTATTATGTTGCGCAAAGCTCAAGTTGCAATATTTGATGTAGAAATGTCAAACAAATGTAATTTCAATTTCACAAGTCAAACACACTTGGGGAGTCTTGTAACCTTTCTGTGTGATTCCCATTTGCTACTGACAGAAAATGATTAAAAATGGCTTTCCCATTCCACCCAACTATATTGTGGGGAAGAGAAAGAAAACCAAGATAAAAGTAGCTAAACATTTACTGTTAGACTAAACGTGATAAGATAAGGATAAAAATTTCATATGTTGTATTTGAATTGCTCGTTGGTTGAATAGGGCTAGCATTCTTCGCATTCTCCCTGGGAAGTACCAGTTTCTATTTTCCAGGGTTACTGGGAAGATGAAATAAGATGCTGTATTTGAAAAAAAGCTCTGTAGAATACCTAATGGGTAACAGAAGCTAATGATGAAGGCACATTTAGAATCCAAGCAAATGATTATGAAGGAAAATAAAGTAATTGGACAAGAAAATAAGATTTTTCTGCTCCCTAATAACCATGGAGTATACACATAGACAGAATTAAATTGTGTGAGTATATTTTTAAAATTAATTTTCACTGCTAGAATGCCGTAGTAAATGCAAGCGAAGGTCAGACCAGTGAAGGGGGAAAAAAAAAAAACAACTGGAGGGTCCTAAAATAGAAAATTAGCTCTTCTCTCTGTAAAATCAAAGAGCTTCGCAGCCACATTGTCTGCCTAATATGCTCTCTCCCACCTACTACACTGAGAGTTTCATCCAAGAAGAAAAATGGTCCTTAGAATCACAAAGGTGCGTGCTTCCTAAACAATTCTGCATCAGGGCAATGGGATGCAATTCGAATGGCTTTGAGATCTATAAAAACAGGCAAGGTTGTTACGAGGACTGAGCATGCACCATCTGTGAACACACAGCAGGGGCGTGGCATTGGGGAGATTTGCCTTCTTTCCTCCCTCCCACAGAGCTTTTCCTAAGCAGCCAGCACATCGGCAGAGGGAAGGACAGAATACTCATTCCTTCTTCAGCGTTTGCTGCTGGGGAAGCTCAAGGGATCATTAATTAGACTTTATCATATATTAACTACCAGTACTGAAAGGCTCAATGGCAACTCAACTGCTCTTACATTTGAGGTTGTTTCCCAAACAAGACAACATGGCTTCACACCAGGACCCTTTCTGATGGGCAAGGAGTGTGCAGGGAAATGTACACTTCCGTGACAGGGCCCAAGCACTGCCACAGAGCTTGTTCCAGAAATTCTACCACCACAGGCCACCCCCATCCCTACCTTTTACTTGACATTGGGCTTCAATGGGTACCGATTGCTCATCTCTGCAGGAGAAAGGATTGTGAAGAGTATAGCAGCAGCATGCAAGGCCACATACCTGGATGAGATAGTGAGAACACAAATTGAGAAGTTCCAGAAGTTGGAGATGACTTCCAGCTGCCAACACATCCTGGATCACGCCTGGCTCCAACAAAATCTGTTTTTTTTTTTTAAAGGGAAAAGAAAACTTTCAGTTATAATAAAACTAATAGGTGAATATATAATATTATGCTTAAATTGATGTGTTACATGTTCTGAGTTCCTACTTCTCCTCATTAAGGAAGTCATTTCTTTTCTTTCTCTTCTGATGAATGAAACGTGATCTTTGTTCCAATAACTGAATTATTTCATTCCTATATAAGCTGATAAACACTTTTGTGCATAAAGCTATGTGCTTAATAATTTTTTAATAGAGAAAGAACAACATGAACTTCTAAAACTTTGGCTTGTGATATTGTTGTATAATATTAAAGTATCTTAGTCTTCTGAAGTGTCTTTCAGAACTTCGTGCTTTAGTAGATCACACAGACAGCAGGACTAACAGGTACTTTCACGAAAACAGCTGAGCATTTCTGCTTGTCATAGGAGACCAGAGGTTGATACTATTTCATTTTATTCCTAAAGCCTAAAACAGAAAACTTCAGCCACAAACTTTCATGTTTCTTTTTCTACAATTTCTCCAATCTTTTCTATTTGAAATAAGAGATGAACAACAAGTTACATTTTTTTCCGAATATAAACATAGTAAAAAGCAAAAGCTCTGGAATGACATAAATTGGTGATATATATTTTTTGCTGCTCAACTATGTGCCTGCTCTGAAGTGCTAAATAGGCCTGGAGAAAAACACACAACTGTGTTGACAAAATTCACTATACATGCATGACTACAAGTGCAAGGAGGCCTCACTTGCCACCCCAGTGCTTGGGCCCAGCCATTCATCCTAACCCATATCCTAGGAACAGGAGCTACCAAATCTGATGCCTGGATTTGCTTGCATCAACTGGGAACTTGTGAAAGCTACAAACTCCTGCGTGTATCTGGGACCTCTGAATCACAACGTCCAAGGTGAAGTAACTAATTTTTCCACAAAGCCCCAAGCATAGTTCTGATACACAAGGAAGTGAAAGCAACGCTGACGTCATCCCTACCCTCTTCTGCTCTGAGTTACACATGCTCCTTTCTCCTCAGGCCTCTGCCTCCTCACCTGCTCAGTGCCTTGGTGTTTACTACCACAGTACCCCAGTTCAAAAATGCAAAATCTGATATGCTCCCAAATCTAGAACTTTTTAAAAATTGACATGATGACTTGAGTGAAAATTGTATGCAGTGGCAGTGACTGTCCGACAGGGAAATACACATTGCCCCTGCTGGCTTTGCCCCTCCCTCCCTCGTTCTCACGTGTACTGGTTGGGTGTTGTGGACACATCTGGTACAGCTCACTTCACCTTGGTTTTCCATAATGTGCACTGGTATGTGTTGTGACTGAATCTGGCCCGAACCACACTCTGTTCTGGTGCTTGGATTTGCAGTGGGTGATGTGAACTGATTCAGCCTGGTCTGTACCAAACCTGTATCAAAAGTATGCCAGTGGGTATCTTTCCCTGGCCTGGACTGGGCTGCACCCCATCGTGGTTCTTGTGCTCACCTGCAGGGACTGTGTTCTGACAGAGGAGTTTCCCAAGCTCCTCCATCAGAACCTCTCCTATTGCCAGACTTTGCGTGTACTGGTGGGTCCATGGACGTGCCTTACTTAGTACACCTTCTGTCCTAGCAGGAACAGTGGCTTTTCCTGACTTGCTTTCAACCCATTCTGGTTCTTACTGTTGAATGTTTCAGCCCAGCCAAGGCTCGTCCATATCCAGACACAGCTTGCACAAGGCTCAGTAGGGGCAGAGATAGCCTAGTCCATCCTACATCTACCCTAGTTCTCCAGAGCATCAGATGGTGCTGTATCTAACCCAGCTTGGTGCTTCCAGCCCCAGGTCAAACTTGTGCCACAAGATGCTGCAGCCATATCCAGACCAGAACGTATCCCCAACTCTGGCCCCTGCACTTAGCAGTGGGAACCCCAACCCAGCAAGGGTGTATTCTCACAGCTCTCCAAATGGGCCTATTGCCAGCCATAGATTATGCATGTGCCAGAGATTACTCTGACCCACTGGGCTTAGCCCCTCACCTGTCTCAGCCTTTGCCTTCAATGCTGTGGCCAAGTATCCCTGGCTCACTCAGACCAGTCGGTATAACAGCCCAGATTGGCATGACCCGTGTTGCATCCTGATTTCTGTTCTTCCTTGTGAGTTAAGGTTTACTTGGCCCTGCCTAGTCTGCCCCCTTCTAGTTGAAGCCTGGCCCACTGGACATCCTATTTTAGCCTGCACATTTGGGCACTGCTGCCTTGACCTGCCCAGACTGTTGACAGTTCCTTTACCTGTAAGTGATGGCAGGTGCCATGGTCACACCTAGCTCAGCCATCACCACTCCAACTTGTGAGTTAACCTGCAGGACTTGTATTTCCACAGGGTTGGGCCCACACATCCCCCACAGATTCTACCCTGGTATCTGGTTCTCTTGCATGCTGGTTACTATCTTGACCCTGCCAAGTGTGACCCATCCCCTCTTTTACCATTCAATCAGGTACTGGCACCTAGCCCTGCCAGACAGGCCCCCAGCCGTAGTTTTCGTGTGGACTGGTATATGGCAGTCAGTGATGCCCTACGCTAACAGCTCATTTCAGGATTCCCATGTGAGCTGGTGAACCAGTCTGGCCCAAATAGATCTTATGGACTTTGCCCTCCAAACCACCAGGTCTCTGTCCCCATGCTTGCAAGCAAGTTTCTTGACCCCATCATGGGGAGTCATGGATTCATCCCTCACCTACCCTCACACTGGGCTTATCCATGGATGTTCCAAGGCAACAATTACATACCCTAAAAACCCTAGCGCTTCCAGCCGGGCAGCCAGAAGGCAGAACCTGGTGCCCAATTGACGCCACCCAACAGCCTAGGACTTGCTCACCGTGTGGCAATGGTGTCTTTGGGCATTGGGTCCGACCTGGCTCCGGCACCCTTCACAGCAGCCACACTGCAGAAGACTCCTTTTGCCCCAGCCCTCTGGCCAAACACTGCCCAAACTCTTCCTGCTACAAGAGGGTGGCGTTAGGAGCTTAATCCAGTTCCCAAGATTCCCTCATGGTGCACTTACCCTGAGGTAATAAATCTCTCTGGCCTGGGAATGTCTAGGACTCACTCACTATGTGGCCACAGTGTCAGATTTGCAGACAGGCTTTAATGCAATTGGAAATAGATAAAGGCGAGGCATGAATTTTTCTTGTTCCTAGGGTCATCTGTGAAGAATATTCTCTCCGGGGCCTGGCATAATGACTCTATTGGGTAATCCTCCCCCTGCAGGTGTTTTACTTCTCATCCAGCTCCCTGTTTGTGGCCTAGGAAAGCAGTGGAAGATGGTCCAAAGCCTTGGGACTCTATATCTGTGTGGTAGAGTGAATCAGTGGATGGAAGATCTTTCTGTAAATCAGCTTTTCAAATAAAAGCAATTCTTTTTTTCATTAGTCAGTTTTAATCAGTATGGTATTGCTTAATGTCTTACACTTTTATTATTTTATTTGTTTCACATTATTATTATTTTTAAAATTTTACGATTCAGTTCCATAGGTTCTAGGGTTTCCCACTCTTGTCCCCCTTACTACTGATTTCCCCTGTAGTATTGCAATGCATGGTCCTTCATGAACTTTCATTAGTCCATCATTCTGGTATTGAAGTGTTTCCCAACATTGTTGACATGGACAATGCCAGAGAGTCCAACATCCTATTGTCAGGATATTTTCAACAGTTTCACTGGAAGTCCATCTTTGGTCTGGATGCAGAGAGGCATATTGCACTATGTCTCCACATCTGAACATGTCAGTTTCCACTACACTTCTATTATACAATCCCCAAATTCAGAGCCAGAAAATGGTCCACAACAGGGCAAAAAACCAGAAAAATTACATCAACATGAAGCTAAACAACATGCTATAGAATAACCAATGCATCACTAAAGTGATGAAAATCAAAAACCTTATTGCAGAAAGTGATGCTCCTGCATGACCCAAACAGCGCTGAAGAAATGACAATAAAAAGCAAGAATGACAATAAAAACAAGAATATCAATGCCCATAACATGTAGCAAAAACAGTGCTGAAAGACGTTTGCAACCTCAGGTGCTTACACACAAAATGTCTCATATGAGTGTATGATCTGTTAATAAATCACAAGGATTTATTGAAAAAGACACAGAGACACAGAAGAATACAAAATGTGAAAAGCTAAGATTCACAGCAAAAATAATTGGATTGAAACCAAAAAACTGCAAATTGAAACAAGAAGGAGACATTCTCTAAGAAAGGCAAAGCGAGCCCTTAGGCATATTAACAAAGAACGTTATGAGAGAAAAACCACTTAAAATTAGAGATGGATGAGAAATGGTTCCAACACTGTTAGTATAAGCAATAGTAGAGATTCTGATGTTTTGCTGTCTAGGTATATTTTCAAGTTTCAATGGGAGTCTACTTTCATTCCTTAGTAGAGATGCATTTGGTTGATTTTCTTTGTTTCCTGGTAATCTGGTGTCTATTATATCCTTCAACACGCACACACACACACAACACATCTTCTCCCTGCCTCTCACCACACTTGCATCCCTATGACTGAACACAGGAAAGTGAATTTGAAAGAGTGGAGGCAGACAAAAGTGCCTGGTCCTCCTCTGAAAGTGTCCAGGCCTCTCCTAAGAAGGGTCTTCAAAGATGAAACTGGAATTGAGAGGTGGGTCAGGGCAGCACAGAGACCTCACTGTACCCCTGTTCTTTTTTTTTTTTCAGCTCATCTTCCATCATTAGTAGATATCTACCCCCTTGATTCTGTCTTCTTACTCTGTTTTCCCACACTTCCCACATTTCCCTTGCCTTTTGATTAGCTCCTGGTAGACTGCCTTTAATAGACCGGGCAAATCTCAGTGTGATCTTCTTTGTTGCCTGTGAAAAAGTGATTTGTTATTTTCAGAAAATAATGCACCATCAGTTTTCTAAATCCATCCTCCTTACGTGTTCTTCAGGAGCTTTTTCAGTTACTGTCTTCTGAGCTTGTAGACAGAACAGACTGAAGGACATTCGATGATTAATGTCTTTACTACACACACGTACACATGAAGACAGGCACTTTTTAACTCAAGCAAGCATTTAACTGCAAATTATATGTGTCTGATGTACTTACACATGTAAACTGAGACATTTCTCTTTACTCTTTTAGAGTTTTTATTTTTCATAGTATTGGGAAGTGGCAAATTTTCACATTTTTTGAGCTGGCAACTCACCAAGTGAACTGAAACAGTGAGATGTTTGAGACTCAAGGCTTTATGAGTAAGTCTCTCTTCAAAGAATTTTTATAGATGGAACATCTGGAAACTGCCGACACGCTGGTCTTTGTTTCAGTCTCTGTGGATCATTTATCCACAAGGTGGCGCACAAGTTCAAAGCAAAAGGATTTTCTATTTCAGGTGCTGTGACTGGATAACTGACGTCTTGTTTGCTTTTAAGCAAGGAAAAATAATTTAAGTGTGTGGCAAATGTTAATAAGTGTTTCTCTGGAAGCATCTGACCTGAGCAATATTTGTAAGAATTCTGTATAAATCAGCTAGTTCAAAGAGTTTGTCCTTCTATTTGGAAACTCACCACATGCTTCAATCTGTTATTACAAACTTACTTGCAATTCTGCAGCCCTCTGGTTCCCTTGATAAAACCCAAAGCCCCACCCCCCAACCCCCCATTCACACACAAACGGTACCATTTTCCCCACTTGAATGTCTACCTCATCAGATCTTTAATTTCTGTGTCCAAATTCTGCTAATTCTTCAAAAGTCAATTCCAAGTCCATTCCCTGTACAAAGCTTAGCAAAACCTCCCACTCTAACCTCCAGCTAGAATTAATCTCCTGGGACTCCAAACTGCCACAGCTGCCCTGTGATCCTTGAACTCAAGATCATCCTGTCTGGTTTCCAGTTGTAGATCTTGCTGGCAGAATCAGTTTCAAATAAGTTTACTTATGTAACACAGGCAAATATTGTGGCAGAACTAGTTAAGATGATGCCTGAGACACTGTGCCAGCTACTCTGTGTCCAGTCCAGCTCCCTGCTAATGGATCCTGGGAAGAAGCAGACAAAAGCTCTAGTGCTTGGCACCTGCCACCTGGTGGGAGACCAGGATGGAGTTCCTGGCCAAGAATAAACTTGGTAGATGAAAGAGTTCACTCACTCTCTCTCTGTTTCTGTCACTCTGGCTTTCATGTAAGCGAAACAAATTTTTTTTAAAAAAGATTTTTGAAGACCAACTTTAAAAGGTGCATGCATATCACTACTACTTCAGAACATTTGCAGGCATGATGGAATAAAACCTTGAGCTATGTGCTCAAGTGGAAAGATGGGGAAAGAGTCAAACAGAATTATCAACCTGTGATATAATTATTGCTGATTCTTTGCAAGGCACAGGATGCTGGAGAACTTGGTGGGGATGGCTCATTTCATTGAAGAGAACTGCAAAACAATTCCTCACAGGGTTGCAGGACTAAGCTCCCTTTTCTTTTTGGACCCTTGTTACGATTCTGGTATAGTAAAGTCCTGAGATCAACAGTCCTGTCAGCCAGTCATTTCTATCTCAGTCTTCTTCACTATGTTTAAATTAACACAATATATTATTTTATTATGTAAAGATAATTATACATATTTAAGTATGACTAATTATTTTAAAAGCAGAACACATTTTTATAATTCCTAATGCTAAGAGAAAGAAGTAGTTCCAGCAATTAAAATGTAATAAAACACGAAGGTCACTGCAGGTCAAAAAAAGTCAAATCAATTATTAAGATTTACTTTTATAATCAATGCTTTTTCAAGTATAATGAATACAGCACCTTTATTAATGAACTGGGGTTTCTTGAGAGTGGGGTTAGTTTCTTAAAATGGAGTTAGTTACTCTAAAATACTAATGTTAAAAGGCAGAAATTCCCTGAAAAAGAGAATATGACTGATACCAGTGTTTATGAACAGGGATTAGTACAAAGAAGAAAATGGACAGGGTGCCATAAAAGCACCTGGCTGACAGTCCTAATTTCCCTGAAGGAAGCTGGGAGATGAGTCTCAACCAATATCCAATTGCATGTAGAACCCTTTGCTTTATAAGCAATGAAGGTAAAGGTATGGCTATAGAGCCAATGGAGGGACTTGAGAAAATCATGGATCCATTTTCTTTTAGCATCATCATCTTTTTTTAAAATTCAGTTATTCTTATTTTAAAGGCAAATTCACCACCAACCACAAGAAAATTTACCCATTCAATCAGAAAGTTTTTTTCTTAACATTTGCAGCTATTCCAAACACCTTTCTAGGAACTGTGAATATGGTCACAAATAAGACAAACACTTTTCCCTTGGTACTTGTTTCTCAGTGTCTAGGTACTGGCTGTCTGGATTGACTGTAGTGCTATCAGCAAGCTGGTTTGGGGGGAAGACCAAGGTTCCACTGTGAGTAAATGTTAAATTTGCAATGCCAACCAGTGACCCCAACAGAGGAAGGCATCAAACAGACACAAAATATAACTCTAGTTTGGAAGATATGATTCTCACCCTAAAATTTTCCTAATATAGATTTTTGCATAGCCTATAAAACTTGGACTGTTTTGCTTTTCTCCACTTGCACTTAAAAACTGTAACTGTACATTATTAACCTACTATTTTTAAGCTCAGTTTTAGAGTCTCAGAAAAATTTAACAGAAGTGCACACAGATCACATGAATCTCCTACTCCCACATATATGTAACCTTCCGCCATGTCAACATTTCCCACTTAATGGTACATTGTTAGAAGTGATGAACATACACTGCCACATCATTATCTTCCCAAAGCTAGTCAATTATATCAATATACATTCCTGACTTTGTTACATTTTATGGGTGTTGAAAAATGTATCATGATATGTCTCTGCCCTAACAGTTTCAGAGAGAAGAGCCTCACTGGCCTAACAACCCCCTTTGCTCAGCCTGTTCATCACTTCCTCTCCCCCGGTCTTAGAAAACTACGGTCATTTCTGTTGTCTCCATAATACTGCCATTTCCTGGCTGCCATATTGTCGGAATACAGTGGGATACAGCACTCTCACATTTTCTTCTTTCATTTGGTGATATATACTTCAATTTCTTCCATGTGTTTTTATGCACTAATAACTCATTTTGACTGGAATTGCACTGAATCTACAGATAAAGTTGGAAAGGACTGTCTGCTTGACAATATCATGTCTTCCTATCCATGAATATCTCTCTCCATGTATTTAGGATTATTATTTTTTTAATTTTTAGAGTCTTGCAGTTTTCCTCACATAAATCACATATGTTTTTTTACTTTCATTTAAATATTTTATTTTGAGGTGGTACAGTCTTTTTTAAAAAATGTTTATTTTATTTTTATTGAAAAGTCAAATATACAGAAAGGAGGAGAGCCAGAGAGGAAGATCTTCCATCCGATGATTCACTCCCCAAGTGATAACAATGGCCAGAGCTGTGCTGATCTAAAGCTAGGAGCATGGAACCTCTTCCAGGTCTCCCATGCGGGTGCAGGATCCCAAGGCTTTGGGCTGTCCTCAACTGTTTCCCAGGCCACAAGCAGGAAGCCTGATGAGAAGCAGGGCTGCCGGGATTAGAACCAGCACCCATATAGGATAATAATCTTGGCATGTATAAGGCGAGCACTTTAGCCGCTAGGCTACCATACTGGACCTGAGGTGGTACTGAGTCTTAAGAATGCTCTTGACATTTTTAGTCAAAAAATCTCTAAAAACGAATAATATGTTTTGATGTACATGGAAAGTACATTAGCTCTCCCACCTGGGGTTGGGCAGTGTTCAGGCAGCCGGACTTGGCTAGACTGTAGCACCTACAAGCAGGAGTTAGAACTGGGGCAGGCTGTAGGGCAGGTTGCTCAATGTGATGGTGGATGCTGGAGTGAGGCAAGCCATGCCAGCCTGGAGTCAGTGGGTGCTGGGTTTGTGAGTTCCAGGGGCGGGGGATTTGGTGGGGCTCTAGTCACTTGACCTGTATCCTGGGGCCCACCTCCAAGGTGGGTGTCAGGTTCATGAGCCTCGGGGACAGGGGATCCTGTGGGGCTCCAGTCACCTGGCCCAGGACCTGGGGCCCATGTACAGGTGAACATGGTGGAGCAGTATATGTAGACCCTGATGCACGTGGAGAATATGGCAGCTCATTGGTTACCATAGCAGCGGAAGGAGAACCGAACAAGTTGGACAACTACCCTAGCCAAATGATGACAGCAAAAATCTGGGTTGATGGAGACTTCAGGTCAACTATGTCAGCCAATGGACATTAACTGTTCTGCCTCACCCTTGGACTGACAAAACTGACAGCATTTCAGAACCACCCAAACCACCTGGAACATGCACCACATTGGGACCCTGGGTTGATATCAGCTGCATGTTCCCATCCCTGGTTACTGGAATATTTGGGAAGCTGGATGTGGCTTCCCCTTTACCTCTCTCCTTCCTCCAGAGACAAGAAGAAACAGAAAATTCCAAAACAATGATTTCATCAACTTTTACCAAAACCCTGATCCTTCCCACCCTGATCAACCATGTAATCATCATCCAAAATAAAAATAAAAGAAGTATATGAAATTCTAATTTCAACTTAAATAGACTTATATTACAACATAGCCATATATAGTTATTACATACTTGTCTCTGGTAATGTTCTTGCTACATCATAGCATTGAATATTTGTAGCAGTGACTTTAGCTGGTCCACTAAGAGTCAATTATCTACTATCTGGCGTCTAACAGAAAGAATATGCTGCTTTCTGGTCTTAAGTGTAGGTGAGGGCTAGGAACCAGCAGAGTAAGACTTGAACTAGATGATGTGAGTCTAGAACATACTGCTCAAGACAGCTGGTTAGACTAACCAGAAGCCTCAGAAGCTCAAGGGATTCAGAACCTGTGGAGGGGGGAGAGGAGCAAAGGCACCCAGAAAGAAATGAAATGGGGTGGGAGGCACTGGGAGTGGCTCCCAAAATGAGCCCATAAAGTATGTGTGAGCATCTATGAAGGTTACATTGAAGGAAGCTGAAAAAGTATTTTTGCCAGTATTTAATTGAATATGGCAATATTTGTTATTGCCAAGCATAGTTTCTGGGGAATGTTGAAGATAAAAATCTCCCGACTAGATGAGGAAACAGTGGGTGATAGATGAGTAAAAATAAGAAAGAGCAAATCTATGTAACTCTTCCCCAAGCTCTGTTGAGAAGAGAAAAAGAGAAATAAATGACAGCTGGGCCTGGTGCAATGTTTCAATTGCTAAACCCTCGCCTTGACGCGCTGGGATCCCATATGGGCACTGGTTCATGCCCCAGCTGCTCCACTTCTCATCCACCTCCCTGTTTATGGCCTGGAAAAGCAGTAAAAAATGTCCCAAAGCCCTGGGAACGTGCACCTGTGTGAAAGACCCAGAAGTTCCTGACTTCAGATCGACTCAGTTATGGCTGTTGCAGCCACATGGGGAGTGACCGAGTGGACAGAAGATCTTTCTCTCTGCATATTCTCCTCTCTGTAAACCTGCCTTTAAAACAAAAATAAAAATATCTTTAAGAAAAAGAGAGAGAGAGAAACAAGGAAGGGACATTTAAAGATTAGCCATAGAGGTTGCTTTAATTTTTGTGCATTTAGTTTCATTTCATTTGAAAGGCAGAGAAACAGACAGACATAGAGAGACAGATATATTTCTTCCATCCACTGCTTCACTCCCTAAATACCTACAGCTGCTGAGACTTGATCATACTGAAGCCAGGAACCTGATCTCAATCCAGGTCTCCCATTTGGGAGGCAGCAATCCCAACACCTGAGCCAACACTTACTGGTAGTGCACACCATCAGGAAGATCGGAAGTGGAGTTGGGACACAAATGCAGGGCACTCCGATATGGCTCAAGGGTATCCAAAGCTGTAGAATAACCGCTACTACAAACCCTCATCCCTAGAACATTCTTTATGTGATGTGGGAAGCCGCAGGAGTAGAGAAAGTGATGAAGGCAGAGATGGAGGTGAGGATGACAGGACTGATGTCTGAACACGTAAAAGGCAGGGGCATTCAATGATGTGATTAGTACATGGCAGTTCAGGAACACCTCTTTCACTCAAAAAATCGGGAATACACAGAATGAATTCAGAGAAACAGAGCGGCTAAGGAATTGAATGGAGGAAAAATGCAAAGGTCCTTGCATTTTCTCAAAGAGGAAAAAACAGTTTCTTTATGCATATTGTAGGTAGGACAGTGGTGGGGGTAGCAGTATTGGAGAACAGAGGAAGGAATGAGACACACCTCAGGAAAATGAAGCACATTTGTTAGAGTAATGGGTTAACACTACTTGGAGAGGGTGAATATCCAGCTGAGATTTGAGATCATGGATTTAAGGTAAAAACAGCAATCTTTTCCATGTTGTGTCAAGCTAAGATCCAGCTTGGTTCCCCGTCAAGAAAATATCTCCACCTTTTGGGCTGAGCAAAATATTTCTACCCTGGCATATATGTGCACATGGTGATGAACAGCTTAGATAAGCTTCTCAGGAGTTGTATTGATTCAATGGTCATATTGATTTGATGAACCAGTGATTGCCTTCTGATTCTGCAAAGTACAGTGTCAAACTTAATATCTTATTTGTAGGCAGGTACTCTACAGAGTAGCACAACTCGGTGATTCATTTTCCTACCTGAACTGGTGTGTCTTTCGGAGCACTGAACACCCTCATATGTCACTACGCTCCCTAGGAAAATACTTCAGACTCTTCGAAATAACTTCCTAGAAATGCAGTGGTATGTTGGATGGGTAATTTCACTGAAGGTTTGAGTAATTCTGAGAAGGCATTCAATGTGTATTTTTCATTAATGCTTTTCTAATATTTACTAAGTCATCGACACATAGTAAATTCTCACTAAATATTTGTTAAATTAATCAATCTGGATTTTAGAGTAAAGTATAAATGGATTTTTTAAATGTAGTATATAAAATCTCTACAAATACAGGACATTCATTACATTCAAATTGTCACACTTCAAGTTTCTTATCACTTTCCCCTAACTGCACGCAATTAGGAAAGTCTTGAAAGTTCTCTTTGGCAGGTCTTGATCTCAGTCACAAGATCATGCATTTTTTGCTCTCATGTTTTCTCCTTTAATTATTGCACAGCAGACTAAGCCTCCTCCTGTGATGCTGGTCATTCCTTATGGGCTACTCCACTTAATACTCAGCTCATTGCTTATGGCCTGGGAAAGCAGCAGTGAGAGACCCAGAGGAAGCTCCTGGCTCCTGGCTTCAGGATCAACTCAGTTCTAGCACTGTGATTATTTGAAGAGTGAAGCAGAGGGCGCAGTAACTTCTTTATCTTTGTAGATAAACTTTTTTTAAAAATTGCGCATTTAGAACTGTGAAACACCCATATGCTACCACTTAACAGAAATACTGAATGTGTCCAGCAGAGGGCTCAAAAATTCTATTTTAAAGGACCAAGTTTCTAAATTTCATTGTCTGACATTAACTGTTGTAAAACTTGTTCAGAAAGTGCTTTCCATAAAAATGCTTCTATTGTTAATAAAATAATTTCAGAAATAGAATTTACTTAAATATAATAATATAATAAAAGCTGGGCTACTAAGAGGCCATATTATACATTATACATATATTATATATTATGCATTAATGAACTATATTTCATTGAAATACAGAAAATAAATCAAAGTAAAAAGTCACGGAATCTTGAGTTAAATGGATATCTCAGCAAAGTCTAGAAGGAACAAATATATAGCAATGTGTATGTAAGTGAGAACCTGGATTATATTACTGTTTACTGATATTCTTCATTATGTTAGTGTAAGTATTTGGATTTTTAAAGGTGAAAAGAGCAATTTATTTTTTATGGAATTTGCATTTCTCTTGCAAGATACATGGCTATTTATGGGACAACTTGGAAATTTGAGGCATTTCTTTTTCACAGTGAGAAATGATGGAATGTAACTCCACTTTGTATTCACACCACGACTAACATTAGAGTCTCCCTGAAATTCCAGAAACTTTCTGTCAAAAAACTCAAATCTCTGCATTCATTTTATTTACCTATTTCAAGAGACGTACTGATGTAGGCATATAAATATTGGCAAAATAAACACCTGACGAACGAGAAAGTAAGAACAGCGCCAAAAAGTAGGCCAAAGTTGTGGTGCTAAGCGTCTTAGTACCCCAACTAAAAAATACATATAATGAAAACACTAATGTGTACTGTGGTTTCTCTGGGCTCTGACATCTAATGGCAATTTTCTTTCTCTCACTCTCTCTTCTGAAAGATTTATTTATTCTTATGGATAAAGATCTTCCACCTGCTGGTTCACTCCCTAAATGGCTGCAACAGTCAGAGACGAGCTGATCCAAAGCCAGGAGCTAGGAGACTCTTCTGGGTCTTCTACCTGGGTACAGGGTCCCAAAGCCATAGGCCATCCTCTGCTGCTTCCTCCAGCCACAAGCAAGGAGCTGAATGGGAAGTGGAGCAGCTAGGACACAAGCCAGCACCCATACGGGGTTCTGGCATTTGAAGGGAGAGGATTATTCAACTGAGCCATCGTGCTGGGCTCCAGTGGTAATTTTCTTATAAAGATTAAGTAGGGTTCTTGAATAATTTACTTTGTGATGATTTCAATATCATCAAAAGTATACTTTATAGAACACTGCTTAAAAGTAAATGTTAATACACTTTGTGTGAAATTCAGATATTCAGTTTTCTGATTTTTTTTTGCTTAATTTAAATATAAAATCTAAATTCGTTTAGCAGTGTTTTTCAACAGAGTCAATGACACCTCTGAGGGCAGCAATTTGGAAATTTATGCAGACATTTTTGTCTGTTTCAGAAGTGTGGGCACCAATGCCATCAATAGGTAGTGGCCTGGGGAGGTCAGATGCCATGCAATGTACAGGGCAGTCACTAATGCACAAAACTACCCTGTGGCCTAAATACTGGAATGTCCTGCTGGGAATGCATTAGTTGCTAGTTGCTGTGTACCAGCCGTTTCTATTTTTTTTTTCTTCAGTTCTTTCTATTGTCAAGGACATCAGTTAGAGAAGAGCGGGTTGTTTATCGTCCCCACTTATGACAAACCATTTCAAAAGTAACAAGAAAATATTTCCCTTTCTAGCTCCTATCACGGCAGTGAAATGAAAAGCAATACAGAATTAGAAGAAGAGCAGATGAAAAAGTGTGCCAGTCCATTTCAATAAAAATGTACAGAGTAAAGATGCAGCTAAAAACAAAGGGGGCACACTTATCCTTATCATCTGATATCATCACAGACATCTGGACTCCCTCACAGTATTATCAATGAGCATGTTCTATCCCTGTCTGCTGTCGCATCTTGTGCCAGTGGGTTCCCCTGCACAGATCTGTGCCAAGAAAGATTATAAATGCTGCAGGCATGCTATTCAGATACATTTTGTTTTCATTATGTGGCTGAACTTAATAACATCCCAAAAGAAGATACCTGTGTTGATGACTCAAAGGAAACTAGACTCACGCGGCACAATCTGGGATATCTGACATTTGAATGCTGACAGCTTTGGAATCCCAGCTTTCTCCCTTCCATGCTTGCCCATGCTGCCTCCAAACCATGTAAGCCCCAGACCTATATACCAACTGCAAAACAGGCCAACACCAGGCAACATTCTTTCCTCTTCCGAGCCATCTCATCCATTCAAATGAAATTTTGTATGTGTGTGCACGTGTTTCTCTTGAGTGCTTCAGCAAAAAGTTCCCCGATCTCAAATTGTATTATCCATTGTGTGCATCTGGATTGCTCCTTTGCCATGGTAATTAACTGGAAATTCAATCTTGAAATAGTTCTAAACAGAAATTATTATAATTAGGTTCTTTCTCGATCTGTTGACTGTATTCAAAATTATTTCCTAAATAAATTCTAACCCTTTCTTTAGGGACTCATATCCTCCCTGAAATGCCGCTGTCCCCAGATAGCCTCACCATGTGAGTAACAAACCTCATGCTCTGATGGTGATGGTATTTGCCGTATGTGTGTGCAGCATTACTACTCTCCGATTGTATCAAATGTTGGGTGGCTGAGAGGGTAGGCACAGACGTTTCTGCTGAGTAGATACAAGACAATTAAAAAACCCCCAATTTTCCAATTATTATATAATAGTGGATGAACAAGAATGCATTTTTAAAAACAATGGAGTATTAGCATTATTGCTAAATTAGAAAACTAATCTCAGAAGTGTGGCCACAGTTGCATTCCTTTACACTAATGTGCTGAAGGAACAAGTTTTGAAAAATTTCAGCTTTTGAATAACTTCCCTTCTGAGTTCATTCTGATCAAATAGCACACACAGATTGAATAAGGGAGAATAAACTGGCATGGTATGGAGATGAGCTAGAACTGACCCTGCTCCATGTGGAGGAAGCCCTTCCGCATGACTGCATTTGGTCTCCATCAACAGTTCATCAAGAGAGACAGGCTTTGGACCCTACGGAGTTGTTCTGCAGCAGACAGCGGTATGGCACTGGGAGTCAGTCAGAACTTGGACTTCTGAGTACCTCACTTCACACTGTCTCACAGTAAACAATTAGATCCTAACTTTTACTCATAATTTATGAACATCAGATCACTAGAGGATTAATTATTTTGACATGCTGGGTAGCCAGAACAATTTAACTGGGCACAGAGGCACCATAGGTAAAATTCATGTCTGCTCAAGTCAAAGATGGAAGCAGAGCAATGGTGATAAATTGTTATTCTTGCCAAATGCATGGGATAAAAAGAAATTTCCCCCAAGGAAAATACCAGAGTTTCAAAAGTTTCAAACACAAACAAAAGAAACTGTCACTGATGGAACTCACTTTTTCTTCTTTGTTTCACTCTTCTCACTTTTTCTGTGTCAACAATCCTGTGATGGACACTGGCCCAACTCAGACAAAAATTATGGTGAGAAGAAAACAAATATCTCTTACAAAATTCAAAATATTCTTCCTTAGAATTTCAATTTTAGACTGTACCCTCCAGGGTCTGTGATGCATGGTGGTCCCTCAGAGAGCATTCACCTGCCAGACTTCTGTAAGTATTGTTAGGTCAAGAAAGAATTCTGAAGCTAAAATATTTAAAATATTTTAACACTGCTTCCAAGAGAAGCATTTAACAAAAATTTGTCCTACGGCTGGGCATGATAGCCTAATGGCTGAAGTCCTTGCCTTACCTGCACTAGGATTCTCATATGAGCACCAGTTTGTGTCCTGACCGCTCCACTTCTCTCCCAGCTCCCTGCTTGTGGCCTGGGAAAGCAGCTGAGAAGGGCCCAAAGCTTTGGGACCCTGCGCCTGTGTGGGAGACCTGGAAGAAGTTGCTGGCTCTTGCCTTCAGTTCAGCTCAGCTCTGGCTCTTGGAGCTACTTGGGGAGTGAACCAAGAAGATCATCCTCTGTCTCTGCTCTCTGTGAATCTGACTTTTCAATAAAAGTAAATGAACCTGGTGTGGTAGCCTTGTAGCTAAAGTCCTCATCTTGAAAGAGCCGGGATTCCATATGGGCGCCAGTTCTTATCTTGGCAGCCCTGCTTCACATCCAGCTCCCTGCTTATTGCCTGGGAAAGCAGTTGAGGGTGGCTCAAAGCCTTGGAACCCTGCACCCACCCGCATGGGAGACCAGAGGAAGCTCCAGGCTCAGGCTCCTGGCTTCAGAATGGCTGAGCTCCAGCCTTCACGCCACTTGGGGAGTGAATCAGTGGACAGAAGATCTTCCTTTCTGTCTGTTCTTCTCTCTGTATATCTGACTTTCCAACAAAAATAAATAATAATTAAAAAAAAAACTTAAAAAAAGCAAATGAATCTCCAAAAAAAAAAAAAAGAAAAAAGAAAATCTATCTCAGATCTGCTCCATGTGCAAACCATTTATCTCTGCCATGCTATGTCTATAAGCAATTCTCATGGGAACTTTTTCCATATAAAGTGACACATTCACTCCTGAAGCGATGCTCCATGAGAAAGCAGTTCCAAACAAGACTCTCATCATTCTGCTGTCTGGCCTGATGCTCAGGTTTCCAGATAGTATTTTTCTGTAGAGAATAAATAGTCTCCGTGACCACCAAAATTCAATGCTACTGCATATGCCTGATCAGGGTTATCTTTAGAAAAAGCCACAAGAACTTATTAGGAAAGCAAATGAGAATGAGAAAGAAAAACCTTTGCTACGTAGGATAAGGTACATTAACGAAGAGGAGTTCCTTCAGTTTTGACTTCCTGTTTTAGCTTTTCTTTTTATTTCCTGTTTCACCTTCCTAACTGTGTGAATATTTTTACCTGATTGTTCATATAGCTAGAATTTTTTTATGCATTGATAGTTAATATCAAACTTCTCTGGATGGCCAAAAAATTTATTAAAATATCTACAATAATGTTTATATTATATAATGTTCCTTAGGAAAATGTCACTGAATAATTATCGAGAGAAGTGTTCCTAGGATGGGGTTCCCTTTAAATTCTTCTGTGTTGATGAGAGGCCAAAAATTGGAATTATTTGGCAATGAAAGGAAAACAACACAACACAGATACCAAAGGATCTTTCTTCTACAAAGTCCCAGATGGGACTTAGCTGGTTCATGGCTGACAAGCTGAGTTTACCTGGAAGTACAGGATTTTAAAAGAAACTACAAACTACAAACTACTATCATTTGGTGCATAGTTTTTTTCCTTCACTAGGTCCCTGGGATCTTCCACTAGGCTCCAAGGGACTGAATAGAGGATCATTCTCTAGGAAAAAAGAGGAAGCTGAACAGATCAAAACCCTTACTCCATGGAACTGAGGTATTAACCTCAGTACTTGGCTTACAAGCACAGTCCTCCTTTCTTGACATCATCATGGCCAAAGCATCAAACACACATTCCATTGTGCTTCTGCATAGTTTGCTTCCATTTTAGTCCTAAGGCCTTTGAGCATGAAAGTCTTTCCCGTTTCCAAGCAAGGCTTTTCACAGAGAACAAAAAGTTCTCTGCTTCCCACTGGATGGCTGCATCTTTTGTGTGTGTTCACTTTGCTTTGTTTTGGGTAATACCTGATTGCTCCTAGGTAGCTGGCTTTTTCCCTAGGTTTAAAGGGGATTCCTAGACACGAGACAGCTGAATAATACCCTATAGCCATTTTAAGGTATATAGAAGCTGGTTATATATAAACCAAAACCAAAATGTCAATGAAGTAGCCACAGGATGAGGTTGAGAGCTTGCATCTCGTAACACACTGGTTCAAAACCATGACAATTGATACCATAATGTTGTAAATTGTTGTTGATGTTAAGTTGGGACCTTTTATTGACCAGGATGATACTCTGCCAGCTCTACCTCCAGACCGGAGATGATCTCCCCAAGAAACCGTTGAATGTATCTGGACAATTAGATGCTGGACTCTTTGCTTGGTAGATGCTTACAATGAAAGACTCTCAACTGAATTTGACTTGTAATACTGCAACAAGATGGAGGAATCCACCATGGGGGGAGGGGAGGGTTAGGGTAGGGTTGGGGAGAATCCCAGAGCCTATGAAACTGTGTCACATAATACAATGTAATTAATAATAATAATAATAATAATAATAATAAAGGAGATTCCTAGTCCCAAGTAACATATCCACCAGTCTTTTCTCCTTTTGTTCATCTGATGTGATAAATGAAACCATTTCTTGGCCACAGCTGGAGAATAAGGAATCTCAGGTTAAAATGGGTACTCCAGTATAAGAGAATTTCATGTTTTGCTGGATTTACTTTGTTGCTATTTTCTCCTTAAGGCATATCTACCCAGTGATAGCTTATGTCACACCATTTGCTTCTGACCGTGCTTCCAGAACAGTGCTTTTGGAGGAGAAGCCTGGCCCCTTTGTCTTTCATGTCTGGTTCTGTTGTAAGCATGTCACCTGTTTATACTTGGTAAGGACACCCACAAGGGATGAGATAAATCTCAAGCAGTGTCCTGCACAGGATGTGCGTGGAGGAGGGGCATGTCTCTAATGACACTATGACAGAGTGTGCTTGCGTAGCTCTGGGATTGTTAAATTGGTAGGAAAAGTGCATGCATTTTCAGAGCATGTATCACCATTAGGGAAAAGGTTGTTTATTCATTAAAGTTTCCTGGATGAAATCTGCAGGCCAATTTTAAAGAAGGCTATACTTTAGAGCTCTGTGTAGGAGGGACACGCACCCATCGTTACACTTAGCGGTATTCATTCATCACTCCCACTCTGTACTTCAAACTTCTCTCTAAGACAGCAACAATTTTCAGGCACTTAAAATCTTTAAATTTTATACTATACTTACTACAGCTGACTAAACATATAATCAGCTGTCAGTAGAAATCGCAGTAAGTAGATAAATCCAATGTCAGCCCTGAAATTTTACAAATCTATATGCATGGCATGGTTAAAAGACTGCATGCCAGTGAATGTCTGTAACAATAACCAGGAATGAAGGATTTGAGGAATTATGCTTTCCTTCACATCTCAAATTTTCCCTCTTTGTTTAATTCAAATTTTAATACCATAGCAACAAAAAGCAGCTTTTCACATTGCCAAACTATTAAATTTCATTTCTTCCCTCTTCGTCTCCCCTCCATGGCCTATGTCCCTGCCTCAATGGGAATACTTTTACTGTGAAGTCATTTTGATGCTTTTGAAACAAAATTCCTTGGGTGTTGGCCGGGGAAGATCATATCAGCTTCCACTCTGCAGCAAAGAATAATCAAATGGATAATGCAAGTGGAACAATCGTAAAAGCTCCTAGACTGAGTGTTGGAAACACACAGTTTCCAGGTTGGGAGCCAATGCAAATAGTTCAGCCTATAAATATCCAAACATTTCCTTGCCACCCCCAACCATGTATAATAAATATAGCTTGACTTCTGTCTAATGGCATAGGACATTCAAACAAGGCAACTTTGACTAATTGGGTCAACATGTACTGAGAAAATGATCTTAGTCAATTCACCGCTCCTTCCTGAGCTTGTTGCCTTAAAAATGGGATCACCCAATTTCTCAGAGCTGCTTTAAAGATGAGATCTAACAATGCACATCAAGTTCCAAGTGCCATAGCTGGCTACTTTCAGAAGGTGATTCATGAAGTGTCAGCTCTGGCCGCTCGGCTACACACTGAGTGGGTGAGTCGCTTCTGTACACTGCAGGCTGATACTGCTCTATGTGTGCGCAGTCAAGAATGGGTCTGGAGGACTGACACTGCGGTGCAGCAAGTTAAGCCTCTGTCTGTGACATGGGCATCCCATAGCCACCAGTTTGCATTCTATACACTTTGCTTCCATTCTAGTTCCTGCGAAAGTACCCGTGAAAGCATCGCAGGATGTCGCAAGTGCTTGAGCCCCTTCCACCCACGTGGGAGACACAGGTGCAGTTCCAGACTCCAGCCATGGCAGCTACTATCAGAGAGAATCACTAGATAGAAGATATCTTTCTCTGTGTCTTGTAAAGAAATCCGAAAGGCCAGAATGGGTCTCTGGTCTCTAGAAAGAATAAATTCGAATACAGGGTTGACCCTTGGTCTCCCCCTTGCACCTCTCAGCCTCAATTTCCTTTTCCTTCCTTTTGTTTCATTTTTCCTTTTTAAAGGTACATAAACTAACTACCTATAGGCTGTTACTCATTTTTCTGTTTTTCTAATAGAAGTGGAATCTGAGTAACCGAGGCATTTGACTCCTGGTCATTCACACATAGTTGTCTGTCTGCAAACTTCTTACCTCTTCCAGGGTAGTGTATTTGTCCCCAGAAAAGTCTGTCAGCTCCTGTTCTTCTATTTTTAGCTCACAATTCACAGTTGCTTCATGTCACCGGGAGTACACACACTTATAGGCACACACACACACACACACGCGTAAATACACACATGTAAATGGTCTTCAAGAAGGCCATGGAAAATCAAGTTAAAAGCTAAGTATATTTTGAGCAACATTTTTAAAAATTAGTGTACAGTTTTTTCAGAATATGCATTCTGCATATACTTTTGTGAAGAGTCTGTGGTGTATGTGTATGTGTGAGTGTGAGTGTGTATAAACTTGGTCATTCTGAAGGAAAACACAAAACGACTAGAGCAAGCAATATGGAGGCCTTTCAGGAATTTTTATGTGTGTTTCACCACTTACATATTTTATGTCTATTTTGCCTTCCCAGTCTGTAACCTTTTGTTTGCTAACAATTTAAGTATGCTTTATACCTTATAGCTCTAAGCTTAAGCAATTTACTTGTGAAAGCAGCTAAGAAAAAACCTCCTCATTTATATAAGCTCCACTTAAAAAAAAGTAATTATGTCATTTTCATCAGTGAAGGATGAGTTATTAGTTATCAAACCCCAGAAACAGGCACATGTAGGTTCAAGCATAATTTGAGTAAAAGACATAAATATACACAAGATACAATTTAGAGTTGTTGTTTCTTTACAAATATAATCCAGAAAGCATAAAACACAGTATTAACCTACCTCATTAGCAATATATTCTGGTAACTGTGAAAAACAATTGTCTTCATTAGTTTTTCAAGGCATAAAATTTGGCTAGACTAGCACTGAATATGTGGTTCATCATTTTTATTTTCCCTATAGTACCTGTTACTTGATGGGCAATTTTTTCCCTTTTTTCCTACTTTGTTGAAGCTGCCAGAATTGCCTCAACTATTCTTTGGCACATGTCTTTCACACTAATTTCATAAAAGTGAGCAGACAGTATTATGTATTTAAAAAAAATTTAGTGAAGAGATCAAGTCCCATACCTCCTTTTAGACTCACCAAATTCTCTGAGAAATATTGTACTGGTGGTCCAGGGGTCCTCACTTCTTTCCCCACTGTTCTATGTTCTGCTTCCTGTACAAACCACATTCCAGTGAAGATATGTAATAACATATTAGCCTCTTCAGTTCACCAGGACATGAGCCATTTGAGAGAAGTTGTTCCTTTCTTCTCCTTAACCTTCTCTTCTTCCTCTTCTCCTGCTTCCTTCCCCTCCTTTTTCTCCTCTCGTCTTCTTAGCAGGGACACTACTGAGCCTGAATTGAGTCATTTGATAAATTCTCAAACATGGATAGATGTCCTCAGAGAACTCTGTTACTCTTGTCACAAATTTAGTGATGAACAAATTAGGATATCAATGCATTACATTCTCACGTAAGTGTCTTAGAGCCTGAGGTATGTGGGCAGGCAGGGTGCCATATACAGGACTCTGCTTTTGGAGCTTTAATTTTTGTTTTAACTTTCTTTTCATTTTTATGACAAGAATGCCAGGAATGAATCATGAGTTTAAATGGTAGCTGAGAATTCAAGCTATCTGCAAAGTCTTCTTTACGACAGTTCTTTAGAATATTGTCGAAAGGTGCCAGAAAGCACTTGACTTCAGATTAAAATACTATGTGAACTGGAACATATTAGAATTAAATTGCTCTATTTAACTTTTTACTACTTCAGGTATAAAAATTAAGTGGAAGGTGAAAAATTTTTTAAACACCAAAATGAGTAACAAGAAGATAATTCAACCTCCTTCTGCAAGGTTACTCTGCTCTGTTAAGTTGTAACTAGAGTGGAAAGCCTTCCGCATCACATTTGATACCATACCTGTCCTGTGTATGCAAACTCCAGTGCTTGCTTCAAGCCAAGGCTGGTCACGCCATGCAAATTCACTTCATCAGCTCCACTCTCCACCATGCAAAGGCTGAACATGGCCTGAGGTCAGGAAAAAAAGAGAGGCCAAATTATGTGGTTTAGCAAAGAAGGAAGTAAAGATCCTGGGAAGTTTAGAAAAGAAAAAGCTTGAAAGTTAAAGATGGATCTTGATCCTTGAAATGCTTCTACAAAGCTTCCACAAAGCTGTCACTTTGACGTCCCAACAGTCACGGTAACAATGCACACAACAATGCATTCCTCACATATGGAACCTCACTGCAGGTGACCGCGTAGGCCCACTCGCATCCCGTGTTCTCTGCAACCAAGTCATTTGTAGACACCCTGAATATGCTGGCTAGCATGTCAAGGAAAGTGAGTTTTTCTCTCTTGAATTCCTCCGACTTTATTTTGCCTCTTTTAATGACACATCTGTTCCTTTCATCTACCTGTACCACACATTCTACTCCTTTGATTCTCAAAGTGTGGCATCAACTGGGAACTGTTTTGAGTGTGGATATTTAGGGCTTTATTCCTAAGAATAAATCCTAAGAAAAGGCCCAACAATCAGTGTGGTAATAGGACCTGCAGGTGATTTTCATACCTGCTACAATGTAAGAGCTATTGGAGAAGTCATTCAGTGCACACCAGCTTGCTTCAAAAATAATTCTCCTAACTGTCAATTTACTGAAAACCTGTTCTTTTATAAATGATCAGTTTTCAAATGAAAACTGTAATATATTTAAACTTGACCACTTACATGTTTTTTTTAAAAAATAGGACCAAATATTATGTTAAGTTGCACACTTTTAATAAATTTAATAAGTGTGGAATACATCCAATATAGTAAATATGCATTATTTGAAAACCTGTTCTCCATAGGGAAGAATTAACCTTATCCAAGCAAAACCCGACTGTTTTGCTCTACTAGGAATTGATCTCTAGACTCCTGAAAGATCTTATTTGATAACAGTGTCCTTGTCATGCCTGGGTCTGTGGCCACCAACACTTTAACAATGTGATTTATGTTGAACAGAAAGACAGATCCTGGATAATCTCATTTATGTATGAAATCTGAAGTAGTTCAACTCATGTGCCAAGACTAGGGGAAGAGGGAAATGGAACATGTTGCTCAAACACCATGCAGTTTCAGTAATGCAAGATGAATTAGACCTGTTGGCATGGATGTGGGGAATTCAGTATGGGAGTGCTCAGACAACTGAAAATTGCTCTACCCAATGACCCAGCTATGCCACTCATGGGAACCTATTCATAGGAAGTGCAATGTGCATGTGAGAAAGTGACCTTCAGCCCTATGTTTATAGCAGTATAAGCCACAATAATGAAGATATAGGAACCAATCCAGATGCTTGCTGAAAGAGGAATGGATAAATAAACTGTGGTACATGTACTCCAAGTAATACTAGTCAGCCATTAAAAAGAATAGAATTCTACCATTTACAACAAAATAGTTTCAACTAGAGACTATGCTTAGTGAAATAAGCCAATCTCAAAAGCATAATTATCACATATTCCTCTCTCTAATGTAAGATAACCTTCATGCAAAATACAAGACCAATAGCTATATATAAAAATGTACACACATATATTCAAACTGTGTAATGGAGACTAGCATACACGGAAATAAAGATATGTTTTAGTGTGCATCTCCACTCCAAAATAAAAGGAGACTCCAATGAAACTGTTGAAGAAACCTTGACAATAGAATATTACATTTTTCACCATTGCTTATACCTACAATGGCATAATACATTTAAACAGCAGAATATTAGACTTGTGACTATTGCTGGAAGACTAAATTATTGCAATAGTATGGGAGGGAACAGTAGCGGGGAGAATGGAAGGGAGTAAAGGGACATGGTAGTGGGGGATCCCTGTACCTGCAAAACTGTCTCATAGAAAACAATAGAAAATGAATAAAAATGAGTAAGTTTCAAAGATCTGAGGTACACCAATGTGACTATAGCTAACAGTATGCATTCATACTTAAATTTTTGCTGACATTGTATTTTAACTATTCTCACTCCCAAAATAAGTAAATTAAAAAGGAAAGAAAAGAAAAAGTCATTCAGGAGGTTATAGATATGCTATTTACCTTACCTAGTGATTATTTTACAATGTACAATTTTTAAGATTTTTTTAAAAAAATTTTTATTGCAAAGTCAAATATACAAAGAGGAGAGACAGAGAGGAAGATCTTCTGTCCGATGTTTCACTCCCCAAGTGACTGCAAAGGCCGGAGCGGCACTGATCCAAAGCCAGGAGCCAGGAACTTCTTCCAGGTCTCCCACGTGGGTGCAGGTTCCCAAGGCTTTGAGCTGTCCTCGACGGCTTTCCCAGGCCACAAGCAGGGAGCTGGATGGGAAGTGAAACTGCCAGGATTAGACCTAGTGCCCATATGGGATCCAGGTGTGTTCAGGGCAAGGACTTTTAGTTGCTAGGCCACTGTACCAGGCCCACAATGTACAATTTACTAAAATGTCAACTTTCATATTTGCAATATTTAAAAAGAATTTTATTGGTCAATTATATACCAATAAAGTAAAGGAAAAAGCTCTGTAACATTTTTAAAAGATTCATTAATCCATTTGATGGCCAGGCGCGGTAGTCTAGCAGCTAAAGTCCTTACCTTGAACATGCCAGGATCCCATATAGGTGCTTCTTCTAATCCCGGCATCCCCGCTTTCCATCCAGCTCCCTGCTTGTGGCCTGGGAAAGCAGTCAAGGACAACTCAAAGCCTTGGGGCCCTGTGCTCACGTGGGAGACCAGGAAGAAGTTCCAGGTTTCTGGCTTTGGTTCAGTACAGCTCCAGCCATTGTGGCCACTTGGGGAGTGAATCAATGGACAGATATTCCTCTGTCTCTCCTCCTCTCTGTATATCTGACTTTCCAATAAAAATAAAATAAATTTTTAAAAAGACTCATTTGTTCATTCATTTGAAATGCATAACTACACAAAAGTGGGAAAGAGATCTGTCTGTTGGTTCACTCCTCAAAGGATCATAATGATGAGGGCGGGACAGTTGAAGGTGAAACTCAGGAACTTCACTCAGCTTTCCCTTGTGAGGAGCAGGGCCCGAGTACTTGGCCACATTACATTGCTTTCCCTGGAAGGTGTACTAGAAGTAGAGCAGCCAGGATTTGAGCCAGAGCATCCACCCATACGGGATGCCAGAATCATAGGTAGCAACTTAACCCACTATTCCACAATGCTGGCTCTGAAAGCTCTGAATTTAAAGTCAAGATCCTGTCTACGGCCATACCACCCTGAATGCGCCCCGATCTCGTCTGATCTCGGAAGCCAAGCAGGGTCGGGCCTGGTTAGTACTTGGATGGGAGAAAGTCAGGATCCTCAGCGGAGTATAGTGAGTGAAGGCAAATCTAACCAAACACTTTTGGGCTTGAACACTCACAATAGTTGGTGCATGATAGAGTCAGTTTACTTAACGGAAAATTGTCTAAAAAGTTCACTCACTGCATAAGCTGATTTGAATATTACAGATAGTCCATAGGAGGGCTTTATAATGATGTATAACTTTTGGTAAGCTCTTAGAAAAGCTTACTTTCTGTCATAGGAACGGAATGAAAAAAAATTTTTTTTATTTGTTCTTGGTTGAAAGGATTGATACATGAAGAGAAACTCAGTTACGTTTTAGATTTTTAAAATGCTTAGAAAAAAATCATCATGTTAAATTGATTCTGCTTTTGTATATGAGACTTCAAATTTAACAGCAAAAATCTAATTAAAAAACTTGAAATTTATATAATTCTGAATTTTCAGCTAGATTTCTCATAGTCATTTCAAAAAGAACCTGAAAGGAATTGTGGCTTTCCAATGTTTGCTTTTTTAAAGGGTTTATTTTTATTACAAAGTAAGATATATAGAGGAGGAGAGACAGAGAGGAAGATTTTCCATCCAATGATTCACTTGTCAGGTGGCTGCAATGGCCAGAGCTGTGCCGACCCAAAGCCAGGACCCTGGAACTTCATCTGGGTCTCCAACATGCGTGCAGGGTTCCAAAGCTTTGGGCCATCCTCGACCGCTTTCCCAGGCCACCAGCAGGGAGCTGGATGGGAAATGGGACCAACAGGATTAGAACCGGTACCCATATGGGATCCCGGCGCACACAAGGCATAGCCGGTTAGCCCACACTAGGTTATTGTACCGGGCCCCAATGTTGCTTTTTGTAGTTCAGGTGGATGACTTTTTGCTATTCCTTATACCAACTTTATTTGTGTAGATCTTCCAAGTTGCTATTGTAGCCAGTGTGGTGATCAGCTGCTTCATATCCACCCCATACATGAAGTAAGACAGAAAGGGTTCAAACTGCATAACAATGATCTGGCTGAAAGAAATGGAAAAATTTTCTGAGAGCAAATGTTAAAATACAGAACAAACTGTCAGGGGAGTTTTCAAAATCTGTTTTCCTTAGGTCTGTTAAAAGCACCCAAGGTAATGATGTCATAAACGAGAGATTCTCCATCAGAACATGTGAGCCCCTGAACTTGAAGACTGGCCTAGCAGAAATGGGGAAAGAACACAACTCCATAAAGAATATATAGCTGTATTTTTACATGTTTGAATATCAAACAACAACCCAAATATCCCCAACAAATTGGTAATAGCTTTGTATGAATGCAATTAAATACTTTTTTCTAGGCTATATTACAGTCACATGTCACTTAATGGTAAGGAACATGTTCAGAGAAGTGACATTAGGCAGTTTTATCACTGTGCAAACATTTAAACAAACCTAGAGGGTGTGAGTCAATCATTCGGTGCTGCCTCTTGATGCAGTCATGAGAGCAGTAAACACAGTCATATGATGCACTTGAGAGTGTAACAGCATTTTGTGTTACAGTAACTTTTTAAATATAAGAGGCAAGTGCTAAAATAACAATAAAAGCGGGATTTAGTATAGAATAGTATGTACATAAGCAGCAACCTTATTGCTTATTATCAAGTAACATGTCATGCCTTAATTGCATGGACTAAACCTTATGCATCTTGCACTGTAGTTGTGTTGACATCAGAATCACTATCAACATATGATACTGCGGCTATGAAATCACTTGCACTGTAGTTGTGTTGAATTCAGAATCACTATAAACATATGTTATGATACTGTGGCTATGAAATCACTTGAATGCTTCTGTTGTTTTATCATCTAATGATGCCACTGTCACTCATGCAGTCTATCACTGTCTGAAACATTCTGTTGTTCATGATTGCACAGGGGACTGGTTAAGACTCTCAATTTTAACTCACATAGGTATTATGTGCATCACAATAATGAACATGTAACAACTGCATATTGCAAACAGCTGCACTTTAGAAACTATTTTTAACAATTGGAATTATTTAGGAAGGCATAGGATTCCAATTCTGACCCTAAAACCTGCTGGTCAGGTGGGCAATTGATCCTGAACACTTGACCTTTAACAAATCTGGTTACTTCTCTGAACTTCAAGTATCTGCCCTGTAAAATGGGGGTGATATAAACTTACAAAATTGTGTTAAAGTTTAGACACAAGAATATTACAAAGCAGGTGTAACACCTGGTATACCATGGAAACTCAGTGGGTAGAAATTGTTGGTACAGTCCAGGTTGACCACCCTGCTCTCCAAGGTCCCACTTTGATTCCAACTGAGATGAAAACTCACAACCTCCTTTACTCATTTCCTACTGAAATAATTTTCAAACTCTGTCCTAATGACAGTCCCACTTTACATTTTCATCTCTGCTGAATATTCCTAAACTCTTACTTTATGGAATGAATGCTTCAGAAAAATAATCAGCACAACTTGGAAAAACACAGGACTTCCATTTTGACATCTTATTGTGTTTGAAATTTAGCACAAGTTTAATGTTTAAGATAGCTTTTTAAAAATTAGATATTTAATCAAGAGAGATAAAAAAAGAAACTATTAAATCAAAATCAATGTCTCACTTTAATAAATTTTCAAGATACCTAATTAGGAAAAGCATCATTAGATACCATCAGAGTAAGGAAGAACCTGTTCATTTGGCACAGTGAGACACCAGCCACCCATGTTATCCAGCATGATAAACAGCATAAGATCAGCTGAGGCCCACAGGGACGAACAAAGCCTACTTTTTGTGCTATAAGGGGATAAGAAGGTGGTGCTGTATTAAGTATTAAACTTGACAAGGTAAACTCTAAACTCCTTAACTGTAGCGCTCCTAAACCTTTTTACATGTATAACACAGATTCATGAAACTGGCGAATGAATGAATAAATCAACAAGGTCTTCAACAACTCTTGTACAAATAATATCCTGTTGTTTGATATAAGTGTTATAAACAAAAAGAATTACTTCCACATAAGCAAGGGGTTTTGAATGAAGAGTGTGGCTTGGCACTGAAATATAAAATCATGAAGCTAAAGAGAAAGAAATCCACCATAAAAGATTCAGAAATAGAAGTGAGTACAAAGTTAGCCATTCGAAAAAAGAATCTTATATAAAAAATCCATGGCAATGTCCTCTGTCAAGCCAGGACATCCTGCCAAGCTCAGGATAAAGTTCTGTGTAGAAAAATGGAATCACTGCAGACCCTTGCCTAGTCTACATTATCTGTCTTTGGAAGAAGCTTGACTAGGTTGAGACTTACCGTTGTCACAGCTCGCTCTTGGCTCATAATGCCTTGCCACCACTACAAATCTTTCTAATCGAAAGCCCAGTTTGAGAGAATATAATGCATTCTAAGTGCTTACCACAGAGGAAATTGTGAATTTATGGTACAATATTGACTCTATTTCACACAAAAAAATGGCAAGATCGAATCTTTCAATCAAAGTACATGAACTTGTTTTCTTGGGTCATGTAGTTGTCACTCAATCACAAGATGAGCCATAGTAACATTTAGGTTGGTACACTGTGCCATAGCCCAGACTGGCAACAATTCTGCCACAGCCTCAAAAAGAATGAAGATGGCAGATAACAGATTTTCCTGAGCAGTGAAAGCTGTTGAAACACTTCTGGTAAAGTTTGTGCAGCTCTAACATTAAACTAGACATGGCAAGATGTGATAGGAATTTTCATTTTAATCAAGAATCCAAATACTCCACTGAATCCGGGAGCACAATCAAACCTTACCTTTTCAGAGAGTTAAATAAAAGCTAACCACTGAACAGAGAAACTTGCAATGGTTGCTGCAGATCCGGCTGGGTCACTCACATTTTCTCTAAGTTCAGTGTTACACAATAAGTAATGTTTACAATGGCCATGAGGTTGGAACTAACTTCAGAATCAACAAAATTATATTTTTGCTCAATTTAGTGTGAGTACTGATTGTTCTTTATTGTATTTTTGTCAATTCTCACACACAGGCTGGGCATGAAATTTAGAGACTGTTCGACTAACCTCATGTCCCCTTTCCCTTCCGTTAGAGAAGGGGGCCCTAACACAGTACAACCAGACTAAGTACCTCTTTTATCTCACAACAGCAGAAGGAACCCAATCCATCTGGGGAGATTAATGGACTGAAAGAGTGGAGATGTTTGGTGAGTGGAAATTTTTATCCCATACATTAAGAGATATTTTATTTTTTTTTTTCCTAAAACAGTATGGTAACACTCTAGGACTAAAGTATCACAGAGCAAACTAAAACTGCAAGATCATATTAGTATATATTAAAACTCAGGCAGTAGAGACAATCAAAATGGCAGAATAGGGTAAGGGACCATTTAAACAGAGAAACATTAGGCAGTGTGAAGCAGAGAGGGCACATTTCAGGAAACAGGAAAAGACAGAACGGCAGCAGAGGGGCACCTGGAGACTGACAGACACGGGAAAGCAGCAGACATGATGGTGTGGTGTTGCAGTGACTGATAATACCAGTGGCATTCAGCAAGTGGTGATATGAAAAGCATCTGAAGCTGCAACTCCATCAGCAACAAGGTGGGAAGGGATGTTCACTGGGTGCTCAAGAGATGAACCTAAAGAAATGTTAGTCCTGCTGGTCTGTTTGATGTGACTAGGAGCAGAGACAGAGCTGCAGGTTCCAGAGGGGTAGTATGGGAACAGGGTGAATTCCACAGCCCAGTCCACTCCCTAGATCTGAATCAAGTGTCATTTTGTTTAAAGAGGCAAAAGCTAAGAGATAGGACTGCACATGCACTTACCTGAGAGTGAACTCATTCCGACTCAGCGAACTGCAACAACGTGGCATCCTACAAGTTCCACCAAAAATAGGTCAGGGTAGCCCTCAGACCTGATGGCCAGCAAATCAAGAACTGCCATAGTGGCATATCAGGTGCCATTTTGTATGGTGAGGCAAAGGTTTTAAGACGGAAGGGACAACAGTGAGCTGCGCATGCGCTGAGCTCAAAAAGTACTTACTGAGCTCTGCACTGGTTCCACAGAAAAATAATACTGACTTTGGCATTGTATGGGTCAAAATACGTCCAAGTGGCCCTAAGACCTAATGTCCAACAGGTTCCAACAAGATCAGCAGCACCAACAACCTAGCTATATAGAATACCCAGTGTCTCCCTAATCCTGCGAATTGCTCCAACCAGAACTGGGGAAAAAGTTGTATAGACAACATTGCATCCTTGGTACGGTATCACACGAGGTGGAGACTGGTTAGCTGGGAGCTGAGATTATCGAAACCATGATGGAAATCTAACATAAGAACCCAGACCTGGAACTCGATGGAGAGAGTGGCACAAGTGATTGCAAACAAAGTGCCACGTACCAACTGCAATAAGTAAAATCAAACTGTAGACATGTGGGTGTTGTGGGATAAGGAGTTTATTAGCGCTTGTTGGAATGGGCAGGAATAGGAACTGGGCTTGTGGCTAAAAACACCTAGACTAATTGGACTCATCTGTATCCAATATCCTGGATAAATTAGGACGTGGGGGGAAGAGCATATGAGGAGAGGTGAAGAAGCAATAAAGTGAGACTTTGCAGAGACTTCCACCATCACTGGTCTCCTGTCGGTGCTTCATTCCCAGACTCTCTCCCTGTCCATGTTACTGGCTCTGCTGGTCAGAGCAGTGGGTGACACAGCTTAGAAACCTGCCCCAAGGAGAAAAATCTGATAACCAGAAGTACAATGGCCAAGAGCAAAAGACGAAACAAAGGCAAAATGAACATTACTGAAGACTCCTCTGCAAAGAAGCAAAAACCTTTGCCAAATTCAGAGTTAACTGAGGCAGACATTCAGAAAATTGGGGATACAGAATTAAAAACACTTGTTATAAAGTTTCTTATCAACAAGAAGCTCATAAAGAAGGATTTCAAGAAGCTTAAGGAATATGTCACACTGGAAATGAATTAAATGAAAGCTGATATATCAGAAATGAAGAACACAGTGGAGCAAATTAAAAGTACAGTGGGAAGTCTTCAAAGCAGAACGAAGGAGGCAGAAGAAAGAATCTCAAAATCAAAAGATTTCCTGTTACCAGGGGGAAACAAATAAAAAGCTGGAAGCAGAGCTAGGTCAAGAAAACCAGGACAGGGGCAGGGGTGGCTGGACAGAGGGGCACCTGCCAGTATGTGTGTGGGCTGGATAGTAGGTTGGTTGGGTTGAACTAAGCTTCGATCCCATTGACATGTATGAGAGCTAAATTGGATACGGGACAGACTGAACAAGCCTGTGGTACATACTGGCATGCATGGGAACAACGATAGAGGGCAGGCCTGGTGGGGGTATGGGAGTCTCCCCAACTGGGCTGCAGCTCCCACTGGTTTGTGGGAGGACCAAGTATGAAGAGGGTAGGATCGAGCTGGACTAAAACACCCATTGGCTCACGTCAAAGACAGGGCTGGAAACAGAACTGATGCAGCAATCACAAGGACCAGCATGTGCATAAGCTGATTGGTGCGACGGATGGTTCCAGACCCTGTTCTGGCAAACTCACACAAGAATCAGGTTTGAGATCATCTCAGATGAAATTTCTTTGGCGATCCCTCCAACTGAACTGCTGATCTCAGAACCCCAACTATGAAGAGCCTACATCAGCCAGCAGATTCTGAAGAGATTTCATCATACTTGGAGTGGTGAGATTGGCAGAAATACAGAACTGCTGAACTGTCAAAACTGCTTGAGCAGGACCCTTGAAGCATGCCTCACATCGGGGACCTGGAATGGGTGGTAGACTGGGTGGGGCTTCTCCCTTTGTTTCTTCTTTTACCCCAGAGACAGAAGAAAAAAAAGAGAGAGAGAGAGAGAGAAAGAGAAATGATATTAGTGTGGAAATGATGGTATTACCCACTTTCCTGTAACCCTTGATCCTCTCTAAGAGGATCCTCTGTAAGATTATCAAAATAAAAAATATATTCAAAAAACCCAAAGAACTAGGGCCCAGCATGGTGGCCTAGCGACTAAAGTCCTTGCATTAAATGTGCCGGGATCCCATATGGGCACAAGATCTAGTCCTGGCAGCTCCTCTTCCCATCCAGTTTCCTGCTTCTGGCCTGGGAAGGCAGTGGAGGATGGCCCAAAGCCTCGGAACCCTGCACCCACATGGGAGATCTGGAGAAAGTTCCTGGCTCCTGGCTTCGGATCAGTGCCACTCCGACCTTTGCGGTCACTTGGGGAGTGAACCATTGGATGGAAAATCTTCCTCTCTGTCTCTCCTCCTCTGTATATCTGACTTTGCAATAAAAATAAATAAATCTTTGTAAAAAAAATATAGTGTAGAAATAATGAGGGAGGAGGAGCTTACGGAGGGGGAAAGGGAGACCCAGGGCCTATGGAACTGTATCATAAAATATTAAAGAAGAAGTGAATTAAAAAAAAAAAACTCAGGCAGCATAACTTACTATTTCTAAAAGACTGGGGTTTTTTTCCTCCATTGAAACAGTTTATTTGAGAATAGTTTACAATTTGCATAACTGAAATTGTAAAGTAGTAATGCGGAGTTTCTAATAATCCCAGCTTTCCTTCCCCATCATCAACATTCATATTAGTTTATTTGGGACGTTAGGAACCACAGCCAGATTCTCCTACTTTTTAAATCGAAATTAGTTTTTTATCTCTAAACATTCCCAGGCTCTAGCAATCAATATCCTGTGTTTACACTGAGGAGGAATCATATGTAATTTCACATGAATTTTAGGATTGTGTCAACAAATTCTGTAAAGAATTTCATTGCTAGTTTGATAGAGAGTGCACTGAATGTCTAGGTTGTTTAAGGGCCCACCAGAGGCATTTTAACAACATTGATTCATACTGTTTATGAGGATCCACTTCCTGGGATCGTTGATTATTTCCTTTAGCAGCATTTTGTAATTTTTTTTGTAGAGCTCTTTTGTTACATTTATTCAAAGATATTAGATATTTGGAAGCTATTGTGAATGGAATTTATTTCTTAGCTTCTTGTTAACCACATAAATGAAGAAAAATCCACCTTGCATGCTAACAATTAGGCTATGTATTCATTTTTCAGCATCTTTTCAAATAATATGTGATTTGTGTATTCAAGACACTAGCTTTCACAGCTTTCTTCTTGGCACAGCTGCTTCTTAAATTAACTACGCAGTATGAAGATCCCTTCAAAACCAGACTCCTTATGCTTTATCCTATATGTCTTTAGGATTCTCCTCCTTGTGGATGAGGCTACAGTTATCTGAGCCTTGGGGAGGAAAAAGAATGGACTAGGAACAGAACACAAATCAAATTATTTTGTTTCCTCGCTACAGTTGGAGCCAATGTGAAAACCAGAAATGCTGCCACTACCCAAGGTTGGGCTACCCACAAAAGGCAACTATTTTTACAATTGTCACACCTTCTGGAAAACAGCATCCACACATTTGACTTCAGTCTTGCACTACTCTCTCGTCTTCCTTGAGTTTTGCTTATTCTTCTATCTCTTGCCATTTACTCTATAATAGTATCTTCTGAGTATGAGATCTCAATACACTACCACTCACCATGCAAGAGATCCTTTCTTTTGCTACTTACCTCTTCCATGCATTTAGGGATCACACTTAGACTCCTCCTTATAAAATATATTTGATAAGCTTTTATTGAATAAAAGGACTTTTCCCATGCAAAGAACACTTTTGTCTGTCCCCAGGGCAGCCACTGGCCCAAACCTATTATTCAAAAGCTTTTGAGGGCTTCCTGATGGAGACAAAAACCTGGATTTCCTGATTTATTTAACATCACTCCTACGACAGAATTTGGGGTCTGCACTCAGGAACGACTGAGCAGGTGAGATACAGAATCTGTGCAAATCAAGAAAAGCTGGTAGAAATGAAACATTTAGCAGATGCCAAATGCTAAAAAATGTTGAAAACCTATAGAAAAGAAAATAGGTAGCAGTTGAGGCGGCAGAATAGGGAATACTGCTTTGAGGAAAATAAGAGAAACACAGAAAGACTTCTTACAAAAAGACTTACATAAAGAGCTCTTATGTGGTTTACCAAAGCTGGAATACTGGAATCTTAAAACTATGTGGTTCTTTGGAGGTCACTGGCCCCTCATTTTGGGGCTATTCAGTTAGCAATGTTGGCATCACAAGGAATTTGCTAGAATGCAGAACCTTGGATCTCACTCTAAACATACTGGATAAGAAACTACATTTTAATGAGATCTGCAGGTGAACTATAAGCATATATGTCAACATCTGAGGCACCACTAGAGTCAATCCTTCACCCCTTGTAATACGTCTTGCATATTTAAGTATTTGAAGTGATGATTTGCCAAATACCTTGTATGTTAGGTTGTCCTTGCTGGAGAAGTATTAGTAAACCCTTTAGTATATTGAGTTATAATTACCTTTCTAATAACTTTCTCCCCTTGGTCCTAATAGAAGGTCAAAAAGTTCACTCTTTTTTTCTGCTTAACGGCTATTCAAATATCTTATAACAGCTCTTTAAGCTCCTATGGGAAAGAGCATCTAACCTGAATTCTCTGAGTCAGAAAATACTAATGCTCCAATATCAGAAATCGTGTAGTCTGAACAGAAGGCTTCATTCCAAATCCAAGCCAGGGAGGACTGATGCCCAGACTTGAAGGGACAGAGGCAAACATTGCTCTGAGAATCAAAATTCCAGGGCATTGGCAATAAACAATCAGTGGGCAACAGCAGCAGATGAAAACTAAAACACAGTTTCTATTCTAGAACTTACAATACCACCCACAAAGCTATCACTCCTTTTTGATAGAAAACTCTTTGGAAGGGTACTGACAATAAGAGCATGGGATTTTCTCAGTTATTCTTTCTTCAAATCCAATATAAGTTAATAATCACTTAAAGTTTCAACTTAAAATTTCAGCAGTTCCTCTTATTTTTAACTCTCTATCATAGTACCTTTAAAAAAGTTCCAACATAAAATAAGGCATATAAGATGATAAATATTGGCATCCAGGCCAGCTCTGGTATCTCTCTTCATTCATTCTCTTGATTCAGTTTACTCTGACAGCTATGTCAGGCCACACACACTGGAGTCACTCTCCCATTATTAGGCATCCACACAGAGGAGAGCAAGAGTCCTGGCTAACAGATCGTTTCATCTAACTCCATTAGTAGCTAAGCAACCATTTCATTGGGGCCTTCCTAATCTAAGGCAGACCAGTCCAGCTCAAACAATAAAAGGTGTTCAGTTCTTCCTGAATCCTCAAGTTTTACTTTTTTTATGTACTATGATTTGGACATTAAAATTACTGCAAAGTCTCTACATCTTGTAAAAAATGGGGAAGAAAAGAGTCTATGAACGATTCACCCAACTTAAAATACATTTAAAAATGCTTCTTTTACTGATATTAACAGAACAGACTTTATGTGCTCTGTAAGTACATTTCCAAGGAGACATGGTTTAAAAAAAAATAGTCAGCCCTAAATCAACTGTAAATCAAAAATATTCACTTTTTTAAAAATGTGTGTGTATTAAACAAGGACAGGCTTATGTTGGTTATTATTCCCTAAATCATTCAGTGTAGCAACTACTTACGCAGCATCTACATTGTTTAGCTATTACATAAAGGAAGTGTGGAAACGATTTAAAGTACATGATGGGATTGTGTAAGTTTCATTCAAGTGCTATACCATTCTATCTAAGAAAACAGGAATATCTGTGGATGTTGATAATCCCAAAGTTCCTGGAACCAAACTCTTGTGAACAGTAAGAGACAACCTTAATTATAAAATGGATATTTCTTATATCAATAAAACATGTAATCTGCTTCTCAAAATTTAATAAAATAAATATACTTCATAGAAAACATACACTTGTATGTATTATCCATTTTAACTTTCATTGTCTTTTGATTGGAATAAACTCTGTTTAATGACTGGGGAAAAATAAACTTCTTGTTTTAGAGGAACCCTACAGCTGTAGCTTGATAACTACGTCAATAAAAACAGCAATTTCTGTTTACCCGGTCTTTACCAGGAGCCAGGCCCTACTGCCAGAATCTTCCTTGAACTAAATTTTTATCTTTACAACCCTGGGATATGGATACTACTATTATCTCATTTTAAACATAAGGAAACTAGAACCAATCAAATGAAGTAATAGGTGCAAGGTGGAAGAGAGGAGCTGACCATTAACTTGCACTTCTCTGAGGTCCTTTAGCACATACCCTCATGCTTCCCTGGGAAACTACTGCATCCTTCAGCTGAAAAAAAAAGCAAGCACCTTCTCCCCTGCTGCTCACAACTACAGCTGACCTCAGAAAGATGAGATTCTTGCCTAACTTGGAACTGCATCATTACCTCCTACTGAAATATCAAATAAAGTGAATTTCCATGATCTATGGCAGGATCAGAAAGCATCTAAGGCATGAATTATGATTATAAAGTGATACAAAAATGTGATATGGAAACTCTCATCACTCTAGAGTCATGTCAGTTTAAATAAGAATAATACAGTAACTCTATCAGGAATTCAGAAATGCTAGCCCAGAAACCTATCATCAGATGGACTAATTAATAGCAATTGATTCAACAAGCAGCTGGGTCATTCCACAGTGTGGACACTTCATTCTGAATCAGTTCCTTTTTTTTTTAATGATAAGCAGAATCATGGCTTATCTCCTGATCCCAATAATCATTTATACCAACTCATCAACTTTACATGATCAGTTCTCCTGTCTCTCTGTTATTAAACATCTGCTTTGACTCAATACTCAATTTTACAGGCTTAAAAATTTCGTCAGGTTTATTATGCTTTAAACATGTGTTCTGCTTTTAGAGATCCAATAAGAATGAGTGACATTACCAAAATTTATCATGAAAATTATAATGTGTACACTGGCTCTGTATTTAAGGGGATGCATAATGGAAATGTAGCAGAAACTGATATGTTCAGAGGTGGAGACAGAGCAGTATGTCTCAACACATACAGAACAAGGATTGATTCCCAGTGAAATGGCTGAAGATGTCCTGATGGTAGGATGCTGAACTCTCCAACATTGTCCATGCCTGCATTGTCAGGAGACACTTCAATGGCAGCATGATGGACTAATGAATGTTCATGAGAGACACCCATTGTAAAAATAGAAGGGAAATCAGTGGGGATAGGTTGTGGAACTTTTGGAGGAGAACAGGAAATCCCAGTGCCTATTAAACTGTGTCATAAAACAAAATTAAAAAAGCAAATTACAATTTTAAGAGTACTAAAAATATATGGCAGAAAAGAATCCTTCAATACACACAAAATCCTTCAAATAAAGAGGTTAACACAATGACTGGGATAGTTTGAGTGATGAGAAAAAACACTAACTACTATTAGTAGTTTACAAATATTTTTCTACCTTGACACTACTGATATCCAATAGAGGTAAATGAGTTTAAATAGAAGAATAAAATGTAGATCAGAGGTCACCATTCTCCATTCACTCACTGTAATGAACGAAGCAAACGAGCACAGCAATGGAAGTAATGATCATCTGAGCTGGAAATGTTAATGAGTTTCCTCCTGACATTGATTCAAATACTTAAAAAATAAATATGATAATGGCCCCAAGCTCTCTATTTAAAAAGAAAATACCAGTGCTTGCTTGCATGGGAGGGTGGAGCACTGTCATTCTGCACCTGTGCGGGAGGGCTGCAGTCCTGGGGGGTCTGGAGGTGTGGGATTGCAGAGGGCATAGGGGACAAGTGTGCCCTCTGCTTGGCAAGGGGCAGGGTATGTGGGGAGTGGGAAGCTCCTGCCCAGGCAAGTGGAGAGAGCCTGGGGAATTACCCACATCCTTGGTCCCAGGTGGAGTGAGGGGAGGAAAGAGGAGAGATCTAGGACAGCATGCTGGCTATGTGTGCTGGTGGACTGGGCCTGAGGAACTTTGAGAGGGCCTGGGTGTGTGGAGGTGCAGGGTCCTGGGTCACACACATGCCCAGAGCTTAGAACCTTGTTGGCAGGCAAAGATTTGGGGCATCACACCACCCTAATAGAAGACTGACTGACACTCATGGGTTCTGGGGTTGGGAATAGATTGGGCTGGTCCAAGCTACAGTACCTACAGGCTCATCCAAGAATGGTGTGTGGAGCAGATCAGGCCTTGACATCCACCAGCTCATACAAAGGCCAGAACGGAGGGAGGCCTAGCACCCGCAGGCATATGTAAGACCTGGGCGTAGGGGAGAGCCTAGTGGCAGTACTTGGGAAACTCTGCTGGTGGGCCATAGCTCTCTCAGGTGAGCTTGTGATTCAGGCCTGGATGTTGCTCAGGTCGGGCAAGGTAGCTCCACCTATCAGCAGGTGTGTGGGTTGGTTCTACAGGGGAATAGACCAGGCCAGGCCAGGCCAATCTTAGCCCACTGGCATGTAGAGGAAACAGGCTGGAGTGTGGGTCATGCCGGGCTAGGCTATAGCACCTACCAGTTTACATGAGCCAGGGATGGGAGCAGATTGGGCAGGGCTAGGCTGCAGCACCTACCAGCAAGAGTTGGGACTAGGATCAGGCCAGGTCAGGTTTCAGCATGTGATGGCAAAGGCCAGGATGGAGGACAGGCTATGCTGAGCAGGATCAGAGCAACCACTGGCACATGCAAGATCTGTGGCTGGGAACAGATCTAGTTAGGCAGCTTAGGGGATGTCCCAGCTGAATGGTGGTTCCCTCTGGTGACTGTGTGTGTGTGACAGCCGGAATGGGGGTAGTGGTCTGAGTTGGACATGACTGCAGTGTCCCTTGGCATGGGTGTGGTCAGGGTCTGGGGTGTACCAAACTTGGATTGACTCCAGCACCCACTGGTGTTTGTGAGAGCCAGGGTGGATGTAGTACAGGCTTGGCTAGGTCTTGGTTCCTTCTGAACCACATGTGATCTGTGTCAGGGCATGCACTAGATGTGGCTGGGCTGTAACACTCAACAATAAGGACTGGAATGGGTGTGGGCTCATTGGTCAGGGTCACCGTTTGTGCCAGAATAGGAGGTGAACTAAATCAGTCTTGGCCAAAGACCCACCAGTGTGTTTAAGATCTGCCATGGGAAGGAGACCTGATGGAGGAACTTAGAGAACTCCTGTCAGGGCACAGTTCCTGTAGGTGAGTATAAGAACCAAGACTGGGAGCAGCCTAGACCAGGCCAGGTTATGGTACCCAAAAGCATATGTGCATGTCAGGTCTGGGGGCGAGCCAGGCTGGGCCAGTTCACAACACCCATTGACAGATCTGAGAACCAAGATAGGGTGCAGGATGGGCCAGGTCAGGCTTCAACACCAACCAGTTCACATTAGGTCCAGGACTGGGACCTGGCTGTGTTGGGCTAGGCTGTAATACCCACTAGCATGAGCTAGAACTGCAGGCAGACTGGGCTGGGCCAGGCAAGCACCCGTTGGTAAATGCTGAGGTGAAGTGGGCCATGCCAGACTGAATAGCAGCACCTACCAGCACATACGATCCCTGGTCAGGGGTGCCAGCCTGGTGTAGGGACTATAGGGTCTCCCCTGCTGGGTCACTGTTTCCACTGATGAGAGTAAGAGCTGGGACCAGGGATAGACCAGGCTGGACAAGGCCAATAACACCTGTTGGGCTGCATGTGAACAGGGTAGGAGCAGAGCAGTGCTGGGCTAACTGACTGTACCCAATCGTTTATGCATGAGCCAGAGTAAGTGCAGGTTGGTTGGGCTTTGCTGCAGCATCAGCTGGCAAGTGCTGAGACTGGGGGTAAATCCTGCTAAACTACGCTGTAAAACTACCTGGAGAATACAAGATCCAGGACAGGGAGTGGGTTCAGTAGCAAAATGGTAAACACCTCTCATGCAACTCCTACTGGTGAGCACGAAAACCAGCTGCCAGGGCTTGCTAGACAGGCAGTGGCAGCTGCTGGAATGAGTGTAGACTGGACAGAGGGTCAGTTGGGTTGAGCTAGACTTCAACACCCATTCACATGTATGAGAGCTGAATGGGATATAGGACAGACTGAACCAGTCTGCTGCAAATACTAGCAAGAGAAGGAACCAGAGCTGGGGACAAGCTTGTTGAGGGTTATTCAGGGTTGCTCCAATTTGGTTACAGTTCCTGCTGGTGTGTTAGGGCAAAGTGTGTGGTGGGCAGCGCTAGGCTGGGCAATAGTACCCATTAGTTTATGTAAGAGCCAAGGCCGGAGACAGACCTGACCCAGCAATTGCAGCTATCAGTGTGCAGATAGGCTGATTTTGGTGACAAACTAAGCTGGACCTCTCATACTGGCAAACACACACGAGTCAGATCTGGAATCACATCACATGAGGTTTCCTTTGGGAATCCCCAACTGAACTGCTGGAGTCAGAATTCCAACCATGGGGATAATCATGGGATCTGTGGTCTGACTGAGCAGGTGATACCCAAATGCATGTGGAGGGTATGGTAGTCAATTGGGACCTGCAGGGGAATCTGGTACCAGTTAAGGAGGACAGAACAAAATCACCCCAGCCAAGCTTTGACAGTAAATATCTGGCAAATGGAAACTCTAAGGTGTACTGTGTCAGCCAATGGAACTTCAAGGATTTCCTCATCCTTGGAGTGGTGAGAATGACAGCGTTTCAGAACTATCAAAACCATTCAAGCAGAGCCTTTGGAGCATACTCCACAGAAGGGACCATGGAATGATAGCAGATGGTCATTCCCCATTCTCAGGTACTGGGGTGGTTGGGAGGCTGGGTGTCACTTTCCTCTGTATGCCCCCTTCTCCTAGACACAGGAAGAAGAAAAATAAAATTTGAAAACAATGGTCTCAGTCACTTTCCCCTAATCCTTGAATCTTCCCATCTTAATCAACTATGTAAGCATCATCAAAAATAAAATACCATGACCATTCTCATTGTTGCCTAGTCTTTCATGTTGACTTAATAAAAGGAATTCTATTTTTAATTTACATACTTGCTTTGTTTTTATTATTTTATTCTCATTTTATTTGAAAGGGGTAGTGAGAACAAAATATTTTTCATCCACCGAATCACTCACTACACATCCACAAGAACCAAGATTGCATCAGGGCTGGGTCAGGCCAGGAGTGCAGAACCCAGTTTTGGTCTCCTACATAAGCAGCAGGGATCCCATACTTGAGCCATCACCTACTTCTTCCCAGGGTGACATTGGCAAGAAGCTGGATTGGAAGTGGAGATGTGACTTGAATCTAGCTATGCATGCATTTAGAGTGATCCTGTGAATGAAAGATCAAGATCAACCTCTCTCTCTCTCATACACACACGCATCTGTCCTTCTTTGTCACCCTCTCACACATATAAATGAATCATTAAAATGATGAAACTACTTGAAATGTCAATGAAGTAGTCACAGGATGGGTTAAGAACTTGGCATTTTTAAACATATTTGTTACTCAATACCATGTCAATTAATTACATAATGTAAATTGTTGTTGATGTTATGTTTTGGCTTTTAATTGATCGGGATGATATTCTGCCAGCTCTGCCTTCAGACCAGAGATGGTCTCCCCAAGAAACCATTGCATTTATCTGGACAATAAGATGCTGGACTCTATGCTTAGTAGATGCTTGCAATGAAAGAATATCAACTGAATTTGATCTGTAATACTGCACCAAGGTAGAGGAATCCACCATGGGGGGAGGGTAAGAGGAGGAGTTGGGGGAATCCCAGAGCCTATGAAACTGTGTCACATAATGCAATGTAATTAATTAAAAATAATAATAATAAAAAATGATGAAACTATATTAGTTTAAAAACACAAACCACCACATCTCTCAGTTCTTATAAGATCCTGTCATTTAATATTTGCAAAATCAGCCCCTTCCCAGGTATTCCATGTGTGCAATCTCTGTAACAGCAGGCATGCAGCTGGTCATTGTCAGTCAGGCAATCAATGTTTATTGAATGCTCACTGGATGTGGGATTGTGTAACAGGCAGTCCATAAAATGTCAGATTGACTGCTTAATTTCCCTTTAGTGAAAGTCAGTCATCATTAATGGTGCTTTTTCCTAGCTGAATTTAAAAGCTATTTTTTTTCAAACCTCTTGGTAGATACTAACTAAATGATTAATCAGTTGAAAAAAGTTTTATAATGCCAATTTCCATTCATAATCAACAGTCTGCTACAACCTTGGCAAAAAGAATGAGCATATTTTTTTTTTTGTTCTGAATGCTGTTTGTCAATTTGTACAGCTTCCTGAAACTATTTTCGGTATGTTTGTGTGTGTGTTTTAAGTCATTCTTGCCTTAGGAAAAAGCAAGAAAGTTTTATTGTAGCATTTCTGGTTCCTTTTCTGAATCAGATTCCCAGAGTCTTAGGTTGAAGGCAAGAGCCCAAGGCTACCACATTACATTCTGAGCTAATCAGCAAAGGACTCCAAAGCTTGCAAGTGGCATGGTGTCCAGTTATCCTTGGCCTGTAATCCTCAGTGGCTTCAAATGACATTGCCCATGAAAGACTAGGGAAAATGGACCTGAAAAAGTAGCAAAAGTCTGCTAGGTTGCAGTTTTTGTTTTTTGATTCAGCACCTAAATCTCCTGTCTGGCAGTACAAACGCATGAAGACTCTAAGAAGTTCTCTGTTGAGGGAAGAGTGTAATAATCATTCTCCTGGATTTATTGGTCTCAGCAACACCAATGTTGTATCCTCTTATGAATGGAAACAATGGAGATAACGCCCAAGTCTCTCAGTGCTTCTTTTGCTTTCCATTCTGATGTCAACTATGACAGAGATCACTATGAATAAAGATGTTTTAAATATGACTTCATTTTAACAAAAATCACTTTAGTCTTATTTTACAGCAAGTCATCACAAAAACAATGAAAAGTCCTACTTCCTGTGAAGGAGCTATGTTGGCAATGACCAGAAGAGGACAGGGGAACCGTTCATGATCTTGGACAAGAACAAATCAGACAGAGGAGGAGCAGAGAACATGCCACATAGGACTGAGGGAACCAGAAAGCACAGAGGATGAGTTGGTTGTGGGGAGGCCTGGGGATCTAGAATCACGGAGGCCAAACAACCCTGCCTTCTGCTTGAAGAGAAAGGACCCCATTATAAGTCTTTGAGCAGACATGATATAATTCGATTCATGTTTTTAACAAGATCACTAAGGCTGCAGTATTAAAACGGACTCAAAGCAATATAGAACTGAAGTAGAAAGCCAAAATAAGGGGATAGTGCAAACCTTCAGTCAAAATATGATGGTGGCTTGGGTTCACACTGGTCAAGAAGTGATTGTAGTCCGTATATTTTGATGATAAAGCCATTAGACTTGCTGGCACTGTGGAAGCCAAGTTGTCAAAGATGACATACAGATCTGAGGGCTCCACGAACTCCCATGAACTGAAATGAGGAAAGCTGTGCAAAGAACATTTTTGTAGAAGAAAATGAGAATTTGAGTTTGGGCACAGATTTCTCTATGTTTCTTTAGCATCTAAGTTGAGATAAGCAGGCCTTGGGACATATGAGTTTTGGATTTTAGGGCAATTATAAATTTTAAAGTCATAATCTCAGATGACTGATTTCATGTACCAACTTGACTGAGCATGGAAACACTATTATTTAGTAAAAATATCCTGAGTGTGTCTGTGGCAGTACTTATGGACAAGGTTAACATTTTAGTGGAAGAGACCGATAAAGGGGATTGATTTCCCTGATGTGGCCAGGCCTTATCCAGTCAGTTCAAGGTCATAATAGAATAAAGAAGTCTGTGTAAGAAGATTCCCTCTGCCTGAGTGCTTCCTGCTGGGATATTGGCTTTCTCCTTCTCTTAGGTTTCAGCTGAAACATTGGCTCTTCTGCTGGCTTTCAGAACAAAACTACCCCATTGGCTCTCCCAGACCTCTGGCTTTCCAGTTACACTTTTTGGATGCTTCCATAATTCTATATGCCAATTTCTTACAGCCCATCTCTTTCACTCTATTCAACATATCCATCCTGTTTTACATATAACAGGCTGTGAGACAGCAAGAGATCAGCATGGAAGCAAGGACAGATACAGAAATGTGAAAACTGAGCAGAGGCCACTTCAATGTTGGGAAGTTGGTGAGATGAAGAAAAACCGTCAAAGAAATTTGAGAAGCAGCAGCCAAGGAATTGGAGAAAAGGCTGCCAGGGGTGGAGTCCCGAAAGCCAAAAAATCCAATGGCTGAAACACAGTTAATGTCCATGTTAGGGACTTTGCTTCCATCAGTGCTCGGTTTTAACTATTTTGTCATTTCAACACGTATTTTTCTCTTGCTGTCATATATAAATAATTGCAAATGCGCAATGGGAGGTTAGATTATTAACTTTGTTACTCATTTCTAGCTTTAGAAATCTTTATGGCCTGTTTATTACACAATCATAACAATCCAGTTAGCTACACTTTTTAAAACTGCTAGTCATCTGTACTACCCATAGTCTCTATCTACATTTGGTTTTGAAGCTACATGATCTGTCAATTTGACAGAAGAATATTAAAAATATCCCACTCTGAGAATTGGATTTCTTTGTATGATCCTACAATTACTCCCAATATATTCCAAAGCTTTGTTAAGTGGACATGCATTTATAGCTATTTGTAACTTTATTCAGTGCTGTATTCCATTTTCTGTACCATCAAATTCTGCTCATCTAGAATTTCAGTTTGCTATATATTAACATTGTTACACAAAAATTTTCATTAGTGTTTGACTAATACGAAATTTTGAGATATAATTTATTAGTATTAACAAAAATTCAGATGTATTTTTAATCAGAGTTGATTCCTTATTTATGACTATAAAAATGTTTCATAATATCTGCTAGCTTAGGTTGTGGCTTTACTTTTTTTTTGCATTTTCTTTTCTTTAAAAAACGTTTTATTGGAATGTCAGATATACAAAAAGGAGGAGAGACAGAGAGAAAGATCTTCTGTCTGATGATTTACTCCCCAAGCAGCCACAATGGTCATGAAACCTCTTTCAGGTCTCCCATGTGGGCACTGGGTCCCAAGGCTTTGGGCTTCCTCGACTGCTTTCCCAGGTGACAAGCCGGGAGCTGGATGGGAAGTGGGGTGCCACTTTCTGCATTTCTGGGGCTCATGTGCATTATCAGGAGTGGACACACTTCAACTTCAGAAAACACTGCACCTTATGCCAATGTTAACGATCTTAAATGTTATAGCTACTGACTTATGGAATAATACTTCATTCATTTTGATACACTTGGTTTGCAATAAGGAGGGAAATGATTAACCTAAGTCAGTCACAGCAAGTTACAAAATTGGCTTGACTCCCGTAGTATGCTTTTCTTTCTTTACTTCAGTAGGTGATAAATATTTCAGCTCTAAGAACATTGGAAAATTAATATGGACTCCAATGAAAGGTATTTGTGGATTTGTATTGAAGAATGATGATCTTCTTAAGATACAGTTGGGCTGGGCCTGGCGCGATGGCTCAATGACTAAATCCTCACCTTGCATGCATTGGGATACCACATATATACACACCCGTTCATGTCCTGGCTACTCCACTCTCCTTCTAGCTCCCTGCTGTGGCCTTGGACAGCAGCAAAGGATGAGCCAAAGCCTTGGGAACCTGATCCCACATGGGAGACCAGGAAGAAGCTCCTGGATTCTGGCTCATGGCTTTGAATTGGCTCAGCTCTGGCCATTGAGGCTGCGTGGGCAGTGAACCAGTGGATATAAGATTTTCCTGTCTCTTTTCTCTGTAAATCTATCTTTCCAATAAAAAAATAAGTAAATTAAAAAATAATTGGATTATCTCCTAAACACTACTTTATTTTTCAATAAAGACTCAGAAGGCCTTAACTGGGCCTTTCCTTTTTAGACCTGAAGTAGGGGGTACTTCAGGGAGTTATTAGTAATGAAAACACTACCCAACACGGGAGGGATTATTCTTATTCTGTTCTTAACACTGTCATCTATACCATCTCATTACGTATTTTTTTAATGAGATAAAAGTAGTTACCATTACTTCCTTTTAGCAAAGGAACCGAAACACAAAAATGAAGGTAGTTTCCCAAGATAATATGGAAAGCTAATGACAGAAAAATGATACTAATAAAAAAAAAGAAAAGAAAAGAAAACTCTCTGGTACTAGCTGGGTGTTTGTTTGATATTGCACTGTGTATTTCAATGAAATACACTGGGTATTGACATGAATGTACAACATACAATTTTATGAATCTTTTCCTTATAAACTACCAGGAATATCATTCCCACAAAAAATTGCAAAATGTATTGTGGGAATACGTATCATGTTTTGCCTCTTCAAAGGCCACAAGGAGGAAGAATCCTTTTCTAACACAAGTAAATCCCATGGGATTGCTGAGGTTGAAGGCTACAAAAAAAAAAAATCACTAACCAAACATCATTTGGATTATTTGGGAACCTATTGATTTTTTTTCTTAAGTCAAAGCTGAAATATTAAGGGCTTGTTTGGAGATACAGTGCTAAGGAAGAAAAAGTAAGATAATAATCATAATAATAAAATTTTCATTTATAATAATAAAATGAAAAATGTAACAATAGACATAAAATGATAAACATTTTTCTGTATAATAATGCAAGGACACTACAACAAGCTCACAGAAAGTTCAGGGGCTGGCATTGTGGTACAACCAGTTAAACTCCCACAGGCAACACTAGCATCCCACATTGGAGTGCTAGTTTGAGAACTCATCGCTCAAATACTTGGATCCCTGAATCTCATGTGGGAAATCTACAAGGAGTTCCTGGATTCCAGCTTAGGCCTAGGCCAGCCCTGGCTGTTGCCACTGTTTGGTGGAGTTAACAAACAGATGAAAAAATCTCTCTCTCTTTGTCTCTCTCTGTTTCCCCCTCTCTTTCTTTCAGATAAAAACAAAAAAGGTTTTAAACATAAAATGTGTATTTTGCTTCAAGCATTTAAAAAAAAAGTATATACAATCAATAATCGTAAAGACTTGGAAGCAACCGAAATGCCCATCAACAGAAGACTGGATAAGAAAGCTATGGTTCATCTACTCCATGGAATACTACTCAGCCATTAAAAAAAACGAAACGCGGTTTTTTGTCGCCAAATCGGCCCAACTAGAATCCATTATGCTAAGAAAAATGAATCAATCCCAAAAGGTTAAATACCACATGTTTGCCTTAATTTGACATGAAAAGATATCAATCTGGAAAATAGTACCTGCATATTGTAACATTATTGCAATCTCTGAGAGCCTGTCAGCAAAACCATGCTTCCACACTATAAACAGTTAAATACTAAAATGAAAATAGACACAAGACAGCTGAATAGTAATTTATAGCCATTATGAAGTGTGTAGAACCCGGTTGAATATAAACCAAAATTGAAATGTCTATGAAGAACCTGTATTTTCCTATTAACATATTGGTTAATCAATACCACGTCAATTAATGCCATAATGCTGTAAATTGTTGTTGATGTTATGTTGGGGTTTTTAATTGATCGAGATGATACTTTGCCGGCTTTACCTTCAGACCAGGGATGGTCTCCCCAAGAAACCGTTGAACTTATCTGGACAATAAGATGCTGGACTCTATGCTTGGTAGATGCTTGCAATGAAAGAATCTCAACTGAATTTGAACTGTGGTAAGGCAGCAAGGTGGAGAAATCCACCATGGGGAGAGGGTTCAGGGAGGGGTGGGGGGATTCCCAGTACCTTTAACATTGTGTCATATAATGCAATAAAATTAATTTTAAAAAAATCTATTTATTTTTATTACAAAGTCAGATATACAGAGAGGAGGAGAGACAGAGAGGAAGATCTTGGTCCCAAGGCTTTGGGCTGTCCTCAACTGCTTTCCCTGGCCACAAGCAGGGAGCTGGATGGGAAGTGGAGCTGCCAGGATTAGAACTGGCACCCATATGGGATCCCAGGTGCGTTCAAGGCGAGGACTTTAACTGCTAGGCCACGTTGCAGGTCCCTGCTTCAAGCATTTTTTAAACCCATACATACCAGAGGTTTTAAACAAGAAATGTATACTAGAAACCAAAAAGCAAAAACAAACACTTGGAATCACAGGAGAGTGTTACAGGCTAATTATCCTCTGTCTGCAGCACTGGCATCCTTTGTGGGAGGCAGTTCATGTCCCAGCTGTTCCAATTCTGATCCAGCTCCCTGCTTAAGACCTGGACAAGTAGCAAAGCATGGCTACATACTTGCACCTCTGACCCCATATGAAAGACCCAGAGGAAGCTCCTGACTCCTGGCTTCAGGATCAACTAAGTTTCAGACACTGGCAGCCACTCAGCAGATGGAGGATCTTTTCTCTGTCTCGTCTTCTCTCTGTGATTCTATCTTTAAAAAAAATCTTAAAAAGAAAACTGCTCATGGATTTCACAAACATTTTTTGCACTAAAATAATTTTATTTTTTCATTAACTTTGTAAGTACCTTCATGTCTCAAAACCTAATATTTTGCTAAGGTAAAGGAGCCAACTAATCCTTACACAATAGGCCTTATATGTAGCTTACCTGCTCATCAAATTTGAGACCTATACTTGGTTGTTATTTCTCAACATTTTCTGCTGGCACCTATGAGACTATATTTGCCACAATAAAAGTGAACAAACCCACTCCTGAAAATTCACATTCATAGTTCATTTTAGCTAGTCATTTTAAGATGTTTATATTTGTTTCTTTGCTGTTATAATATCTCAACTTCATAGTCTAAAGCAACATAAACTTGTTATCTTATAATATTCAAGATCAAATATCAAAATAAATTTCACTGGATTAACCCACAGTGACAGCTTGACTGGGTTCCTACTGGAGGCCTAAGCAACATCTGCTGTTTCAAGCTGGGAGGTCTCTTGTTTTGCATTCTCTCCCCTGTAAGCCAGTAATAACATCATGGCCACCACTGCTCCTGTCAACACATCCTTTCTGACTCTTCTGACTGCCTTAACATCCTTCAAGGATGCTTGCAACTACACTGGGTCCAACTGTGTACTTGGGAAAGTCTTTCCATCTGAAGGTCCCTAACTGGATTAGGGAGACAGATGTCTTCTGGGTGTTCCCAGAATTCTCAACCTTTGATAAAACGTTGTCTGAGTTCCATATAGCTTGGTAGAATGAAATATTTAGGGGTTTTGGAAGCATATGGATTGAGATTACGGCTTGGTGTCTGACATCAAAAAGTGGATGACATGAAACAATTCACTTAGCATTTTAGTAAGCTCAATTTGATCAGCTATAAGATTGCTATAATCTGCACATCTAAAGGATCTTGGTGGATTAAATAAATAAACGTTAACATACCTAGTACTGAGGCTACCAAACGTATTTAGTAAGTGGAAATTTACTTCTACTTTCATGTTGAGACTTTAAAACTGGAATTCTTCCCTTAGTAAGAAATACACTCATTTTCTGGCCTATCTTGGCACTATCGATACCCTTTTCTGCCAAGTAATTTACATTTATCTTAACATTTAGAAGATTAGTCTGCGATGACTCTGACATTTAACTCAAGATAAAATATAGCTGATTATATACCTATTTTACACACTTTCGTGGGTTGATGTTTTAGATGAGTTAAAAGATTGTGGTAGGGGGCAAGTATTGTTCTGAAGCAATATAAACTATCCACTTCCGCCTGCACTTCTAATTCAGATTCTGGCTAATGCACCTGGAAGGAGGCAGATGATGACTCAAACACTGAGTCCCTGTCACTCAGAAGAGAACTAGATGGAATTTGGCTCCTGGCTTCAGCCTGGCCCAGCCTTGGCTGTAGTGGGCATTTGCGAGTGAACTGGCAGATGGGACACTTCTATCTCTTCTTTGTCATTTTCAAATAAATTTTCAAAAAATAAATATACACAAAACAAAGATTGTGGCAAAGAAATTCTATATTTTTAATAATTGTATTCCTTTTAGAGTAGCTTTTTTTCACTCATTGTGTGAAAAAGTCACAAATTTCTCTTTATTATAGTCTAGAGATTTGGTCCCATTATGCACATATTTTATCATGAGTAATAATTGTCATCACTATTAGAAAGCTTGCCACGTTCCAACCATTTAGGACATAATACAGCACTTCTTTCAGGTGATTTATTACAAAGCTTCTTGAAACTGACTTTGCTTTGAATGCGAAGCTATGATTCCCATTATTTTTAGCAGCCACTTTTTGCAGAATTCATATACTTAGAGAACATGTCTCCTGTTCTACAAAACAGCAATTTTATTATATTATCTCAAGCGCTGGCCTAAAAGGGATTTAATGTGGACTGGGCTAGACAAAGATAAATGACCTAGCAATGAAACCATGGCATATATGATAAATATGCTGTGTCCCAACACAGACCCTCCTCCTATTCCCATCTATAATAAAATAAACCACCACTGGGAATCTCACTTACCTACCAAAGTAGAATCTTCTTAGGAGCAAGCAGGTGCATATACCAGCTATAAGCATTAAGATCCAGGATATATTTCTACATGTCTGCCACTATTTCCACCAAGTTTTACTGGAAAACATCCTATAAAGAATAAGCAGCCTTGGTACTCCAAACTACTAATTCTCTATCCAAAAAGAATTGACTAATGCTTGCTTTGTCAAAAATGAAAATAAAAAGGCTAATAGGAAATAGAGGGGGAAATGTACCTTTTGTTCCTTAGGTTCTTCCATGAGACAGAAAAATAATTACTATTTCTTTTCTTAGGTTTGAGTTCTTTTGGATGTCTGATTTTCAACGTTTGAAACACAATGTAACACATACAATGACCTTCGCAAGTAATTTTTTTCTTTAAGGAAGTACTTTTATATATATTTCCTTATGGAAACAACCAGAAAATTAAGGAAAAACAAAGAATAATTCTATTTGATGAAATGGGATGAAACATATTCAGAAATAACTATGAAGAGCAATTTACATGATTTGCAATCTATGAAATATTTTATAATGATTTTAATGATGCTCATAAATGTTTCAAAAAGTACTTACTGAGTCTTACTATGTGTTAAGACCAGGGTGGAGGGTTCAGTGAGGATGAAGGGACAGGGGAACAGAGACAAACAGATAAACCTTGCGTCTTTTAATCCATCAGTCCAGCTCCACCAGCCCTAGCGGAACCGAGCATCACTGCCTCTCCCGTTCTACTTACTGGGAAATTTCAGTGAGTTAGGCAGCGTTATCCTAAAACTATTTTGCTGCATGTTTCCTCCTCATTCAAAAGTGCATGCTCAGTCCTTTCAACTCTCTCAAGTCTAGGGAAAAACCAGTAGTCTGTTTGGTTTTGTGTCTGGCCTACTTCTACATACAGCTGAGTACAAGTGCTTACTGTTCTTCAGGCTGCAGGCGGGAGATGGGAGCCTCAGGGTGAAGCCCTCCGACTAATATCACCACTAGGTTGCTGGCTCAAAACTCTTGAGAACACAATGCAATGACTCCAAAACTCTAACCTCCATATCCAGTTTGTAAGACACCAAAATTAAGGTTGTGGTCCCTCACATGCTGCTTCGGTAGATTTGAGCCTGAAAAAAGTGCTGCTTACTTTTCTATTACTCAACAAGTCTCATTTTATGTCCCTCAAACAGAATTCAAAGTGGAAAATAATTTATATTCAAACCATTAAATTAGTATTCATGACAGCAATAACACATAGATCCCCCTTTTCATAATAAATAATGCAAAGGAACATCTCATATTGTTGTTAATCCATACACAATTTTACAATCATTTAAGATTATAGTCATGCATATCTTGGATTGTAAGTTAAAGCAGAAGCAACATCTTGGTTAGTAAATCACGAAGAAGCAACAGTGAAGCAAGCTTCAAAGGTAGGAGAGCTTAGGGTAGGCCCAGGAAATTAAACATCTGCACCAGAAAAGCACAATCTTGGGATAATTACTTAAAAAAAAAAAGAAAGAAAGAAACATCAAAATCTAAATTACAGATAAATTTGGTGAAAACAGTCATTGACGAGTAGCCTTAAACAAAGTTGTTCACGGGGCAGGCGTTTGGTGTGGTGGTTAAGCCACTTGTTAGAGGAGGCCCACCTTTCACAGCAGAGTGCCTGTATTTAAGTCCCACTTGTCCTCCTGATGTCAGCTTCCTCTTAAACCACACCTGACAGGCAGTAGACAATGGCTCAAGTGGTTGGATGCTTGCCATCCCTGCCAGAGACCTACATTGAGTTCTAAGCGCTCATCTTTGCTGGGGTTTAGTGAGCTCGTGGGTGGGAGAGCTCTTTCTTCCTCCCTTCCCATTTCTCTTTCTCTTTATACCTGCTTTTGCAATTGAGGGGAAAAATAATTTTAGAGATATTAAGTCGCTTGTCCAAAGACACACATAGCCAGAAAATATTTGAACCAGATACATGATAAACCATACTTGCTTCATTTTAAAATTATACCTCCTCTCTAGTTCTTTTTAAGTAAAATAATTAGAAGTAACCAGGAGCACCGCAGAACAATGCCAATGGATCAGCCACCCAGCAGCTTAATGAGTTGATGGGTTCTCTTAACTCTTAACCCAGAGTAAACTGATACAGGTCATGGCAGGATAATCTCACATAATCACAGAAGTAAGAGGGACAGAGCCTCAAGAACCATGCTAAAAACAGGACGAAACACGAGCTTTGAGACTGCCTGTCTTGGATTTGTATTATTCTTACATAATTTAATAACCACCAGACTCTAGAACATTTCCCAAATTCTTTCAGTCTGTTTTATTTTCTAGGTAACTTGGAATAGCTGTCACACTTGGTTGATGTCAGAGTAAAATGAAAGTGTATAAAAAAACTCACTGGAGTAATCGCTGCTACAAGAGAATGAACTGTCTTTTTTCATTGTTTTCTGGATTCTCAGGCCTTCAGATTAGGAGTAGAAATATATAATCAGTCTTTCTGGGTCTCCAGTCAACCATAGATCCGGGGACTTCTCAGCCTTCTTAAGCACATAAGCCAACTCGTTATGGTAAACCAATCATCTATCCATTGATTATTATCTCCTCTTTTCAGGCTGATATGGTGTCCTATTTTTTTCTCTTTCGTAGCAGCATCAGCACAGTGTCCTGCATATGCCAGTGCTCAACATGCTGTCTGGATGAAATGTAACGCTCTTTAAGAGGGAATTGCCCGGGGCCCGGCACAGTGGCGCAAGTGGTTAAGTCCTCGCCTAGCACGCCTGGGATCCCATATGGGCGCCGGTTCTAATCCCGGCAGCCCTGCTTCCCTTCCAGCTCCCTGCCTGTGGCCTGGGAAAGCAGTCGAGGACGGCCCAAAGCTTTGGGAACCTGCACCTGCGTGGGAGACCCAGAAGAGGCTCCTGGCTTTGGATCGGCATAGCATCCGCCGGTTGCGCTCACTTGGGGAGTGAATCATCGGACGGAAGATCTTCCTCTCTGTCTCTGCTCTCTGTATATCCGCCTTTCCAATGAAAAAATAATAAAAATAAATCTTTTAAAAAAAAAAAGAGGGAATTGCCCAGGTCATGCCCAGTTTGTGGCTCTCCCTCTAACATTGCCCACTCCTGCTAGTCTGACAGCCACCCCACCTAATACTCGAACAACCATGACTTACTATATGAAAACTGATCTCTTCCCCCAAAGGGATACATTTCATTTTCACACTCTAATTGTTCGTTCAATGCTGTAAAGACAGAAAAATCAATCTTCCATTGATAAGTCACCTTCCCTAAAAACACTAAATCATGAGAGAGCTGAGACGCATCTACAATATCTTTATTACAAAAGTTTACCTATTTGATAAACTTAATTTTAGACTACTTTGAGGTAAGCCTAAAATTTGAGCAGAAAGAATGAAGAGTTCCACACAGCTCCTTCCCTCTTCCAACACAGAACACGACCCATGGAAAGACAACACTGATGAACTAACTTTTACACACCACTGTTAACCAAAGTCCATATTTTTTATTTGAGTTCGTTCCTGGTGGCGTACATTTTATGGGTTCTGACAAATGTATAATAACATTTAACCTCCTGAAAGCATCATATGAAATAGTCTCAGTGCCCTAAAAATCTGCTGTGTTGCATCTAGTTATCCTTCCCTCTCTCAATCCCAAGACAATATTTTTTATGGTAGCCATAATTTTTCCTTTCAGAACATCAGCATTAGAATCATATAGAATACAGGCATTTTTTAAAAATGATTTATTTGTTTTTATTACAAAGTCAGATATACAGAGAGGAGGAGAGACAGAGAGGAAGATCCTCCATCTCACTCCCCAAGTGACGGCAAGGGTTGGTGCTGCACCGATCTGAAGCCAGGAACCAGGAACTTCTTCGGTCTCCCATGTGGATGCAGGGTCCCAAGGCTTTGGGCCATCCTCGACTGCTTTCCTAGGCCACAAGCAGGGAGCTGGACAGGAAGTGGAGCTGCCAGGATAAGAACCGGCGCCCATATGGAATCCCAGCATGTCCAAGGAGAGGACCCCAGCCGCTAAACCATGCCATTGGGCCTCTAGAATACAGGCATTTCAATATGTCTTGTTTCACTTTGTATTATAAACTCAAGTTTCCTCTGGGTCTTTTCATGGTTTGAGAGCTCATTTCTTTCTTTATCGCTGAATAATATTGCATTTTATGGATGAACCAAAATTAAGCTTATCTACTGAAGAACACATTGATTGTCCTATATTTGAACGATTATGTTTACTATGTTTTACTAAATGTTTTTGATTTATTTAGAATGAAAAATAAATATATAAATATTATTTTAAGAGGCAAACAAAATTATGAAATGTATTAAAAGGTTTGCTCTTTTTTATATCTTTATTTCTTTTGCAATGGAGATTAAGCATAAGTTAGTCCTTGCTAATTTTTAAAATTTTATTTTAGAGGCAGAGAGAGATAAACAGGGAAATAGGTAGCTCTTTTACACACTTTCAATCTCTAAACACCTATAACAGCCAAGGCCAAAGCTGGGGTCTAGCAGTGCAATAGAAGTCTCCGACAGTGATGACAAGAATCCAATTACTTATGCTGCCACTGCTGCATCACAGGGTCTATGTTAGCAGAAAGACAGAATTACAAGTCAGAGCCAGGAATCAAGCCCAGGTATCCAACCTGGAATGTAGGCATCTTAACCACTAAATGAAATGCCCACTCATCAGGTATGATTTGATTTCAGGGGATGGTTTTAATCAGACTTCACACTATTCTTGCTGACCGAATGAATGAATCAAAAGTATGGCACCAAATTCAGTGATTTCTCAGATCTTGATCAGACGAAAGATCTGATATGGGTGAAAGGCAAAAACTGTGAAAAATTGCTTAGATATTCATATAGCCTTTAGGTGCATTGAATTTTATTGTTGATTTTTATGCAAAAAATAATGAAGCATATTAGGGGTTCACAGAATTGAGGGAGGTTGAGTAGCAGGCTAGGAATGAAAGCAGCAGGTTACATGCAGGCTTCGGAGATAGAAGAAATATAATTGCCAATATGCTGCTGTTTATCCTTAATGTAATAAACACTGTGTATCTCTACATGCAACTGCTGAGAATTAGAAATGATAATGAAAAATCTATAAAGAGGTAAAATGCAGAGGAGACAGCACAGACCCAGCAACAGTTCCAGTTCTATGCTGTGGTGTCAGCAATGCTATCATCTTTATGCCTGTACAGAGCACTTGTTATGCAGCAAAACAAGTCAATGTATTAAATAGGTAGTACATATGTGAGTGTTCTTCAGTGGCAAATTCTGAGGAGGGAATTGATGAGAGCTCACCTGCACAGCATGGCAGACACCAACAGAAAACCACTCCCTGGAGATGCTGGTCAGGCAGCTGATGATGGAGAATTTGTGGTGTGCCAGGCACTGTGGTGTGCTCTGGGACAGAACCATCCAAACAGCAAAAAAGTGATTGGTTCCGTTACTTCGTGAGGACTCCAAACAACATCTTCACATACACAGTCTTCCTTAAGCACTCCTTCATAGGTTACAACACCTTTTATAATGATTTGTGATTGCTCTTTTCCCAACATTTTCCCTTCCCCAGGACTGTGGTCAGCATCAACAACTTCCTTGTTCCTTCTGTCATAGAAACCTATGCCAGGAGACTTAAGTCTCTGTCAGAAGTCTTTCCTCTTCTTGGCCATTATCACTTTGCTGATGATGATCATCTTGTCATTCTCCCTGCTCCAAGTACCTTAACAAACCCATCGTTCCTTCTCCAGCTAACTGGTCCTCACTCACTCAGGCCCCCAGCAGCTCCTTACTTTACTTGGCCCTTCATGTGAATAACTTAAATATTGTTTCCCTTTTCTTTGTTTTTAAAATGTATTTGATAATAACACCCATCTTACAGATTTCTTAGAAGATAAAACAGCAAGGTACACCCAAGACAGTTAGAGTTAATGCAGAGAGCACAGTAAATGCTCACTTCATGGCAATCGCTGGTGATATTGATCGAGAATATGAAAAAGGGTCATGCAATGAAAACAAGGTTTGAGTCCAAAACAAGGAATAAAAACAAAGTTTGAGCACAAAACAGTCTTAAACTCTCAATTCTTATATTATATTTCAGTTACTTCTTTTCTTCTATCTTCTACCAGTTCATTCACTGTCTGGAAAGCAGTACAATTTAAAATGTTTTGATTATGTGTTAAATATTTATTATTTAATAGTTTTTATGCTATTTAATCATATTGTGACTAGAAAAGTTGACCATGAAAATCATGAAACTCAGATTTTTTTCCACTCATGGGATTGATGGATGCTCTTCACTGAAATCTTAAAAGTACTCAGGCACTTATGCTCTACAGGAAAAAGAAACTCAAATATTTAACTTTTCAAAATGTCATATTTGAATCACTTTACCAACACATATGTGAAGCTGTGTTAGACAGTGAAGACATCCACTTCCTGGGCCAGAAAGTGTAGGCATGCCTGGAAATTTAAGCCAAAAACAGCAAATGTTAAACAGCAGTTTCCAGATTCTGCAGGGTGACCCATAGTCCAGACTGCCCACACTGAGGCACTGTAACTTACACGTCCTCATCATCAGTGTTACTTCCAAGGGGAGAAAAGAATTCCTTGAGGGAAACTAGCTGAAAGTTTTAAGGTGTTAGCGAAGAGGAACCTTGTACACAAATACTTGGAAAAGTGACAGAAGATGCTTTTTAAGATCAGACTTTGTAAGCACCATCACACTTGCAGTTGGCTTTGATAAGCCTTGGAAGATGGATAGGGAAGACTAAGAGGCAAGAGGAAAGTTACAGGTGCAAAGCTGAGAAGCAAAAGCCCTGCGGAAGAATACAGTGTGTTTGGGGAACAGCATTTGCTGCAAAATGGCACTCTCTGGTGAGAGAATAAAGCAGGGGAGGACAAACCATGATGAGACCGCACTGTGTCCCTCCAGGAGTCTGGCAGGCAGTGGTGAGCCCTGTGGCAGCTCAGCAGGGAGTGATGGCTGTCCATGAACTCATCTGCACAAATTTGAGAAAGGAACACTCAGGAGAGGAGACAAGCTAGGTGGCTGCAGTAACATTGTAAGCAAACAGCAAGGATTCAGAAAATGAGAAGATGGAGAAGGATGAATCCAAATGTTCTGACACATTAAAAGGTGAGTGAGTCTGCAACAAGCCAAGCCTAGAGATGAGCTAATCTCTTCTGCTGTCAAACAGACCATGGCCAGCAGTTCCACCCAGATCAGCCCAAGGAGTGAAACAGACAGGGCTTATCGCAAGTCTACTTCTCATTTATATCTCCACATAGCTCATCCTGTGAACTGTGCTTAAAGATCATCAATTAACAGCTGAAAAAAAAAATAGAGGCTCACAGATGTAAGATGCTTTGCCAGAACTCTTAGAGAAAACAGTGAAGAGGATGAATAACTTAACAGATATTGACTAAAATAGCACCTACTGTTTGGCAGGCATTATGCAAAATAGCATTGAGCAGATAGATACAGTCCCTATGGAAAGATGTAAATTCAGATCAGACTCCTAAGTTCATTTGTTTCTTCCTCCCACCACTACTTTACACTGCCTTGAAGGCAGTCCCTGGGCTGTCTCCACTACAACATTGAACTACCACTACATTGAGCCTACATTGCTGCAATTAAGCCTATTTTTTCACCTTCTTTTTTTTAAATTATTACTTGGCTAAAGAATATGTTTTTATACTTTAATATAATGATCACAGGAAGTCATACTATTTTATGCTCCACCACTCATTAACTATTCATAATTTAAACAAAATGTTAACTCTCAGATCATTGTAAAGGGACAGTTTATAACAAAGACGAGGCCATCTCACTCTTGAATCCCCATTTGCCTGAATCAGAACAGCAATTATTTTAACATTTAAATCTGTCACATGTCAGAGAACAAAGCACAAAAACCTGGTTTACACCTCTAACTAATGTGAACAGATCATACTAGGGGGAAAAAAACCTGCAAACCATTTGCATATGTCTATACTTAGAATTTTACAAACTGAAATATATAGAGTTCTGACAATCAGAAAACACTTCTCCATTCACTCAACACTTCCTGAGCACTTATAAAGCATAAGGCAACATTGTAGGCAGTGTGAGAAACAGCAACTATTAGAACAAAATACTGTTTCCAGGTGTTCCTGAGTAGAACTCAAGAGACAAGGAAAACAAAATAGTCCAGTGACTGCTGGGAAATAATTAGTCATGAGTTTCATGCATTTCAGCATAGATTGTTAGTGACACACTATTATTTGTTCTGAACTGCTTTCTCAAGGATATTTCCACAGCAAACAACCTGGAAAAGCAGTTTGGTATCTGCCCCCAGAGCAAGCAGCATGTTTGCTTACAGGCTTAAAGATGTGGTATCTCTCTCTGTAGGAAAAGGTAGGTGTCCTTACTGTCCAGTATCATAATGTCTTCTTCCAAAGCAAAGGGTAGACATGTTTACCATCCACTATAAAGATTCTGGTTTGGGGCCAAGAGCCATAGCGTAGTGGCTGGAGTCGTTGCCTTGCACACACCTGGATCCCATATGGACACTGGTTCTAATCCCGGCAGCTCCGTTTCCCATCCAGCTCCCTGCTTGTGGCCTGGGAAAGCAGTCGAGGATGGCACAAAGCCTTGGGAACCTGTACCCACAAGGGAAACCTGGAAGAATTCCTGGCTCCTCGCTTTAGATTGGTGCAGCTCTGGCCATTGTGGTCACTTGGGGAGTGAATCATTGGACAGAAGATTTTCCTGTCTGTCTCTCCTCTTCTGTGTATATCTGACCTTCCAGTAAAAATCAATAAATCTTAAAAAAAATTCTGGTTCACTAAGCAAAATGGTTCTCTCCTGTAATACAACATCCCCTTTATGTAATAACTTCACTTGGCTCTTTTCCTATCACCCTGTAGTAATTGGGATTCAGAAAACAGCTTCAAATATGCCAGAAATCAGGTGCTGCTGTGGCCACAAGTAACCAACTGTCCTTTGTTTCTGACCTAGGAATCTCTTGTCTCCAACTGGCATCCTTGTGGTAAGCTAACTAATTAGTTTGTAAACAGAATAAAATCTCAGATTCTTGCTAGTTGCTGACAGCAGTATATCGCAAAAGTGACAACAAATTCTTTCCTTTCCTGCTTCTATACCCACCAGAAATGTCTTGCATCCACTGCAGGTTTGACCATGTGATTTGCTTGGCCAAGGCAGCATTCATAAGCGGCACTAGAATGCACCTGTGCGTTAAAGCTTACCAACTATCACTTCTTAGAATTCTGTGAGCCTGTAAAGAAGCCTGCATTAGCCTGTGTGTGAGAAATGCATGGCCTAGTTTCCCCTGTCCCTGCAGCCAACAGCCTACCAATCACCAGACACGTGAACAAGGTCAACTTAGACCATCAAGCCTCCAGCCAAGCCTCTGGCCAATCACTGAGGCAAGAACAAATCCAGCATAGATCTGCTGGGCTGGCTGGCCAAAAAAAACCAATTCAGATCCTGAATTTTGAGGGAGTTTGTGTCATAGCAAAAGCTGACAAAAAACACCGTGTACAAGAAAAATGACTTTGAGTGATGCAGGCTCTGCACAGCTCGGGCTCTCTGCTCACAGTGCAGATAAAAGGTAAGTGTAACAATCTCCACTTTGCTTTGATTTCTCGACTGGAACAATTAGTGCACAAGTCATAGAATGTTTGCCTTGCAAGCAGGTTGTGAGGTGGAAGGAACTGGGTATAAATCTAACAGTACATTGTGGCTTAAGTGGTTCTCGTGGAGACAGACATGTAAAACATCAGCTCTTTCTCTCTCTCTCTCTTTTCAAGTTTTATTTATTTTTATTACAAAGTCAGATATATAGAGAGGAGGAGAGACAGATAGGAAGAACTTCTGTCCAATGATTCACTCCCCAAGTGACCACAATGGCCAGAGCTGCACCAATCTGAAGTCAGGAGCCAGGAGTTCTTCCAGGTTTCCCACGTGGGTGCAGGTTCCCAAGGCTTTGGGCTGTCCTCAACTGCTTTCCCTGGCCACAAGCAGGGAGCTGGATGGGAAATGGAGCTGCCGGGATTAGAACCAGTGTCCATATGGGATCCTGGAGCACATTCAAGGCGAGGACTTTAGCACTAGGCCACTGTGCTGAGGTCCATCAGCTCTTCTATCTAATGCATGGAAAGGCTTCAACAATTTACTTAACCAAGTGATATTTTGGTTTCCTCACTTGCAGAGCATGAGTGAGAACATTTTCTTTATAGTCTGTATCATTCGGGTATTGTGAGAAGGCAGTCCCAGAGTATATTAAGCATAGCAATTAAAGAGGAAACATACTAAGAGAAGCAGAAAATCCTGTTAAAGGGTCACAAGAAATATGGCCTTATACCTGCGTGAATGCATTTGCTCACACTCTCTCATCCATGCACATGCACAAAACAAAACCATTTCCCAGAATGCAATTCAAAACTCAACATGCCAAGATCTATGTGAAAAAAATTAAACACTATGGGCTGGTGTCATGGTGGATAAGGTCAAGCTTCTGCCTGCAGCGTCAGTGTCACATACAATGTCAATTTGAATCCTGGTTGCTCCATTTCTGATCCAGCTCTCTGATGATGTACCTACGACAGAGAGGAGATCTGGAAGAAGCACCATGTTTCCAGCTTCAGACTGGTCCAGCTCCAGATACCACAGCCATTTGGGGAGTGGACAAGTGGATGTAAGATTCTCTCTCTTTGTGTCTCCTCTGGTTGTTTTTTTTTTTTTTTGCCTTTCAATAATAATAATGATAACGATAATAACAAAAACTTCTTTTTTCACAAAAGAAGCCAAACATTAAGAAGTCTACCAAGACCTAAAAGGAGACAAAACTCACATAATGTGCATGCAAACCAAAGGACTTTGCTGTTTCAGAGTCCCTTTGACTAATATAATCTTTCTGGAACACTAGTACCTGACAGTGCAAAGGTGTGTAAAGTGTACCATTACAATAATGGAACAAAAAGGTCACTTCAGAGATTTCTGTAGAATAAAATCCCATCTTTGAGTAAGAATCAAATCTGTGGGAATTTTTGAAATTTTAGAAATAGATGTTCAAGCAATTACCCCTTTAACGTCTACATTACTCAGTCTCACCATATTTAAAATGACTTTTTAAAAGGGCTTCCTTTTATGGTTTGGAATTTTGGAAAGTGTTCTAAGACTGCTTACTACAGCTGATATGTTCTCTTAAACAACAAAAGTTAATTTATTTTTGAAAACATTTATTATTATTATTATTATTATTTATTATTTGTTATTTATTATTATTATTGAAAACATCTAAACCAACCAACATCTTGCCCTGGGCTCCAGCTGGTCTTTTATATTTGCCATTTGTATAAAGTTTCATATTGTTATGTTTCAAAACCACTACCTGATCCTTTGTTAAGTAAAATAACACAAAAAACAAACGACACAATAATTACAAAGTATGTATACAAAAATTAATACTTTTAAAATCCTGGTTAATAATCAGGTTAAAATTTGTTTAATAATCATTCTTGTGTCTATACAAAGAGTTAGAACAGCATGTGCAAGACAGGAGCTGAGTGTCAATTTCTATTCCAGATTTGTTATATTGAAACTGCACAATTTTTTAATTTAATTTAACCTCTGAGACATAATTTCCTTATATAGGCAGTGATATATATGTATCATGTAGGCAGTATGCATATGTATTTGTAAAGCAGGTGGTTGTTTCAAATGACACATGCATGTGAAGTCCTTTGTCTGCCATTTGAGCCACAGGAAATGCTAAACAATTTATATCTGATCAACTATAACTACATTGTCCACTTTCATCTTAAAAGGAAACAATAATAGCACCACATATCATTATCTGCTGGAAATCAAATCCCCAAGTTCTACTAAACAAATTGAAGAAGCTGAAGAAATTCAAGCAGACTTGTCAACCGGAAGAGTCCACTAAAACCACTGTATCTCTATCACTGGAGAACATCATTACAAAACGTTCATAACTTACACAGAATTTAAAAACAAATACTCAACACAAGTAAGGAATTTCTAGAATTTAATAAATTATTTTGCTGATTTTTTCCTTTGATGCTGTATTCAGAAACACGTGTGCTGCTTCTGAAACACTATGGTGCTACACTTCGTTGTGGTAGTTAAAGCGCCAATGCCCTTGACTCAAATGCAAAGGGATCCAGATGTCCAGCCCAGGGAAGATTCCCACAAGACACCAGACCGCATTCCCCTCAAGAAAGAACACAAATCTCCAACATCTACAGCCCTGGATACTGCTAATAGGATCACGAATTCCAACTCCAGATCTGCTGAGTAACCAGTTGAGTGACAGCTCAGGAAACATCACCATCCTCGGTTCAGCAACATCATAACAGAAAGAAACCGCCTTCACTTACCCGAAAGTAGTCACTGCACGCGGCCAGGACCGCCTTGTGAGCGTGGAACTTTTGCTCCTCTGCGACCAGCGTGACATCGCAGAGGATGCCGTCACTTCTTTGCCGATTCAGCGCCGCCAGGACTTTGTCGTTGTGAGACTCAGAGTGGCAAAGCCTCTGGCCCGTCAACATTTCTTGAATACTGAAAAGGACAGCGACCAAGTCAGTCTCTCTTTCATCAGCCCAGCTGCCCAGATGCCTTTTCACCCTCCCGCATCCACTGAGGCAACCTCGATGCCAGTGCACTCTGCGCATGGCATTCATGTTCTGCCTCCCCACCACCACTTTCTCCCAACCATTCTTTTGCTCTCTTTTCCTCACCCTCACAGAGCCTTTTTCTCCCTCCTGACCAAGCCCTTCTTGCTGCATTCATATCTGGGGGGGATTCCATCTGTGTTTGAATTGATCCACAGTAGTGTGTTTCCCAGCGTGTGTCCCCAGGCCCTCGTCCCTGCACTGTGTACATTACTCAGCAAAGCTTCCTGTGCATGTGTCGGGATGTGTCCAGGTGTGTCACTCTTCCCAATCTGACCTTCTACCTTTGTCTCTGATTCCTTCTCTAACCTTGTATGTGACCATGTCTCCCTACAGCACAATACTCCATTCATAAATACAAGAAAACTGGTTAGCAGGGAAAAGAGCTGTAGCTATTATCAAATATGGGAGATTTTGCACCACAAGGAGGTCAAGAGAAAGTCATTGTGAATAAGAGACTTTAAGGTGAAAGTAAATATTTCTATATTTATGTGTGAATACTGCACTAGATTTTGACATTTTTAGATTTATTTTCCTTTATATTTTGTGAGATTTCTAAACTTACTCATTGTGACATCCCTTAAGTCCTTCATTTTATCCCAAACTAAAACATTTATCCTTTCATCCTTTCAAAACTTTCAGGTGAAGCTTCAGATCTTTGTCAGATAGTGTAGAAGCAATGATGTAAGCACAAAATGCAGAGTGAATTTATGGATACCTATTGACAATTCCAGCTTAGAGCAATAAAAATTCTCCTGGTGCTTTGAGATTTCAGAGCTGGTATGGAACTAAGATGGATGAGATGAGCCAGTGACAAGTCACTGCCAGATGAAAACAAGAACTCTCAGCCCATTTCTGATCAGTGGGCTCTTTTCAAAGCCGAGTATATACCTGCAGAATGACTGAGCACTGTGTCTTACTAATAATCCTGCATCCAAGCCCTCCTTCTGTGTACATAAGAGCTCCTCATTGGAGCAAAAGATTCACCAACAGCCTAGTCTGCACGAGTAGCTCATCGGCCAGGACTCTCTCCCACCTGTTGTGTCAGTTGGCCAGCGACTCAGAACTCATTTTAAGGTTACCACCTTAAAATTAACCAAATCCTTCTCACAAGATGCTAGAATGTAGTCGGTAAGCTTTGGCAGACATTTTTGGTTGAGAAGGATCAGAATTGCCAGAGTTATGGAAAGAAAAGAATTCGACAGAAGATGATCATGTAGGAAGTTCTGATAGGAAGATGGGAAGGATGTTTGTAGCTGAAACGCAGCAGCAAGTTTTGAAATGGTTTCTGCCATTTAATGTTTATTTAGTGGCTCTGTCTATAAGCAGCTGTTTGGAATTGGTCATTGAAAACCATATTCAGGGGCATAAATAGTTTTACTTTTCCATGCAAAGTACAAAATGGAAACTAACATCATTAAAGAGACAAAATAGTAATAGAAATATAACCCCAGTAAAGCACAAGTTTAGAACATCCTTTGCCCCCACAGAATGGTATTTTTTTAAGTATTTTTTTTTATTTGAAGGGCAGTTACAGAGAGAGAAAAGAAAGTATGGAGAGAGAAAGGGAGAGAGAATCTTGCATCTACTGGTTTACTCCTCAAATGGTCACAACAGCTGGGGTTGGACCCCTTCAAAGCTGGGAGTCAGGAGCTTGGCACCAGGAACTTCCTCTGAGTCTCCCATGTGCATGCAGTGGATGAAAGCAGACCTGAGTCATCTTCTAGATTCTTCCCAGACCATTAGCAGGAAGCTGGATAGCAAATGGAATGGCTGGGACTTGAACAGGCTCCCACATGGTGCTTCAGGCAGAGGGTCAGACCACTAAACCATGGTGCTGGCTCCAAAGGATGGCATTTTAACATATTTAACGAACATATACTGCTTACCACATTCCATAAGCCATTCTTAAGGATTTATAATTATTAATATACCCCTCAGAATAATTGTAAGAGGCAATTATCTTTATCTCATTAAATAAATAAGTAAATTGAAAGTACAAGATTGAGTGTTTTGAAAACATCACCAAGAGCACTATAATGCAACTTCCTTTCCTATTTAAAAATAAAAAATGGAAAATAAAACAATAAATGTGCATCTATAAAGAAACCCTTAAAGATGCATGCTGAGGGGGGAAAGCACAAGACTATTATCGTCATATTTAAAATTATTTATATTTAATCTTTAGACCAGTGTTTTAGAATAATACGTATGAATACAATAATATGAAATAGCAAATCACATTTCACAAACATTTTTCCTCAAACTGTGAACAAAAGCTTCAGCTTAGAAAATAGAGTTTCCATTTTTAAGTGATTTATTTATTTCATCTATTTGAGAGACAGAGTGACAGAGAAAGATTGAGATTGAGAGAGAGAATGTTTTATATTCTGGCTCACTCTTCAAAACTTCCTGGGCCCGGTGCCATTACCTAGCAGTTAAAGTCCTTGCCTTGTACACACCAGGATCCCATATGGGTACCAATTCTAGTACCAGCAGCTCCAATTCCCATCCAGTTCCTGCTTGTGACCTGGGAAAGCAGTCAGGGATGGCCCAAAGCCTTGGGACCCTGGACCTGTGAGGAAGACCCACAAGAGGCTCCAAGCTCTGGGCTCTGGATCAGTGAAGCTCTGGTTGTTGAGGTCACTTAGGGAGTGAATCAACAGATAGAAAATCTTCCTCTCTCTCTAACTCTCCTTTTCTCTGTAGTCTGACTTTTTGATAAAAGTAAAATAAATCTTTAAAAAGAAAACAGAAAAAGAAAAGAAAATATGGAGGCCAGTTCTGAGGAGTAGCCTATAATGCTGTCATCCCATATAGGTGCCAGTTCTAATCCCAATTGCTGTACTCTCAATCCAGCTCCCTAATGTGTCCGGGAAAGCAACGGAATACAGCCCAACTGCCTGGACAGCTGCACTCACATTGGAGATCCTGAAAAAGCTCTGGGCTCCTGTCTTCGGCCTGGCCCAGCCCCAATCATTGTGGCCATAAGAGGAGTGAACCAGAAAATGGAAGATCTTTCCCTCCGTCTCTCCTTGTCACTCTATAGCTCAAACTTTCAAATAATAAATTGATATTTTAAAAAATTTGAAACTTTTAAACTTTTTTTCTCTCTTGGTGCACTTTAATGGCTAAATAAATATATTTTGAAATTTCATTTGTAGTATAACAGAATATATTATAATAATTCTCTTAAAATGCTTCCTTACTCACTTTCCAAATAGAGTGCCACAATTCACCTCCTTGTTATTAAGACTGAATCAGGATTTGCATTTCAGATATCTCCTGAGAGTGAAGAAATCTTGCCAGGGAAAGAGCAGCTGTAAACTAAAACTTAGCAAAGAATGAAAGGCTCAGTTTTGAAACAATAGTGATGCCGCACAATTCCACAGGATCATTCAACTGGGCTTGAAATATTCGAGCTTAAAGAAAATAACGTGCTAGATATTTAAAACAACACTTGGAACAAGATCCCAAATATTTTGGAACCAATATGTTAGGAATCCTTAAAAGCAGAAACAAACACTCCAACATTTGGCAAGAAATAAAAGCTTGCTAATCAACAAGTCATGATTGTATTATGAAAGTAACTTCCCACTGAAATCTCCAATGTAAATATGCAGAGAACCTCAATCTTTCAATGTTGGGGCAAACGTGGCTAACACAGGCAGAGGGCAAAAGGCCTTACCTATCAAGTTGACAACTATAAACCATGGAAGAGATGAGTCAAAGCTAGTATTAGCATAAATAACTTAAGATGGGGAGCTAACATTTACAACCAGCTTCCCTGCAATCTACAATGTACACAAGTTAACAAAAAAAAAAAAAAACCCAATGTAGCACAATGTTCCTCCATTATTTGAGAAACAAAACAAAAGGAAGAAAAGGTCATATCCTAATCATATCCTAAAATTTCTTCAATTACCAGGAAAAATACCTGCAGCAGGAACCCCATTTCTTTAGGACAGAAAGATTTAAATGTCATCCTAAACTGGAAAAGGTTTTCCCTGGAAACCTCAGAAGTCACAGGGGAAGGCCAAGAGTATCCTCACTTCTCCAATGCTCTGTTCCTTGAGGTCTCCTTTAGAACTGTACCATCCACAGTGTATTCTCCATCACAGGTATGATTGCTTAGCACTCATATATGGCTAGTCTGGTTGGGCGGTGCTGTGATTGCAAAATGAACACTGGATGTCTATCTATCTAAATCCACACTATCTCATTAAACAAGCATATTAATTATATGTTTACTATTCGAGGTACATTGGGTGAAACATATAATTTACCGTATATGTTTCTTACTACCCATTTAAATGTGGCTACTTGAGATCTTAAATTATATGTGCCTTTCATTATGATTCTATTGGACAGTCTACAAGTGTGCAGGTGGAATCCCACTCCTCCTTTCCACCTGAGCCTTCTGATGACTACAGGGTCTGTTGGCAGCATGCCATTGAAGACCAATACCATATATCACAGGTCTCAGCTGAGGTCCTGTTGTAACTAGGAGAGCCCTAGGCCTCCCAAGCTGCAGCTTGCTCTTTAGTAATACTGGGGAATAACTATTTGATTGGCCATATGTTGGCATCCAATGCCAGGGAAATAAATAAGTGAGGCCTCAGGGGACAGGACTGTTCATGACTGTGGGTTTTTAACCTTCATTTTGGAACTGATCTCAAGATCTGATCAATCAAATGCAGAACACAATGTTTGCAACACTACACACACTGTTCATGTTGAATCACTGCCTGACCGCAAACTGCTGCTTTGAATTCATAGCTAACATTTTTGATCACAGAAATCCGAGAGACTCACAGCTTCATAGAAAATTTTAACTAAATTCAGTCAGCTTTTAAGCTATAAAAATCCCAAAACAATTATATGGTTTTAAGAATCCGCACTTCAAAAATTCAAATCAGTATCCAAATATACAAAAAACCATGCAAATAGTTTTCATGTTAAGCTACTAATAAATATTGTATCTCCTACTTACCAAAAATAGTCAAGTAGCATAAAATCTGCATTCCCTAAATACTCTACTTTACAGAAGAAAGACATCTGGACAAAAAGTTCTGCATATAACAGAACTGCACATAATTATCTCAGTTCAATCGGATGAAGAACTATTAAGTAACTGTCCTAAATAACTCACTTGCATAATAAAAACATTTTTGTAACAATTAATTGTATTATTACTCCAACTAGTCTACATACTTAAATGGACAGGCTATTCAAAGATCATATAACCAAACTTCTATTTTTATAGAACCCTTTGTACTTCATAAGTACTTACTACTTATCATTAATTATAGCATTAACACTAATTGTAATAACATTATAACAATAAGCAAAGACATAATATTTAGGGAGTGATTAAGAAATAAAACCATGTAAAAATAAATTAATATATTTATGGATGAATAGTTTTGTTTCCTCCTGTCTCTCATTCTTTCACCCAGCAGGGCCTGGGCCAAATGCTGTACTAAGTATCTAGGATACAGCATTGAGGTAAATATATGTGGTAGTAGCCCTCACGAAACATTCAATTTAGTGGGCAGGTATGCATCAATAAAAAATCTGGCCACTCTGAAGAAGTAACATGTGAGCTGTAGACTGGAGGACTGAAAAGTTACACAGGCAAAAAGGAGAGCGATTTCCCATGTAGGAAAGCAAAATGATCCTGTGGCAAAGGGAACAGGTTTGGTGGGACATTAATGACTGGATCTGAGGACAAGTTGAAGTTTGGTGCAGGAAAGTCCTGTGCAGCAGTGGCTGATGCCTACTTGTGCAGAACTTCTATTCATGTCCACTCTAAAGGAAGTGCTAGGTCCCAGAAAAGATCACTCAAGCTGTAGGACAATGAACAGTCGGGAGAGTGGGCCAGATCAGAAAGACTGAACTGTGGCTGTTTTTCAGGTGAATTATGGACTTGGGCTTTGAATTAGAGTTTCAAAGAGGTGATTGGAACAATTAAGGGGCCTTGGTGACGGCTTAGATGTGGATGTGGGTGGGAAGGATATCCCATGGGAGAGTCCCATGTTTCTGGCTTGCACAACTTGATATTCCTAGAATAGAGAAGGAGCAGAGAATTGCAAATGCATAAGGGAAAGATGGTGAATTTAGTTTTGGGGAAGTTGAGTTTGAATTGTCTTCAAGATACCCACGGGGAGGGTGCTGTGACACGGCAAGTTATGCTGTCCTTTGGGACATCTATATCCCATTCTGGAGTGCTGGTTTGAGTACTAGCTAGTCTATGCTTCTAATTCAACTTCCTGTGAATGTGCTTTGGAGGTAACAAATGATGGCCCTCTACACATGTCAAAGGGCTGGATGGAGTTCCCGGCTTTGAACACTGACTTGTCCAGCCCTGACTATTCAGGAACTTGGGGGAGTCAATCGGAACAGCACTCCTCTTTCTCTTTGTCTGATGCTCTGTCTTTCAAACTAATAAATCTTTTTAAAAAAACTCTCAATTGCAAATGTCAAATATGTAGCTTGACTTACATTTCTGGTGCTCAGAAGTCTTAATTAGACATAAGATCTGTGGCTTGTCTGAATATAGTGGGCTATAGAACCACGGTTGTGTCTTAAGAACACTTAAGAGGCAGCCAACAGTCCAAGGTTGCTGAGAAGATAAGAGAATATTCTTACGCAGAGGCAGGGCAGGTTTTAGCTGTAGAAAAGCACTGGCCCTTGAGTAGCAGGGAAAAAAGTGGACCAGAAACAGGTAATAAAATTGGGCATTTTTGTCTTGTTTTATCTGAAGATTTTTGTGTATTAGGTTTCTACTGAGCAACACAGGCATAAAAACCTGAATGGTTGGATTCACTTGAATTAAAGTCTACTTAGGCATCTACTTCAAAAATGTAAGAAACATTAAGGATTTAGTAGGAGTGACAGAATCTAAACTGATTAGGAAGAGAGATGTTGAAAAGAAAGATGGATTGATAAAAAGCAGCAGGGCAGCGGATGAGGCCCTTCCTATGATGTCCAAATGTGATGAGAGTGGGGGGTGGGCAAACTAGCTGTGATAAGGGTAAAGCAACTAATGATTTTCAGAAGCAGAGCAATTGCTGCGGATGACAAAATCCAAGGTATAACCATGGTAGCTGAGTGGAGGGAGGTCTTTGGAAATAACCAGGCTGGGATCTCCAAGGACATAAAAATGGACAGAGCCTTCATGCTGACATGATGGGAGGTGGAGAAGGATTTGTAATGGGCAGGAAGATTGTAACCCAGGTGTAAAAGGGCTCAGGAAGTGGACCTATCACAGTTGGAAGAGAAAAGGAAGAGGAAGACCACTGCCTTTCAAGAGCACATTCATTGGTTTTGTTGTAATGAACAATCAAATGTAAGAAACAGTGATCTAGGGTTTAGCACTAGGCATAGTGGACAGAGCCACTACCTGTGACACTGGCACCCCACATGGGCACAACTTCCAGGCCTTGTTGTTCCACTTCCAATCCAGCTTTCATCTAAAGAAAAGCAACAGATGACAACTAAAGTGCTTGGACCCCTTCCATATACATGGGGGGTCTGGATGAAGCTCCACACTTTGGCCTGGATACAGTAGTCATCTGGAATGTGAACCAGCAAATACGAAGATCTCTCTCCCTCTCCTCTATCTCTCTGTTTCTCTCTCTCCCTCCTTCCTTCCTTCCCACTTTTCTTCCTTCCCTCCTCCCCTCCTCCGTACTCAGTAACTATGACTTTCAATTAAATAAACACATATTAAAAAATAAAGGTTTATTAGCAATGCTATATATTCCAGAGTGACAACAGTCTCCCTGCCCCAAAGCGTGTGAGATGTGAGTGGATAAAAATGACAATACAGGGTTACAAGAGAACCAACCCTCAGTGGAAGACAGGCCTCACTGAAGTCAGAGATGAGCAGAGCCTGTCAGAACCAGGAAGATGAAGCGAAGCATGGTGATATCACAACAGCTCTGCATGACATAGTAGGAAGTAGAACAGGTGGGGAAGTGAGGGCTCTGCTTTTCAGCAGAGAGGGGAAGACATTATGAAGACAACCATACTGCAGAATACAAATGATGAAGCAATGTGAGATTATTAAAAAAAAAAAATAGGGATGTCAGATTTAAGGTAAAAAGTTTTGAGAGTACATACTGATCTTGGTAGTCAGAAACAAAACAAAAGGCAAAAAACAAAAAACCAAAAACAAACAAACCACTCAGCAGAGCTGATGGCCGACGGATATGGTCTCCATGGACAAAACTGACTAGACACATCAACAGCAGGGTTCTTCCGTCTCAGCATTATTGGCATTCTTGACCAGACTATTTCTGCAGTGCAGGGTTGAAATGTATATGTATAATAAGATGTTTAGCAAGATTTTTGTTCTCTACCCTCTAGCTGTCAGTTGTGCTGCTACGCTCAGCAACAAGTAAAACTGTTGTCAGGCATTGAACAATGTACTCTGATGGCAAAAATCATCCTTCATTGAGAGCAAAATTGCAAAGGCATTACACCTGATGTAACAATGCCACCCTTTTTGAGTATAGTTTTGAACTGGTCATCTCTAATAGTTTCAGAGTTATGAAAGGAAGCAGATAGCATTATTTGCTAGACATGTGCAGTTCTGAACATGAAAAAATAAGTATTCTCTAAGTATGTCACCTCCCTTATTCTTTGCTGCAGAGATCTTCTGCCTGCTTGGAAGATAACAAAAGTCTGCCTCCAGTGAGAATATCCACATGAATGCCATGCCTGTCCTCATTGGCTGCAGCTCCATGTTTGCACTGTGCCAAGCTCCTTCCTGCTCCAGAACATCCCCCCGTCTCCCCATCCTCCAGCTTGCACAGTAGGGAACAGTTCCTCAGAAGAATGCTCCCTACTCTATCTATGCTGAACTCATCCTTAAAGCGATTTTCACAATCGTATTTGCATTGTTACTGGTATGATGTTTGTTTGTAAATCTGTTTTCTCCAAAAACATGTTTATGAGCACAGACTTTGTGCTTCATAGCTGTGTTCTCTACATTAGGAAATAAATAGCCATGAAAATAATGAATTATCAGAAGAAAAATGCTATGAGAATTTTGAAAATAAGTGTTGACTCACCAAGGTGATTATTTCGAAAGGAACAAAATTCAAAATGTACAGATACATATATGTGTCCATATATATATATATGTGTGTCTGTGATTCCTCAAAAATTATTGGAAAATCCTCATTCTTTAAAAAACTAGGCATGATTTTCAAAATATTCTCAAACGAAATAAATGTATCTTTTAAATCTATTTTTTTTCAGCCTTTTTGAAGTCCCCTCAGGTAGTTTTGGGATTCTTTTTCTAATAATTTACCTGTTCAGCAGTATGATTTTTGTTTGAATCAGGTTAACATCCAAAAAAGATACAGATAAAAAGTAGTGTCATTCAAAGAATCATGAAACACATCTAGGTTGGACCAACAACCAGACAAGCAGTAAAAATTAACAAAAGCTCATTCCTTTTAAGTACCTAGTCCTAGGCTAACGGGGACTGTCTCAAGGCTCACTACACGAAGCAAGGGTATGTCCTTCAGGGCGCACCTGAGGCAGCGTTCAGACGGCATTCTCCAGCTGGCTTCCTCTGGTTCTCAGTCTCAGAAGTTGGCAGAGTCAGCACACATTCCAGCTGAGCAAAAGGACAAAGAAGAAAAGCACATTGAGACAAACATAAAATAACCATGTCTGAATCTTCATGATACTAAAGATTTACAAGCCCCAAGGAGGCAGCCTGGAGAGTTTTATCACAAGCACACAACATTCTGATACACACCATTTCAACAGCAATGCTCCTGGTTTTTTCAGGTTTTAGAGGTTTTTCACATTAATGGAGGTGTGGGGACCAACAAAGAAAATACTTTGGAAAATCAACAAGAGTTAATTGGATATTGAAGTCAAATGAAAAATTAGATAGTCAAAGGGAAAAATTAAGTAAGATTTAATGAAACTACAGCAATTGAAAATATAAGTTAAGCAGGTGGGTGTTTGGTATAAAAGTTAAGACACCACTTGGAACACCTACATCCTATATCAGAGTGCCTACATTCCAATCCAACTGTGATCTTGACTCAGCTGCTTGCTGACACGCACCATAGAAGGCAGCAGGTGATGGCTCAAATGTTGGGTTTCTACCACCCACATGGAGACCCTCGGTTGAGTTCTGTGTTACTGGTTTCAACCTGGCACACATTTGGCTGTTGCGGGCCTTTAGGGAAAAAAGTAGTGAATGGAAGATTTTTCTGTTTGCCTATCTCTCTCTCTCTCTTCCTTTCAAACATATTAGATGAATAAATTTTCTAAAATTTAAAAATAATACATTTGTTTTGTCTTTTATAGAGATTTTACATTCCTTCCAAACATGATTTGTGAAACTGAGTTAAAATCAAGTAAATCTTGGCCGAGTGTCTGCAGAACGATTATTTTGTACTTAAGGAGCATATTCTGAAAACTAAATGGGGAAAAAAGGCAACACTAGGGAGGATGAAAATGAAAAGGATATGAAAAATGGATTCTTACCAGAACTTTGGGATTAGCATAATTGAAACAGCCACTAGGTTAGAATTGTCAGGCATAAGATGTTCCTTGCCTCCATACTTACTCTTTTAGTCTTTACTACCTACCCTCACTTTCATTTGTAATAACTGCTGTAACTCTAAACAGAAAATAAATAATTTTAGTAGTGTGAGACCTGGTCCATACTTTGCTTTATAACTTTCAGTAGAGGGCCTAGTTCCCACTGTCTAATACATTCCTGTGGCAAAATGATAATCACTGGACAACAGACTTCTTTCATTTCTGTTTTATTTTGAAATGTGATAACAGGGTAAAATACTTCATGAAATAACTAAACCTGTAAGTATTTGAACGTAGGACTTGCAATGACTAAAACACAGTATTTGCTATATTGTATACAAATATTTAATTGATAAGACTATATTTTCCATACTTCATGTAGTATGCATTAACTTGATTTATTATTCTGTTACTGTACTTAGGGCTGTTTGTTTAAAATATTTTATACAATCATATTTGTGTTTCTTATTACCTTTTAACTACTGAAAATGGGATGCATATATTGTCTTTTCTGTCTAAGTTTTGAGAACAAAAAGTAAGCATCATTTTGCTTGGTTTGTTTTCACTTTACAGGTATAAATTTTTTTTTATTTATATAAGGTGGACAAACTTCATGTATTTCCAATTTACAGATTTAGGAGCATAGTGCTTCTTTCAACCCTATTTTCTCTCCCAGCAACGCTCCCACATTACCTCTTCCTTTCTTCCTTTTTGAACTTTTTTAACTTTTACAATGCTGTACTTTCAGTTTATTTTATAATCACAAGCATCATACCTCTACTAGGTAAAGGCTTCAAAAAGTAGTAGAAAAAATAAGATTTGTTCCTCAAGAGTATAGGCAAGGGCTCTAAACAAAAATCAGATCAAAAAAGGTCAATTTCATCATCTAGATTACGTGTTTGCATCTGCATAATAGTTACCACAAGTCAGTTAATCCATCATGACTGAGCAGCACAGGCAGAATGAATAATTCAAGGCATGATGTTTAACTAGCTAAGAAACTTACTTAGCAAATTGTTGTTGTTACAATTTCTTTTCAGAATCTGAGTAATAAAATCCAAGCTTTTACATCCTAAAACAAATACTAATAGACATGAATACTTGAGCTTAGATAGTTGTTATTATAGGGACGTGAAAAACATTCTTTCAAAAAAATATACTGTTAAAAAAAAATGAAAACAAAACCAGAAAACTTCCCAGGCCCAGCACCATAGCTTAGCAGCAAAAGTCCTTGCCTTGTATACACCAGGATCCCATATGGGGGCCAGTTTTAATCCCGCGGCCCCACTTCCCATCCAACTTCCTGCATATGGCCCGGGAAAGCAGTTGAGGATGGCCCAAAGTCTTGGGACCCTGCACCCATGTGGGGGACTTGGAAGAGGCTCCTGGCTCCTGACTTCAGATCAGCACAGCTCTGGCCATTGCGGCTACTTGGGGAGTGAATCATCAGCCACTTGGGGAAGTGAATCATCAGATGGAAGATCTTCCTCTCTGTGTCTCCTCTCTGTGTATTGGACTTTATAATAATAAAAAATAAGTAAATGTTTAAAAAAATAAATTCCCAACTATTAGATAAATGTAGAGCAATAATCCCAAAAGTTAAAGCAATTCATAATTAAAGGATCTAAACTGATCTTTTCAGGCATTTCAAATGTGCTCATTAAAAATCATAAGATAAATTCTCTTCTACCTACACTTTTAGTTTGGAGATCAACTCAGTGAATTAACTCGTCCTATGAATAATACAATTATAATCTATAACATCCTATAAAGTTTAATGAAATGGACACCACATTGATGGTGAGCTGCAATGAGTTAAGTAATATTCACTAGTAAAAATGCTTACTGTGACTTATGATTTCACGTGCACTACATAATATTTACTTTCTATATCTACAGTCATCTCTGTCCCACATTAGTGACTTCAACAAACTTCACAAGTCGACTTGCTAATATAGGTCCATGTGAGGTTATGTATCTTTCTTGAATCTCAATGCATTCATTTTCTAAAAATAAAGCTAATAACAATTTGTCACAGGACTGCACAATGTGTGTCTTGTGCTGACTCATGGACTGGTACACCTCAATACGACCCCATTCACCAAACACACAAATATGAATCACAGAGGTGCTTGCCTTGGTGGTAGGCATGTAGACAGATTTTTACTTTTGTTTCACTATGCACTAATGTAGCTCACAACTCAAGTACTAATCTTATCTAAACCAGAAGTGTGTAGAGTAGCAATTGTCTCAAGAGTGTTCAGCACCTCTGACAGCACATTATGACTCAGAATCACCACTCCCAGTTTTCCAGAGAAAGGAAGCTATGCACCCCAGGAAATAGCACAAATTCTTATCAATACTGCAGCACCTTGCAAATTATTCACTGTCCTTGCTCTAAGAAATCCTCATTAGTGAAATTACTTCTGTCACTGCTAAATTTCATTTTAAATGTAATCTGCCTGCTACAAAGGACTGATGGTGTTTAACCATTATAAGTTTTATTTTCATTAATATGTCACAAGGTTTACAGAGTGTCACTTAAGCTTTTTTTTTTAAAAGATTTATTTTTATTATTTTTTATTGGAAAGGCGGATATACAGAGAGGAGATACAGAGAGGAAGATCTTCCGTCCAATGATTCACTCCCCAAGTGAGCCGCAACGGCCGATACTATGCCGATCCGAAGCTAGGAGCCTCTTCTGGGTCTCCCACGCGAGTGCAGGGTCCCAAAGCTTTGGGCCGTCCTCGACTGCTTTCCCGGGCCACAGGCAGGGAGCTGGAAGGGAAGCGGGGCTGCCGGGATTAGAACCGGTGCCCATATGGGATCCCGGGCGTGCAAGGCGAGGACTTAACCACTTGCGCCACCGCGCCGGGCCCCACTTAAGCTTTTTTGAAGTGAACCTTGAGGATACATGGTTTTTAGAGGAAAAAAGTTAAATATTGTGTGGGCCCAGGGCAATAGCACAATTAGCTAATCCTAATCTTACAAAGCACTGGGATCCTATATGGATTCCAGTTCATGTACCGGCTGCTCCACTTCCTATCCAGCTCCCTGCTTGTGGCCTAGGAAAGCAGTGGAGGACGGCTCAAAGCTTTGGGACCCTGCACCCATATGGGAGACTGAAGAAGCTCCTGGCTTTGGATTGGCACAATTCTGACAATTACAGCCATTTGGGGAGTGAACCAGTGGATGGAAGATAATTCGGTCTCTCCTTCTATAAGTAATCTATCTTTCTGATAAAAATAGGTAAGTGTTAAAAAAAAAAAAATAAAGCACAATAGAGTGATAGGGAAGGGGGAAGTGTCACAAGTCTTGAGGACATGGAAAACATGAAGCATCTGGCAGCTTAATCTAAGATATGACAGTAAACACATACAAAGTATTCAGAGCTAAGATACTTCAGTCACATGGATGCATTCCAGTTCTATCATTACATAAAAGATGCATGGGGACTGATATTTGACACAGTAGTTGGAATGCCCATATCCTATGTCTGAGTGCTTGGGATGTCTACAGCTCCTACTGTAGTGCTACTTCAAGCCCAAGCTCCCAGTTTCCTGCTAATGCATCCCTAGATACAGTATGACTGCTCAGATGCTTCCATCCCTACCAGTCAGGAGGGAGATCCAGTCCTGAGCTTGGCTTAGCCCTGATTGCTGGGGACATTTGGGAAATGAACCAGTAAATGGCAAATCTCTTCCATTGTCTCTGTCTCTTTCCTGCTCTGCCTTTCAAGCAAATGAAAATGAGTATTTTAAGAGGAAACTGGGCCTGGCGCGATAGCGTGATCATTAAGTCCTCGCCTTGCACGCCCAGAATCCCATATGGGGTGCTGATTCTAATCCTGGCAGCCCTGCTTCCCATCCAGCTCCCTGTTTGTGGTCTGGGAAAGCAGTAGAGGATGCTTCAGATTGCCTCTGCTCCAGGCCGCTTGGGGAGTGAATCAAAGGACGGATGATCTTCCTCTCTGTCTCTCCTCCTTTCTGTATATCTGACTTTCCAATAAAAATAAATATATCTTAAAAAAAAAAAGCGGAAACTGGCTTGTTGTTGAGATTATATTATTTAAAAATTTTATAAAATCACATTCCTCATAATAATGCATGATGTGTTTTTAAAGTATTACTTGTGCTGTTCTTAGCAATTTATACTAGTAATTAAAGGGAAGTATGACCAGTCATTAGGCAGGCAGAATTAAAATGGCAGTGATATAGAGGTATTGCATTTGGGGAAAAAATTACTGATTAAAAATGATGAATTACAGGCATAGCTCTTAACCAAATAAATCTAGGTATGTGAGACAATTCTTCAATATATTAAAGGATTTTTTAAAATCTCAATTTCTACATCAAATTATAGAGACTTAAAAGGCAATGCTGGTTTTAAGCATGAAATGAATTGAGACTTGCCATCATTTTATTTATGTATTATGCATAGTAATAATTTATATTTAATTCCTGAGTTTCTGATTATCGCCTAAACTAGTATTTTTTAACATCAGGTTGTCATCCATGTGGTGCTTAATAAGTAGTATAAGATGTGCTTTAGTCTGAACAGTGAACATTTAAGTTATCATACTGGCACCCTTTCCTACAGGGAATACACATTCCTGAAGATCAATGAGGAAGTTTCCATTTCAGAGAATGAAAATACCTAAGTTCTTCCTCCAAATAAAATGAAATCGACAAGGCTGACCTGTCACATGAAAAGTTCATTGCTTAATCAAAAGTACAACATGTAGCCTGAAGAGAAACTAAAGCCAAAAGTTCAACATGGCCCTATTCTTTCAAAAACAGCCTATAATCCCTTTAGTATATGAAAGACTTGATTATTCAGAACATACTCCTTAGACCCTTGGTGTCTTTCTATTAAATAACTGCTATTATAAGTTAAACTTCAACAATAGTTGAAATAATAACCATCTCATCTACTATCATGAGTCAAGTGCTTTCTTTGGCTGCTATTATACTAAGCAGTGCTTTACATGAATGATCTAATTTAATTCTCATGATAACCTAACGTGGGAGATACAAATTTCCCTGTACTGACAAGGAACTTTAGCTGAAGTAATTCACCAGAAGTTACAAGATTAGAAATCGGATCAATTGCCCCCACCTCACTCTAACCCAAAGCAATAAATTTGGTGTTGCCTCTTGTCCCAGTATAATTACTCATTGCATCTGATTTGCTCATTTTGTTTCCCAAATAGCATGATGAAGGTGGTCATTCTACTACCTCACCTGCTGTTTTGACTCTGTTTCTCACTAAATCTCGCCAATCAGTAAAAGCAATGTACTTTATTTTAGAACGAAGTACATTAGAGAGTGATAGGAGATTATTTGCATGTATTGAAGCACAATGCTTTAGTTTGTATTATGAAATTAACCCACTCAAAAACAAAAGCACTACACAAAACTTCACACATTTCTTTGTATAAGAAAGAGCACATTTAAAATACCCAAGAAACACTTGAATACAACTGAAGACCAAGGGAAACAAATGAAAATATAATAAGCCTGTTCTTCTAGTCACATTAGCACATTTTTCTCAGCTCCTGCTTTAATTGAATTTTTAGCTCCATCACTCCTCTATGAATAGAAACATAAAATGTGTGGATCAGTTACTCAGTCTTGTCAAAATAATCTAACCTGCAATTATAATATCCTGAGGTGCTTCTACAAAAATGTTGCCATGAAAAAATTTTTATTGAAGAATTTCTTATAGCTTTCATACCACTTAAAACTAAGTTATCCATCTGTGACTTTAGAGAGGCACAATATGGATCCTTAGTATTTTTGGCAGTAGATAAATTATTTGTATTATCAGTAACATATTATTTCAAATATGGTAAAAGCATCAACGTATTATACATACACAACTATCTTACTTCTTTAGAAAACCCTGTACAAAGACTTCTTAAACAAATAATAAGCTATAGCTCTTCTCCAAGTAATGACTGACTCCTAACACCTAGAAAATAAATGGTTTAGATCTTCAAGTCTACAGTCTTGATCTGAACCAAATTATATTTTAAAAGAGAAATCATATTACTAGTGAATTGTAAAACATCAACTACTTATTCAACACTTACTGAATGCTTAATATATTCCCAGTAATCACTTCACAAGATTTAATGAGATACATGAAAAGATTAAAAACAGTATTTGCCTTGAAACAATGAATACTCTACAAAAAGGCCTAATATCCACATTTGTAATTATGCCAATGATCCTATGTATAGTCTATTTATCTACTATACACATATATACACCACAGACTATATACTTATATATACTGTATACTTAAGCATAGACTTATATACTATAAGATATTTTCCATATGCTTCTAATGAGAGTTGCACAAACTTTCATTTCAAAATTCCTGAAATTAGAGGTTTCCCTTAAATCAATTTGTACACTACTATACCACTACTTTTTCCCTTGAAAACCTGATGTGTTTCTTACATCTGCAAGAAGCATTAGGAGGAACAAGTCATGGTAACTCAAGTGCCTGCTTATCAAGGCTACGAAAATATGAAGCATGTGCTATATATTTAATTCTTGCAACAACCAAGCATTGTAAAATTAAATGGGTAGACTGAGTTCCCTATTCTGGCTTCAGCCTCAGCCAATCCCTGGTCATTTTAGACAGTTGAACAGTGAGCCATAAGGTGGGATCTTTCAGTCTCTCTGCCTCTCAAAAAATATTTAAAAACCTTTAAAAAGAGAGAGAGAAAAGAATTAAATAGGCTCCTTTTTTTTTCCTAGAGGAAAAAGCATCATGTTGTCCTACCAGAGGAAATACTGATGTTGGCTGGAATGATAAAGGAGAAGGTCTTCCAAATGAATGGTAAAACACACTCACAGACACATAGGCGTCTGAATCATACGTCTATAAAATGAGAACTGTGCTAGTTGTAAATGCAGTACTGTGTTCTGGTAACAACAGAAGATTCTGAAGGAAAATCACCAAGGTTTACAATCTGATTCCAATACTGTTTGTACAGGTTGCATGGAGTTACTTAATTTCTTTAAACCTCAATTTTTTAATTGGTACAAGATACATTGAAATGAAAGCTATCAAAAGTCATGTTAATGATGGAGGAATGAGCACTTATTTATTCAAATGTTTACTCCCATTGTAACACACACATACACACACACACCATGATTTTAATTTAGAATGAAATATTTCAATTTTATCTTGACAAAATTATCCCACAAAAATAATTGAAATATAATTTAAAGCCACCAGTAGTAAACCAACCAGATCAATGAAAACAAAAGAAACAAATTCTATGAAATTACTTGAAGCTGAAGAGGAGAAGGTTGCAGAATAACCAGTTTACTAAAACCAAACAAAGTCAATTTCAATCTTATAATAGGGGAGAAAAAAATAAAACAAACCTCAATGGCATTAGCATATGTATAGCTAGCAAATTCCAAAACTGATAGTACAAATATGAGGTTGATTCTATGAACTGAATGTTTGTGTTCTCCTAAGATTCATATGTAAATATCCTAATAACCAAAGTGATTGGTTTTGGAGATGGAACCTTCGGGAGCTGATTCAAGCAGGTGAAGCCCCCGTGCTGGAACCAGTCACCTTATATACAAGCTGTGTGAGAGCACTTGCTTCCTCTCTGCTCTCTACCTTGTGAGAACAAGAGAATAAGCCCATCTGCTAACGAGGAAGCAGACCTTCACTTGACCTCAGGTCTGTTGACCCCTTTTTTCTTGGTCTTCCCGGCTTCTGGAACTGTAGAAAACAAACACATGTGGTTTGGGTCACCCAGTCTATTTGTCACAGCAGCCCAAACTGGCCAAGATCATTGACGACAGAAAAATGAAGGGAATATATGCTTAACTTCTAGATTCTAACCCCATCTGTGGCAGATTGGGTAATCTCAGAAAAATATGAAACTATTTTTAGACAGGAGAATACAGCCATATTAGAGGGTAAGAGTGGCATATGGAAAACAAATGGAATGAAAATGTATAGACCTAACGTAGAAACCCTAAGCTTTCATGACCCACTCAATTTTCAAAATGCCAGCACGCTAGGCTTATATTATTGAAGGAAATCAGAAGGCTAACACATGGAGAATATGACTAAGCCAACAGGAAATCCCAAACTTCTGACATCATAGGTTCTCTAAATAAACAGATGATTCAGATCATGTTACAGGGTAGGACCTTTTTACCAAAAATGCACAAATTCCAGACACCTCCTCAAACACCTTCCTCTATCATTGAAAAAGTACTTTAAGTCTCTTATCCAAAATGCACATAATCCTAAGAAATTTTTGTTAAGACCAAAAAGAAATCTAAACTTGCTCTTCATTTAAAAATTAATATCAGCCTTATGATTAAGTGGTCTCAATTTTATCTTTTAAAGATTTTAAAATTTATTTAGTCTGAATTTAAACAGAGAGAAGATGGGAGACAGAGATATTATCCATAACCCAGATGGTTACAATGGCCAGTGCTGGGTTAGGCTGAAGCTAGGAGCCAGGAGCTTCTTCCAAGTCTAGTGGATGCAATGATCTGAACACTTGGGCTGTGTTACACTGCTTTTCCCAGGCCAACAGCAGGGAGCTGGATCTGAAGCGAAGCACCTGGCACAAGAAGTGGAGCCTATAGGGGATGCTAGAATCTCAGGCAGTGATTTAACTCACGATGCCATAATGCTGGCCACAAGCAGCTTCAATTTTAAAACAGTACTACATTATCTTACGCAAACACTTGAAACTCTGAAGTCACAATTTTACTATTATCAAAGGGAACACAGAATATTAATCTGAGCAGCAAATTTTTAAAGTCAGTATGTTTAAATTTTTGTAAATGGCAAAAACATTTATATACTTTTCCTTAGTTCTAAGTAATACCCTGAAATAACTGTGATAAAAACCGAAATTTAAAAAGAAAACCTATACTATTTAAGTATAATGTCAATTACACTATGAATGTTTATCAGCAGTGTAAAATCATTACTCTCACCCCCTGGGAAATATTAGGAAATCAAATAACAGATGTCATCAATATTTCATGCAACCCTGCTATAACTGAAGCCAATGGAAAATACTAAATTTTGAAAAGATAAAAATGGAATGACCAAATATTGCCTCAGTCAATTTTATGCAAAATTTGGTGGCAGCAGTAAAACAGATCCAAAGATTCTGACTTTGGCTGAATGAGTAAGGATGACATGTTTGGATGGACCTGAAGGACAGCAGAGAGCCTGGCAAGAAAAGACTAATCAGAGTGATGGAGACTCAGCTCAAATGCATCTATTCATCCATTCAAAAATATTCATTAACTCCTACTAATTCAATGCCACTCCCTTGAAGAGACACAGCTTAAAACACAACCTCCTATTCTCAAAGAAGGTACATTCCAGGAGGAAGAACCAATGAACAGACAAACAGGAAAACACTTGCACTGCAATGGGGGTCACCAGGACCCAAATGTGGTGATGTGATGAAGCCCCCGGTTAGGGAAAGCCTGGAAAAAGGGGAGCCAATCTAATTACACAAGTGCCAAATACTGAAGAATATTCCAAGTCAGAAACAAGAAAGTCTTCTGCATGTTTTGTGATCTGAGAAATGTTTTGAATTGCTCCATGACTTTCTGGCATGAGTCAGAAGAGGAGGAGGAGAGTGGAGTCTGTTTTCCTGGCTCCATCAATAGGCTTGGGTGAGCTCGATAAGTGGGAGGATGAATCTCAGAGAGAATAGTGTGGAGGAGGTCTAGAGCATAAAAGGCTGTCATATCCATCATGTTTGATATTTCACAATGACTGAAGTAGAACCTTACCTTCTTCAACGCATGTTTTCCCAATGCACAATATCTATCATTTTGTAATATTGTTTTTTTAACAGTGAACTCTTTAACCAAGATATTATTACTGTTTATTATACCCTATGCATAAAACTGCTAAATACCAATAGTGAAAGCAAAACAACCAGGCTTGTTTTGTGAAGGAAAACATTCAAAGTATAGCCTATGGTTTAAATAATAGTACGCAATGACACCAAAAATGGACTGTCCCACAAAAGAACACACCTACGTGGACACTTCAAATTTCCAGAAAATGTAATTTGTAAAGGTCGCTAAACTCATACGCATAAGTAGAAGAGGATTAGCACCCAGGAAAATCTTACTAAAGCCTCCACCCCTCGGCAGAAACTATTGTGCCATCTGCATGTGTTAACACAAAATGGCTAGACCTCAGGGATTTTCCAGAGAGCAAAATCTCTTTAATTATGCTCAGCCATTTCCACTATGTTAGCTACAACAATTTCCTGAAAATAATATTTAGCATCAAATCTCAAAGCACCAGCAATATGACTTTACACAAGCACCCTTCACTCCCTTGGTTTTCTCATCCTATAAGTTAATTTAACAACACTACCTACCACACAGAATCTTAATAAGGATTAAATGAGTTCAGTTAAAATACTAGGAAAAATGCTAGGAGAATCAAATCCATGAAAATACTAGTTGTCATCAAGTCAGAATAAAAATAAAAAACAAAAAATGTACTGCATCAGAGATCTTCAACAAGATTGTGAAAGAATGGAATTAAAAGGTGAATTTATTTTGGCCAAAGAAAATTGAAATCCCTGAATAAGTATTTCATAATATGCATTTTCCATGAACTTTCTGAAGACCCCTCTCATGGTTTGACCTTACCAAATCTTCCCATTTATACTTCCAAATAACCATCACAGAAGTATAAAATCAACCAGGAACTTTTGTGATGTGAGCCTATCACTCTACAGTGGCAGACACTGCTCATGATATTCATTAAACAATTTGCTTTTCAAAAAACAAAATCCCTGAGAAGTATTCCTTTCTGGCCCTACTATAAAGAAATGAATTGCATTGATGCTGCTGGCTTATTGATGCTTAAAATAGTTTAGGGAAATTAAATTTAAGAGTTTATGTGAACAAAGAGTGATGTGTGAATCAGGCAGCAGCAAAACCAAGAGAAAGCTCAGAGATCTTAAAAGTGTGCAGTGTGGGTAGCAGTCTTTTCTATGCTGAATATGGGAATGAATGGAAGATATTTCTTGATTGGTTTCAGCTAGATATTTGCCTTCCTTGAGTACGATCTGGTATAAAATCTTAAAGGTTAGCCAGTGTACCTGAGTGAATAAGCTAATGTTTCACTTACCATTTACTCAGGACTTCACAGCCTAATGTCCTTTTATTAAACTTCCTGTAACATTTATAAGTGCTTTAAATCAACTAACTAGTCAAGCTTCCATTTTTATAATGAGACTGCCAAGACAGTTGGGAATTAAATTCTCCCATAGTTCATAGGTATATTGAAACCAACAGTATGCATGTCCCCATGATTTTCACATTGATTTTTCATTCACCAGCTACTCCTCATTGAAATTAAGCCTTTCTTTGTTTTATCTTTATTCTCCTTTAGGAAAGCAGGAAATGAACAAATCTGCTCTTTCAGTGCGCTAGCAAAGGGAGAGCTGCAAACACACAGTGAGAGTCAGTAGGAAAGGCAAAAACCTAACTGAAAACTACAAATGACCTTATTCTCTCTCACACTCTTGATACATCCAACTCCTATCTAGCCTCCTGTTCATGTGCCTTGAAGGGCAGCAGAATATGTCCCAAGTTCTTGGGCTTCTGCACTCACAATGGAGATCTGGACAAAATAAATCTGTCTTTCAAATAAAAACAAAGAAATCTTCTTAAAAATAAATAAATAAATAAATAAATAAATAAATAAATAAATCACAAGAGCAACAATAAAAGAACTAGTGTTGTGATGCAGTGGCTAAGTTGCTACCTGGGATACCAGAATGCCATAGAAGCATGCTTTCAACTTCTGGCTGCTCTGCATGTGACCCAGTTCTCAACTAATGCACTTGGGAAAAATAGAAGATAGCTGAAATCCTTGGACACATCCTATTGTAGCATTCTGGGAAGAGAAACAGTGGATAAAAAAATCTCTGTCTTTCCCCCTCCTCTCTGCCATTCAGCCTTTCAGATAAATAAATAAATCTTTTCAAAAAAAAAGGGGGGGGGAGGCGGGTAGCAAAATGGCTCAATTGGCTAATCCTCCCCCTGAAAGCACTGGTATTGCATATGGGTGCCAGTTCGTGTTCCAGCTACTCTGCTTCCCTTCCAGCTCCTTACTTAAGGCCTGGGAAAGCAGAAAAGAATGGCCCAAAGCCTCAGGACCCTGAATCTCTATGGGAGACTCAGAAGAAGCTCCTGGCTCTGAAGAGGCTCAGCTCCGGACAATGTGGCCATTTGGGAAGGGAACCATCAGATGGGATATCTTTTTCTCTGTCTCTCCTTCTCTCTGTAAATCTGGTCTGCCTTTCCAATAAAAATAATTATAAATCTTAAAAAAAAATCTCATAAATAACAGTGAAGTCAGATAAGTTACATGAGCTCACTAAGGAAAAACTTCCCCAAATAAAATTAAAATATTTAGAATGGCTTATGCCACTGGCAGAAATTTAGTTTTTTTCAGAACATACTCTGCTAGGTTGTTCTGCATTCAAGGAATTGGTTGGCCAGAAACAGAAGCATTCAAATGCAACTGTTGTTCTCAAGATTCGCTGGAGGTCAGTAGCGAGTGACATCAGCAGCCAAAGGACAGAGACAGACCAGCGCCAAGCATCTAGGAATGGAAGATCTACCACATTGACAGGACCATGCTTAGACAAACACAAAGCCTTGGGCAGCACATGATTCCAAAGTTAACTGGCCACATGTTCTGCTCTTCTCCTCCACTGGATAGATATGTGATGATTCACTCAAGCACTGCCTGGCTGGGACACTGATTAGTCAGTAAACAAAAGACCCACAAGTGGGTGAAGTCAACATGAAATATGATTCCGTAAGTGAATAAGAGCCACGAGGAAAGGCATTAGTTTGTTTCTCTCTCTTTCTCAGGATTCCTGGCATAGTGGCTTAGCATGTTAATCCCCTACATGCAGTACTGGCACATCATATGAGCACTGGTTCAAGTCCCAGATGCTCTACTTCCAATCCAGACCCCTGCCAATGGCAAGGGATAGCAGAGGAAGATAGCAGTTTGTGGTAAGTGACCTATAAAATCAGTATAGAAATACCAGAATGATCTGAAAACAGCAAAGAAATTATACAATTTAATCATCCACAATGAGAGTGAGAATTGTCAAAGTCATGTAATATTCTTAGAGCTGTAAATTCATAGAGATGACCATTCCTGCCATTAAGTCCATGAAAATATTTTTCCTCCTGTGACCATTCACTGATATAGAGTGGATCCAGGAGACTCCATCAAAAAAGGCAGCTTTTCTAATGTCTTTCCTAGAATATCATGGGCATGTTATAAAATTTTCTGCAATTTCATTGATTTTGAAAGTGTTGAGAAACCATAAACAAATCTTACATTCTAACCCAACCTCACATCATACATGTAACTTGGGCACATCATTCAGTCTTTCTGAGCCAATACATATTTTTCCTTTAAAACAGGAATAAAACTACCACTTTGTCACGCTACTTGCATTGATATGAAATGGGATGACAAATTTGTGAGTACATTTTTAACAAAGATTTATTTTTTCATTCATTCATTCATTTATTTATTTAGCAAAGGCAGATTTACTGAGAGAAAGAGTGACAGAGAAAGATTTTCCTTATGCTGGTTCACTGCTACAAAGGGCCACAACAGTGCTGAGCTTATCTGAAGCCAAGAGACCCCTCCAGGTGTCCTGCATGGCTATAGGGTCCCAAGGCTTTGGGATATCCTCCACTGCTTTTCCAGGTCACAAACAGGTAACTGGACCTCAAACTGGTGTTTATACAGGATGCCAGCACTTACAGGTGGAGGCTTACTCAAATGAACCATCACGCCAGTCCTTAGGTACTTTTTAAAAAAAGTTATTATACTTCTTTTATTATTATCATTATTAATTATTTTATGATACAGTTCCATAGGCCCTGGGATTTCCTTTACCACCTCCCCAAGTTCCCTACCCTCTTCCCCACCAAATTCCCCTATATTACTACTATAGTATAGTTCTTCATACACAGTCATATGTCCTTCATTGCGGGCATGGACAATGGCAGAGAGTCCAGCATCTTATTAACAAGATATAGTTAACAGTTTCATTGGGAGTCCATCTTTGATCTGGAAGTAGAGATGCATACTGCATTGTATCCTCACATCTGGATATAACAATTTCCATTACACAGTTACCATAATCCACTTAAATGAAGAGCCACAATACAAAATCAACAACAGGAAAAAGAAGAGAAATTTAACACGCCATGAAGTTAAATAACATGCTACTGGATATGAAAGTCTCCATTAGACAGTTACTGTAAATCCTCTTAAAAGCCACAAAACAAAATGAATAACAGGAAGAAAATTAGAAATTTAACACATCATGAAGTTAAATAACATGCTATTGAAAGACTAATGTGTTGCTAAACTGCATAAAACAATATAAGAATCCAGCATCATCTGTTCTATTACTGTGGCAGATGGAGTCAGAGAAGAAGAATATTGATATAAGAATTTTTTTAAATAACTTGATAAATCTAAAACCAATTTGCTTCCCCAAAATTTATTTTGGCATTTCTTTAGATCCTATTACATAAGCTTATTTTGTAAATAAATTAGTAAAGACAGTTATTGAAACTCAAGGAAGTTCATCATCCTCATAGCATTCTTAGAATATCAGGATAAATCAGAAACAAGAAAACTTTATTATCACCTAGGCTATTCTAGATAATTTTTTTTTTTACTCAGACACCATGAGTGCATGCTTGCCTCATAAGAAACATTTTCAGTTCTTCATGCAGCAGTTAACATTCTCTGGTGGCAACATGATTGGTAATTAGTATCTTAATAACCACAGGCCCCTGATTCCAGCTGCTCCTATCTTTGATATAACCATGAGCCACAGCCTGAAGGACAGGAGCTACAAGGGAAGGATACAGCTGGGAGTAAAATGAATGCTGGAGTTGTACTAGCTTTCAGTAAGCTAATTAAATCTGAGACACATGCTGAAAAACAAGACCACAGACTAAGAAAGAATTAAAGTTCTCAGTGTTTTCTACAAAATAAAAGTTTCTGAACATGAGCATGACTTTTGAATCAAGATCTGAAGTAACTGACTAAATAAATCATACCTTCAACAACTTCTTTGGAATAACATAAAAAGAATGCATCTGCACACCCGCTCCCCTGACAGATAGGACTCTTCTATTTTCCACATGGCTAGGGCAAGTGTCTGTGCATATGGCAAGGGGGAAAGCAGGAAGCTCAAAGTATTTGAATTCTAAAAGTAGACTTGTAGGCTTAGAAAACCTCATTGTGTGAGGTAAGGTAAGGGATCATGAAACCAACGAAGGAGAGGTCTCAGGGACCCTGTGTCCTAGTCCCAGCCCTGCTACTGTCTTCCTGGACCACCCAGTATTCTTCTGTCGGTTTCTGCTTGTTTCTGCTTTTTTTTTTCCCATGGCAAGTAAAGAAATCCAAGTGAATTGATTGATAATTCTTTCCAGTCAATGAGAAATTATTAAACATGTGGGGGGTCATCAGTAGCAGTAAAGAGTGGCTCAGTGTAAGGGTTCAAAGGCTAAATCTTCGCCTTGCAAGCACTGGGATCCCGTATGGGTACCAGTTCATGTCCAGGCTACTCCACTTCCCATCCATTTCCCTGTTTGTGGCCTGGGAAAGCAGTAGGGGTTGGCCCGAAGCCTTGGAACTCTGCACCTGTGTGGGAGATGCTAAAAAAGCGCCTGGCTCCTGACTTCAGATTAGCTCAGCTCTGGTCATTGCAGCCCTTTGAGGAATGAACCAATAGAGGGAAGATCTTTCTATCTCTCCTCTCAGTAAATATGCCTTTCCAATGAAAGACAGATTAATCTTGAAAAAAAGAGGAGCAGGTAAAGAAGACACCAGTTTGTGTGTAGGTGAGAATTTCTCCTTGGCAGAATATTATAAAGCTTTCTTCATTCTTCTTTGAAATAGAAGTTAAAACCATACTACCTCATGGATCTTGTGTGAATGCGTGTGGAGGGATCCTAGGGAACCATTTTGTTTTCTCCCCATTTTGTCTATCATTCCTCCTTCAAATCTCTGGCACTTGGTGTTTAGCTTTTTGAAAAAAAGATTTACTTATTTTTATTGGGAAGGCAGATTTATAGAGAGAAGGAGAGACAAAGATCTTCCATCTACTGGCTTACTTCCTAAGTGGCTGCAACAGCTGGAGCTGAGCTGATCCAAAGCCAGGAACCAGGAGCCTTTTCTGGGTCTCCCATGCAGGTACAGCTGTCCTCTACCGCTTTTCCAGGCCACAAGCAGGCAACTAGAGGGGAAGTGGAGCAGCCAGGAGATGAAGTGGTGCCTGTATGGGATTCTGGCACATACAAGGTGAGGATTTAGCCATTAGGCTATAGCTCCAAGCCCCAGTGTGTGTGCAAGAGAGCTAGTTAAAACAGGTTGCCTAGATATGAATCAGGATGTCTCATAAGTAAGTTTGCATGAACAGGTGATTCTCAGCCAAATCAAATTGACAATAGGGACAGCAAAGGATTAGAGACAGAAGCAGCAAGGGAAGTGGCGGCATGAGAATGACCTTTGAAAAGGCTTTTCAATCTGTTTAAGCTTTCTCCTTACTCACTCTCTCTTAGAGAGTCTAAAAGGATCCTAGAGGAGGGGAGCATTCTTCATGCAGCATACACATTTACACCATACATGCACACAGAGATATCGCATGATACTTGCAGCAAGTCAGGCAACCAAGTGACTGAGGTGGAAGACTGATTACCTCAAGGTCAAGTCCTTTCCAGCTCTAACAATTCATGGCATAACTTCATCATCAGTATACTTTCAAAGTAAGCAAGTATGAACTAACCAGGGAACAACAAAGGCAACTCTAAACAGTTAAGCAGCAGAGTAGTTGAGGAATTCTAAAATAAGGGAAATTATTGCATAGTAGAACCAATCAGGAATGGTTTCATGGAGGAAATAGTCATTGAGCGGAACTTTGGAAAAGAGGTTATGTAAGGAAAGGGAGGCAATGATGCATGCTGGGGCATGCAGCTCGTACAATACTGTGGGAATGGCTGGAAAACACAGTGAGGATAGAGTAGTGAAGCAAGCATCGTATATGCTGACCATGATGAGTGGTGTCAGCTAACCTTGGGCTACAAAACGCAAAGGAATCTGACTTCACAAACAGCAGGTGTAGTTAGAATCTATCTTGCCTGCAAGCGGAAGGTCACTTGAATGAAACCTGGTCAGAAAGCTCTTTCAGACCATGGTACCCAGAAGAGTTGAGAGTAAGGCTCTAACCTGGAATCTATAAACAAATTTGATAGATATCATTTGAAATTAGTCTGAGCCACTCTTTCTAAATTCACAACACACATGCATTTTGTACTGGAATTGGACCTAACCATTTTTTTAAAGATTTATTTATTTTTATTGGAAAGACAGATATACAGAGAGGAGAGACAGAGAGGAAGATCTTCTGTCTAATGGTTCACTCCCCAAGTGACTGCAACCACTGGAGCTGAGCCAATGCGAAGCCAGGAGCCAGGAGCTCTTCCTGGTCTCCCACATGGGTGCAGGGTCCCAAGGACTTGGGCCATCCTTGACTGCTTTCCCAGGCCACAGGAAGGGAGCTGGATGGAAAGCAGAACTGCTGGAATTAGAACCGTCGATCATATGGGATCCTGGCGAGTGCATGGAGAGGACTTTAACCACTGTGCTATTGCACCAGGCCTGACCTGAACCATTTAATATATTCTCAAACTGATGTGATAACCACTCTAGATCCCCATGTCACCTATTCACAACAAATAAAAATTACAACTTCAGTAGGAAATGTTGCAAATTGTCTTTGGGATCTTCTTGTCAAGTGTCACAGAGCAGTACAAGGCAAATAACAAGAGAAAGACAGTAATGTAACACATTGTTAAATGACTCTTGTGCCAAAGAGAATCCTGTGTGGATCCAGAGAAGTTTGAGAAGGTTCTTTCTCAGACTTCCACCTTTTCAGCAGTTGCTGTAAGAGGAGTACTCTTAATTCCACAGAAAACTGAAGATAGATCTACCATATGACCTGCCCATCCCACTTCTGGGAATATATTCAAATGAGATGAAATCTGCTTATTGAAAGAGGCATCTGTAACCCTACATTTACAACAGCTCAAACCACAATAGTAGACATGGAAACAACCCACATGCCATCAACAGATAAATAGATATAGGAAATGGGGTGCATTTACTCCATGGCATGTTATTTGCAACAAAACGGACCCGGTTGTAAACCATTATTCTTAGTGAAATTAGCCAGTCCCAAAAAGGCAAATATCATATGTTCTCTTTGCTATATGACAACTGATACACAATCATACACACACAACTACAAATTCTACTGGGGAGATTAGCATACTGGGAAACAACAGATGTATACAGCATCTTTAGTCTTGAAAAGTAACATAAATCCTGATATTTTAAATTATATTTCTACATTTATTTTACTATGTTATTTTATTTCTTTTCCTACACTTCTAATGTCATGATATATTTATATATGAAAAAAGTAAGCCTGTAATAGTGAAATGATTGATTATGGCATTATAATAACCTGGGGATACACCAAGAGGAGGCTATAGGGAAGAAAAACAGGGAGAAGAAAGGAAAAGGATGAGCCCTATTCATCTAAATCCATTTCAAGGGAAAAAATACATACATGATTATATGTTGTTGGTGTTTTTTTTTTAAAAAGAGGGGCTCTCCAAGATTCCACGAATTTGGTTAGAACATCCAGCCTTTTCCTGAACTGTTTTATGGTGATTAGCTTATATAAAACTCATTTTGATAATAGAATAAATCCTAAGAACTGCATTCCAACTTTGCTAAAATGAATCTAAGTCACTTAGGAAACATGTGAAGAATGAAGTCAGAAATGATGTAATTTTTTTCAAAGTTTTAGTCCTTTCTTTATTTACTTGATATGCATACAGAGTGGGTGGGAGTTACAGAGAAAGAGATACCTCTCATCCATGGGTTCACTCTCCCAAATCCCACAACATCTGGGACTGAGTCAGGATGAAATCAGAAGCCAGGAACTTAATCCAGATCATCTATGGGAGTAGCAGGGACCCAAGTGCCGACTCGAGTCGTCATCTGCTGCCTCCCAGGCCACACGTAAGCAGGAAGCTAGAATCTACAGCAGAGCCAGGGCACACCTATAATGGGATGCAGATTTCTAAGTCGTGTGCTAGGTACTGCACTAACACCTTTCCTGGTATACCTCCCTCTCAGTACATATGGGCCTTTGTAAAAACACAAGAATCACAATATTTCATCATAAAATCGAAAAATGCACATTTTACTTCTTTCTAATAGAGAAGACTATTTTTAAGATATTGCCTTTTGGGCCCAGCGCGATAGTGCAGTGGTTAGGGTCCTCGCCTTGCACGACTGGGATCCCATATGGGTGCTGGTTCTATCCCGGCAGCTCTACTTCCCATGCAGCTCCCTGCCTGTGGCCTGGGAAAGCAGTCGAGGACGGCCCAAAGCTTTGGGACCCTGCACTCGCGTGGGAGACCCATAAGAGGCTCCTGGCTTCGGATCGGCATAGTATCGGCCCGTTGTGCTCACTTGAGGAGTGAGTCATCGGACGGAAGATCTTCCTCTCTGTCTCTCCTCTCTGTATATCCGCCTTTCCAATAAAAATTAAAAAAAATAAATCTTTAAAAAATAAATAAATAAAACGATATTGCCTCTAAAGCTAACATTTTGAAAGAACAAAATGTAACTTAATCAATATATACAATGTTGATGTTTTGGATGATTTAATTACTTTAACTCTAGAAGATGTGTCTTTAAAAAATATTTCCAGGCAAGTTTATTTTTTTTTTTTAAATTTCAACCCTGCAAATAACTCTTTGAAAATGTACTTACTGAAGTATTAAGGAAGAAGTGACACCTTAAAAAGACTAATCAACATCAATTCTGAAGTAATCGTATAGTGTTAATTGTCTCAGGTTGCTACCACACTTCTTATCCTAAAGTATGTTTGAGTAAAAAAAAAAAAAGCCTTTTGTTTTTATTTTTGTTTGAAAAGCAGAGTCACAGAGGGAGACAGAAAAAAAAAAAAAAGACAGACAGAAAGTGATCTTAAATCTGTTGGTTTGTTCCCGGAATTCCCATACAGTTAGGGATGAGCTAATCCTAAACCAGAAGTCAAGAATTCAATCTGGGTTGCTCAAGTGGGTGCCTGTTAGATGAAAGCTGAAATCGGAGTTGAGTTCAGATTGAAACCTAGGAATTCTGAAAGAAGATGTGGGTGTTCAAAATGCCATCTTAAGCATTCTGCCAAACATTTGCCCCATATGCTTCATCTTTCATCATGCATTCCATGGTTTCATTTTGCTGTTTGTTTATGTTTATGTACTTGAAAGAGTTTTCCATCTGCCAGTTCACTCCCTAACTCTACACATGAGCCAGTGCTGGGTCAGGCCAAAACCAGGAGTCCAGAACTCCACCCAAGTCTTCCATGTGAGTAGCACAGAACCTATGTACTTGGATCATCATTTGCTGTTACCAAAACACATTAACAGGAAGCTGGACTGGAAGCAGAACAAACAGAACTTCAACTAGAATTCCAATATGGGATGTGGGTATCCGAAGTAGAGGCTTAACTTGTTACACCACAGCACTCAAGCTGCTTCTGCTTTTCATTGTTCATTTTACATAATCTATTATTTATTTATTTATTTTTGATTATGTTTACATAGTTGATTAGGGTGGGAAGGGCCAAGGACTAGAGGAAAGTGAGTGAGACCATTGTTTTCAGATTTTCCCTTTCTTCTTCCTGTATCTAGGGGAAGGAGGGAGATGAAAGAAAAATCTGCACCCTGCTTCCCAACCAGCCCCAATACCCAAGGATGAGGAACGGCCATCTGATGTCATCCCAGGGTCCCCGATGTGTAGCATGCTCCTATGGTTTCACTCAAGTGGTTTCAATAGTTTTGAAATGCTGTCACTCCAAGGATGAAGAAATTCTTCCAAGGTCCATTAACTGACACAGTCCATCCCATAGTCTCTATTCACCCACATATTTGTAACCAACACTTGGCTGGAGTAGTTAACCAATTTGTTCTGCTCTACTTCCTTCACTATAGTACCAGATGTTATCTGCAGGCCCCAATGGACTGCCATTTCATGATGTCATTCTATAGGCTCTGGGATTTCTGGATTTGGGATTGATGTTGTGGCACAGAGAAGAAGGCTGGGGCATAGTACCTCTAGTTGCCAAATCACTCTGGCATGCTTTATCCTGATTGTCTTTTAACCCAATTATCATTTTGAGTTCTGGACCTACTAGATACTGGTGTCATTCCACATTACCGAACACTCTCATTTGATTCATGAGCCTGCCTTGTGTAGTTCTCTGTCCTCTTTTCCAGCTGTAATTCATTCTCTCTCTCTCTCTCTCTCTCTCTCTCTTCATCCTTGCTATAGTTCCTTGAGAGTCAACCTGATTTTCCAGTTTTGTCCCAAGGCCATATTAGTCCCAATCAAAAACTTCATCTGAGTCCCACAGTGTTCTATGAATTACCCTCCTGCAGCCTACAATAACTTACTTGACGTTTTTATTTAAACATCTTAAAGACAGCTCAAATGTCCCAAACCCACAGTAACATGCAGTATTATAAACATCCAGGCAACTCACCATTCATGCAATTTATGGAATGACACTTCTAGCCACACACTTTATAGAAATGACCCCCTCAACTCATTGCCCACAAAGCTTAAGGAATCATCTGGTTCTCTCTCTATCACCCTCAATACTCAGTTCACCATCAAGCCTTAATAATCAATCATTGAAATGCCTACCCTTACACGGTAAAATTCTCTCTTTTTCTATCCCTGCTTTCTGGGGCTAAGTGGCTACAATTGCGTCTGCTCTGAAGCAGAGCAGTGGACTCCACTTGACTGTATTTGGTCCACTTGATTATACCTCAGAGTAGGTATAAATTCCTCTACTGGTTAGTGTTCTCTTCCATTCAGAAGCCACCATGAGCATTTCAGGCCCCACCAAGGCCATTACAAAACTTCCTGCCACTCTTACATTGATTCACATTCCCTTTCTTCTCTCTTTCACCTCGTTAACCCTTTGCATCCCTTCACTCCCCCAACCCCACCTCACAAGGAAGACATCCTCAGCAAGTCCACAGCAGATCAGAATGCCCCATGGGACAACATCATGCACCTCTCCTTTTCAGCATTATCTCTGTTGTTACGTTACCCTTCTGTGGGCAATGGTTCAACAAAGGCCATCTCCTCCACTACAGTGGCAGTTCTGAGATGACGAGGACCTGATTGTTTTCCTCACTATTGAATCACTGGCGCCTGGCACTGTGCCCAACACTTCACAGGTGCTCAGTAATTATGTGCTGACAGCACTTTTGACAGAATAGACTAATATTAATGAGAAAACTGGCAATGTATTATCGGCAAAACCACCAACAGCAGCATGCAAACTACAAAGAGCACTTTCCTAATTTTTATCTTGAAATGAGAGCAGGAGTCACAACAGGCCAACCAGGTGTAGTCCAAGAGTCATCACTGATGGTTAGCATTCGAGATTGGGTCCCTGAAAATGCAGATAGAGATAGCAGTGATGAAAAGCATGGCCTATATTTCCATTATCTCCATGCATTGATGGAGTGGGTGTTCATAATGGGAAAAAGGGCTAACTTTTGCTAATGAAATGGGAACAACCATTAGCTCCCTGAGCCTTCTGCTTCACCTTGGGAAAATCCTACTGATAACTAGCAAAAGCTTACTGCTGGGCAACAGAGAATGAAGTCATTGTACATAATTGTGGTGACCACATGATTTCACTGTAGAGTAGATGTAACTGTCTTCATAGTAGAAAGGAGGATACTAGGATTGAAAGCAACAAATGATGTTCCTGTTCTCGCATTGTGGCAAAGAGTGCTGGGCTACTGCCTGCAATGCTAGCATTCCATACAAGCTCTTGTTTGAGTTCCAGCTATTCTGTGTCCAGTCCAGCTTCTAATCTGAATGTAAACAAGGAAAAGCTTGGGTGTATGGGCCCCAGCACCAATGTGGGAGCATCAAATAGAGCTCTGGGATTCTGGCTTCAGCTTGGCTCAGCCTGGACATAATGGCCATTAGGAGAGTAAATCAGAGGATGGAAGAGCTCTCTTTTTATCCACCTTTACTTCTCTCTTTCTTCATATCTATGTATAACTCTGAAATGCAGGCGAATGAATAAATCTTTACGAAATAATGACTAATGTCCCCAAGACACAACAACTAATAGATCAAAGACCCACTACTCAACGGTAGGCCTAGCTTGTTCCAAAACTATTGCATCTGGTGATGGTATCAGCTGTTACTGCTGGAAAAAAGAAAAGAAGCTTAGGGCCCAGCAGCGTGCCCTAGTGACTAAAGTCCTCGCCTTGAACACGCTGGGATCCCATATGGGCGACGGTTCTATCCTGGCAGCCCCACTTCCCATCCAGCTCCCTGCTTGTGGCCTGGAAAGGCAGTCGAGGACGGCCCAAAGCTTTGGGACCCTGCACCAATGTGGGAGACCTAGAAGAGGTTCCGGGCTCCTGGCTTCGCATTGGCTCAGCACTGGCCGTTGAGATCACTTGGGGAGTGAATCATCGGATGGAAGATCTTCCTCTCTGTCTCTCCTCCTCTCTGCATATCTGACTTTGTAATAAAAATAAATAAATAAATCTTTAAAAAAAAAGAAAGAAAAGAAGCTTAGTGGCTGAGGAGGTAGGTGGCTGGTGAATAAAGGCAGCATTTAACATTATTGGCTACCAAGGAGGGACAGAGCCGTAAGAAACAGAACAATATCACAGAAGTCAGACACAACATTAATAGCACTTGATACCAATACTAAAATCTCCAGCCCAGAGAACTCTCTGGCAGGAACAACCAAATGGATCTGAAGACTGTTTTTGATGCTGCTAAGCCTAAGCCAACATACTGAGCTTTTTTTATACTGTGGAATTGTCCTATGATTTCCTTCACTACACAGGCAGCCAGAGAAACCCTGGTAAATGTAAAGCAAAATTGGAACTGTGGTATTTTAGGAATATCTGATATGAAAAAAAAAAACCCACATTCAGATAAACTACTGAAATACTTTCAATTGTCAACCTGCAGAAGTTTTAAGGGTTTCTCTTGGTTATTGTGTTTGGGAATCAAAAACAATAGTAAAGGCTGTCTAGAAATCAATGTTTCTTAAAAGAACCTGAGAAATGGAGATAGTTCATGTGAACTTAGAAGTCAAGCAGGAAAATGGTTTCCTGAAACCAATTAAGCTGTCAATCTTGGAATCACGTGAGGCAGGGAGTCTGGAGGTAACCAGGAGGAGGAGCTATCTAGAGAGGAGGAACCATGGGTGTAATGCACAGGTGCCAAGGCAGAAAAGAAAACCAGTGAGGCTAATGCATGGATAAGGAAAAAGGATGCAGGAAAAAGGCGAGGAGATGGAGTCAGAAAGCAAGGGGATGATGGAAGGTGCAAGGGGTGCTGGCGCTTGCAGTGAATTGATTGGATTTTGAGTAAGGAAATAACATCGCTCTGGCTTAAAAAGGGTCATTCTGGCTGCTACACTGCAGAGAAGCTGAGAGGCAAAGCAGAGCACTGGGGAATCTGCTGGCATAATTTAAGTGACAAATGATTAAAAGAGGGCACTGGAAAGGGTTAGTTTCTGGGAGTATTCCTAATGTCAGGCCAGTGGCCTTTCCAACAGCTTTACTGTGAAATGTGAGAAGCAACAGCCAACATGAGATTTGGGGCCTGATACTTCAAAACGAAGAAACTCTAGATAAAGCAGTTTGGAGAAAAAATAAAAACAAGTATGGGGAACTTTGCTATTAAATTATGTGTCAAAGTCAGTTCACATGATTGTTTTGACTTTTTTTAAAAAACCACCTTCCTTGTAGTGTAAGTTCTTTTCCAATAATTCATTAACTGAGGTTATCTTAGAGAAATAAATGGCAAGACAAAATGTTAAAATGCCTGACTAAAATTGTACTTCTTAATTTTTTATCTATAGTTGCTGAATAGGTTAATTTGTTACAACATCTTAATTGTATTTCTGACAACATTAGACTTAATTTGCCTAGAATTACCTTGTTTCTGGTCCAAGTTCACCTGTAAAAAGTGCAGTGACATCAAACAGCAGGCACTTATCTTAGAGTAATTTTCTTAAAGGAACCAGATGAACTGGGAAAATGTCTAATAAATGATGGGATAGATTAATGAAATCCATCTCCCATGACAGAGCTAAATTCAAGAAGCACGTTCAAACACATCTTGAAAGGCATTAATCTCTCATGGAATTTATTTCTCCTCAGGAGAAAGCTACAGGGAAGAAATGAAGGTAGAAAAGGTTTTATTCATGGCTAGATTTTCAAGTAACACCTAATGTCACTCCATGATGTGAAATGCTGAGTTTCTGTTTTGTCACTCTTGAATTTGTATGAGTGTGCTTCGTTCTCTTATTTATTCGGCACACTTTGGCCAATGAACTTCTCTATGTGGTCATTATCGAGAATATCCACTTAGAAATACACATTAGATTCAGCAGCTGTGCCCAGGACAATCACTGCCTATAATTTGGCCAGATGGCCAGAAGGATTGTTTTGGCAGGATGGCCAAATGCTAAACACCTTATGAGGCTGCAGCCTCCAAATTAACTGATAATAAATGCAGTTTCATAGTGAATTTTTCTTTGAGGAAAGACACAGAAACAAAGGTGCAGACAGCAGAGTGATCCATCTGCTGGGCTCACTCTCCACATGCCTGCAACAGCTACGACAAAGCTGTGATCTGGAAACTCAATCCAGATCGCGCACATGGATGGCAGGAATCCAATTACTTAAACCATCATCTACTGATGCACCAGTGCACAGTAGCAGCAAACTGGAATCAGAAGTGGAGGTAGGACTCAAACCTAGGCATCTTCAGCATGTAAGCATCCCAAGCGGCATCTTAACCATGTAGAATGGCTGTTCTTTAAATTACAAGCAATAAAGCACAACCTAGATCACGTTTGTAGATATCTATAATCCATTTATACTTTCAAAAAATGTCTAATGATAGTTTCTTTTTCTTCTTATTTATGCACCAGGATTTGAAAAATTAGCTATCACTGCAAAATGCCTAACATTTACACAAAGTAACTTGAGCTCATTATTAAAAAAAAAAAATTAGGAACAAACTACAATTTCAAACGCTGGCCCCTCTGTTCATAAATCCCATCTAAATACCTATACTATTATGTAGTAGTTCACAACTGATCTGTTAACCAATGACTTGTAAGAGTTTATCCACAGCAGAAATTGAATTCTTCAGCTGGTTTACATAATTCCATAAAATCACTAACAATGCTCTAAATCTAAAATGGTATATAGTTAAAAGCATGTGATTTTATCTCATGAAGAAATGTACATTTTAAAATCAATCCAACTACTATGCAGACAATATAATGAGAATATTTGTAAGAATGCTTTCTGCAGTAATCCACTTGAAAAACTGAACACAAATTTAAGTGGAAGCCTCTGTTCTACCAGTGAAGATGTTAATCATACATCATGATTTCTATCCACACAAGGCATCTAGTTTGTAAAAACAAACAAAAAAATGCCCATATTTTTTACATGTCCACTGAGAATCTGAAGAGCCAAGTGATCTCAAACTGATTTAACTTGTTGGTTTCTGTTGTGTGTGGATGCAGGAAAGCTGAGGTTCAGATCTAGGTGGCACAGCAGGTGCCTGAAGACCAGGACCTAGGAAGCATAGTGGAACAGGTCATCATGCTCTATGCAGTGAATCACAAGTTAGATCTATCATCAGAATAATCCAAGAAAGGGTTTTTCTTTTTTTTTTGTTTTTCACACAAGAACGGCTCAACAATGATGATTCTAATACAGCACTTACAAAGGATCAAGAAATCTATACCTTTAAACACAATTCCAGGTCAGTCTGAGGAACAGAATGGTTTGCAAACGACTAGATTGGACTGATCTATAGAATGATGGAAAACACAGGATTGTCCAGAGCTAGGTCCTAGAATGACCAACCAAAAACAGGAGCAAAAGACTTTTGATTGGTTCTTGCTAACTCATGAGCACACTATGAAAAAAGCAAGATTCTTCACATTATTCTGATTTATACAAGAGAAATTCTGAAGCTTGAAACCAGAATTCTGAAATGAACTTTATTCCATGATTCCATGCAAACTGGAGACTTAAGGAATCTGACTCCACCTAACTTTGCTTTCCCAATCACACATACCTTGACCTCAAATTCTCCAACTGTAATGGAGGGACTTCCACCACTACTCTGGGACCAAGCAAGTATAGGTACAAGCTACTTTAATAGAAGACATTATTTTAGTATATGTGCTGCCAAAACAAGCACAAGAAAAGGCATTATTAACTCTGAAGTTACCCTTTGGAAGCTTCAAAGCTGCACCAAGAAGTCAGCTGCAGTCGTCTGATAATCAACATTAGCAGAGCCTACAGAAACCAAAAGTTGACAACTCTGAAAGAAGAGGAATTTTTCATAAAACACTATAGATGACACCGAGATTCACAAAAGAAAATTTCAACCAAAAAAAAAGTCTATTTGAATGAGGTATAGAAAACCCTAAGGGCTGTATATGAGTTTTTCAAATAACATTTAATCAATTAGGAGCACCAGTTATATGTGATATTAAATAGCTCCAAGAAATGATAAACAGCTTTGAGCTAAAGCTATAGAAGATAAGCTATGTCCAAATTAAATCAGATTGCAGGTAATTAATGTTTTTGTAGAAGAAAAAGCAAAATTTTGATGTCCTGTTTCTTCTGGCTTTGAATTCTCAAAGAAACGAATCAGCCCTATCAGCTCAAGGCCATCAAGCTCAGACAGAGTAGTGAATCTGCTCAGAGCCCCCCCGGGTTATCTGATGACATCCACACTACTGCCTATCCCAAGGACAGAGTAGATGAAGAAGCAAGTCGAAGCAAGACTGCAGATATAAACCTCTTTGAGTCAGATACCTACTCCAATTATTAACCTAACTTTCAAAATAACCACAGATGTCACTTGGGAAGTCAATGAAAATTAAACAATATCATCACATGTAAAGAAGGTTTTCCCTGAGTAATAAGATTACATAACATTGTTTATCTCTAAGTTAGAGGCAGATTAGCAAGATACCATCTTGGCTATCATATTTTCATCTTAGAGTCTATACCTCCTGCATTTACTATCAACTATATAAGTCTTATACAAATCATTTTCTTTTCTGGAGTCATAAAGAAATGAATGAAGAATGTTCTGTTAATTGTTCCCTGACAAACAATGGCAAATTTATCATTAACAATTGACTGGTGTTTCTTATCATAGGTATTTAAATTGAACAACCACCCAAAACACATGAATTATACAGCTGCAACATATTTCTTTTTTGTTTTAAAGATTTATTTATTTTATTGGAAAGGCAGATGTACAGAGAGGAGGAGAGACAGAGAGCAAGATCTTCCATCTGTTGATTCACTCCCCACGGGGCCACAACGGACTTGCTGTGTCGACCCAAAGCCAGGAGCCAGGAGTCAGGAGCCAGGAGCCAGGAGCCAGGAGCCAGGAGCCAGGAATGGCTTTCCACGTCTCCCACTTGGGTGCAGGGTCCCAAGGCTTTGGGCCGTCCTCGACTGCTTTCCCAGGTCACAAGCAGGGAGCTGGATGGCAACTGGAGCGCCGAGATTAGAACCGGTGGCCATATGGGATCCAGGTGCATTCAAGGCAAGGACTTTAACCATTACGCTATCGCACTGGATCATTGCAACATATTTCTTAAAACCACTTAAATAAATACATTCGCTTAGCACAAGAAATAGTCCTTTGTTTAAGAAGGTATTTTTTAATTCACTAAATCAGAAAGTAGAACTTAGCCAGGAGTAAGAGTTTCTAAAATTTATTCACAATGACCTTCTGTTCATCCCTACCACAGAAGCCCAGTGAGGTGGGCTGCACACAGTTCCCACTCCTGTCTAAGCCCGGGAGGTAGGGGAAGGCGTGATTTTTGTAGAATGTCAAGGCACATTTACTTTGTACACTCCAGTGTCATCAGAAGCTCAGATGGGGTTTAAGATGCAGAAAAATTACTGTGCCACTTTTGAAGGCAGGTTACAGAGAAGTATCAAGGAAAGGGGGAAGGTAAAAGTGCAGAGAAAAAAAGAAGGATTTTACTGGAAACTACTCTCATTGGGAAGAGAATAATCTTACCTGACTTGAAAGAGTTTCAGCAGTTTTACTTTTGACCCTGGTGAACTTTTGACCTTTTCATAAAATTCACATGATTCATCAGGAAGGGAATCCCCTAGCTGTCTTGAAGGATGTAGGCAACTAGCAATTGACCTTGTAGTAAGGCAAAGAAATCTGACATCTTCAGGTATTCAGTGATGCTATTATTAATCACACAAGGGACGAAGTGGGCAGCTCTGTGTTTTTCACACAATGGATCCCCTAAAGGGAAGATCTGCCTGGACAGAAGGAAAATGGCCTTCCATCCTTTTCCCTGTGGCCAGGCTGAAGCTGCATGAGCTACAGAATCGAGGAGCCAGTGGCATCCAAAAGGGAGAGACACCACTAGCTGAAAGCATGCATCCCTCTCCCAGAAACAAGCCCACCCAAGCAGCACTCAGCACCTCTCAAATGTCCAAAATACGAAGGTGCCAGCTCCTCTGTGAGGCTATGAAACCCTGGAATGAGATATTTTATCAAGTCCATTAAATGAAATTCGATGTCACCACCATTTCAAGGATGGCAAGGGAAGGGAGGAAAGGAGAGCCAAAGGAAGGAATGAATAAACATTAAGCTTTTTACTATATGCCATGAATTGTCTCGGTATCTCTATGAATATCTCATCATCATGGGATAGCCCTATACAATGATTTGGGTATGTCTTGCAATCCATGTGTTGGAAATTTAAACCCCCAAGTCACACTGATGGGATTTAGAGATGGGGCTTCAGGTCATGAAGGCGAGACCCCTGTGGTTGCATTAGTGGCCTTCTAGGACAGAGCCAGGCTGGTGAACTTGCTTTATGTCACCACATGCTGCCTTTTGCAGTGTTCTGATGCAGCAAAAAGGCCCTCACCAGACATCAGCACTGTGTTCTTAGACCTTGTAGCCTGTGGATCTGTAAACTAAATAAACCACTATTACTTATGAATTGTCCAGTTTGTGGTATCAACCGTAGCTACAGAAAATGGATGAAGACACCCTCTGATAAGGGAATAGAATTCTCATTTCATAGATGAGGAAAATGAGTCCTAGAGAGAACATGTCACTGGACAATTAATCCTAGAACTAAGAAACATCCAATATAAATCGTACTGACATCCATCACCAAGGCTCCTGCTTTTCGGGTCGTAGCATGCTACCCTGCACTTTGAGCTGTAGAACTAACAATCATAAATAATGAGGTTTTTTAGCAAAGATTTCAAAAGAGGTACCAGAACATTTGTCATAAACCATTGCAAAATGCCTCCTCCTCTGCACTTACTGTCTATGCTGTTAACATCAAATATATTCCCACTGAAGCAATCAACCAGGGCAGGATACTTGTTCCATCAATCCCTTGTACACTAGACCAGTTAAACTGTCAGAGGTGGGAAAGGCAGTCCTGCTCCTCAGTAACTGAAACTGGCTCATTTGGTATGGAAAGTTAAATATATTATGCCTCAAATAAACATACAGGGAAGGTTGTCAAGAGTCTATGAAAACTGCCAAGGATTTTCCTTCTGCTTTTAAAAATCAGCTTACCAGGTCTGTGATTTCAATCTTGCAAAGGAGAAAGCTGTTTTAGGCAAATTTACAGCCTTCAACACTTTTGCCATATGCAGAACGAATCACTCCAAGTTTGCAAAACTGTTATTTTTTTGTATAGTCCTTTAAAAAATCTCACCAAAATTTATAATATCATATGTCTAAATCAAGTAAAATTAAACACGTTAATGTATTGCAATGTGTATGTGAAATAAGGTAAAGGAAGGTGAAATGAGAAGGAAGAAAGTGCACCTCTTAGCTAAACAGCTTGGCAAGCAGGGTCAAGGAATGGAGGGCCTGGTTAGAAATGCCATGACAGGAACACAGTGAGCAAGACCAGTTCCAGCTACTGCTTTCAAACAAGATTGTACAGGAGGTTTTCCAAAGTTCTGCAAATTAGAAGAAACCCTGAAATCATGAGAACCAGAGGAAGCAGAGACAGAGTCAAGTCTAGCTCCACTGTCACCAAAATCCCTACTTAATGTGAAAGACAGGCCCTTTATATCACCTTTTCATAATATTTTCCATTACTTGTCTAATATGTCTGTGAGGGCATATCATCATACTTAGGCTTATGCTGCTCTTGATTGCAATTAAATCCTTCCAAACTTACAGTCAATTTCTGCTATGTCATGTGTCCCTAGTGATAGACTCTATTTCTGACATTTTCTGTTTTATCTCATCGTGTGCCCATCCTTCTAATAACTCTCCAAACCTTTGGCTGCAGATCTAGTATCTGATCCAAGTAAAACTCTTTCTTGCTTGTCACATTTCTTTAATATCTCTACTCAAATAACAAAGATATTGACCCAAAAATTAAGATGGGATTCTATTCCAAGGAACTGGAATTGCCTCATCTGACATGGAAGTGATTGGGAGACAGTACATTTATCTATCACCAAAGGCTCCCTCTGGTTCTGACTACAGGTACTCAAATGGTGATCAAATAGTTCACATTTCTCTCTACCTGCCCCACAGTTGTGATCTGACACTAATCAAAAATATAACTCCCATTAAAAAAAAAATCTTAGGGGGCAAGAGCCTCATGCCTTCTAAATCTCTGACTCTTCTGGTAGGAAATGATTGCATCTTTCAAATTTGCCAGAATCTCTTTTCCCATTTATTTATATAAGAGAGAGTATGAGACCTCTTTAAGATTCCATGGTTCACTTCTCAAAGGCCTACAACATCTAGAACTGAGACAGCTGAAGCCAGGAACCAGGGACTCAGACCAGATATCCCACATAAGCAGCAGGGACCTATCTGCTTGAGACATCACCCGCTCCTTCCGGGGCAATGCATTAGTAGGAAACTGGAACTGAGAGATGACTGGAGACTCAAATCAAAACATTAAGATATGGGCTGTAGGAATATTAACCAGCAATTTTAATTACTCAAACATCCGGCTCTCTTATCCCATTTTAACAAAAGTGGTGTATATATTCATTACAGTTAATTTAAAAAACATCTATGTAAACTTTACCCACAGAAAACTGAAATCATGAGATAAAGTTACGTGCCAGCCACTGAAAATTTAAAATACAGCTATATTATAATAATTCATGACTAACCACAGTGTTCTAAATTCTGCCTAGAGTACATACCGGTGGACTCATCCCTGCCACCATTTTCAATCCTTCACAAGAATCAGTACCTCATTCTTCGGATTCGTTCTATATCCACAACTCCTCCCCAGGTCTCCCTCGCCCCTATGTCCTCTTCCAAACTCTCCTCCTGCCCCAGTTCCAATTTCTCCATTTTGGAGATCATATTTCTTCCCTTCAACCACAGAGTTACCTCATCAATATTAGAAACCATTAGCATTGTCTTGCCAACTCACATGTCCAATGAACTCTGCCAGAACTTTCATCTTCCAATTGGTAAAAGGATCTTTATTTGATATAATCAGGCCCAGCCATCACTAACAGACCCAGTCTAGCACTAACCCCAATCCACATGAGAGTATTTTTATTTCTTTCTCTGTGTGTTTCTGTGATCTTTTATATTTCTCTTGTAGCACTTAACAAAAAGCTGTCTTAACATCACAACCATGCACCTCCATTAGGTGACAAGCAGAGAAGAAAGGATGAGTGAGAAAGCAGCTGAGGTTTAAAGTATTTTCTCATTGGTTCAGTACAACATCGCACACTCTTGGATTCTTTATCTGCAAAATGAAATTGATACCCCTTTATGGAGATATTATGAAGACAACATGAAAAGTAATTTGGAGTCAGAAGCAGCTTTAAAAGTGACACCACCTTTGGGAGGTTGGGTGTGGCTTCTCTCCTTGTCTCCTTGCTTCTCCCAGATACAGGAAGGAAAAAAAAAAAAAGAGAATGTGGAAATGGCGATCTAACCCACCTTCCTATAGCCCTTAACCCTAATTACCTTAATCAACTATATAAAAATCATCAAAAATAAAAAATGCTTAAAAAGTGACACCATCACGAGCATTGTTTGCTCTGAATTTTGAGAGCAGAACCAGCCTCCACAGCCCTCAGCAGGACTTTGCTATAACAGCAAAGTGATGAACATGTGCTTGGCGTTTCCTAAGGGGCAGTATAAGTCACTGAAAGGACAACTGGAATATCCTTATGTTAGAATAAGAGAACAATTACAAATAACTGTTCAAATCGTTTTTTTTCTTTTTTTCTTCTTAAAGTACACCTTTATGAATCCTCTGAGGAGATACCAAAAATGAGTAATATTCCTTTCCAACCACTTTGTCTATTGACAGCCACTGACATTTCAGCAGCTTTAGTAGAACACATGAGTAAGGGAGAGCCTTACTTGATGCTTTAAAGGATCAAATGGCATTTTCTATGACAAGATGTTAAAACTGAATGTCCCTTTGGGTACCCCTTTTCTTTTCCTTCTCAAAAAAATTTAATTAAGAAGCAGAGAAACAGTTACTGATAAGAAAGCACTTTCATCTAGTGGTCCGCTCCTCAAATGCTCTAAGTGGCTGGCAATGTGCTGGGACCAATGCTAGGAGCCAGAACTCATTCCAGGTGTCCCACACAGGTTATAGGAGTCCAACTGCTGAGACATTGTTTGCTGCCTTTCATAGTCAGCAAACAATGGCAAACATGGGCCGCTCTGAGCTTGGAGTTTAACTGTGACAGTACTCTGCCAGTACAGAGTCCGTATTTCACATCACTCTCCCTCGCATGTCTCCTCCAACCCTTACATGCCTGCACATACCTGAAACATGTCAGAAAGAGAGAGAGAAAAAAAGATTTGGTCCCAGAAAGGGCTTCCCTATCCACTGGCTCCAAGTCTGCCCACAAAGTTTAAGTCTTCAATCATTCAACTATAAACTGAAAGTAATGTCTAGACCTCACAGACTGTGAAAAGGATTTAAAAAGAAGCATATGAAAAGTGGTTGGTGAACTATAAAATGTTGTCATCATTATTTATCTCCCACTCTTCTGTAAGTTGGGAAAATCTCATGCTTGGCTTAGGCATTATTGACTTTCCTCACATTATTGCACGGCATATAACACAGCTTTAAAAGCTAAATGATGGGCCCAGCACGATAGCGTAGTGGTTAAAGTCCTTGCCTTGCACACACCGGGATCCCATATGGGTGCCTGTTCTAATCCCTGTGGCCCCACTTCCTATCCAGCTCCCTGCCTGTGGCCTGGGAAAGCAGTTGAGAATGGTCCAAAGCCTTGGGACCCTGCACCTGTGTGGGAGATCCAGAGGAAGCTCCTGGCTCCTGGTTTCGGATTGGCTCAGCTTCAGCCGTTTGCAGCCACTTGAGGAGTGAACCATTGGATGGAAGATCTTCCTCTCTGTCTCTCTTCCTCTCCGTATATCTGCCTTTCCAATAAAAACAAATAAATTAAAAAAAAAAAAAAACTAAATGACGAGTCCGGCACAATATCCTCAGCTTGCACTCACTGGGATCCCATATGGACACTGGTTTGTGTCCCAGCTGCTCCACTCCCCTTCCAGCTCCTTGCCTATGGCTTGGGAAAGCAGTAGAGAATGAGACCTTGAACCCATGTGAAAGACCAGGACGAAGCTCCAGGTTCCTGGCTTCAGATCAGCTTAGCTCCAGTTGTTGTGGCCACTTGGGGAGTAAAGCAGGGGATGGAAGATCTTTTGCCCTGTATCTCCTTCTCTCTGTAAATCTTCCTTTTGAATAAAAAGAAATAAATAAGTATTTTTGAAAACAAAAACTAAATGACAATAATTTGATATCTGTCCCTGGCTCATTTAAGAACAGGTAGCAAAGATGGCCAAATATCAAAGAAAAATAAAATGGATTGTTGGACACTAATAGCTCTTTACAGGGTCATTTCTGTCGGTGGTGAAGGTATGAAATTGGTGCAAATTGTAATTACTGGCCTTGCTGCCTTCGAGTGCTGGTTTATAAGTTCACCCACAAGGCTCTTGAAGTCTCAAAAGAAAGCTGACATTCAGGTATCAGGTGCTCCCATGAGACTGAAACCTTGACTTGTTTCCAGAGCCTCATCAGTGTCCCAAGAAGGGAGCTGGTCCTTGAAAAAACAAAACCTTACAATTCTCAGGTTCTGGAACAATCAGCCATGGCACATATGTTATTATCTATCTATCAACATATGGATGTAGACGTATCTCTCAAAAGTCTATGAGAGACTTGACAAAACATCAAATCTTTTCAGATATGGAGAGTCAGATGCAGAAAACTGCACTTAAATAATAATTCTACAGATGCTGAAGTGTTAGTAAAAATCTATGTCATGGATGCTATCTTGTTATGCTAGGAATGCAAAAATAGATACTTCCATTCTGGTCACTTAACAACACATCATTCTCCTTTGGGGAATCACACACAGCTTTCTGCTTTTAACCCTAAGGACGGTCATGCCTAACTAGAACTGGAAATCAAGAGGAAGAAGAGATTTAAATTACAATCAGCTGTCATGATATCACCAAAATGAGAGTAAGTGATGAATCAAGACAATCCATTGAACAAAATCACCTGACCAATCCTTTCCAAAACCATATGGAGCAATTACATCTTTTCTTGAAGTTTAATGAGAGCTGCATACATTAATGAATGTCAAATTACTACCAAGACCCTCAGCGCACATTTTATTGCAAAAATCAAGCAAACAACAGCATCTCTTAAGAAAACAGGTCTTCAATAGACATCCCAAGCCTGATGTTTAAGCCAGTCTCCTTGGCAACCAAGGAACACTGTACGTCCAGGGCCGGGGATAAGGTGAAGAAGCGGGAGCAACTCGGGTTTGTAGCAGAAGTAACCAGGGAAGTAAGTGCTTCTGCTCGAGGACGCTGCCAGAGGCTGCCACCCCCTGGAATTTCAACTCTGGGTCTCGCTCCCCACCCCTGGCGTACCAGATCCCCTTGGGTCTGCAGGCACCAACCCCGGACGAGTTACGATGAGAGACTGGCTTACCCGCTGGGGTGAGTGACCTGCTGGGTTATCATGCACCCGAAGCGTCAGCACCAGCACCGAGCTCTCCCTGATGCACAATGGCTCTGCTTCGCCCCACACCACGCTGAGGCTAAGAGAAACTGCAGTAGCTTCGCTCTGCCGGTTCGGGGATGCAGTAGTGGAGAGAGAAGGAGAGCGCGCGCCCTTGCGCGCCCCCGGACTCCCGGGCGGACACAGGGATACCTAGTAAATAGAAAGCGTCCGCCCACGCTGTAGGTGGCACGGAGGGCTGGCGAGGCACCGGGCGGCCGCTGCTACCTGGAGACACAGCTACCCTGGTCTCGGGTCAAGTTCGGACGACCCGGCGGCTCCGCCCCTCGCGCCTCGAGCGCGCCTTTCCCGCTCCCCGGGGAGTCGGCGCGCGCGCTCCCCTGCCCGCACCACCCCGCCCCCGCCGCCGGCGGCCCGCGCGCGCGCCCGCTCTCCCCGGAAGTCCCGCTCCTCCGAGCAGTCCCCCTTTCCTCCCCAGCACCTGCGCTGCCGGCCGCTGGGTCACGTGCGCAGCCTGCAGCCACAGCTGCACTCGCTGCTGCGACGCTTGAGACCCTGGGGTCTCACACCCAGCCTCCTTTCCAGGGACTGCAGAGCAGCCTTAGCAAATAGACTCAGTGTCCACACTTGGATCTCCCAAGGTTCAATGGCTGTCTGCTTCCTGCACCCTGATTCTTCTAACTTACAAAGTTGAAGGTGCCGCTGCTATTCCTACTGACCCGTCTTAAGATTCTATAGTTTATGGTACTGTTGAAGACGGATCCACGGTAATTTTAAGAAGCGACAGGGGAACCAACATGCTAATCCTGAACCTGAGAAATAAACAATATTTGGTTACTGTTCATTTCACATAAACAGACAACAGGCCCAGAGCAACACTGTTAGATTCTAGGATTCCTGCAAGCTCTTGCACAGTTGGCGGTTCACGCCTGTTGTGAAATACTTAAGCAAATCAATATTCGTAACAGGCATTTCATCTTTGAATTGAAAAACATTGGTCCCATGTGGAGTTATACCAACCGAATCAGTAGAATATAACTTGCTGTTGGAATCAGCTGTATTGTGTAGAAGCCAAGGGTTTAAACTACTGCAAAGACAGATTTTTCACAGAACATTAAGCCCTGTCTCTCACAGGTTTGTATCCTTTTACCTACAATAGATGAGCAGTACCCTCTTCTATTTTGAGGTATCCTTAACATTCCCATTAGTCTCAAGTCAGTGGTTCAGCAATCATTTTCCTCTTTTAGACCTACAATCTGCTTGCTGCTCTTGGGGCATTTCTGGCTGGCTTCCAGTGTTTCCTCCTCATGATCTCCATCTTTGCACTTCAGGATGCTGAGATCCAAGGCATCCCCAAGACAGCTCCAAAGAACAGAGGGACCAACAACAGACTACCAGTGTTAGCTGCAGTGTCCATTTCTGAACATTTCCCTGAACTGTGCGTTTTCATTGGGTGTGGCTTGATAACAGAAAATCAAATATGAAAGTACAATTTGAATCTAAAATACGAAAAAATGACTGGAGCCAATCAATGAGATGCTTCTTTCAAGTTCATGTGATATTTTTCATCGAAGTAGCTGCACTTAGAATCTTAAATTTATGTTGATTTGATGACCTATTTATTTAGAGTAAACAAGAAGCTGTCTGTTAAATATGATTAAATAGAACAAGGAATGTGGCTGTTTGGACCTCTTCCTGCTACCAGCTCACAGTCTGAATATGGAAGGGACTCCTTCTTTTTTTTTTTTTTTTAAAGATTTGTTTATGTATTGGAAAGTCAGATATACAAAGAGGAGAGACAGGAAGATCTTCCGTCTGATGATTCACTCCCCAAGTGAGCTATGCCGATCCGAAGCCAGGAGCCAGGAACTTCTTCGCGTATCCTGCACGGGTGCAGGGTCCCAAGGCTTTGGACCGGCCTCGACTGCTTTCCCAGGCCACAAGCAGGGAGCTGGGATGGGAAGTGGAGCTGCCGGGATTAGAACTGGCGCCCACAGGGGATCCGGAGCGTTCAAGGTGAGGATTTTAGCCACTAGGGCACGCCGCCGGGCCCAGGGATTCCTTCTCATCAGCCTTGCTGGATGCTTCGAATTCATCATTGCATCCCTTGCCCCTACCACATTGTTTGTCACTTAGTAGAGGCTCCATAAATCTTGCTTATTGACACATGGATGTCATTAACTAAATAAGAAACTGTGTGTTAAATGCTTAATTCAGGGAAGACAATTTTTCCTGAGAGTATTGAATTTTCTTAAAGTAGTGGGTCCTTACTTTATTTTTTTATTTGAAAGGCAGGAGAAAAAGACAACCAGAAATTTTTTATTCACCAGTTCACTCTCTGAATGGGCACAGCAGCCAGGATGGATCTAGGCCAAAGCCAGAGGCACCAAGCTCAACCCGGGTCTCCCGCAGGGGTGGAGGACCCCAAGGACTTACGCCGTATCACTGTCTCCCAGGAGGTACCTCATCAGGGAGATGGATGGCAAGTGGACTCAGGACCAAAACTCACTCATCCTAAAATTGGATGCAGACATCCTAAGAGGTGCCCACCTTCTGTACCAACTAGTGATATCCTTTTTAAAAAAGCCTTTTATTTATCTAAAAATAACTAATATTTTGTTAGGCAGTCACCAAAACAATACAAATGTATTTCCAGTTCATTCTATTACTAGAAAAGGAACAGATTGATTAGACATTATCCCTTCACAGGTAGCATTATATGTTGTATTCCACCCTCTTAAAAAGATAGCTTAAAGCAATGCTGCCTATAAACTGCCTTTTTTCACTCTTACAATGTGCTAGGCAGTATAATCCATGTAAGACTTTGAAAAAAATTTTTTATTGGAAAGGCAGATATATATTGAGAAAAATCTTGCATCCGTTGATTCACTCCCCAGTGGCTGCAACTGCCGGAGCTGAGTCTATCCAAAGCCAGGAGCCTAGAGCCACTTCTGGGTTTCCCACGCAGGTGCAGAGTCCTGAGGCTTTGGGCCATCCTCGACTGCTTTCCTAGGCCACAGCAGCAAGCTGGATGGATTAGAATCGGCGCCCATATAGGACCCTGGTGCATGCAAGGTGAGGACTTTAGCCACTAGGCTACCGCACCAGGTCCCATGTAGGACGTTCAGTTTTCAAAACTAGACAGTGTCCCTTTTGCAATCCAATGATGTTATGAGAGATGAGCTGAGAAGGAAAAGCAAAACTATGTTCTCTGGAGGAAGGCAACAGAAGCCTTACCGTGTCCAATTCAAGTAACTGGGGATTTAATAGAAGGATACCAGTAGCTCTGAGACCTGATGGGAGCCCTAGCGGACTAGGGACCTGCCTGGAGTAAGAGAGCAAATCCTGAGAGCACAGAAGCAGTTCTAGCAGAATGACCAGGCCACCATGCTGCGATTAGGAATTTATCATGACTGGAAGGGTGAACCCCAACCTGTGAATCCTTATACTGCTGCCCTCAATCTGTTGCTCTTTATACTGGAAACTCAGGTTTCAGCTTCCAGTGTCCTCACCTGAAACATCGGCTTTTTCTTCAGATGGAATTGGGTAGCATTCTTCATAGCAGCTCCAGCAGATTTAAGAAAACAAAGTAGAGACGGGGTGGCTGGAAAAATAGCACTATTAATTGAAGGTAATAAGGGACCAGGCCAGATGAGCTGGAGAAATAAGGAAAAAGGATCCCTGTCTGCACTGGAGTATTGAGACTCTAAAGTTTTACACTGAAGAATTCTCCTTCAATTATGAAGTATTTTAGAGTCTGGTCGATTATAGAATTTCTCCCCCTACATGCAAAAACGTATCTTTGTACACTTTGGGAAGCATTTGGGAGTACCATAAGCTTTTTCAATATTTTTCCCCCATCTATCATCAGCTTGTCCAGGAACCAAGATATAAGGGTGTAGTGTACAGCTGATGCTATCATAAGCTTTTACTCAATCTATATTTTAACAGCCGTGTGAGAATCAGAGCTGAAATTGTCTCCAGATAGATTAGATATTAATCTAAGATGACATCATGAAAGAAGCCAAAGTCACAGTTTCTTATTCAACTCCGTAGTGAATAGCTGTCACAGCGGCCTCCTCCCATAGCAAGCGAAGAGGCAAGTGTCATTTTAAGTGCCAGTGTCATGGTTTTCAGTCACAGTTCAGTAGTGACATTCAGGAGTCATTGAGCCATATTTCTAATTACTGTACTTCCAGAGGGAAGAGATCAATATTAATTATGCCAAAATTAAAATTGATTTCAGCTGCTATTTTCTGGTTTTTAAAGTGGAAAGCAACTCTAACACTTCAGTTTATTCAATTACCTATGGGTACATTGTTAGCCAAGTTGTCGTATTCATCAGGAGCCAGTATTACTCAAAACCACTTGTGCCAAACAAAAGTTGTTCTCTTGAAAACACTTGATGTTAGGGCTGGTGTGCTGGCATAGCCAACTAATCCTTAACCTGCAGTGCTGGCATCCAATATGGGGGCTGATTTGAGCGCTAACTGCTGTGCTTCTGATTCAGCTCCCTGCTTATAGAGCAGGAAAGCAGAGGAGGATGGTTTGAGACCTTGGACCCTTTTTTCCCTGTTAGAGACCTGAAAGAAGCTCCTGGATCCTGGCTTCGGATTGACTCAGCTATCAGTAGTGAACCAGCAGATAGAAGAACTCTCTCTCTTTCCTTCTCTCCATAAATCTGCATTTCACATAAACTAAGTAAATAAATCTTCAAGAAATGCTTGATGTTTGCAATTTTTTCCTGCTGTATTCTCTGGTATGTTGTTATTTCCAGTCTAATTCAATGTAATGAACTAGACACATGATAGGAGCTTAGTAAAGATTTATCATATTAAATAGGAAATAGTATCTGCCCATAAGGAAAAATATTCTAATTACCCTACTAAGCCAGAACAAATAAATATGGAGGAGTTTCATAGTAATCATTAGGACAAGGCAAACTTATAGATAAATTACCATATGATATTTTCAGACTGGCAAAGGTGTAAAAATTTTGCAACGTATGGTGTTAGAATATGTATGAATAGGGACTTATGACAACAAAAGTAGAAAAAAGTCCAAGCATTTTGTGGGCTTTTTTTTTTTCAAGATTTATTAGAAAGTGAGCTATTCGGAGAGGAGAAGAAACAGAGAGGAAGATCTTCCATTCTTTGATTCACTCCCCAGGCAGCCGCCACAACAGGAGCTGAGCTGACCCGAAGCGAGGAACCAGGAGCCTCTTCTGGGTCTCCCACAGGGGTGCAGGGTCCCAAGGCTTTGGGCCGTCTTTGACTGCTTTCCCAGGCCACAAGCAGGGGACTGGATGGGAAACTGGGCCACCAGGATTATAACCAATGCCCGAATGGGATCCTAGTGTGTGCAAGGCAAGGACCTTAACCACTAAGCTACTGTGCCAGACCAAGTCCAAACATTTTGTAAGATAGCTTGTTAATATTAATATTTATTATTATTATTATTTAATGCACACAACTTTTTTTTTATTGTTGTTAACATTGTATTATGTGGTACAGTTTTATAGGCGCTGGGGATTCCCCCCACCCCTCCCATACCCCTCCCCCCATGGTGGATTCCTCCACCTTGTTGCATAACCATAGTTCAAGTTCAGTTGAGATTCATTCCTTGCAAACACATGCCTAGCATAAAGTTCAGTGTCTTATTGTCCAGATAACAACTTTTGATTCAGCAACTTGCCCTTAAGAATTTATCCTAAGTTTATCTCAAATAAAAATGCAAAAATGCATGCAAAAAAATACTCATGATGGCTTAGTAATATCCAAGGTTAAGGGAAGAAACAGAAGTAGAGACAGAGAGAATAGAGATGCATTGTTTGGGGACCAAATCATGAGGATATTAAATAAACCATCCTAAAAACAAAGATCTGGAACAGGTGTTCAGCCTCCTGGTTAGCTCATTTTATCCCATATCTCAGTGCCTGAGTTTCATTATTCACCCTGGCTCTTGAGTTCTCCCTATCATTGCAGAAGGTAGAATGTAGCAGTGATGGCCCAAAGGATTGACTTCTTGTTGCCATCATAGGAGACCTGGATAGCGTTCCCGACTCCCAGATTCAGCCCCAGTAATGTTGGGTACTTAAGGAAATGGATGAACAGATCAGAGTCCCTCTGATTCTCAAGAAAATTAATTAATTAATTAATATCTTCATACACTGATGTTAAAGATACATTGTTCTCAAGAAAGAATCAAATTTAAGATCAATTATGTTACAGGATGATTTTATGTAAAAGTAAAAGGAAGAAAAAATGAGGGTTACCCATAACAGTATGATTCTGACAGCTTAAGTTTCGAGATACTTATTCAATGACACTGATGGCTCGTACAATTTAAGATTTGGAAATAATAGTCTTACCCACTTCCCTATAGCCCTTGAACATTTTTACCCTAATTAACTATGTAAAGATTGTCAAGAATATAATTTAAAAAATAAAAAAAACAATTTAAGGTTTGTAAGGAAAAGTCTAATTATGTACTCACCAGATTCCCAGCTAAGTCTAATCCGTTCTATCCAAGTGATAAGCCCATTGTTGTGCTGAGAAAGGGAAGTGATGGAGGATAGGGCAGTATATGTGGAATGGGGAAGGAGTGTTTCCAAAAAGCAGTGGTGAAGTATTTTTATTTAAAGGGCCAGCAGATGCTAAGATAAACAGAGCTATTGTTAGAAGAATTTGATTATTTCCTTTTTCTTTTTTTTTTAACCAAAAAAAGTGTTTTTTTTTTGTAGGAGGGAGAGAGGGAGGGAAAGAGAGAGAGAATAATCCAGTTGCTGGTTCACTCCAGAAATACCCACCAAGTTATCTGAACTGTCCACTGTGCCGGGTGAAAGCAGGGAACTAGGGGTTCAAAGCAGAGCTCCCATATGGTTGGCAGGGATCTAGTTCCTTGAGTCAGTACTGCTATTTACAAGGTCTGCAATGCAGGAAATTGTAGTAAGGAGCTGGAAGTGAACATAAAGCCCAAGAACTTATTCCAGTGTTGGTATCTTAATGACTAGGCCAACTGCCCATCCCTATAATTTTCGTGCAATATTTCTTTTTATGATCTCCTCTCCTGCCCCATTACTCCTTCAAAATATATTTCGGAAGGCGTCAGAATTAAATATTAGTGAAAGATTTGTTTATGATGTAAATTCTCTTTAAATGTTATGAGTAAGCCACTGAATATAAATATATGTCATGGACTATTCTGAAAATTTTCTCTCTTGTATTGAGGCCACTGATCAAGGGATTGAAACTGAATACTTCATGATACATCGAAATCCTAGAGTCTAGAACTATCTGTGTGGGATCAATTTTCACAGAAAGTTCACTGTATTTTACAGCAGTATAAGGTATATTAATATACCTGATACTTAAAATTCTAGTCCCACAATAGTAATGTATGAATTTTTACATAGCACTACACTAAAAAATTTAAAAATCATTCATTCATTCACATGGCCACATTCTCCTGAAGATAAAACTAAGTCACAAACCTGTCAAAAACAACACAAAAATGTTTCTCTTGCTTCAACTTGTTAGCAGCCCTAGCTTCCCAAGTTTTCTTAAAGGTGGTTTTATAATGAGCTCTGTTGATTCTTCTGAAACATCCTTAGAAGCAAAAGAAATGGTCCTTTTCCTGAAGGAACTACCAAGATTGCTTTGAACATCAGCTTCTCTCTCCCTCTCTCTCTCTCCCTCTCTCTCTCTGGCTTTTTGTTACCAGAAGTTTCCCCTGACTTCCTCTGTCTTCTGATAACAGAACTCACTACCCTGATTTGGGGAAGGAGAACAACAAGAAACCCAAGGAAGCCAAAAACTTTCTCCAGAGTATTTTTCTTTTTCACTCAAGTTGAACAAGACTAATTTCTTATCTGATTTGAAAGTTACAAAGTATGCATACTTCTCAAGGAATGCTGGGGCTCCATCCCAATAAATCCATCATAAATTGACAATGTGATAAGGTCTCTTGCCTTAAGTACCTGGAGAAATGGTGATGACTATCCCCAAAACAGTGACTACAAGTGGAAAAAATGTTTTTGGGTGAAGACAATGGAACCCAAAATCAGGATGTTACAGCTGAAAGGCCTCCAGGACACCTGGGAAGGAGCATCTAGAAGGCAACTGAGTGACAGATTTGGGAATTATTAAAACACGGATGAAAACTGAAGCTAGCAGAAATATGATGTTATACTAGGAGAGATGTTGAATGAGAACAGACAAGAGCCTCAGACAAAGCCAGGAGGAAATCTGCATCCAAGGGGCAAAGGGAGGAGTGGCAGCCACAAAGAATCCAGCCATAGCTGATTGCCATAGGGCAATTCAATAAAAAGGATACAAGCAATAGAAACAATTGTAGCTTCACTGGCCAGATCAGATGAACAGAAGAGTTTATATTGGACTTACGTAGCTGGGGAATTTGTGTGGTGATTGGCAGTCTGCTGAATGAAGTGGTAGAGGTTCTACTTGCCAACCCTTAGCAGAATGGGAGGCAGAGAGATGAAACAAAGCATGTAAACAACCATTTCAAGATATTTAACTTTGAGAGAAAAGATACCAGGCAAAAAAGCAAAACAAAACAAAACAAAACAAACAAACAAAAAAAAAAAAAAAAAACAGAGGAGACAGCAACAAGGTTGCTCACTTGTTTCCAAATTGATGGAGCCCTGACCATATTTAACCTTTAAGAGAGGGGGAAAAAAAGACTTCGGGGTAACAGAATTCAAAGGGTAGACAGTTCATTGAAAATCATCATGAGTCAAGAGAATTCATATCAGTGAGAACCACAGAAAAACGTTTAAAGCATTTGAGCTGGTTCAGATCACCAAGGAAGCAAAAACAGGTCAGGCTCCAGGACGGGTGGTGGGTGCCATCACTTTGACATGCACAAAGAAATATCAAGATCATCTATCAAGGAGGAAGAACCAAGAAACTGCATGCAGTTTGATGGTAAACATAAAATGGGATTGAGGTAAATATGCTGCCTCTGTCTGGAAAGACAAGTATGTCAGCCTAGCGGGGAGGTGTGCATCATGAACAAGACTTCTGGTGAAGCTGTTGTCATGGCGTGAAGTGGCTGTCTGGGAATGCCCGTGCTGGGAAGGATGGCTGGTGGAACAAGAGCTGCAATGCTGTGTTGCTACATAGCAGTGATTTTCAGCATTACTTAGTGCTATCACTTCAGAATGTAGAAATCGCCTTTATAAACACAGCACAGATCCCCTGTGTGCTCTCATTTCTCCACAGAGAGCATCACAAAGAGTAACTAGGGAATGAATATATGTATATGCATATATATGTGTATATATATATATATATATATAATCCCTACATACAAGATTAAATTTTTGGTATTTAGTGGAGGCAGAGGCAGGGACGTTCAGTCAGGTTTTCACTCACAGCACTGCAAAGAAGCCTACAAATAAAGAGGATGTTTGGTGTCCACTATTGCAGCAGCACAGCATCTATAACTGTGAGGAGCATGCTATTGGAAGCTTGGCACACTAGATGTCATCTCTCCATCTGGGAGCAGCAGTATTGTGGCAAAGGCTTTGTTTGTTGGTCATTGATGAGCACAGTGCTGTCCTCTGCTGGCTGAGTACGAGAAACACTCAAGTGCTGGAGTGTAGATGTGGTACCTGCATTATCTGCTTGTTTCTGGGTGCTAAAAGATGTAGTACAAAAAGTTGAGGTAAAGCAAGGGTTCACATCCCTCTGCCATGGCTTAGAGAACAAGGGCTGGCCTAACAGCTATAGTCCCTAAATCAGAGACTTTTCAGAGCTGCACAGAAACTTCCAGAAACAAGGAGAGAGGCATTTCCATGGACTGCATCCTTGTATATCAGTCTCCTTCCCATTCACATGTTGAAATCTTGGTCACAAAGTGGCTGCTTTAGAAGATAGGATCTTTGGGAAGTATTTAAGACGTGGGCATAGATTTTATGCATAGAGTTTGTGTTCCTATCAAAGAGACCCCAGGATCCCTTACTCTCTCCATCGCTTAAGGATACAGTGAGAAGATGATAGTTCATAAGCCATCAGTGTATTCTGCTGCAGTCTCTGCAGGCAATGGCCAGATTCTCTCTCACAGCCTCAGAAGGAGGCAGCTTCAGAACTGCTTAGGTTCAGACATCTTTCCTCCAGAATGGTGAGACAATCAAATCCGCTGCTTAAGCTCATTTGCAGCACTTTCTTATGACATCCCTAGACAACTAATGCAGAATGTCAAAGCACTGGTCATATGTTTTAAAAGATATTTAAATATAATTATGTTGCATATTCAGTTAGCACTTAAACAATGCATATGCACATAAAACTAACCATATAAATTGCATAAATAGTTATTATCTTAGCAAAACTAAAGTTTCTGGAAAATCAAGATGATTGATAATGGACACTATCTGCTTGAGAATTAAAGTTTGAGTCTCCCTTCCAATTTTATGGTTCTCTGATTTCATTAGCAAACTGTGCACCAAATCTAATCATGTCATGGTAAGCCAGATTAAAATCATATTTCCATCAATGCGGAGGATTTTCCTAAAAGGCTTAAAGGATTATATGCAGAAATACAGCAAATACTAAGAAGAAAATCAGTAAGTTCAATTAAGATACAAATGATCTTGAAAGTAAGCAAAAATTGGAAACTTGGATTTTATTATCAGCAATAAATGCTATTTAAGCATACACTGTTTGAAAATCACCATTTCAAGTGCTGTAGATATAGGAAGACAAGTGATAATGATACTGTTGCTCAGGTCTTACAATGTGATTGAAAAGTCAGTGCAAATATAAAAACAATAAGTTACCCGTCAGAATGCTCAAACGAATTCTCTGGATACTGATACTAAACTAAAGTATTATTTACATTTTCTCTCAAGGTTAGCCAATGTTCACTTCATCTTCTAAGCACATATTTGGATACGCCCTTTGGAATGACTCAAGCTCTGGGGTAAGTCAGTCTCTCTCTCTCTCTCTCTCTCTCTCTCTCTCTCTCTCTCTCTCTTTCTCTCTCTCTCTCTTTCTTTCTCAATCTCTTTCTCTTGCAGTTCCCACCCCCATGCCTCACGCCGCCCACTGCCATTTGCCTTTTCTTCAATTGCAATATCTCCTTCCCTAGGACTGTTATGAAAAGGGAGGTTGTAGGTGTGAAGTTTCTCAGATGCCACACCCAAGAGACAACTGAAACATAGTATGCTGTGCTGAGAACAGGGGAAAGGTGTGTTGAGGAAGGCAAGAGTCAGGTTGACTCCCGAAGTGAGAGGCTGCCATTGTGGGTCTAGGGAAAGCGACTTGCTATAACAGAGCTGCAATAAATGACGATTTGGCTCATGTTTGAACCAGGCTCTGTGTTCTCTGTCTCTGAACTCTTGGCACGTAGTTCCTGGTCCTCCCCTGCTACTTCTCCTTTTCTATCTATCACAGTATGGAAAAATGCAAAGTGAAAAGACCTCCCAATGTTCCATTTCAAAACTGTCCTTCATGTTAATAATTATGCTGTTGCAGCAGGATGCTACTGTTGCATTTTATTTCTAGCTGTAATGGCTCCAAAATACAACCCTTCTACACAACAGAGACACACTTTTTCCTCTAAATGTGCTGGTCTCCTTTTCTGGTTGGCTGTCAAGTGCTGGATTGAAAATAATTAAATGCAGAAAGAAAGTGCAGAATGGAAAAATATTACATAACGATGATAGCCCTGAACCTTCACCTAATTATCTGTGGGGGTCTTAGATAAGTCACCCCAATTCTTCCTGGATCTGTTCCTGACTGATTGCTCAATATGGAATAAGGCTATATGTCCACCTTAGAGAAAGAGTAGCCCAGATAAGAGGGGGAGCTGTGGGTTTTCTCTTTCTAAATAAACTGGGCTAAGCTGCAAAGTGTGGTCCAAAAGCAAAATCAAAACCAGCCACCTACACAGTTGTTGAATATAAAAAGTAGGCCATTAAAGCTTGAAAAAGGGTCCAAAAATAAGCTTTGGTGACACACATGTGAAATTCCCTAGAAGACCAGCTAATTTTAGGAACAGCCAAAGTGTGTTTTTCTCCTCTACATAGCATTTCTTTGACATCCTCATCCTCAAGCAATTCTGGGTCTGGCTGGGATACCAGTTTCTCTGCAGGAATCAAAGAACAGTACACACCAGTCACACCTTGCCCATTATTAACCTTTATGATCTCCCGCTGCAGAGAACCAAGCGCTATCGCCGTGAAGAGCTTCCTTTATCAGATCTCTGCATTCTTCGCCGAGGTGTCCATTCAGGTTTTATCACTTTCACCAGAAGAGCAAGATTCATCCTCCAAACAGAAATAAAACACAAGAGAAAAGCTTTGATTTTCCTGACAACAGACCTGATCCAGGAAGTAAACGAGAGGCATGTTAGAGCCAGCAGCCGAATGTGATGCTAAGTAAGGTATAGGACAGAGGAGGGAGGAATGAGCAGGTAAGGACAAGGAATTACGGGCAGTTGTCATGAAGACATGGATTGATAATCCTAGATGATCTGTAGGCTCTCACATACTATAATTCAAAACAGCCATCACCATAGCCCAGATGATTAATGCCATGTGTTTAAGTCTGATGGGCAAGGGACAAGCTTTGATTCTTTTTTTCCAATCTCTACTGTTTTGGTGAAGGTCTAGTAGGCAAAACTACTCAGAAACGTAGGATGATGCATGAATCCAAGCTTTCTGACTTGCCATTGTATAGGTGACAGCAAACGTGTGACCAAATGTCCACATTTATCCTTGGACATCCCTGTATGAGAAAATGTTGATGTTCTCTGATTTATAACTCCTGGTTGCTGGCTCTAGATTGGCTCAGGTCAGTCATTGCAGCCTCTTGGGGAGTGAATCAATGAACGGAAGATATTCCTCTCTGTCTCTCCTCCTCTCTATATATCTGACTTGGCAATAAAAATTAACGAATCTTTTTTTAAAAAGAAATGGAAATATATATATTTAAAGTATTTTCTTGAACTACGAGAGGTGGGAAAGAGGAAGGTATGGAGAAGTAATTAACCTGACCAATCCACTATTTCACTCTCCAGGTGGTCGCAACAGCTGGAGCTGAGCTGATCCAAAACCAAGAGATAGGAGCTCCTTCTAGATCTTCCACATGGGTGCAGGGTCCCAAGGCTTTGGGACATCCTCTACTGCTTTCCCAGGCCACAAGCAGGGAGCTGGACAGGAAGTAGAGCACCAAGGACATGAACCGATGTCCATATGGGATCCTGGTGCATGCAAGATGAGGATTTAGCCACTGAGCCACAATGCAAGACCCTAAGTAATGAGATTCTTACCTGCATAAACACCTAAAATTTGTTACAGTAAGCAAATGAAAACCACTTATTAAGATGTGGCTAGCGGGATGCATGAATTGTCTTGACAAAAATGGAAGCTTCATATACTATTTTACTAGATCATACTGCTGAAAGCTGTAGAAAGACTTGATCATTTCAGACGTGGTTGGAAGCGTAGGAGCTCCTGTGTGTATGACCAGTGTGAGAAATGTGCAACATAATTGCATCTGTTAATTTTTTCTTGTTTTTAAAAAATTATTATTATCATATTTTTATCATTTTATGATACAGTTACATAAGCCTTGGGATTTTCCCTACCACTTCCTCTGGTCCTCTCTCCACCCACTGAATTCTCCCATATCATTACAACAACATAGTTCTTCATAGACAATCATATGTCCATCATTGCAGGCATGGACAATGGCAGAGAATCCAGCATCAGGACACACCCAACAGTTTCATCCTTGATCCAGAAGTAGAGATGCACACTGAATCGTATCCTCACATCTGGACATGTCAGTATCCACTACATAGTCACTATAAAACCCCCCAAGTGAAAAGCCACTGAACAAAACCAACAACAGGAAGAAAAAGAGAAATTTACAATGCCATGAAGTAAAACAGCATGCCACTGGATATGATAGTCTCCATTACACAGTTACTATACATCCCCTTAAACAAAAAGCCACAAAACAAAATCAACAACAGGAAGAAAAAGAAATTTAAAATGCCATAAAGTTAAATAACATGCTGCTGAATGACTAATGTATCACTGAAGGAATGAAAAAAGGAAATCAAAGAACCTTCCTGAAAAAAATGATGCAACTGTATGATCTGCATCATTAAAGAATTTAATGAGAAAAAAAAAGTGTTTAAAGAAATGAAGCTAAAAACATCAAAATCCATAAGATACAATTTCTGCTGATCTTTGTTGGTGAAATGTGACTCCTGTAGGCAACAAATAGATGGGTTTCACATTTTTAATCTGTCTATGACATTTGATTGATGAGTTTAAGCCAATTACATTCAGGGTTAATACCAATAGCTGATCTTTTTTTTTTCCTATCATTTAGCAGTGGGTTGTTCATTGATTTGGTCTTCTGTTGTTATTTTACTGGGATATTCTTCACATTTACCTTTGGTTTTGGTGGGCGCTATTACTTTTCTCTGTGAAAAGAACAATCATTTGTAGGGCAGCTTTGGAAGAGGCATGATCTTTTAACTTTTCTTTACTGTGGAAGAATTTTATTTCATTTTCAAAGACAAAGGAAAGCTTTGCTGGGTATGCTATTCTGGGCCAACAACTTTTTTTTTTCTGTTAGAATCTGGAATATGTTGCTCCATTCTCTTCTGGCATGTAGAGTTTCCTGTGAGTGGTCTCCTAGAGACAAATGGAGACAGAAGCTCACAAATGAGGACATTATCAGGATAAAATGGCCCTTTTGCCTGCAAGGGTGTTGACTAACAGCAATCAGGAAACCACTCCAGTAAGTCAAAAGGCATGGTCAATTCATATACCTCCTAGAGTATCCTGTATCATTTAAAAAATTAATTATTATTTTATTTTAATAATCTTTACATAATTGATTAGGGTACAAAGGGTCAAGGACTACAAGAAAGTGGATAAGACCATTGTTTCGATTCTGTCTCTGTATCTAGGGTAAGAGGAGAGATAAAAGGAAAAATCCCACACAGCCTCCCATCCATCCCAAGGTCCGTGACGTGGGGCATGCTCCAAGGGTCCTGCTCCAGTGGTTTTGAGAGTTTAACAGTTCTGAATTGCTGCCAGTCCCACCATTCCAAGTATGATGAAATATCTCCAGAATCTACTAACTGACATAATTCACCTTAGAGCCTCTGGTTGCCCAGATTTCCATTGCCAACACTTGGCTGGGGTGGATGATTGATTGTTCTGTCCTCCATCCTCTGTTGTGGTACTAGGTATCATCTGCAGGTTCCTATGGTCTACCATATCCTCCATGTGCATTTGGATATGCTGTCCACTGCTCTGTCTGAACCTCAAGGGAGGCTCAGCTTTGACCCATGCACTCCATGGTCAGATCATGGAACCTGCACTTCTCTTCATGGTTTGGGTTTTGAGTTCAGCAGTTCAGTTGGAGGTATCCTTATCCTATATCATTTTTAAACATATCTGTAACATGGGTACAATACTAAAAAATGTTGCAATATGGTATTAATGAAATCATATACCTTAAAATAAATTTCAAGCTATACAGTAATAATCAACCTAATGTATTATTAAAATATGTTGTAAAATTAATATTTGTGACATGTAAGATAGCAATAGTTAATAACTTTTTAAACATTGCACACTGGGCCCTGCGTTCTCAAATGGGTGCTGCCTCATAACAACCCCATGAGGTAAGATATATTGTTCTTTCCATGTAGATGAGCAAACTGAGCACCAGAAATTTGATTGAATTTACCACAAAATCATCCAATTAGGAAGTAAACGAATCAAAATGTACATGCAGATTGCTCTGGTGCCACAACTTGTAGTAATCCTGATATACCATGGCTATTAAGGAAAGAGAGAAACAGTCACAGACAGAAAGGGTGAGACCTGAAGACAGGCAGGCAGGTGGATATCATTTTATAAATTTTCCTGTTCACTTACTTTGATGTTGTACACTTTTGGATGCTTTTTTCCTGGATGCATAATAGTTTTGTGTCCATCATCAAGGCAATTTTTGGCCATTATATTTTCTAACTGATGCACATAATAGTTGGCTACTCAGACACTTCATTAAATTCATTTATTGGATAAAATAGTCCTTTGAATGATTTATATTTGCTAGGAAGGCAGGGGTATTAATTTTGCAAAGGAATAATATAACATTTATGACGGTTCATTCCTTTTCTTTTTTCCTTATTAGCTAGGACCTCTAAAATGTTGAATAAGTCCAACATTAGACAGCCCTGACTTAATTTGGCCTGTTGCTAACACTTCTCCACTCAATATATTTGCTGCAATTTTCTGATATGTATCCTTTATCAAGTAAAGAAATTTCCCTCTATTCCTTACCAGCTACATTTACTGTCAGCGATGAATATTGAATTTAATGAAAACGTGTAGAAAATAAATTGAATCGATTATATAGCATTGACTGGGCTATGTAAATATTTACAGTTCGAGATAATCTTACAGGCTCCTGTGGTTGCTGACAAAATTTCTTGCCTTGTGGTTATAGAGTTGAAATACTTGCTCTAGCTGGCCACCACCTCGGGGCTCCTCTCACCTCTAAAAGCTGCTGGAGTTCTTTGACAAATGGTGGCCTTACAGTCTGTCAAAGATCTTCATACAACATGGCCAGTCTTCTTCAAGTCCAACCGGAAGATTTGCCACTTTTTTCTTCTAAGAGACAGGCTTACATAACATGATCATTTCATTCCATTCAATGTTTTGGCCCTTCTCCATTTTAGTCTTTGTTGTTTAATGCCTTCTCAGTTTTTACAAGTTTCTCTGTATTATTTTTTATCATATAGAAGGTATTTTATATCTGTGTTTATTCTTACAGATATTATTGAACTTTTAAGAGGTTTTTTGGAAATGCTGATTTTTTTTTTTATTAATTACATTGCATTATGTGACACAGTTTCATAGGCTCTGGGATTCTCCCCAACCCTCCCCTCCCCCCATGGTGGATTACTCTACCTTGGTGCAGTATTAAAGATCAAATTCAGTTGAGAGTCTTTCATTGCAAGCATCTACCAAGCAAAGAGTCCAGCATCTAATTGTCCAGATACATTCAACGGTTTCTTGGGGAGATCATCTCTGGTCTGGAGGTAGAGCTGGCAGAGTATCATCCTGGTCAATTAAAAGCCCTACTTAACATCAACGACAATTTACAACATTATGGAATTAATTGTCATGGTATTGAGTAGCCAATAAATTATAAGATGCAAGTTCTTAACCACATCCTGTGACTACTTCATTGACATTTTGATTTTAGTTTATGTACAACTAGCTTCTATACACCTTAAAATGTCTATAGGGTACTATTCAGCTGTCTTGTGTCTATCCTCATTTTAGTATTTAGCAGTCCATAGCATTGAAGCATAATTCTACTGAACCTGGCAGATTTTGGGATAGTCTAAACTGGCTTATAACTCTAGCAAGGCATATGTCAACAGTTGATGTATAGAACTATTTTAGGAGGGGTGTGCAGAGAAATTTTCCATTCCCCAGTGAGGAGTCTCTAATCTCTGTGTCCTACCTAGTAAGGTATATGTGAATCCACGCTGACCGTTGGAAATGCATTTACAAAAAGGAGAGACTGAGAGAAACATCTTCTCTCTGCTGTTTTACTCTGCAAGTGGCTGCAATGGCTGGAGCTGAGCTGCTCCAAAGCCAGGAGCTAGGAGCCTCCTCTGGGTCTCCACTCTGTTACAGGGTTCCAAGTCTTTGGGCCATCCTGTACTGCTCTCCGACATCACAAGCAGAGAGCTGGATGGGGAGTTGAGCAGCCGGGATATGAACCAGTGCCCACATGGGATCCTGGCACTTGGAGGTGGAGGATTAGCCGCTTGACCCGCCACGTCAGGCCCAGATTTATTGGATTTTTTTTTTTATCATCTAAGGACCAGCCGCTTTTGCTTGCTTTCTGTGTAATACTTAATTTTTATCTCATCTGCAGTCTTTTTCGTGTTTTTGTATTTGTTATTTTTTTCTTGTTTTTGACTTAAGAGCTTACAAGTGCATTTGCTTTGAATATTTCTAGTTTTCTAACAAATACATTTATCAATATCCACAAACACACACTTTCTTTATTAAGTATTTACTTTAATGTTGTTCATTTTAGAATGGGGTGAGATGCTGTTTGGCAAAGTGGTTAAGTTCCCCTTGAGGTGCTCACATGTTGAACATTCTGGGAACAAGTATCCACTCATCTTCCAATTCGACCTTCCTGCTATTGAACTCTCTGGAAGGCAACAGGTGATGGTTCATACAGTAGGGTCTCTGCCTCTTATGTGGGAGACCCAGAGTGACTTCTGGGCTCAAGCTGTTTTGAGCATTTGGGAGAGAACCAGTCGGGGAGGGGGAGAGATGTCAATCTATCTATTCTTATCTGCCTTTCAAATAAATAAAAGTAAATAATTTTTTTAAAAAAAACCTAGATTTTAAAATCAAATTGCAAAAGAAGCTACATGGAGAGAAATGTGAATGCTCCATTCTGCCTCCAGCTCCTCCCCTCTCTTCCCCTTCCCTTTTCTCCCCTCTTCCAACCACTATTTTCCTTTCCTCTCTTCCCCTCTCCTCTTCTCTCCTTTCTCTCCTCTATCTTCTCTCCTTCCCCATCTCTCTTTTATCTCTTTCTCTGTCTGCAGTAGCTGTTGCCCCTACTCTTTCTTTTCAGAAAGTGGTGTGCTTCCATGTCTAAGATTCTAGGGGACTGATAAACCCTTCCACATACGTCTTGTCTTTCCAAGGAGTGACCAGTTTCTAAAAATGAATATAGGCAGAGAAGTGGAGGACATTTCCAGTGCAAATTTAGAAAGCAATGAGTGGGTACTTATGAAATTCTATGTTAAGAGGGAAATAATAAGAAGGGAAGAAGAGTGAGGCAAGAAAGGTGATAGACTTCTGGTGTCTTTACTATTCCATAATTAGCAAAATTAGTCATGCTGCCTTAAATGCAAAGACAATTCATACTCTTGCTCACTGAGTCTTCTCGCAGAAACACATGCTCCAGAGGAAGTGAGAGATTGGGAGTCAAAGAACTGTCTGTTTGTAAAATGCACAAAGCTGGTGAAGGGGTAGCAAATTTACTAGTGGTTTACGGTGGCTGCCCAGCAAACCCGTAGAGTAAAAGTAGTACTACCCAAGTCAGATTCCTTCAATAATTAGGTAATTTCAATGGAATATAAGTAACATGTAGCTGAATGAAAAACACAGGGCATTCTCTCCATCGTTTTCACTGTGATGTATATACAATGGTCCTTGTGACAGGCTTGTGGCATGGTGAGTTAAATCACTTCTAAGGATACTCATGTTCTATATCAGAGTGCTGATTTGAGTCCCAGCTACTCTACTTCCAACCCAGATTCTGGCTAATGGATACAGGAATGCAGCAGATGATTACCGAAATGCTTAAGTCTCTTCCACCCACATGGGAGACCTGGATGGAGTTCCTGGCAGCAGGCTTTGGCCTGGCCTAGCCCTGGCTGCTGCTGGCATTTGGAGGATTGAACCAACTGGATGGAAAATATCTGACTTTCTTTATCTCTCTGTCTCCCGGTCATTCTTCCTTTCAAATAAATAAACAAGTAAATCTTTAATAAAAAGAACATTGGCCCACTTCCATTCCTTCAGTCCCTAAAGATGTGAGCAGGTGGCCTTATACAACAAAAGGTACTTTGCAGATTCAAAAGCCTTTAAGAATATCAAGATGGAACAAGTATCCACATAAATCCAATCTACCTGTAAGAGCGTTACAAGAGGAAGACAAGGCAGGAGAGTCATAGGGAAAGAAATGCGACAAGACAGTAACGTGATTGTGGTCAGCTGAGAAGCTCACAAAGTTGTTAGGAGCGTGAAAAAGGTAAAGAGGAACCTGAGAGATTATGGGAGAAAAACCATGGGGCTGACATCTTCATTTCATCTCCATCAACCCATTTTGGACTTCTGACCTCCACAATTGTAAGACAATAGATTGTTTTAAGTCATTCCTTTGTGGTTATTTCCTAGTAACCATACAAACTAATACAGAGATAAAAGTCATGACAGCACACAGGACAGGCTCTGGGTGCACTGCTAGTTGACAACCCCAGTCTACGAGATCCAGTGTTTTTTAGTAGGAATACTGCACTTGCACAAAGTCTAGGTGATTTTGATTTGCACAACATCCAGACAATTTTGGTTTGAGTACCCCTCATTGTTCTAGATTTCACAAATGTACAATCCTGCACTATTACACAGCTGGCCAAGCCTGGGCACCTGCTACGTTATTTGAGTAGCACTTGGAATTTGCTGGCTCCTGAGCTGCAGTCCAGGCCTTTGGAGAAATTCTCTCTGCCTGAATGCAAAACATTAAAATTAAGCTTAGGCTTTCTTCTACCAATCTGCTGTGCTGGTAGGGCTTTGGTCTCCAAAACCTCTTGGGACTACCCTGAGTCACCTGTCACTTGGATTTAGTCGCTAGTCCTTTGGAAAATACAGCATGCTGTTGAAATATGTTCACAGGAAAGAACAATGGTAATCGTGTGGCTAGAGAAAGACTGAGAAGGTAGAGTTGAAGGGAAGGCAGGAGGAAATTGGGTAGGGACTATTTCTCCTGGCAAACTCAGGCAAATGTTATTGACGTTTTATGCCCCTGAGCTAATAATTCTCACTCATATTTCAACCTTGACGAGCTTCACAGTGCTACTGTTCGTAGAGTGCATGCCAACTAGAAAATGAAAGACTCAAATTTAGAATAGCAGGCTTTCAATGAGATGCTTGAAATACATGGATCTTCCTTTAATTTCAGATACTTTTTTCATTTTCTTCACCTGTATCACAACGTTTCACAGTACCTATGGTCTTTTTCAAATTTATCCCAGATCCTCTGGACAGTGGAACATAATACAAATATTTGCCTTATTTTATGGTAAGCACTGTATTGGAGATGCATATTTTTGCTCTGTATAAAATCCCTCAGATAAAACTTATGATCCCAGTTTTATAAAAATTTTTGGTTTTATTTGAAAGGCAAAGCTACAGAGTGAGAGAAATAAAGAGAGAGAAGTCTTCCATTTTGCATCTAGGGCCATGCCATTTTGATGTCAGGAATCCAGAGCTTATTTTTCAGGTTTCCCATGTGAGTGCAGAGGCCCAGACAGTTGGGTCATCTTCTATTGCTTTCTTAGCCATTAGCAGGGATCTGAATCTGAAGTGGAACAGCCAGGACTCCAGCAGGTGCTCATATGGGATGTCAACATTGCAGGCAGAGGCTTAACTTGCTGTGCCATAGCACTGGCCCCAGTGATGATTCCCAGCTTCAACATGAAGAATGGGGCTTCATCCAGATGTAATAACTTGCACAGAGATTCCCATTTGGCTTTAGGGTCGGTGTTTAGGCAGAGAGAACTCATCTCGGGCCAAGACTCCAGCTCAGAAGATCTTTGATTAATCTGACATTCTGACTGTGTACTAGCACTGGTCAGCATGTTGGATACAACACTGAATAAAACAGACAAAAATTCATGTACTCAAGGAATTTACACTCTAGTGTGTTGATATTTAGACACACACAGCAATTATATCATGCTTCTCAGACAGACCTTAATTCTGAGCAGCAATTTTCTTATATCTTCCTTTGATTTTAGCCCTGACCACCAGCCTCAGGGACACCCAGAAATTTAGTCTTTCTGTGAACTGAATTTCTATGTTTTGACAAGAAGAGCTGGACCTATGCCTCTATGGTTTGGGTGGTTTTTCTGAGATGAGTCCCTAAGTGGCAGCTAATTGTGCTTTTCCAGGGGAGTATGTCTTCTTCAGCAGCCCTGGACAGGACCCGGCAAAGCAGCTGGTCCACATTGCATAGTACTTAAGCCCAAATTCTAACTGAACAGGGTAATCTAAGATATTCTTTCACATCAGGCCTGGTACAATGGCTCAAGTGGCTAATCCTTCACCTTCAAGTGCCACTGGGATCCCATATAGGCACGAGTTCATGTCCTGGCTGCTCACTTCCCATTTAGCTCCTTGCTTGTAGCCTGGGAAAACAGTGGAGAATGATCCACAGCTTTGGGACCCTGCACTCCCAGATGGAAGACGCGGAAAAAGCCCCAGATTCTGGCTTTGGATTGGCTCAGTTCTGACCACTGCAGCCATTTAGGAAGTGAATCAGTGAATAAAAAGTTTTTCTGTTTCTCTTTTCTCGGTAAATTTGCCTTTCCAATAAAAATATTTTAAAAACAATTATTTCATGTCATAATTCCCACTATACCAAAACTTCTAACATTATTTTCTCATGCTATCACAAGTTTGGTAGATTTTCCATAAACAATTTCACTTTCAAAATATTTTAACATAGAGTAAGTGTAATCATTACCAAAATTACTGATCTTTATAGATACAATGAAGCAAATAAAAATTTCCTAACATCCAGAGTACTGAAAAGCATTGAATCACAGACTTCAAAAATCCCAAAGATAGAAAACTTGGAGAAGCCTGCCACCTTCAGGATGAGTTCTTAATTAACTTCTTCCGAGCAAATTGACTTTAAGTACACAAACATCAGCCTGGAGAAAATATGTTTCAGGCAGGCCCAGGTTGATAGCTCAACTGGTTAATCCTCCACTTTCTAGCATTGGGATCTCATGTGGGCTTTGGTTCGTATCCCAGTTGCTATGCTTCCCATTAAGCTCCCTGTTTGTGGCCTGGGAAAACAGTGGAAGATGGGCCAAAACCTTGGGATCTGCACCAGCCCTGGATCAGCTCAGCTTGGACCGTTGGAGCCACCTGGAGGGTGAACAGCCAGTGGAGGATCTGTCCCTCTGCTCGTTCTAAATCTGCCTTTTAAATTTTATTATTTATTTATTTATTTTTTATTGGAAAGGCGGATATACAGAGAGGAGAGACAGAGAGGAAGATCTTCCGTCCGATGATTCACTCCCCAAGTGAGCGCAACGGGTCCATACTATGCCGATCCAAAGCCAGGAGCCTCTTCCGGGTCTCCCACGTGGGTGCATGGTCCCAAAGCTTTGGGCCGTCCTCGACTGCTTTCCCAGGCCACAAGCAGGGAGCTGGAAGGGAAGCGGGGCTGCCGGGATTAGAAGTGGTGCCCATATGGGATCCTGGGCGTGCAAGGCGAGGACCTTTAACCACTTGCGCCACTGCGCTGGGCCCTAAATCTGCCTTTTCAATAAAAATAAATCAGTCTTTTAAAATATGTTTCATGATGATCCAGGGTGGAAGTGCTGTTCTTTGCAATACTTTTGCTATGATTAAACACTATCTTTAATAACTACAGCTTTTGTCCCCCTAAAACAAACTTGTCTGTTTCTTCTTTTTGACTATTTTAACTCAATTCTCTTTTATAAATATTCATTTTTTTGTTCATCCATTTGAAAGCAGAGTTATAGAAGGGTAGGTGAGAGCATGCATGTGCAAGTGAATGAGACAGAGAGAATGAATTATCCAAGAATTGTACCGGGATTCTTACATGGTGCATGGGCAGCAGGGGCCCACTGTTGTTCCAGGAATGTTAGCAGGCAGCTGGATCGAAAGTAGAACAGCTGGGACATGTAGTAGGCTCTGATATAGGATGCTCTGACTTAACCTGCTGTGCCGTGATGCCTGCCCTTCACATCAATTCTTGTTCCACTTTAACTTGGTTAAAAACAACCAACCTACCTCATTTCATTAAACTGCTGAGAATACAAAGCAAAGATTTGGCTGCTATAGTCTGTGAGAAGTATTATGACTTCAGAAACAGTGCTACTTGCTTCCTGGTGGGTTTCTTTTCACATGGACTAATCATAATATTTCCATAGAATCTTATATAAATGTAGTGCCACTGGAACATAAATGCAGAGGAAAGGAAGAAGGAAGGAAGGTAAGACAGAAAGAGAGACAGTGAATCTAACACTCATTTTCCCTAACCCTCTACTTTCTTTAAGTTACACAGAGGTATCCCAGACGTACACAGAATGACACAGCCAGAAGAAAAATACTGGAGAGAAATGGAGCTTTGGCACTTAACAGTATGTAGAAATAAATTAGTAACACAAATAAAGGGAAAGACAAGGAAAATACAAAAACAATAATATTAGATCAAATGAATGATGAGAGTGGGATGTGAAATCTAATGGAAAAAGAATATAGTGGCTTGGGAAAGCATCAAGCAAAAAGCCAAGAAAGTGGCAGAGATTATCGGGATCCTCAGGAGCAACGCCCCCTTTGAGAGCGTCCAGCCCGAGACGCGCTTAGGGCCTCCACACCACCAGGGGGCGAACTGCGCACAGGTCACACTGCTTTCCCGGCCCGATCGACTCCGGACGTACGCACGCTCCGCGCGGCCAGAGGTCGCCCCGGCCGGAGTTTGCACCACGCGCGTCCTGAACCTGAGGGCATCATGTCCTGAGGCGATGGGGGCGCAGGTGTTTCGTGCATTCAGGAACTTCAACCTGGAGAACCGAGCCGAAAGAGAAATCAGCAAGATGAAGCCTTCGCCGGCTCCCAGGCACCCGTCCACCCACAGTCTCTTGGGAGAACAGCTGAGACGTGAGTGGCGCGTGGGGACGTTGGGTCCCCGTGTGGGCCGGGCGCTTCCACGCTCGGGGGCCGTGGCCAGGCGGGTCAGGCCGGGACATCGGCGCCATCCTCCCCGCCGCGGCCCGAGGTGGGAGGTCCGGCTCCTGGGACGTCCTCGGGGTCGCGGATGCTGGGCCATCCGAGCAGACCTCTCCGAGCTGACCCCCGCCGGCCCCTCTGACCCGATCTCTCAGAGCTGACCCCCGCCCGCCCGTCCGAGCTGACCTCTCCGAGCTGACCCCCGCCCGCCCCTCTGACCCGATCCCTCAGAGCTGACCCCTCCGAGCCTGACCCCCGCCCGCCCGTCCGAGCTGACCTCTCCGAGCTGACCCCCGCCCGCCCATCCGAGCCTGACCCCCGCCGGCCCCTCTGACCCGATCCCTCAGAGCTGACCCCTCCGAGCCTGACCCCCGCCCGCCCCTCCGAGCTGACCCCTCCGAGCTGACCCCCGCCGGCCCCTCTGACTCAATCCCTCTGAGCTGACCCATCCGAGCTGACCCCCGCCGGTGGCCACTGAGGCTTACCTGGTATTTGCACTTAGATTTAGAAGTTTCCGAACTGCCCCAACATAGTTTATTCAAAAGAAGGACAAATGGCAGTTTCGTGTTGTTGGCTTGGGCCCTGAAGAAATTTTCACTTTTTGAATATTCTGTCCTTTTTCCACAGATCATCCCGAAATTAAGGGAGAAATTGCTAGCAAAAACGACAAGCTGCTTGCCTTACTAAAAGATGTGTATGTTGATTCCAAAGATCCTGTAACTCCCGTGCAGGTAGTGTGCGTTTTTATTTGATAAACTGCTTCTTTTTGAGCTCCAGAGAAATAATGGAGAGAACTGTGCAGTTGAGAGCACAGTGTAGGACTAAGTGCAAGCACAGCCGTGTTGGGGATACCTCCCCTTTGATTGACTGGATAGTTAAAAACCTGTGAGAGTATTAGTGCATACACGCCTTGATTTCACTGATTATTTAAAACGCATGTGGAGGTATCACTTGCATGCCTCTGTGGGAATTGTTTTCATGATATTGCAGAATTTGTAGGATTTGATGAAGCACTTCCAGTTAATTGGATTACAAAAGGGGAACTTGATTTTCTCGAGCTAATACAACTTCAGGTGTATTCGAATTTCAGAAACTTTTTCAGTGTTGGTTTTGAGGTTTGTTAAGTTTTTTTGTTGTTTTAAGGATGCATTCACATGGGATATGTAAATTAGGAAGAGGATTATAGAATACAATGGGAGGGGAATCCCTATAATACCAAATTTGTATAATGTATAAATACATAATTCCATCCAGACAATATGAGATAACTTCAGAAAGTTTGTCGGGGGAAAAATCCACATTTGAGAAGTACTTCATATTTTCCAGGAACCTTTCTTTTTTCCTTAAAGATTTATATTTATTGGAAAGTCAGATTTACAGAGAGGAGAGACAAAGATCTTCTATCCATGGTTTCACTCCCCAAGTGACCACAATAGCCAGAGTTGAGCCAATCCAAAGCCAGGAGACAGGAGCTTCTTCGAGGTTCGGGTGCAGGGTCCCAAGACTTTGGGCTCCTCTGCTGCTCTCCCAGTCCACAAACAGGGAGCTGAATGGGAAGTGGAGCAGCAGGAAACGAACCAGCACCCATATGGGGTCCTGCTTTATGCAAGGTGAGGACTTCAGCCGCTAGGCTACCACACCATGCCTTCCAGGAACCTATCAAAGCCCCCTGTAATATATTTGTGTGTTAAAGATTTATGTGTTTATTTGAAAGGCAAAGTTTGAGGAAAGGGCAGGAAGTGGCTTGTCCGCTAGTGTACTCTCCAAATGAGCCCAGTGGTCAAGGGCTGCACTAGGCTGAAGCCAGGAGCCTGAAGCTTCATCTGGGTTTCCCATATTTGTGACAGAGTCAGAGTGGTTGGGCCATGCTCTGCAGCTTTCCCCAGCATGTAACAGGGCGAAGGGTCAGAAATGAGGCAACTGGAACCTGGACTCATGTGGGATGCTGGCCTTTCCGTCAGCAGTTTGGCCTGCGCAGTATCAGCCTGATGTCCCTCTCATGTGTGAATCCGAAGTGCTGATTACAGGGCTTTTTTTCTAGTGCAAAATAAAACAGATGTAGTTGTTCACACAGGAACACAGGCCTTAATTAGCAACTGTGCAGCTAGACTTCTGGGTACATAATTGCTGACTAAGTATAGGCATGGTACATTGTAATAGAGGGATGTATCTGATATTGGAGAATTAAGGATGGTTTCAGGGAAAATGGCTTTTTTTTAAAAACGATTCTATTTTATGGCTTTTCTCTAATTTTTTTTTTAAGACTTTGTTTATTTGAAAGTTACAGATAGAGCTTCCTACACTGATTTCACTCCCTGATTCATGGCTTCAGTGGTCTGTCTGGGCGACTTCCTCTGGCCATCCTCTGCTGCTTCCCCAGGAACAGTAGCAGGAAGCTGGATCTCAAGTAGAGCAGCGGGGCCTGCAGTCCTCACTGCAGACAACAGGCTAACGCACTGGCCCCTGGAAATGACGTTTACACCTGAAGGAAGCGTTGAAAACTAACTGAGTGAGTTTGTAGTTGCAGATGTAGGAAGAATTTAAAGGACAAGAAAGTACTCACAACTACTTACAGATTGGTTTTTTTTTTTAAAGATTTATTTTTATTATTTTTTTTATTGGAAAGGCGGATATACAGAGAGGAGAGACAGAGAGGAAGATCTTCCGTCCGATGATTCACTCCTCAAGTGAGCGCAATGGCCGATGCTATGCTGATCCGAAGCCAGGAGCCTCTTCCGGATCTCCCACGTGGGTGCAGGGTCCCAAAGCTTTGGCCCATCCTTGACTGCTTTCCCTGGGCCACAGGCAGGGAGCTGGATGGGAAGCGGGGCTGCTGGGATTAGAACCGGCGCCCATATGGGATCCTGGGCGTGCAAGGTGAGGACCTTAACCATTGCGCCACCGCGCTGGGCCCAGGTTTTTGTTTTTTTCCATTTTAAAATTCTCTGGTACGTTTTGCTGGATAGGCAGCTGACTGCACAGACAGGTGTTAATGCAGTTTTCATAAAAGAAAAATAAAATTTGTATTTGCTTATAGAAGAGAGTATAGAATCAGTACTAGATATTCATATTAAAAAGATAAAAGGGGCCCGGTGCAGTGGCGCAAGTGGTTAAAGGTCCTCACCTTGCACGCCCGGGATCCCATATGAGCGCCAGTTCTATCCCGGCGGCCCCACTTCCCTTCCAGCTCCCTGCCTGTGGCCCGGGAAAGCAGTCGAGGACGGCCCAAAGCTTTGGGACCCTGCACCCGCGTGGGAGACCCGGAAGAGGCTCCTGGCTTCGGATTGGCATAGCATTGACCGTTGTGCTCACTTGGGGAGTGAATCATCTGATGGAAGATCTTCCTCTCTGTCTCTCCTCTCTGTATATCCGCCTTTCCAATAAAACATAATAAAAATAAATCTTTAAAAAAAATACGATAAAGGGATTGATATCCACCTTGTTTTTAAACTGGTGTAGAGTAATACTGCCACATTTAAGTCATACTAAATTATACATTTGAAGATGTAAACTTTCATTAAAATTTCATGGGAACCCGGGCGTGCAAGGCGAGGACCTTTAACCACTTGCGCCACCGCGCCGGGCCCGGAGTGAATCATCGGACGGAAGATCTTCCTCTCTGTCTCTCCTCTCTGTATATCCGCCTTTCCAATGAAAAAATAATAAAAATAAATCTTTAAAAAAAAAATTCATGGGAAGCATTAGGTAAAGTCTCAAAAATTGCTTTAGGAAAGTAAAATAAAACTTCTTAATCCTTTTTGTTTTCTTTTGAGTAGTCTATAGTTTTGTTAATGATTTGTGATATCTGTATATTGGCAATAGCATACTTATTTATAACAAATAATGTATTTATTGTCTGACTTTTTGCTTGTTGCTGGTCAAAATCTGTCAGCTTATTTGTCCTTCATGTTACAGGAAGTATGGATCCACTGCAGCGTCATGAAATGTCTATTTTCTTTCAGTCGTTTTATAACTAGTTTGTGTTAAAATATTTATTTGTCATTGAGTATGGTGTTTGCAGTGTAGAAAAGACCTTCTTTGTTTTTTATTTGAGAGTAGGAATTACAGAGGAAGAGAGAAGGGAAAGTGGAGAAGGATGTTCCTTCTGCTGGTTAACTTCCCAAGTGGCCGGAATGGCCAGAGCTGGACTGGTCTCAAGTTGGGAGTCAGGCACTTCTTCGGGGTCTTCCGTAAGGGTGCAGGAGTTCAAGACGTTGAGTCATCCTTCTCTGCTTTCCCAGGCCGTCCTAAGCCATTAGCAGGGAGCTGAGTCAGAAGTGGAGCAGCAGACCCCAACCACAGCCCGATGCGATGCTGGCATTGCAGGAGATTAGCTTACACAGTGCCTGTCCCAGAAGAGACTATAAAAATGTCTTTAAAAATAAATGGCTAAATGAAGAAGTCACAGGATGTAGTAAAGATTTTCCTATCAGCATTTTCCTATCAGCATACTGTTAATCAATACCATGTCAATTAATGCCATAAGGTTGTAAATGGCTGTTGATGTTATGTTTGGGCTTTTAATTGATTGGGATGATAATTTGCTGGCTTTACCTTTGGACCTGAGATGGTCTCACCAAGAAATCGTTGAACCCACTAGGATAAGACGCTAGACTTTATGCTTGGTAAATACTTCCAATGAAAGAACCTCAACTGAATTTGAACTGTGGTAACACAGCAAGGTGGAGAAATCCACCTTGGAGAGAGGTGGGGGGAATCCCAGTGCCCATAACACTGTGTCACATAAAAAAAATGGGAAGAATATAATAGGATGATACATGATAGAAAAAAAATGAATGGCTAGTTTTATATATAATTTATTTGGTAAACTAGACATTTTTTCACTCATTAATGTTATACATACTTGCACAGGTTTGTATTTGGACTCAGCAATTCTACTGTTTTTTCTTTCTGTTTTTTCTCTAAAGCCATGCTGATTTAATTAATAAACCTTTAGAATGGGTCTTGATATATCTTGTTTTGTTTTCAAAATTTGTTTACTTGTTTGAAGGCAGTGTTACAGAGAGAGTGAGTAATGAAAGCAGAGAGAGGTCTTGCACCTGCTGTTTCATTCCCCATGTAGCCACAAAGGCCAGGCTGAAGCCAGGAGACTATATCTCTGTCTGAGTCTACTATATGAATATAAATGGGGCCCAAACATTTGAACTATATACTGGTTTCCTAGGTTTATCAACAGGGGGCTGAATCAAAGGTGAAACAGGACTTGAACCATTGATCAGATAGGATGCCAGCATTGCAAGTGTCGGTTTAACCCATTGAACTACAATGCCAACACCATGTCTTATGCCTTTTATGACCTCTCATTCTTTTCAACATTTTTTTTCACATACTTATTCTTTCCGTATGACTTGAGTATCAGAATCTTCTCATTGTTGAGTCTTTGAGGATGGGGGAAGATTATTATCCTAAGTAGAATCTTTATTTCACCCTGTTTTTTTTTTTTTAACTGTTTTTAGGTAGAATATGAAAAAGTTTGTGACTTTGACAACTGTCCTCCACGCTAAATTATTATATCTTATTTTTCTGCACTGTCTTACCTGTAGGAAATTATCCTTTTTTAATATTTATGCTTAATTTTTTTATTATGTTGTCTGTAACAGCAACATCATTCTTACCTGTTTTCTCCCTTAGCCAGCATGCGTCTGATCTTTCAGCATTGATTATTTAAAAAAAAAAAAGATAGTGGTCTCCAATTAGATGCTTCCGTCCTGTTGGATGCATTTTTCTCCTGAGAGCTTTTTTTTTTTTAAAAAAAAAAAAAAGATTTATTTTACTTTTTCTGATTGGAAAGGCAAAAGACAGATTTACAGAAAGAAAGGTCTTCCATCTGCTCACCCACTCCCCAAGTAGCTGGAGCTGAGCCAATCGAAAGCCAAGAGACAGGATCCAGGAGCTTCTTCCAGGTCTCCTAGATGGATGCAGGGTCCCAGGACTTTGGGCTGTCCTCTGCTGCTTTCCCAGACCACAAACACGGAGCTGGAGGGGAAGTGGAGCAGTGGGATACAAACTGGTACCCATATGGGGTCCTACAGATGCAAAGCAAGGATTTAACCAATAGGCTATTGTGCCAGACTCTCCTGAGAGCTTTTTGATATTTTTTAGTTAAGAAAGGATATTGCATTTTGTCAAATAATATTTTCATTATCAGAAGTTAATTTTAGTGTTTAATTAGAAGGTATGAATAAAGGAGTGTTTGGAATGGAAGGATATGCTTAGGTGTGGGAAAATGAGAGAACTGAGTTTTGAAAAGTGAAGAACTGAGTTGGTATTGTAGGTTGTGGTTGCATCACAGAGGTATGAAGGTGATTGATTACCTCCCTGAAGTAATTTTACATTATTATCACTGCACCTGTTTTTTTTTTTTTTATTGTTGTTAACATTGTATTATGTGATACAGTTTTATAGGCACTGGGGATTCCCCCCACCCCTCCCATACCCCTTCCCCCATGGAGGATTTCTCCACCTTGTTGCATAACCACAGTTCAAGTTCAGTTGAGATTCGTTCCTTGCAAACACATATCTAGCATAAAGTCCAGCGTCTTATTGTCCAGATAAGTTCAGTGGCCTCTTGGGGAGACCTTCTCTAGTCTGAAGATAGGGCTAACAGAGTAAAGATCCGGTCAGTTAAAAGCCCCAACAAAACCTCAGTATCAATATACAACATTATGGAATTAATTGACATAGTATTGGGTAAACAATATGTTAAAAATAATGCAAGTTCCATTCTTCGAAACATCTGGGTTGAGACAGTGTCAATGACAGGTTCAAAAAATAACCAACAACCAAACAAAAATTACAAGTTAAATCAAGGCAAACATGTGGTATCTAACCTTTTGGGATTCGCTCATTTCCCTTAGCATTATAGTTTCCAGTTGGGCCCATTTAGCCACAAAGAACTGCATTTTGTTTTTTTTAATAGCTGAGTAGTATTCCATGGAGTAGATGAACCAAAGCTTTCTTATCCAATCTTCTGTTGATGGGTATTTCGGTTGCTTCCATGTTTTTGCAATTACTGATTGTGCTGCTATGAACATAGGGATGCATTTTGGTTTGTTTTGACAGAACTGTCCCAGGAGGTCAGGCGGGCAGTTTTCCTCATGTGACATCATGTAAAGTTTAGCACTTTGGAGCATTTCAGAATTTTGGGTTTGGGAGACTCCAGCCTGTTTATGAATGTGAATGGAAGGAATGGTATTCATTCAGTTGTTTCTTATAGCTGTATGATTTTCTTGATCATAGTAAATGAAAGGGCAGTGTAGCAAAAGTATAATCAAACTAGCTTATTTTAATGAAAAAATGTACTTTGGTAAAGTATATGGAGTATTTGGAGGTAAATAGTTTGAGAAGCACGATTGTAGCTATCTAATCTTTTCTCTCATTGTGAAAGCCTTAATTTTTTATCTGTTTTTTTGATACTAGGTAAAAGATGCTGAAACTCGTCAAGAACCAAAGGAATTCAGATTGCCAGTAGGCCATCACTTTGATATGATGGATATTAAGAACATTCCTAAAGGCAAAATTTCCATTGTAGAAGCACTGACACTTCTCAATAATCATAAGCTTTATCCAGAGACCTGGACTGCTAAGAAAATAGCACAGGAATACCATTTAGAACTGAACGATGTAAATTCTCTTCTCAAATATTTTGTTACTTTTGAAGTAAAAATCTTTCCTCCTGAAGACAAGAAAGCAATACAATCAAAATGAAGAAAACTGTGAAAGTGCTTTTCCTTTGTGTACTTCCCATCCTCATATATTGTTTGTTTCCTTGTTTTTAGCATATTAAATTATATAAGTTGCCTGGTGTGTAATGCTCCCGACTTGTGAAAGCATACTGTTTATTGAGCTCTGCTGACCTCTCAGTGTTGCTTATGGAATGTATTTTGTTTTGGAATCTATTTTCACTTAGGAGTATTTTCTGAGTGTATGTTGGCATGTCTGATCTACATATCTATACAGTACAAGTCAGAGTTAATTTTAGGTGCATCTTTTTAAACTGGTCATATGGCCTCTTGGGAAATGTCTTGACTCCCTCATTTAACATTTGGAGTTTCACTTTCCAATTTGGGTCACTAATTCCATCTTATTATGGAACATTGAAAGTAAGCCTTCCTGACAATAACATTTTCTTGATAGGGAAACTTGACAGGTAGAATAACAGTATTTTCCAGTAAAAGAGAAGAGACTGATAAAATAACAAAATATGTTTTTATTACTACAGGAAGACAGCAACGGTTTTTGAAATTTTTTTACTTGAGAAAGGGAGAGATTCCCTTTGCTGGCTCATTCCTCAAATGTCCACTTGACCATGCTGGAGCCAGGGGTTGAGAACCACATGCACACTGCTGTTGAGCCATCACCACTGCCTCCCTGCATCTTCACTGGCAGCAAGCTGGAGTCAGGAGCAGGACCCTGAGGTAGAATTCAGTTGCTCCCAAGTGAGGTGAGAGCATCTTAACCATGAGGCTAAATACCTGCACCCAGGTGTTTTGATTTGAAGTGTGAAATAACTGAAATTATAAAAAATAATAACGTTTATAAAATGTTAGCGATTTTCTGCCTTGACAAGTCAAAGCAATAAGTTTAAAAAACTGATTTTCCTCTTTATTTAACACAGAAGTACAAGAAGAATTTAAGGAATAATTAAACCAAGGAACCATGTTAAAAGAATTTGTTGATCAAATATAATCTTATGACAGTTGAGTGAATAAAAATAGCAGGTGGAAGCATAAAATGTGATAATTGAAAACAACCTGGAAAATTGCTTTACCTATTTACACACTTCAGAGTACACACATACGTGTATTAAGTACTTCCCTGTGTGAGTTGCACTTCAAAGTTTTTCACCTGTCTGTGGAATCCAGTAGATTGTGAATCCTCTGAGTCTGAATTTCTGCTATTAAAATGCAAGTAATATTACCCTACTTAAATCTAAAGGTTACTGTAAAGATAAAGAATAAAGGACTCTAAAGGACCAAGTGATATAAGTGTTTCTGTTGTTCAGGATACACTCATATGGAGATGCAGGATCTGATTGTGTAGTTTAATCACATAGCCAAGTCCAGAATTTAGGATTTCAGAAGCTTACCAGTGAGTTTTTCTGTTATGCCAAACAAAAGCATTTCTCCAAAGGGACAGTATATGTGAACTGTGGAAATATTGGTGTTATTTATGCCACCAGGAGAAGCTAGGCATTGCTGTTCCTTTGGAAAAGTGAGGGATACTGAGGAATTTATCATGGAGTTTCATTTTGTGCATATACCTGGAATATATTTGATACAAAAGGGGGTGGGGGGGTTATGATTTATTTTTATTTGAAAGGCAGAATTTACAGGAGGAAAAGGAAAGATGAGAGAGCTCTTCTATCTATTGGTTCATTTCCCCAAATGGCTGCAAGTGCCAGAGACAAGCTGATCTGAAGCCAGGAGCCTCATCCAGGGCTTACACATGTATCCAGAAATTGTCCTCAAGGGTAAACCAGGTAATAAAGACTAGTGTTTTCAACTAGCTACACTGATCTCGGTGTATTTCCTTGCTTACTTATGTTCAGCACACATAGGAGGATAAATAATGTTACCTATTAATGTTAAGTAATAATGTTAAATAATATTCGAAGTGTGGAATCTTTGATTTAAAGCCAGGTAGACTATTTTCAGGGCCTTTGTTGCCTTTCTGTAGGATTGTGAGAAGTGAAACAGCTGGCAGGGAAGTGGAGGCTAGGAGTGCCCAGAGATTCACTTGTTTAAATCCTTAAACGTCTGTAGGAAGGGAAACTCCCAGGTTGTTGGAGTCTGTATTCAAGGGTTTAAAAAATATTTAATGGCCACTGGCAACCAGAACTGTTAATACTGTGTTTCTCAGCTAGGCAGTTGAAGCTAGCACTGGCTGTGAAAGTAGTAGGAGTGGAGGATAAACAGAAGGCTAGGTTGGAGAAGAAGCTTTCCAGTTGATGGAAGGTGGAAGAGGTCTAGGAGGTGAGATTAGGGATTATCAGGGAGGAGGAAGGTGGAAAGTTATAGACTAATCAGAAGAACTGGGATCCAAAGAACTGAGAGAACAAGCTAATTGGGAGAGGCCTTCTGCAGAAAAATGGGTGGATCTGGCAGTTTCACCATAAGTAGCTAGTGCTTACATGTAATTTCATTAGTTGAAATGAAACACAAGGGTGGAAGGGGGCACCAGTTACATAAAGACAAAAGGGCCAAAAGGCACAAACTAGAATATCCTAAACAAACTAGGAGATTTGGTCATCTTAAACGCAAAACACATTATTGCAACTGGATCTAATCCTATTAGCTCCAAGTTGTCAGCACCTTAACATGCCATGTTCACTCAGTAATAATTTCTCCAAAGGGATTTTCTTGTCGCCCAGACTTGGACTTTGCCCTGCTCTAAGTTTGCTCAGTACCCTCAAACACCTATAATATTGAGAAAAGGAAAATGGAGCTCTAGATAATTGGCAGTGTTGAGGAAGCTTTTCTACTCATACTTGTAAAGTAGTCTGATTGTGCTCGAAGATATCTTGTAGGATACAAGTTGACAATATTCAAAAATGACAAATACGAACTATTAAGATGGGCTTTAAATAGCCATCACTCATTGCTTGATACCTGCTGTTTCTTGCTTGACCTGCCAATGACCAATTCATGAATCAGTTAGAGAAAGTACCTACCTAGTAGTATATCTGAACTATATAGGGCTGTATTATTTCTCAGGAGAAATGATGAAATACCAGAAGTAATTACTAAGTCCTAAGTCTTTATAAAAATGTGGAGCTTAAAATTCAGAGCATTTGGGCTACTAATTCTCTAGATGATTCATGTCCCTGCTGCCCACTCTGACTTTGCCACTACCAATATGGACATTATGTAACAACCAAATTTTTTTTTTCAGATGTCTTCCTTCAAGGCCACATTTAGCCTAGTGGCTAGGCACCCAGCGCACAGTACCTGAGTTTGGTTTCTGGCTCCAGCTCCTGTATCCAGATGCCTGTCTGCACGGATGCTGGGAGCAGAAGTGATGGCTTGAGTAACTGAATTCTGCTAAGCATGTGGAGACTTGGACTGAGTTCTGAGCTCCAAACCAGCCCCAAACTAGACTTATCAGTTTGGGGCATTTGGGGGAGATGAGAGCTCTCGATCTCTGAGATAGAACATTTTTTAAAGTCTGCCTTCATTTCAAGTAAAGCATAATACAAGTTATCCAGTAATTTAATTGACCTATCTAACGAAAATCGCTACTTTTATTTTAGAATTACCTATGACTTTAGTTTTTCAATGATGTTTGTTACCAGTGTTTCTGCACAATTTTATTTTTAATTAACTTCAATGTATGTTATAATTCTGTGTATCTTTGGGTTGGTGACTATATAGCAATTTCTTTTCAATTATCCACGTAGGAAAATGCATAAGGGCCCCTATTTATTATTTAAATTATTATTTTAGGAAACTCCTTTGTAAGGTCATAGTTTGTTCAGCTCTGAGTTGCTCTGTTCATTATTATTATTCGTTCTTTATTCAGTCATTTGTATAGTGTCCTTCATGTTTCTGGTGCTGGTCTAAAACTGGAGTGACTGGTTACCTGTATCCTAGAAATGCAAAATGTCATCACCAAAAGCAAGAGTCCCTGCCTTTCCTCTTCCTCTGTTATCTCTTTACTTTTGTAACCGTCGCTAGTGCATCTAGAAGAATAGCAAAAGGCAAGACAGAGGAGTTTTAAAGGTCAGATCTAAGAGATTTGGAAACATCAAGACAGCCCTTTTAATGGTTCCTTGGAATATTTAGGTCGTCATGTTTTAATTTGTTAGAAACTTACTTCTAGGTAGGTCAATGTCTGACCCATTTCTGAATATAGATATAGGATTAGTAACATGATTTTTAAAAACTTGCTCAATTTATTAAACAGAAGAAATATAAGCATTCATGGCTTTTTAAACGAAATGGCTTTTAAAATCATTTTCTCAGGTTAGTAATATTAATATTATTAATTATTCATCATTAATACATGTACCAGATACTTATCTGGAAGCTAGGGCTACAGCAGGGGAGACAAAGTCTCAAGTCTCATGGAATTTATAGTTTTACAGTGCTAAGTGCTCTTCAGTTACCTCTTGCTCCAGAACAAGCTGTGTCAAAGCTTGATAGCTTAACACAACAATTCATTATTGTCTGCCATGATTCTGCAGACTGTTAAATCTCAACTGGGTAATTTTCTCTTGCGATTTCTCATGTAGTTGTTAAGGTTGGGGTCAACTGAAGGCTCAGAGTGAACATCAAGGATGCCCTCCTCATGGTATACCAGCTGGATTCTGTTTGTTGGCCGAATTCAGCCACAGTTGAGGATGAGAGTAGCTGTAGGCAAGCTGTCCATGTGGTGTAGATTTCCTGCAGCATGATGGTCAGAGCCCCACAAACACTGCAAGCAGCTGCTGTCAGCTTCTTCTTCTTCTTCTTCTTTTTTTTTTTAGATTTATTTATTTTTATTGGAAAGGGTGACATACAGAAAGGAGCAGAGACAGAGAGGAAGATCTTCCATCCAATGGTTCACTTCCCAAGCAGCCGCAATGGCTGGAGCTGAGCCAATCCGAAGCCAGGAGCCAGGAGCTCTTCCAGGTCTCCCACACAGGTGCAGGGTCCCAAGGCTTTGGGCCATTCTCAACTGCTTTCCCAGGCCACAAGCAGGGGGCTGGATGGGAAGCAGGGCTGCCGGGATTAGAACCGGCGACCATATGGGATCCTGGTGCAAGGCGAGGACTTTAATCACTGTGCTATTGCACCAGGTCCTGCTGTCAGCTTCTTAAGGCTTGAGCTCATGGAGAGGCAGTCAAGAGCCTGCCTTGGTTCAAGGGTTGGAAACACAGCTCACAGTGCTCCATGGGAGAAGTGTCAGAATGTGTGGCTCTTAGCCCTTTGAAGTTCATTGCATCAGGAGATGCTTGGTGTTAATTCATCTCATTTTGAAAATGTTAACTTTGATAGGTTGATTACTTTGATATCTGTCAGAATTTCACTGTAAAATTACTGTTTTTCACCTTGTGGTTACTGTTTAGGAGAAGTTCTGGAAATGTATATACAAATAGTATATACAAATGTACAACTATATTTCAAAATGAAGCATTATGTGTATTTCAGTATATTGTTTTAATACTGCAATAAAAATTTCTAAATGAAATAAAATTCTCTACTTTCTTCATACCTTGACTTATTGTGCTTGCTTTGTTTGTTTTAATGCTAATTACAAAGATGGCAAAACTGAGATTACTCTGTTTGCTGATTCAATTCCCACACCTTGCTTCCTGCCTCAACAGTGAGTCTATAGTACTTTGTATTTCTACTGATTCAAACCTCTTTTTTAAAAAAACAAAATGTGAAAATACCACTCCCTTATTTTAACTCTCCCTGTTATTCTAGAATAAATCCAAGTTTGTTAAGTTATAAGAAGTTGCTTGGGGCCATTGTGATGGGGCAGCAAGCTAACCCTCTCCTCATGGCACTAGCATCCCATATGGATGCAGATTCTAGTCCTGGCTGGTCCACCTCTGATCCAGGCCCTGCTGATACGCTTTGGAAAGCAGCAGAGCATGGCCCAAGTTCTTGGCCCCATGTGCCCGCATGGGAAACCCAGAGGAAGCTCCTGACTCCCAGCACTGGGTATGGCAGCCATTTGGGAAGTGAACTGGTGAATGGAAAATCTCTCTGTCTCTGCCCCCTCTCTCACTTGGACTTTCAAGTAAATAAATGTATATTTTTAAAAATTGTAAGAAGTTCCTTGCCTGCTTAATCTTGAAACTTTCTCAATGAGAACGTCAGCTTTCCCAGCCAAGTATCCTATTGGAGATCAGTACATAGCTATACACTAAATGCAAAGTAACACTTCAGAGATTTATTGAGTGGTAGTTTAGTTCATTTCTAGTTTTTGCATGTTACAAAGTACTAATTGGGTGCAGAGCTCTAAATTAGGTACTGAGATAAGAATTGGAATAAAAAGTTAACCATAGGCCTTGCTCACTAATTGGGGCAAAGATAGTATAAAAATTAACTCACTACTAAGGAATATTTAATAGGTATCCTAAAAAAAGAATACAATGCAATGTAGATTTGGTGTGGGAGGGGAGATGACAGCTCTCTTGAACAGAAATTATTTGCCTTAATTTGTTGTTATCCCAAGGAGAATAAAGCTGCCATTTAAGGGAAAAGCCATATAAAAGTAATTAGCTCACTGAAGAATTCAAGTCCCCAGCCAACCTATTCCCTTTGTGTGGATGGTGTATTTGGCTAACTGCAAGCAGAAGGGTGCTCACTTCCTGTGAACACACTCATCTCTTTAGAGAGGCTATTGTAAGCATTTGCTTTTGTGTAGTTTTTATTTTCCTGTGTGGGTAAATGTTGGCTTTTTTTTTCTCCTTGCTGAGCATTGATGCAGCTGTTTAGAACTGAGACTCCACTGAGATGCTTACTGCTCACTAGGGGGCTTTTGTGTAGAGCCTGCTCTCCTCAAAGAGCTCTTCTGAGTGTTTAGGGGGAAGGTATGACCTCCGGGGAAGTGTCAGAGCATTACATCTCATTAGAGACCTAAGGTCCCTTTTACACCTGGCATTTATTTCTAGTTATTTCTTTATGTAAAATTTTTTGTTTCTACAGCTGCTGCAGCTTGAGAAAGCAAACAAAACAACAAAAAACACAAGCAACAACAAAAACAGTTCTGGGAGGAGGTTGGAAATCCAAGTGAGAGATTGAGGTTTGGCAGTGTTGGCTTCTTCTGAGGCCTCCCTCGATGGTCTTCTGCCTTTGTCTTCATGTGGGTTTTCCTTCCTTTGCTTGCCTTTTTTTTTTTTTTAAGTGTGTGACTGTTGCAGGGAGGTATGACAATTGAGCACATGTCAGATTTTAGCTTCGTGCAATCATCTTTTGAGGACATAATGTGATCTTAGTGCATTTTGTATTGGACCCTGAACACTTCTGTTAAGGGTAATTGAAACTTCCAGCAACTGAAATATGTATTTGTCTTTCATTTTGCAGGTTCAGATATGGTGTCTAAAATTAAGCAAAACAGAGACCTGAATTAAAGTTCTATTTCCTGATCCACCATGTGGTGCTTCATCTCCCTGGTATTAGCACTGGATGTTTTGCTGATGATCTGGAGATACTGCAGAATTTCTTAGAGTTCCTGTTCACCATTAGAAAATAATGAGCTGGAAGAGAAAGAGATCTTTTATCTGCTGGTTCATGCAATAGCTGGAGCTGAGCTGATCTAAAGCCAGGAGTTTGGAGTTTTCTCCTAGTTTCCTATGTGGGTGCAGGGGCCCAAACACTCAGGAAATCCTCTGCTCGTTTCCCAGCCCACAAGAAGGAAGCTGGGTCAGAAGTAGAGCAGACAGAACTAGAACTGGTGTTTGTATGGGATGCCAGCACTAGCAGATGGAGGATTAGGTTATTGAGCCACTGCACTGGCCTCAACAATCTTGTTATTATTATTTTTTATTTGAGAAGCAGAAAAAGAAAAACAGGGAGAGAGACAGAGAGCTCCCCTCTGTTGATTCACTTCCCAGATGCCCACAATAGCCATGAGTTGGCCTGGGACAGGAGCCATGAACACAATCCAGTTTTTCATGGGGTTGTCAGGAACCCAGGTAAATGGACCAGCATGGCTATTTTTCCAGGGTCTGCATTAATGAGGAGCAGGAGTCAGGAGCCAGAGCCAGGAACTGCACCCAGTGACTCTGATGTGGGATGCAAGGATATTAACCACTGGGGAAAATGCCTGCTCATTATTTTCTGCTTGCGTATCAGTCACTGCAATACCACACTTGTTTTCATTGCTTTCCTGTGTCTGTTAGTCTCTGGGTACCCCTCTGCTATCGTTCTGTACTCTCCTATTTCCCTGAATGTGCCTTCTCGGCTTCACATTGGCTAATATTTTTCCATCTGCTTAAATGTGTCCTTACCCCAACCTGCCATTTTAATTCTCCTGGATTGATTTCTGACCCACCAAATCCAGCTGTTGCTGGGGATTAGACCAACATATGAAACTCTCTCTCTCTCTCTCTTGTTCTCCGTTCCTTCCCCCTTCTATTTTCCTTTCTACTAGATGAGAATAAATATTTTTTGAAAGATCCAGAGACAGAAATCTCAAAGGGATGTTATATGCCAGAGTCAATCTGGACAGAGGAAGTGGTTATGGGGGACAGAGATCAAGTCACCAGGAAGGAAGGTTGAATAGAGAGGGATAGCCTGTGTGAAGGTGTGGAGGTGAGACAGAAAATGTGAAGATGTCCAGTAATTTTACTAAATATAAGTCAGTGGTGGGCCTTGCACTCTTCACTCCATGTGTCTACCTCTAGTTTGTGAGAAGCATTATGTCTTTGATTACTTTATTTTAATTCATTTTTTGAAAGATTTATTTATTTACTGGAAAGTCAGATATACAGAGAGGAGGAGAGACAGAGAGGAAGATCTTCCGTCCAATGATTCACTCCCCAAGTGAGCACAAGGGCCGATGCTATGCCAATCCAAAGCCCGGTCCAGGAACTTCTTCCAGGTATCCCACGCGGGTGCAGGGTCCCAAGGCTTTGGGCCGTCCTCAACTGCTTTCCCAGGCCACAAGCAGGGAGCTGGAAGGGAAGCGGAGCTGCTGGGATTAGAACCGGCGACCATATGGGATCCTGGTGCGTTCAAGGCGAGGACTTTAGCCGCTAGGCCATGCCGCAGGGCCCTTTAATTCATTTTTAATTTAAGATGTTGTTAACATATTGACCAGAGTGGGATGGATCAAGGGTTAGGGAAAAGTGGGTGGGTATGATCATTGTTTCCAAATTTTCTGTTTCTCCTTCTGGCTTTGTGGGGCGGGCTGAATCCTTTCCAAGATTCAGGGGATCTAGACTATCTTATATTGCTGGAGCATATCTTTCTTCATCAGGACCGCTCTTTGCCTCATCTTTGATGACTCAGTGCTGCCCTTTGAGGTGCACACTCATGGTTCTGTTGGTATCCTTGGTGACAGGGTGCTAATCAAGGCCTTCAAATAGTGATTAAACAGATCTTCATACTGCAGGCATCTCAGAAGCACAGGGAAGGAAGGTCAGCTTTCTAAATGAGACTCCTAAACACAGATGTCAAAAGCTGTCTCTTCTCTTAACAGCATTTTGTATGTTAATTTTGGCACAGCAGTTGTTATGGTAGTTGGGGAGAGGAGGTGAACACAGAAACTGTGGTGGAAGGTTTTATTTTGAGAAGGAGGAAGCGTCAGAATACAATTTCTTTTGGCTAAGCTCACTTTCTCATTAAAATGGCCTTGGCTATCATATCACCTGTATCTGTGATGATGCTGGCAAAGTTTCTATATGTAGTGACTGCATCTAAGAATCCTCGAAAGGTAAGAAAAGCATTTGGGCATTCCGAGCCTGGTTAATGCCAAATTTGTGTTAACAATACTATTGTGCTAGTATAGTTACCTATTCTATTTTCTTTTCTTTCTTTTAAAAATATGTGGGGAAGGCAAGGAGCATTGGCCTGGTACATGCTCCCCCTGGCTCCCAGAGGGGTGTTGCAGATGGTCTGGGGAAGGGGGTATTGGGACATATTGGAGTGAGAGCAGCTAAGGGCTTGTTTGACAGGGGATAGATGTCTTCTGGGGTCTTCCATGGACTTCCATTTGGTCTTCTACTGCACTCACAGGTGGATGAGGAAGCTGGGACCAGGTGGTTTAGAGGGGGAAAACCCGAGGATATGACTGGGTTAAGCAAAGGCACATACGTATATGGGAAACCTGTGCTCGGCTGAAAACATTGCCCACTGGCCATTGGCTTTTGCAAAAGCTGGGGTTGAGGGTTATGCCAGCTAAAATAGGTCACAATATCTATATGCAAGTGTCAGAGCAGAGGGTGGACCACATTAGGCTGGGATGCAGGACCCACTAGAGAACTGGATCTAGGGGCAGATTCTGAAGGGGACTTGTAGGCTCATCTCTGTGAGAGTGCAGCACCCATAGCTAGGGATGGTGAAAGGATGAGCCAAGCTAAACCACAGAATTTATCTGACACTTGTGGGAGCTTGAGCTTGAGCCAGGAGGAGGTGTGGCTGGGCCAGGCTGTAGCAACTGCACATCCAAGGATCACAAATGAAAGCAGACTATGTCAGGCAGAGCCTTAGCGTATGCCAACACCTTTGAGATTAAGGGCTGGGAGCAGGACTGGTAGGGGAACTTAGGGAACTCCCTTGTTAATCAACAATAACATGAACCAGGACCAGGGCCAGGCCATGCCAGGTAAGGCTACAGCACTCCTCAGCATTTGTCTGGACCAGGTTTGGAGACATGCTGGATTGGGCTGGCTGCAGTACCCCTTGGATACACAAAAGCCAGCACAGGGTGTGAGCTGTGCCTGGTTGGACTAAACCACAACACCTGCCACTGAAATTGTGGGTGGGCTGTGCCAAGCTGTTTTAAAGCACTCACCAGCATGTGCAACATCCTGGGCTGGGAATGGGCCTGGTAGGGGGACTTTGGGGACTCCCCTGTAAGGTTGCAGCTCCTATTGGTGAGAGTAAGAACCAAGAACCAGGGCTGTGGGAGGACCAAGTTGAGCAAGGCTGAAGTACCTGTTGGCATGAGTGTAGCCTGGGGTAGGTGTGGGACAGGCCAGGATAGGCTGTGGCACCTGCTGGTTCATATGAGAGCCAGGTCTGGAATGGGCCAGGCTGGGCTAAGCTATAACACCCACCACCAGATCAAGAATGGATATGGAGCAGTTAGGCTAGGCCACAGTACCTCCCCAGTGACCGACAGTTCTAGGGGCAGGTTAGATACAGGGTGGGCTATAGCACTCATTGCCAGATATGTGAGCTGGGTTTGGGGGTGGGCCAGGTTGGGCCAATCTGCAGCACATACTGGCATGAGCCCGAGCTGGGATGGAGTGTGAGCCAGACCAGTTGTATCACAACACTCACCAGTTCACATAAGGACCAAGGGGTGGGTCAGGCTGGGCTATGCTGCTGCACCTGCTAACAAGTTTGAAAGGCAGGATGAGATGCAGGCTGTGCCAGTTTGGGTTGCTGCAAACACTGCCAGTTCACATGAAATATGAGACTGGGGGCTGGCCTGGCTGGACTAGGCTATAGAACCGAACAGCATAAGCTAGAAGTGGGGGCAGGCTGGGTAGAGCCAGGGTTTAGCACTCTCTGACAAATGCCAAGACTGGGCTGGGCCATCTCAGGGTGGGCCATGTCATCCACTGACATGCACAAGACCTCCTGGTAGGGGACTTTGGGAACTCCCCTGCTTGGCAGCTGCTTTCACCAGTAAGCATACTTATTCAGTAAGCTGAGACTAGGAGTAGGCCAGTCTAGGGGCTGGCCAGGCTGCATTAGGCTGCTGTACCTGCTGGTATGCAGGAGAGACAGAATGGGTGTTGACCAGCTGGGCTAGTCCATAGCACCTCCGACGAGTGCAGGGACTGGGTGAGAGTCATGTCAGGATGGACCACAATACACCCTGGTATATGCAAGATCTGGGGCTGTGAGCAGTCCTCGTAGAGGAACTGTGGGTACTACCCTAGTGGGCAGAAGCTCTGGGTTCTGGGGTAGAACATAAGAGCTGGGTTTTGGGGTAGACCAGGCTGGTTAATGCAGCAGCACCCATTGGTGTATGTGTGGGCCTGACCTGGGAATGGCTGGGCTGAGCTAAGCCACAGTACCTATGGGAGTGCAAGGGAGTCAGATGAAATGTGGGACAGACTGGGCTAGACTGCAGCACATATCAACACACACAAAAACCAGGCCTGGAGGGTGGATTAGTGGGGGTATTGGGTGTTGCCCCAACGTGGTTGTGGCAACTGTTAGTGAAGCCAGCCTGTGGTGGACTGGACTAGGCTTTAGCACCCATTAATTCATATAAGTTGGGGCAGAACTAACTAGGCAGCTGCATCCACTAGTATGTGCATTGGTTAAGTAGGTGATGGACTGAACCTAACCTTGCACTGGCTGGTGCACATAAGAATCATTGAGAGGCTCCCCAGCTAGAACCTGAACTCAAACACTTGCCACAGGGAAAATTACAATATATGTAGTACAATCTTAGAGTACATGTGTCAGGACTGGGCTCCTCAGTTGCTGATGCCTGTGTAGTAGACAGCATGCACAGATGCACACAAGGTACCTGACAACCAGATCAACCAGGCCAGTAGAGGACTCTGAGTATCTCATCAGAGAATGAAAAGCAAAACAGGTGAATTCCTCTCCTAGCCAAGCTTTGAGACATATTCCTGAGCATGGGGATGCCCTAAGGGGGTCTTGATCGACCAATAGACTTTGTAAAAATATTCTGAACCCTGGTGGCAATGAAGCCAACATCTCAGAACTATCAAGAACATTGAAATAGCAACTTAGGAATATTCTTTCCCATATTAGGATCTGTAAGTCTTCATCAAATGACTGTCCCCCACCCTCATGTTCTGATGTAGTTTAACAGCAAGGAATGCTCTCTTCCTTTCTTCCCTTAGGAAAACAGGAGTAAAAATGGAAATGTTTGTCCCAACTACATGCCTCATTGCCTTGACCCTTCCCATCCTAATTGGAAACACACATGTGCATGCATCCGTCTCAACTGTGCAAGCAATATTAGAAATAAAATTAAAATGAAAAATATAGATTTGATAAATATGAATTATTTTACCTGTTATTCTAAAGGTAAAAAAAGGAAAATGATAATTTTTGATGCAGGGATATCTAAGGATATTACAGGAGGCCTGGAATAATGATTCAATGGCTAAAATCCTGCCTTTCACATGCCAGGATCCTATATGGGCATTGATTTGTATCCTAGTTGTTCCATATCCCTTCCAGCTCCATGCCTGTGGCCTGGGAAAGCAGTAGAGGATGACCCAAAGCCTTGGGGCCCTGCACCTATGTGGGAGACCCAGAGGAAGCTCCTGGCTCCTGGCTTAGAATCGACTTAACACTGGCCATTGTGCCCACTTGGGGAGTGAATCAGTGGATGGAAGATCTTACCCTATGTCTATCCTTCTCTCTCTAAATCTGCCTTTCCAATAAAAATAAAGAAATCTTGGGGATTTTATATGACCGGATCTTTACTCTGTTAGCCCTACCTTCAGACCAGAGAAGGTCTCCCCAAGAGGCCACTGAACTTATCTGGACAATAAGACGCTGAACTTTATGCTAGGCATGTGTTTGCAAGGAATGAATCTCAACTGAACTTGAACTATGGTTATGCAGCAAGGTGGAGGAATCCACCATGGGGGGAGGGGTATGGGAGCGGTGGGGAGAATCCCCAGCGCCTATAAAACTGTACCACATAATACAATGTAAACAACAATTTAAAAAAAAAAAAAAAAAGAAATGTCAATGAAGTAATCACAGGATGTGGTTAAGAACTTGCATCTTCTAACATATCAGTCACTCAATACCATGCCAATTAACTCCATAAAGTGATAAACTGTTGTTGATGCTATGTTGTGGCTTTTAATGGGTCAGGACAATATTCTGCCAGCTCTGCCTTCACAACAGAGTTGGTCTCCCCAAGAAACTGCTGAATTTATCTGGACAATAAGATGCTGGACACTATGCAGAGTACATGCTTGCAATGAAAGAATTATGACTGGATTTGAACTGTAATACTGCAATAAAGTAGAGGAATCCACCATGGGGGGAGAGTATGGGGAGGGGTTGGGGGAATCCCAGGGCCTATGAAACTGTCATAAAATCAAACGTAATAAAAAAAGTATTGCATCCAAAAAAAAAATTGCAGAATTGGTTGTTTGGCCTATATTTAAGACTCCAGTTAAGATGTCTATGTTTTGGGCCCGGCGCGGTGGCGCAAGTGGTTAAAGGTCCTCACCTTGCACGCCCGGGATCCCATATGGGCGCCGGTTCTAATCCCGGCAGCCCCGCTTCCCTTCCAGCTCCCTGCCTGTGGCCCGGGAAAGCAGTCGAGGATGGCCCAGGGCTTTGGGACCCTGCACCCAAGTGGGAGACCCGGAAGAGGCTCCTGGCTTCGGATCGGCATAGTATTGACCCGTTGCGCTCACTTGGGGAGTGAATCATTGGACGGAAGATCTTCCTCTCTGTCTCTCTTCTCTGTACATCCGCCTTTCCAATAAAAAAAAATAATAATAAAAATAAATCTTTAAAAAAAAAAAAGATGTCTATGTTTTACATCAGAGTGCATGAGTTTGATGCCTGACTCTGACCTCTTATTCCACCTTCCCGCTAATGCAGATTCTGGAAGCAGCTGTGATAGTTCAAGGAATTGGTTTCCTGCCACTGAGGTGGGAGACTGCATTTCATTCAGCACCAGGCTTTGGTTTGGTCCAGTCCCAGCCACTGAGTGCATTTGAGGAGTGAACTAACAGATAGTTCCCCTTTGTGTCTCTGTTTGTGCTTCTCAAATAAGTTAACTAAAAACATAATTATAAGTATTTAAAAATAATACAAATAACTGTCATATGCTCAATTTGCTTTATCTTTTTTTTTAAAGATTTATTTTTATTATTTTTTTTATTGGAAAGGCGGATATACAGAGAAGAGAGACAGAGAGGAAGATCTTCCGTCCGATGATTCACTCCCCAAGTGAGCGCAACGGCCAATACTATGCCTATCCGAAGCCAGGAGCCTCTTCCGGGTCTCCCACGCGGATGCAGGGTCCCAAAGCTTTGGGCCGTCCTGGACTGCTTTCCCGGGCCACAGGCAGGGAGCTGGAAGGGAAGCGGGGCTGCCGGGATAGAACTGGCGCCCATATGGGATCCCGGGCGTACAAGGCAAGGACCTTAACCACTGCGCCACCGCGCCGGGCCCAATTTGCTTTATCTTTAAAAGGGAGCATTGAGGAAAGAAATTAAACTGTTTTCCTACTCAGAATACCTGAACTGTGTTTCCCAGCAATCTATGATTATGTTCAATATCCCAACTGCATGTTTATTTTTTCTAATGTAGAAATAGTTCAACAATTCATCCTTTCTCATCTATTACTGTGTATACTTAGGATTCATAAACATCTTTTTCTCAGAAGAATTCCAGAAAAAGCTGGAAGCCATGGGGACTTCTTTCCCTGCTTAACCTTGGAAGAACACAATTGCATTATCAGATATGTCTATTTTTGCCTCTAATGAGGACACTTGCTCTAAAATTGCACACAGCCCTGAGCTGTTATATTTCTGGTTCACTTTAACCTGAATAAGGGGTTCAGATTTTCCTGGAAGCAGATTCATGCCATGCCTGTTTCAAGGCATGATTTGTTACAACCAGAGTTCAGTGTTTATTTCTCGACATAATGCAAAAGGCCCTCTGGCTGTCCAATCAGCTGTAATTTTTCACCAGTTCTGAATAAACATTTCAAACTCTCATGAGTCATTGTTGGATGTGATGAAGAAAATGAAATTAGAGACAGTGTAAGTTACAGCTGTGTTGGTCACCCAAACTTTGGTTCTTCGACAAATGAGAGTGAAGCAAAATGATGGAAAGTGAAAAGATGGCTATGGATTTTAAATTGTGGAGATACGATGAGAAAGGCTGATGTCATTCTCATGTACTCGTCTGTAAAAGGGACTAGCAAAGCTTCTGTCCTTGCTGATGTGACTGGCTGCTCAGATTTCCTACCGTGGGAACAGAAAATCTACCACTAAGATGAGGTTGTATCATGAAAAGCAGAATCTAAGTTTTCAACCCACGAACTGACTCCACATGATCCTTCTAGACCTCACACGCCAACATCCTCTGCTCTTGAGGATGATGGGAATTAAGATTTGGAAGGGAGGCAACGTAAGGAAGATGAATGTCACAGAGGCTGGAACTTTTTAATCTTTTTTTTTTTTAAAGCTGTGCCTCCCACTAAAATCCAGAAAGTAGGATTGCCTTGGTGAATCAAGCATGTTTTGGCAGAGATTTCTTTGTAGACCACAAGAAAATTCAGATTATTCCTTAATGCAGCATCCATAAACTTTCCAGGTATTTTGAGGATGTGTTCTCTGAACTCAATCTTTACTACCAGATTTGCATGAATATAGCCTTACCAAATCTCCCACAGTTCTCTTAGAAGAAAGGTTGCATCTTTCTTGAGACTATTTAACATCTGAGACAAAATATGCAGCTTATTCATTCTGTTCATTTGAAAGGGAGAGAGAGAATCTAGTGTTAACTGTTTCACTCTGAAATGCCTACAATGACTCAAGCTGGGCCAAGCCAAAACTTGGAGTAGGAACTTGATCCTGATCTTGCATGTGAGTGACAGGCATGTAACTGCTTGAGCCATCCCCTGAGGAATCCCAAAGTGTGCATTAGCAGGAAACCAAAATTGTTAACAGAGCCAGTGTTGTATGGAATTGAATGTGAAACATGGCAACAAACTTGTTTCTTGTCTCACACACAAGAAGGGAATCTATAAGCTTCCCTTCCACTATGAGAACCACCTGGGGCTCCCAGGAACTGACCTAATGTATCACCAAAGCCTGTGGAGGGCCTTGAGCCTGTGGAGGTTCCTGGGCTGCTTCAGTCCCATGTGGGAAATCCAGTAGGAACTGGCTGACCCTGAAGTTCTTGGCCTTTGAGGACAGTCAAGTTTCCAATGATCTCTTTTGCAAGTGGGAAATGGCCCTAGGTGTCCTGAAAATCCTTGGTAAAGTGTCAACTGCTTCTGCAGTGAAAAACACTTGGAAAGCCCCTGGGGGTTGCACTGGGTCCAGGAGGACACACCTCTCTTCTCCTCCTGCTTTGCTATGGGATCCCCTCCTGATCTCTGTGGTAAGAGCTCATGTGTCCACCTTTGAGAGGTTCTCCTGGAGCAGGAGCCAGCACAGCAGCAGAGTTCATCCAATCAGCCTGTTCAAAGAGGGCCCTTCTAGTTTAATTTTCTCTCCATTCTTTAGCTCAAAAGCAGGCCAGGGTGTGGTGTAGAAAAAAAAAAAAATCGGACACTTTCTGTTTAAGCTCTGGTGTTCAGAAGAATCCCATTGGCTAAGGTGGCACCCCGAAGGGTGTCTCTGTTCAGTCCCCTATTCCCTGTTCCATGCTAGATCTGGGACTCCAGCATGGTTTTGTACTGGGACATAATTGTCAGAACAGCATGTGCCAGGAGTACTGAAATGAGAGCATAAAAACCGAAGCGTCCTTCAGTTCCTATCTCTCCTGACTTTGAGATGGCTCTCAAGACCTCTATAGCCAGCCTGTAGCATTCAGATGTGCTCTGAGGCTCACAGGGTAGGGAGGAAGGTGAGGGTGAGATCAGTACATGTCATGCAAGGTCACTCAGCCTTCCACGCCTTTGGGATACCTTGATTAGAATAGCATGTGTCAGGAGTGAGTGATCTGCTCCCTGTGCATTGCTGGACCTAGGCCTCTGCACAGTCAGATATATGCTGGTTTTGTGAACCTTGAGTGTCTGAGAGTATACAAGTCAGAAATAACGTGTGCTGAGATTAATCATTTCCCATTTCCTATGTCATACTGAATCTGGGACTACTGCCAGACACAGTATATTCGCCGTTTGCCTCTGAAACTTGTTTTAACCACAAGTTGACAAACCTGATTTCTCTAAGCCTGAGCAAAGATGTCCTGTGTTAGAGCTTGGAAGGAAGGTGTTGGTCCTGGCTATCTATCAGGATCAGGTGTATAGATCAGGTGTATCTATTAGCAGCTACACCTGGCAACAAAATTCCCTCCATATACTTACTCATCCTTCATGAGGGACCAATTCACCAGCAGAAAAGATTAGAACATCACCCCAATTCCAAGGTATTAATTTAGCCTGTTCCAGGAAGCCTGGCTCCTGAGTCTTGAAGGCTGGTAGCTATGCTAACCACATTTAACTGGCTGACAGGAACCTGGTGTGTCTTTTCGTGAAAGAGTTACTAGTTGTGGAGAACTAGGTCTCTGAGAAACAGAAGCTAGAGAAAGAGAATAGCCTGCTTGTTCACTGTCTGATGAGATGGTAGAAAGCTGGCTGGAGTTAAACTCAAGTCACGCTGGCAAAATCCAAGTCATGGCACCAATACTATTGTAGGTAATTCAATGAGAAACATGGCAGCAACCTTGTTTCTTATTTTACACGAAGGAAGAATTTTTATGCGGACAATTCCAGTTAGCAAAGCAAGTTTCATTTAAGAAAAAGAGAGAAAGTGGCTCCTGCCCTAGTGACAGGAGGGGGCTCCAAGTAGGAAAAGACCCCAGATCTCCTGTCATAGTGGCAGGAAATGGGAGTCCAAGGAAGGAAAGAGGAAAAAAAAAGAAAGCCCGAGATAATGGTGAAAATGGTGTCTTTTATGCCCCATCTCAGGGGAATTACCCAATGGACAAAATTGTTCACAATAGCACCTGGTAAAGAATCAAAGAACATCAGAAGGATGGGACTGGTTAACTTCCTCCTTTCATTCTAATGATTTTACTGATCACTCATGCACCATGACTGTTGTCACCCAAAGATGATATTAGTTGAGTCACTTCTCCTTGCTTTTGCCAGAACAACAATTCTGAGATGGTGAATTGATATGTTAATTCTGCCCCTTTGTCCTCCCTCAAAGGGAGATTGTTCTCTTAAAAAAAATGGGGAGAAATATGATTTATATTTTTAAAAAGTAACCAAGGACCAGAAACCCTAACTGTTTATCCTGTCTGACTTCTCACACTTGACTTAAAGCCAGGAACCTTGATATGGAATGCTGGTAGCCCAAGTGGCATCTTGACTGATATATTAAATGCTTATCCCAAGATATACAAATGTAGCTTTTTAAACTATAGCTTTTATTAAACAAAGGGAAATAGCTGTTTGAAAAGCAGGATGAGAGAGAGCAAGAAAGAGAAGGAAAGTCTGTCTGCTGAAATGACAATAGCCTAAGCTAGAAACCAAGAACTTCATCCCACATGGACAACAGGGGACGACAGGGACCCAAGTATTTGGGTCATCATTTGCTGCTGCTTTCGTATGTCCATTAGCAGTGAGCCACATTAGAAATGGAACAGTTCAGATTCCAACTGGCACTCTAGTGTGGGACACCAGCTGGACCACAACATTGCCCCACCTCCATTGTAGTTTTCCATATTCTCCAAAGCCTGCTCTGACCTAGCTAAGCAGAAAATGCCTGTAATTGCTTCAAATGGTATGTATGGCTACTATTCTCTGTGAGCAATGATGGCATTGGCAAGTGCACTTCCAATACAAAGGGGAAAGGGAAGATAAAATATTTGGCTCTTAAACATGGACTCCACATTTACTATGACTTTTTGAAGGACATTAAACCAGGAAGTATATTGAGCTCCAGATTCACAAGGTCTCTGCGCCCTCTTAGAAAAGGGGGTAGGGGGTCTAAGATGCTTAAATGCAGATTCACTGATTGAACTTTTAAAAACCACTTTAAATATTGGAGCAGCATTTTAGTATACACAAAAATGTTCTGAACTGATTATTTGAACAAGCTTTCTTCTTTCACAGACTGGAAATTTTTGAGGGAATTTTGTTCAAAAAGAACTTATCAAAACACTAGCACAGATCCTTTATTAAAGCAAAATGAGTAACAAAAATCAAATCATTCTACAATTACAGCCTGAAAATTATCCCCAAACTGATGATGTATGAATATCAAATTTGTGGTTGAAAACATCCTCCCATTGCCAGACTGTAACTGGAATGCAAAGTAGGAGGAAAGAAACACAAAACATCAGTGGATGAATATGTAAATTGGGTCAACTATTTTGACAAAAAAGCCTAGTACCTGTATTTTTCATTTGTTTGTTTGTTTGCTTTTCTAGTAGACAATGTTACTAGCCTTAAAAGCTACCTAAACAGGAATCAAATTATTCTACAAGATGCTGATATTTACATAACAAATTTTTTTTGGCCCTAAGAGCTTTCTTTTCTTTTTTTTTTACTTCCTTCTTATTATTATTATTATCATTTTATGATATAGTTCCATAGGCAACATAAGAAATTATTTTTGTTTCAAATGACAATGTCTTCTTTTTAAAACAATGATTTTGTTTTTGTATCTGAGGGCATAGTGATTGTAAAATCTGAGATAATGAGAGATGGCAACTGTCTCCTCAGAGGATTCCAGGAGAGAGCACCAGGTTGACCTTTCAAGTTTTTGCTTTTTTAAAAGCTAGCATTTTAAAATGTGAAGGGGTTCAGTTTTAGGGCACATTTCCATATCCACCTTATCTAGACCTCTTGGGAAACTATGGCTCTAGCAGGGAGCTCAATTGTTATTGCTGGTTGCATTTACTCTTATAGGGAGAAGAATTTTTTTAATATTTATTTTTTTTATTGGAAAGGCAGTTATACTGAGAAAAGGATTTTCTTTTGGCTGGTTTCCTCCACAAGTGGGCACAGTCCAAAGCTGATCTGATTCAAAAGCAGAAGCCAGCAACCACCTCTCATGTGGGTTCAGGGTCCAAAGGCTTAGGGCTGTCCTCTATTTGCTTTCCCAGACCACAAGCAGGGAGTTGAATGGGAAGTGGAGCAGCCCATTTGGATCCTCACCCATATAGTGGGTGCCCATATAGGATCCTCAGGCACATAAGGCAAAGACTTTAACCACTAGTCTAGGTAGAAGGATTTTGCAAAAGTTTGAGAAAACTCTGCATGTATCAGGTTTAGATCTTGGAGTTGCTGTCACTGAAGATAGAGTGGTTCTAGCATTTCAATATTTCAACTGTGATGGAGTACACAGACAGTATCAGCAAGTAATTTTTGAAAGAATGAACACATTCAGACTGAAGCAGATTTCCCCATAGATGAATCCAGACTATATCATACCTAAAATGGACTTAGTTTTAAAAATGTTAACTCCGTGTGATACATTAAAAATGTGTTTCAAAGATAAGAATTGTTTTTCTCCAGTGTTTGTTCCAAGCATCACTGCCACTTGGAATACATTCCTGTTTGAATTCAGGAAGCAGGTTGTAGAGGCTTGATAAAGCATGCTGGGCATGTCACCACTGATACCCATTGCTCCACAGACCCCATTAAAGATTCAGAACATCAAAAACAATTGATGATACTCTTATCTATGAATTAACTGGGGCTGGAAAAGTGTTGGGAAGCAGGGATACTGGGGAGGAATCATTTGTGTCTCCAGGTGTGGTAGGAATGAGCAATAGTGTGTAAGTGTCAGTAAAAATGGAGCAGAAATGGCTAGAGATATTTTGAAAAAGTGTAAAATGATTAAATGCAAAGATTTGTTTTATTTCTCTCTGTGCCTGCTCCTTGATCCCAGGAGGGGCACTAAAGATTCAATAGACATAGAGTACAGTGATGTGAACTATGTGACAGTACATAACAGAATAAACAGTTATGCCTAAAATGTCTACGGAGTTGTTCTGAAAGAATATTTAGTTAAATGTTTTAAAATGTTTACGAGTTACTGCTGAATAGGAAATCAGTAACTGAGAGAATTTTCTGGATCTCACGGTCATAATTAAACACTTAATCACACATGTTTATAATGACTTTATTATGTCTCCAGAACACAACTCTACAGTTCTTTCTCTGAGTTCTGTGGACACTGTTCATTAAGTATACTGTTGCACTTACAAATTGTCATCCATGTGCAGGGGCCATGCTAATCTTCTCTGTGTCGTTCCAATTTTGGTATATGTGCTGCCAAAGCGAGCGCTTACAAATTCGATTACTATTAGATCACTCCTACTAGCACTTCTTCAAGGTAGAAAGTTAATCGTGTTGCCCATGTGCGTAACCCTAATGAAGTTCCTGACTGTTTGCTTTGGCCCAGTACAGTCCCAGCTGTTATAGGCATTAGAGAGTGAACCAATGGGTGGAAGATCTCTCTACTTTTCATAAAATAAATAATCTTTTAAAATAGAACATTTTCTTCATTCCAAAAATTTACTTCTTGCTTCTTTTCAGAGTCATAAACACCTCAAGCCACGTATCATGTAACCATGATTGTAACTTCTGTTGCATGTGCTAATTTATCCTGTACTTCCGCCTCATACAAATGAAATTACTTTGTGGATAATCTTCTGCTTCATGTATTTTTGAGGTTCATCTATGTCATTATGGAGGTCACCTGAATTTATTATTATTCTATTTTGTGAATATAACTTTTTTCCTACTTATGGATATTTAAGTTGTTTTTAGTTTTTTGTGACATATTAATTAAAGCTAATATTAAGATCTGTGTGTGTGTCTGAGGACACATGTATCTATTTTTGGGGGGTGTTTATCTGAGAGTGAAATTGCAGTTCATAGGATAGGTGTATTTAGTTTTGTTAGAAATGTCGCAATAGTGCGGCCAAGTGTTTGTAGCATTTTGCTCTTCCACCATGAATGAGTGCTGCAATTGTACTATACATGGGTAAATAATTGGTCTGGCTAGTCTTCTACTTTTAGTCATTTGGATAGATCTGTAATGTGATTTTAATTTCTATTTCTTGATAAAAAGTAGTATTGAATACCTATCATTCCCTCATTGGCCATTTGAATCCATTTTGCAAAGTGTTTCTAATTGTTTTTCACATATAAAATTAGATTATTAAGTATTCCTTACTAATCAATCATCTTAGTTTTTCAATTCCCAATGAATAGCATAGTGCCTGGTAATTAACAAATATTGTTAAAAAAAAAAGACAAAGAGTAAATAGAGTGGCTTTATTTGCAAAGTTTTCTTTACTGCAGGCCACAGGAAATGAGTTGTGGAAATAATTAGCTTCCATGGCACATCTGTATTTGTTGTTTTTTTTTAAAATATAAAGATATAAACTCTTAAACAGCTGTGATGCATTTGTGATGGAAGCACTTGTGATTTTATGTTAAATTTTGATTCCATTCATGCATTTAAAGTACTTGTCTTCAAAGTGTCTGGAAGTTCACTAAGATTTTAGACTAGAATACAAATTGTAACAGTACCTTCTGTTCTATTCTTTTACTGTGTTAAGAATAGGCAAGGTGTTAAAAATTCAGGATTTATTTTACCAGTTATTTTTTACTTGATTTCTAAATTAGAAATGTACTTTTTAAATCCTTCATGATACATGAGTTTTTAAAATAAAATATACCAATTTAAGATTGTTTTAAATATCTGGGTGGGTTTTTTTAAAAGATTTATTTATTTTTATAGGAAAGTCAGATTTACAGAGAGAAAGAAAGAGAAGGAAATCTTTCATCTGCTGGTTCACCCCCAAGTGGCTGCAACAGCCAGAGCTGAGCCAATCTGAAGCCAGGAGCCAAAAGGAGGGATAAGGGTAGAAGCCAAACCCAGACTTGCAACCTCTCCAAAACCCAGGGATGGAGAATTGCCCCTTGATATCAAGCCAGGGTCCCAATGTAGCCCATACTCTGAGAGTTCTTCTCAGGTGGTTTCAACAGTTCTGAAATATTGTCGATCTTGCCAATCCAAGGATAATGGAACCTTTTCAGTGTCCATTGGCTGACATAGTCTTCATTCACCCAGATATTAAGGGCAAGCATCCAAGCTAGGTGACCCCAGTCCCACCAAAACTCTGGTTTCTGAAGCTCACAGATCTGGCTCTTGCTGTGCAGGCAGGCTAAGGACCCAGGACAGACAACAAAGGTTCTTCCAGACCCTAACCCTGAGGCTCATGGGCCCAACACCCACTGTGCAGGCAGTCCAAGGTCCCGGGCCAGGCAACCTTGGCTCTGCTGGCCCCTCTGCCACTAGGGCTCATGGACCTAGCCCTCATCATGCAGGCAGGCCATGGATGCAGGACAGGCATCCTGGTCCCTTTAGATCCCCACCACTGAGGCTTACAGACCCAGCACCCACCATATAGGTGGGCCAAGGACCTGGGCAAGGCAACCCGGGCCCTGCTAGGCCTCTCAACCCCTGGGCTCATGAACTCAGCACCAACCTCCCCTTGACTGTCATGACTCACCTCATCTTGGCATTCATCAGCAGATTCTGCAGCCTGGCTCAGTCCAGCCTGTCCTCACTTCTAGCTCATGCTGGTGGGTTCTGCAGCCCATCCATACCCAGTCCAGCCTTCCCGAGTACTGTTCCTGATATGAAGTGGCTGGTGTTGTAACCTGACCCAGCCCCTCCTGCATCCTGCCCTGGTTCTCAGATCTGCATTAAATGTTATGAACTGGCCCAGCCTGTACCGGCCAGCTGAGCCGGTAGCATGGACACGGCGAGGGTCAGGGAATCAGACACCGACAGGAGACCAGTAGTGGTGGAAGAGGTCTCTCTCAGCCTCCCTTTATTCAGCCATATATACCTTTCCCCCAAGCCTCTAGCAGAACAATTGGATGCTAATGAGTCTGACAGACAAGGTGCCACTAGCCTCCAAGCCCATTTCCTGCAGGAGCCAAGCTTAACAAATGCTAATCAACTCCTCAGCCCACAACACCAGCCTGGCCACTCCTGGATATGATCCACATGTATGCTGGTAGGTATTGTAACCTGGCCTGGTCAAGGCTATTCCTTGCCTTAGTTCTTGTGCTCATCTACCAGAACTGCATACTGATAAAGGAGTTTCCCAAGCTCCTCTATCAGGTCTCCTCCCAATGGCAGATGTTGTACATGCCGGTAGGTCTTTGGCCCAGGTAGATTTTGTCGACCTCTTGTCCTGGCAGGATAAGTGGCCTTGCCCAATCAGCCCACTACCATTCCAGTTCTCACTGTTGGGTGCTGTATCCCAGCCATACCAGGTCCACACTCAGATACAACTCTCATATGGTTCAACTGGAGCCTAGACCTAGCCTAGCCCCTTCTACACCCATGCTGGCTCTCATGAGCACCAGTGGGTCCAGGAGTCTAGCCCAGTTTGGTGATCCCTAGACCCAGTCCATGTCAAGGGAGACTGTAGTCATCTCCAGCCTAGATTGTTACCCCCATTCTGGTTCTTGTGATGACCAGTGGGAACCCCAACCCAGCTAGGGCATCCCCTTAGATACCCTTAGTACCCCAACCAGTCCTGTTCACAGCTCCGGCTCTTGCATGTGCCAGTGGAGATGGTTACTCCCCAGGAGTGAGCACCCATACACCCCCACAACTTCTGCCTGCAATCCAGATTCATTCACGTACTGCTCAGTGTCATGGCCCAGCCACACATTATCCAATCACGGATTAGACTCTCACTGTTGAGCACCTTCCTCTAGCCCTACTTGGAGGTCCCCCATCCCAGCCTCAGTATGTGCTTGTGAGTGATATTCAGTGATGGTTGATGCTAACTGCTCCAGCTCAGGCCTCCTAAGTAAACTGGTACTTCAGTCTGATCCTTAAAGATCCTCCCATTCCCTGCTCCAAACAACTCAGTCTCAGCATCCATTCTTACCTGCTAGAACAGAGGCAATGTCCATGGAAGTCCCTCAGAAGACATTCATCACCTGGACATTAACTCAGTTTCCTACACACCTCCACCTGTGCAAACAACAAGACCCTCGTATATTATATGCCAACACCCCTAAATCCCCAAATCTTCATGCTGGGCAGCCAGAGGGCTTTATCCAGCTTCACTGTTGCCCTGGCCTCGAGACCCAAGATGGTGCCAGCTACATTTAAGCAGCTGGAAAGGGTAAAGTAGAAGCTCCTGTTCATGTGCCCAGCCCAACCCCAGATGGCACCAACCACATTTAAGCAGTTGGCAAGTCAGGAGCCTAGTTCTGCGCTCCCTCCCACCAGCTGGAACTACGTGTGGCTGGTTAAATTGTTGAATTCTTTAGGAAAGCTTTGAATTTTTGAAAAGAAGGAGAATTTCGAGGTATTTAATGACAATGCCCTCCAAACATTATTTCATGGGTAGATTTAACCAGCCATTTAGTTATATCTGAAATAGTTCATTTCCTACTGCAACTTTGCTAACCTTAGAACAGGTAAATTTGTTCCTTGCGTAGAAAATGAGAACCATGTGATGTAAGAACACAGTATTTAAGCATGGCCCTAGGCCTTGGGCCCCACGTGAGAGACCCAGAAACAAGTTCCTAACTCTAAGCTTTGGATCAGCCCAACGCTGGCCACCGCAGGCTTTGGGGACTTATTCAGGTGACTGAAGACATCTGTGTGTCTCTTCATCTCTCTCTGTGTAGCTCTGATCTTCATGTAAAATAAATCAATCTTAAAAAAAAAAATAGAAACCTTCTTCAAATGAATACAGTGAATGTAAGTTCCATGAGCAATTTTATATTAGAGCACTTTGTATAAAACAACTTTATACAGAGCTTCTAGCAGCTTGGGAGCTGCATGGTGCCGGAGTCCAGCTCCAGCCGAGTTCATAACTTGAGAAGGGTGCATGGAGTAGGCGTAAAGTATAAAGAAATGGACCTCTACAATTTCAGGATCATAATGGACAATGCAAGAAAGCCATCCCCTTTATATATACAGAGGCAGTCACAGGCTCTGGCACAGACTTTCTACATCATGGTCAAGTGGGTGCTTCCAAGGATAATTCTGCAATTTGTTTCACCTTAAAACTCTTTTTTTTTAAAGATTTATTTTTATTATTTTTTTTTTATTGGAAAGGCGGATATACAGAGAGGAGAGACAGAGAGGAAGATTTTCCGTCCGATGATTCACTCTCTAAGTAAGCTCAACGGCCCATGCTATGCCGATCCGAAGCCAGGAGATTCTTCCGGGTCTCCCATGCGGGTGCAGGTTCCCAAAGCTTTGGGCTGTCCTCGACTGCTTTCCCAGGCCACAGGCAGGGAGCTGGGAGGGAAGCGGGGCTGCCGGGATTAGAACCGGCGCCTATATGTGATCCTGGGTGTGCAAGGCGAGGACCTTAACCACTGCGCCACCGCGCCGGGCCCAGACCTTAAAACTCTTAATAGAGGTTCTCAATAGTAGTTCTCAAGATGGTACATATCAATCAGTAACACATTCCTACTACAATCCTTATTTTACAACTTAATCTTGAATCAGTAAAGTGAGGAAATGCATCGCAGAAGGAGGGAGCTAAAGATCAAGGATGGTCAATGGGGCTGACAGAGACAGGCAGCATGAATTCTAAAAGGCCCATCTGCAACATCAACTTCCAAGCTCACATTGATAGTAAAAACCAACTCCACATTGGCAAACAATGTTTCAGGAGATTACAGAATTCTCTGTGTGGTGGTCCAGTGTCCATGCAAAGGGAAGTAGAACTGCCTTCATGTGGTTGCAGAGACATCCACTGGGCCCTGCCATGCAGCAGGAAATTCCATACGGCTCTGCCTGCAATGAAACAGTTCTCTTCACACCTTTGTGTCCACCACATCCACTGCATGAATCACAGCAGCTTGTGGTACCTGAGCCAGGTCGGACTCGATGCTTGGGACCCTGGCCAAGGTCACCACTGCCAAGTGGTGAGTCCTGGGCTTGACTAGGCCCAAGAGATTTCTCCCCTCATGGTAAGCACACTTTGAGGGAATCTCTTGGGAACGAGGCTTGGTGCTGGCTCTGCCTCACCACTACCACCTTGCAGTGTGAGGAGCCTAGGGGGAGTTCGGCTGTCGGGTTTGGATGGTCGGAGCTTCAAACAGCTTCGAGGCTCCTGGGAGTACCTGAGCCAGGTAGCACTCAATGCTTGGGGCGCTGGCCATGGCCGCCACTGCCAAACAGTGAGCAAGCTGCGGGCTCTGGGCAACCAGTGTGCCAAGCGGCAGCGGGCTGTGCTTGCTGGCTGCCTGGTGGCAAGCTCTGGGCTATTGGGGGTATGTAGTTGCTGCCTAGGGGCATCCATGGACAAGGCCACTGTGTATGTAGGTAAGGAATGAATCCTGTGTGATTCCCTATGATGGGTCAGTATACTTGCAGGTAAGCGTGGGGACTGAGACCTGGTGGTTGCAGGGTGAGTCTGGATAATCTGTACGGGTCAGACTGATTCACCAGCCCACATGAGAGTCCTGAGATGTGCTGTTAGCACAGAACATTGTTGATCACTACATACAGGTCCACATGAACACTATGGCTGGGTCTCTGTCCAGTAGGACTATATCCTGGTACCTGACTGATGTCTCAACAGGTGAGGGGCCTCTTACACAGGGTCATGACACTAAGCAGCATGTGAGTGAACCAGGGTACAGCACTTGACTCTTTGAGCCCTGATCAACTACATAAAGATCATAAAGAAACAAAAAACAAAAACAAACAAAAAACAACTTCATTCAACATATATTCCAAGTAATTTCATATCATGAAGAGAACAGTATGTAACTATTTATGGGTTTGTTTTTTTGGTCAAGAGATGAAATCTTTACATAATTTCATGTTCACATACGCCCGTTTAAGATATAACAGGACATACACTTTTTGTTATTAATCCCAAGGTTCCCTTTTGTGTTAAAAGTGTCAGAGATCTGCTTCTAACTGCTTAGGAGACATTGTTGGCCCCATGTGTCTTTAAAATTACCAATTAGTGGCCATGCCCAGATGCAGCTTGTTAGCAGTCACAAAGGAGGAACATTATTTAAAAACATGACCCTCATTTCTTCTGTGATCAGACTATAAACGTCAGTAGGACTATATGAAACAAAGGATGTGTTTGAGGTTGCCTCAGTCATTCTGACACCAAGAACCAGTGCTGCCAATTTTTACCATGTGTTTTAGGTTCTGTCCTCTGAGTGCAAACACCCTGGAGACCCAGGTGTTGTTTTGCTTCACTTAGTGCAGGCGGTTTTGAGACTCCTTCATTGTTAAGTCAAATTTCAGTTCAGATATTTTCTTCAGACCTGGATGACATTTGACTCAGTTCATTAAGAGAGAAGCACAGTATCCAAGAACTGCTTGTAATGTGATGCAAATGTCAAAATGTTCAACTTAGGCTTTTGTTTCCATGAGATTACTTATGTATGCATTTACACATAAAATATATTATGTATAGCGAATCTGAGAAATATGTAAGTTCTCAATGTTTTGTTCCCTGCTCTGAGGATGTCATCTTTTTCTCATCCTCACACATTATTAAGAATGTCTCAAGCTGAGGACAAGATTCTTTTGAAATTATATGTATTCGCTTTCTTCCACATGTCTGCCACTTCAAATTTCCACCCCCGGCTTCTATTTCTAAAGAAACATTTGCTTCTCTGTAATTTTTGATGTTTCGCTATATCTAAAGCATTCGTTTGACTATAAACACATATAAAAACTCTCAGGAGCACATAATATAGGGCAAAATTTATAAAAAGAACACATACATACAGAAGGAGAATTTATTTAAAAACAAATATTATGTACAGAATATGGAGACGATAAGATTCAGTTACTACATTGAAGGAGCGTTCATGAAAAAATGGAATCAGAAGATAAGTTTGTCTTGATGCATGCATATGCATGACCTTCAAAAAGTTAATTAAAATGCACTTAGGAAAAATTCCTGAGTTTCAAAAAAATTTTCTCTGCTAAAATAAGTTTTAACCTTCTGTGAACTTACTGAAGTATCCTGCATTCTAACCATAGGAGCAATATTAACAATAATAATGTCTGTAATACGGCAATCCATTTTGTGTCAGGTATTGGATAAGGTACTTTATAACCATCCAATACAAAATTCAGATTTCCCTATTTTTGAAGTGGTAAATTTGAGCTTTGGAGAGGTAAAATAGTTAACATGCCATGAGACAGGTAAGTGGGCAGGACAGCAACTTTGAATGAATCTGTCCAACCCAAAGCTGACATATTTGTATCATGCATTAAAATAACTGCAAAGCACTGAGTGGTAAAATGTCTAGATATACAGGAGAATGAAAGGAAAGGGAAACCATTTCCAGACTACGTTAGTCTGGGAAAGTGTTTTGGCGAAGTTGAGTGCTCTGAGGTGTGGCAGGTTGAAATTGTGGAGAAAAAGATGCTGTGAGAGCTCCTGGGGCAAAACACATCCTATGCATAAATGGTGTTCTGTTAAGTGTTTGTGTCCTCCTGTTTCCCTAAATTGTTAGCGAACCTGTGCACAGAGCAAATTCGTTCTCTGTTATCCGAACCTCTAGTTGATTTTAATGTCTCAAACCCCATGGCTACGGCTTGTGTTATTGCAATTGATTTAGAGATTTGGGGAAAATGTTTCTATTAAGAAATCTTATTCTTTGTCAGTAATGTTATAGCTTGCTTCTTTAAAAAGAATGTACTTTTTCCTAACAAATTAGAATGGACATTATTATCCTCATTTTGTTAGTGAAGAAATAAAATTTAAGACGGTTTTGATAGAACAGAATCATTATACATTATTTTTTGAATCATTTCCCTTAACAAGATGAGTATTACTAGCACATTCTTATATGATTGTTCTTTTATATCATATTTTTCAAATAGCAAACTGTATATTTTCTCATATAGATATAATATACTCATTTTGGGAAGTATGCTGCAGTGAAACATTTAGGCTAATGTTATTCTGTATTGCCAAAGTGTGACAAACTGCTCTCTGCAACTGTGGGAAGAAATATGAACTTGACAATTCTCAATTGCAATTAAAAATAAGCATGTTCTGAGCAAATGGCTCTACTTGTAGAGATTTTTTCTCTAAAAATAATCACACACTCATATATAATAATAGCATAGTTTATATTTGAAGAAACATTGAGAACAACATAACCGCTCATAAATTGGAAATTAGAGTACGGTAACTCACATAATGGAATATTTGTCTACCTCCAGGAAAATGATTTGAATGTGCTAAAGTGGAAAGCTTTCCAAAACAGATTTTGAAAAAAGCATCAGATTTCAGAACAGTAAGAGCCCATTTGTTACATGAGAATACATCTTTAAAACATGCCTGAAATAATATAAACCAGACCATGAAAAGTATGTTCGGAAAGTTTATTGGGTAGTTATATATACATGTTGAGTAATGAGTTGGAAGACACTTATTTTATACACTTCTGGTGTCTTCCTTTATTTTAATATTGCTTTTATTTAAACAAATAAGAATTTCCTGTGGGAAAAAATAAACAAGTGTCACAGTTTCATACACACACGCTTTGCTTGGCTCCAGGCCCCTCAACAGAGCTTGGCTCCAAAACCAGTAGTATTTCAGCCACTTTGTGCAATCCCATGGCACCACTGGGTCTTTACTCAGCAGAGCGGCCCTTACTCTGGAATACTTCCCTCTCCCCATGACCACTCTCATTATATAGGGGAAAGAAGCTTCCTCCTACCCTCACACAATTATGTCAGACCCTGATTTTGCTTTCCAACCTATTATTAATTTGTGGTAAAATTTCCACCTAATTTTCTCAGAGACTAGGCTTCTTCCTTGTGAGTTGCTGTTCTTCAATGTGGACCTGTTTGCATGGTATCCAACAGATATTTCTTGAAATTTGTGGCAGTTCTATTTAGTGCTGATGTGTTATTTGTCCCAATTTTACATTTCCTTAATTGTTTTGATCTGGATCACATAGTAGAGAATTATTCGTCCCCATTTACACTTCTGTCATTATTGAACACCCACAGAGGTCCTCAGCAGGGAAGTCAGGTTCATGGGGGGCATATCAGGAGAGAGGCTACAACACGCCAAGGTTCAGGGAGAAGGGGAAAAGCAAACAGGTCACCCTGAAAAATACTGTGCATACTTTAGATATATTTTGAAGGAGATAATCACCTTTTCTTTTTGTGTCTTTAAGCCATAATTGTAACTCCTCTCCTCCTCTTACAGCCACCTTGTGCTCTTGGCAGACATCACTGATTGATTATGGAGGTGACCTCCCAGTTTCTCTCTGCAGAATCTTCCAGCAACTACCACCTGTGGACATCCTATGACAGGAAACTCAGTCTCCATTCATCTATAAGTTCTTCCCTCAGGTCCTGGGTAGATTTGCTTATTACTTTAGTAGCGTTAACACTTCCGATTTCAATCACAGCAATAACATGCAGATAATATTCAATGGATAACATTCATTCTACTATGCTTAGTAACAAAATGTTTTCACTAATACTTGCATTCTTGGTAGGTAAGTGTCTGAGATTAAGATTGAGACCCGACACCATATGGTTGGGAAGGAAGTCCAGGGTCATTTTGATTTATTTTGATTGTGGAGATAGCGATAGAGCCACTTTTCTGTACTGTTATATGATTTATCTGATGAATGTTTCCCATGCTTTCCAGTGGATTGGTATTTCTTATGCCTTAATGTATTTATTCCCATGGCTTGTTTACTAAGATCAGCTTGGATCAATGACATAAAGTTTGAACAGGTAAAATCTATGTCTCATTGTTAAAAGTTGGGAACCAAAGATGTCTGTTTTAAAATTATTTCTATGTCTAAAGCAGTTAAATTGCCCTTCTGCTTCTGAAAATCTCCACTTTTTTTTCTTTGATTGAAAAGCCTTGTGGAGGGGCTTATGGTGTAAAAGTAAATGAAACTGGGCTGCATTTACTGGAATAATTTCCAAACTCTTTAGTACTGTTTCAAGTTCTCAGTTCTATTTTTAATTGGAAAAATTTTAATCATCATTATTAAATGTTTAGAGTTCAGTTTCAGTTTAAGTTTTTGTAATTAAATGTCTTAGGCAACATTAGAACGAATAAAGAGAAAATCACATTCTCTATAGTGTTGTTTTTTTAAAGATTTGATTAATTATTTAAAAGGCTGAGTGACAGAAAGAGAAAGGAAAAGACAGAGTGACAGACACCTTTCATCCCTTTTTCTACTTCCCAAACATCCAAAACAGCTGGAAACTGTTCTGGTTTCCCATATGAGTGGTAGAGTTCTAAGTATTTTGACGATCTTCTGCTTTTCCAGCTGAATTAGCAGGAGGCTGGATGGAAAGCAAAACAACCAGGATTCCAACCCATGCTCCAGTGTGAGATGATAGTGTCATAGATGTCAGTTTAAACCACAGTGCCACAAAGCTGAGCTCAATTTTATGTTGCAAATGTTTATCATCCAAAACCAGATAAAATCAAAATAAAGGGAGAAAAGTGATCTTGGACAAATTTACCCTGTTACATATCATTCTGTTTTCATTTTTAAGTTCTTGTCTGTACAAAGCAGAAAATTTAAAATGTATACTGTATAAGACAAAGATAATTTTTATTATATTAAGAATTACATTTCATATTTCATTGACCAATTTTCAAATCTTTGTACTTAACATTTTCTTTCATGGCTTTATGTTTTCATACTGAGTTTTCTTGGATTCTCTCCAAACTCCTTCTTGAGAGGTTTCTCTTACTAAATTTACGTATCAAACCCATAACTGATTAAAATACTCTTAAAAATTCCATAAATTGAAGAGCGTTCTCAAATTTTGAATCTGTAGACTTTTGGATAGCCAAGAGTATTTTATGATACTATAACTTGATATTTACTGATGATATGCTTTGAAAATATGCTATTTACTCTCTTGTAAGTCTTAAGTACTTGGTATTGTATGAAACTGAAATTTTATAGAGTATCAGAACAGCTGACTTATCTTAGGAAGTGGAGGAAAAAAGCACAGAGCCACTGATTAGCTGCAGAATGGGGCTGCAGGATAAAGGCCAACTCGGTGAAGAGCATGCTTTGTCCTGTCTTTTATGGTTACAAGAAATTGTGATGACACAAAGATATTTAGTGAAGGTTTCCTTCTTTTAAAATACAATCTTTCAAGCAGGATGGAGTTTTCTGCCTTTTAAAAAAAGGCCTTGAATGTGATTCAAACATGATCTGATCTGGTGTATTTTCTAGAATAGCTTGTGAAAATCTACACTTAGTTTTAAAGTAAAGACTTATTTATTTTGTTTGTTTATTTACATTAAAGGAATAGAGAAAGGATAAGGAAGATAGAGAATTGCCATCTGTAAGTTTTTTTCTCAAGTGGAATTCAGGTACTCAATCCATGTGGATAGCAAGGGCCCAATGGTTTAAGTTATCCTTTGCCACACCTCAAAGTCTGTATTAGTAGGGAATTGGGATAAAAAGTGGAACCAGTACCAGAACCCAGGCAAATGTGACATAAGACTCAAATATCCTAACTACTAAGCACAATGCTTGTCTTTAGATTTTCTTCTGGACCATCTAGGCTTTAGATTGTTTCCATAGCTGTCAAATGCCCACAGAATTTATCAGTTAAGAAACAGCAAATCCAAGTCTACTAGGATCTTACCATATGCTTCGCTCTCATCTAAAAGTGTTTTAGTTCATTTGATTCTTCTGTTAATTGGGCATTGTATTGCCCCGCTTTTGGGATGGCATGACTGTCACACAGAAGGTTCAAACAACTTGTCCACTTAAATGGAGGATCTGCGGGGTGAATCAGTTGGTTCTGTTCCAGATCCTGCAGATCTAAATATTGGCTAAGTGGCCTCCTACATGGAACAGGGCAACGAGAGAGCTGTTTACCTGTTGAGAAGTCTGTGGGTACTTGGCCCTGAAAATCTTGGCTGCATGCATAGGAAATTGGTAGAAATGTGCAATCTGTAATGATTTGGGATGTTTGGGAAGTTAAAATTCCAAATTATTTGTGAAATATAGCAAAACTGTCCCTAATAGCACAACTTTGCCAAAGATGTGAAGGAATTGCTTATATGGAACCTTTATAATTCAGTGGAAAGGTGTGACATTAAAGCTACCAGGAAGAGGTTGAGTGAAAGCCCTTCCAGGCTGTTTTAAACTGGTTTTCTAACAGTCCCTTGATATTTTCTCACAATAACCTAAGCTAGAATCTGTCCCCTTGTTTTCTCTTTCCAATGCAAACCATCTCGCCGTGTCTGTTTCTTTAATTAATGATCATGAGATGATGTGCTCCTCATTATTATGCTGTGTGTCAGCACCTTGGTTTCAGCAAGCTAGCTGTTGCTAGTCCAGGAAGAGCTCATTAGGAAAAATAGCGGTGAATTTAAATTCCAGACCCCGAAGCTAATATCAGGTTCTGAAATGGTTGTGTTAAAATGCTACTGGTGACAAAGTAGTTGAACGGAGGAAGAAAAACAATCCTCCTTAAGATTCTGCCCACTGTCCAGCTGGCTGCTCCCTCCTGCTCCAGGGATTGTTGTTCTCTTGGCACAGCTCTGAAGCAGCCAGCTTGCTTTTAATGGAGAACTGGCTTCCCTCTGATTCAGCTGTTTGGATTCCTTGAACTAATCAGAGGTGCCAATTAAAGCTGGAGTCCTTTTATCCAGTTGGGATCATTTCACTTCCTTATGGCCTTTAATAATGGAGAACTTAGTCTCTATTTAAACCACTGTGGAGTTAGCCTGAGCAATAATTCTATATTCTTTGTTTGAAATCCAGTGTATGTGGAAGAAACAAATGCACACTTTTTGTTATAGCACTTGAGATTTTTTTGTCACTGTTGTTTCTTTGTGGGTTTTTTTTTTGAAATTATTTTATTTTGACAATCTTTACATAGTTAATTAGGGCACAAAGTTTCGAGGGTTACAGGAAAGTGAGTAAGACCATTGTTTCCACGTTGTTAGTAGTGTTATTTTTTTTTTTTTCTGTATCTGGGGTCAGGCAAAGAAAAAGGGAGAAGCCCCACTCAGTCTCCCACCCATCCTATGGTCCCTGATATGGGGCATGCTCTGAGGGTCCTGCTCGAGTGTTTTTGATAGTTCAACAGTTCTGAATTACTGCCAATCTCACCATTCCAAGTATGATTAAATATCTCCAGAATCCACTGACTGTCAGTTCACTTTAGAGTCTGATTGCCCAGATTTTCACTGCCAAAATATGGCTAGGGTAGTTGAATAATTTGTTCTGTCCTCTGTCCTCTGTTGTGGTACTGGATATCCTCTGCAGGTTCCTATGGTCTGCCATATCTCCCATGTGCACCTAGATATGCTGTCCACTGCTCTGAGCCTCTGAAAAAGCTCAGCTTTTATATTTGCACTCCATGGTCAGACCATGGAACCTGCACTTCTTTTCATGGTTTGGGTTCTGAGATTAGCACTTCAGTTGGAAGTATTTCCCAAAGAAACATCGTCTGAGGTGATCCCAGACCCAATTCCTGTGTGTGCTTGCTACTACAGGGTCCAGCACAGTCCATTACCCAAGCAGCCTATGCATATGCTGGTGGTTGCAATTGCTGAATCTGTTCTGTTTCCAGCCCTGCTTCCACACAAATCAATGTGTGTTGCACTTCAGCCTAATTCTTCTGCCCAGCACACACCTGGCCCTTACACAAACCAGTGGAAACTGCAGCCTAGTCGGAGTGACCCTCAATAACCCTCACCAGTTCCTCCCCCTGTCCTGGTTCCCGTGCTTGCCAGTATGTACAGAAGACTGATTCAGTCTGTCCTCTTTGTGGGTTTTTGTTGTTGTTTCAGATTTTCAAAATCTCAGTCAAAAGTGAAATACATTATTTAGGATTCCAACTTGGACTCTTTTTGGTTTAATAAATCAAATACCTATGAATAATACTAAATTTAAGCAAGAATATTTAAAAATAGCCAATTATATTCTGCTTGTAAAAATAGCAGCAGCAGCAAAAAAAAAATTTTTTTAAAAAACTCTTGTAAGAACTAAGAGTGAAAAAGTCATGCTATGCCAAGAGGCAAGCCATTCACAAAGTCAAGAAGAAACTGAGAGAAGTTTGTGAGTGGCAGATTCTTGGCTTTTGTCTTGCCCTGGAGTAAATTTTTCTTACTAACAGCTGCAAATGTCTTTACTAGTATTATAAATAGTGTGAAAATCTACAAAATGCTAAACATGTAATCTATGACCTACCTTTTGCAGAAAGGAGTATCTTTGAAAAACTCAACTAGTTAGATTTATTTGTTTTTCAAGACTGAACAGAAAACAGCTTCAGGAGATGGAAACACTACTATTCTAACAGGAGGGAGAGGTCAACAGTTCTGGCAGGATAAGAGAAGGTACATATTTATGTCTGCTCATTGGTACCTATTCTAAGAGTGCAATATAGACATCATGAGGTACTTCAGGAAGAGTCTCTGTATCACAAATCCTGGCCAGGAGAGGTTGTCCCTTCCAGATTTCTTATCCTGACAGCCCTTTCTAACTCCAGAAGATACTCAGAAGAGATTAGAAGTAATATGTATATCAAAGTAACATGCCCTACACGTTGGTTACACAGATGTAAACAATTTTTGCTTGTTAATTTAGAATTCCATTATAAAAAGGGACCTAAAGTGAAGAACAGAAAGAAGGGGCCAGCTCTGCAGCATATCAGCTAAAAGTATCACCTGAAATCCTGCTGTTTAGTATGGTTACTTACTGAAGTTCCACCTGTTCCACTTTTTTTTTTCAGTTTCTATTTATTTATTTATTTATTAATAATCTTACTTGGTTGATTTGGGTATAAAGGGTCAAGGGAAAGTGGGTAATACTATTGTTTCCACACTAATATCATCATTTTCTTCCCTGTATCTGGGATCAGGGAGAAATAAAGGGAGAAGCTCCACCCAGCCTCCCACCCCATCCCAGGTCCCCGATGAGAGGCACGCTCCGAGGGTCCTGCTCAAGCAGTTTTGATAGTTCAACGTGCTCCACTTCTGATCCAGGTTCCTCTTAATATTTCTGAGAAAGCTGTGGAGAGTGACCCAAATACTTGAGTCGCTGCAACCTCTTCAATACCTGAAAGAAGCGCTGGGCTTTGGCATTGCTCAGCTCTGGCGTTGCAGTCACTGCGGAAAGCGGACATTTTTCTCCCTTTGTCTCTCCCTCTTTCTATAACTCTGTCTTTCAAAATCAATAATATAAATATTAAAATAGAATAGAAACAAGAAAATCAAAATTATGGAATGAATTAATAAGTATTGGTTTTTAATGGTTAAAACATAAAAAAATGAATCTTGAAGTTGCTTCTGTGAGTCAATCAATAAGGGTTGCATTTTCAGGTCGCTGAAAATGGTTTGAAGCAAGAAAAAGACTGTGGATAAAGATAATCGTGAGGAACCGGTCTGCTTGTGGACACATGGGAATGATATTTAACAAAGCAAAATGGATGAGGAAAGATGTGAATGTTCAGACTTATACTGTTTAACTTCATATTTTACCTGGTCTTTTGTTGGTTACCCCAGAAATGAATCGTATTAATTCCCTCAACATCAAGGAGCCAATCCTTAGTGCTGTCAAGGAGAGGAAAGTCTGCTTTAAGACATAGGCATGGATTACAATGAGTTTTCACAGTTCATTGTGAAAGAACTGGAGGTGGTTAAGAGTATGCAAAGAGGCCAGGAGAAGCTGAGACAGAAAGAGAACTTCTCAGCCTAAAAGGAAGTCTCCTGGGAGTACAGTGTAGGCGGGAGTCAAAACAGCTAGCATTTGGTGCCAGGAATGGCTGCAAAGTGAGACTATGGATATGAGGTCCTAAATAGCAGCGTGGCTAGTCTCCTGGGAGATCCCCAGTGTCCTACTCACGTCATGCAGGCAGATGGTTTGACAGAGTCACTTTGACTGGTCAGGATGCCTGCAGCATCCATGGCCAAAGATACTGCAAGTCTTCCTCTTTCTGCAGACACCATGTGTGTCCTCTGGTTTCTATTTATTTATTTACTTCTCACTCTTCAGTTGAAAGCCAGAGAGACAGAGACAGTTGGAGATCTGCCAGTGGCTGATTCACTCTGTACAGTCCCATAATGACAACCAGAACCGGACCAAGCTCAAACCGTGAGCCTGGGACTCAGCTGAGCCATCACTGCCGCAGAAAGCTGGACTCAAAGGTTGAGCCTGGATTCAAATCCAGGCATTGTGATGTGAAATGCAGGTATCTTAAGCTAGGTCATAAATTCTGCATCAAACACTGGACCCCAAGTGGCTCACTGGACCAAATACCCATCTACTCCCCTTCTCTAATTTCTGATGTGGCCCTAGGTTAAGATCAGGGAGCCTAGAAATCACCCTAATTTACCTCTGGTAAGACAGGACTTAAGCAGAGTTAATTGAATTAATGAAAATTAATAGTTTTTCTTTTATGTTTGAGCTTGTAGACCGAGGGTTTTTTTTTTTTTTTAACAACTACATGGTCTTTATATGCAAACACACACACAAAAAGTACCTGTACTTGTTTTCTGTGAAGGTGTAAGCTAACACCTGATCTTTCCTCTTTATGAAATGTATAAAATTACAGTGAATAAACTTATACTTAATTTGCAAGATACAGTGTTTCCCCAAATAGACAAAAGTATTTCCCACTTATTGATTCTTAATTTGGTTTGGAGGATTAGGTAGTGATATATATGATGTAGGTGCCTTAAATATAGTCAGAATTCAGTTCAGTTGGTTACTAATTTTATATGTATCTTCTAACTTCCCTAGATTTTCAGAACACAGATTTATAGAAACAACTGATTTATTTTTGTATAAATGAAAGATTTGAAACATGTTTGAAGAGATACTTCTTTCTTAAAATGTGGTGTCAAGGTCAAATTTTCTCTTCTTTGTGTTAATTCTCACACAAAAGGCTAAGGATGCTGAGGACCAGACTTAAGGAAGGCTGTGATGATAATCCAGAGATCTTGCCTGGGGAGAAACTTGTGTACCGCAGAAGCAGCAGAGGGCAGATTTGGATTTGATTTGGACAAGTGCTGCTGCAAAGCACTGACAGCCTTGTAAAGGACCAGCACTTTCCAAGGTGGAGACAAATAATGCTATAATATAGGCAGATCTTATAAATATATTGGCTCAGATGTGGAGGGCTAAAGAAAAGAATATTACTACAATTATTTGGAAAGAATACTATTTGTAATGATAAAGATAGTAGATGTTAAGTTGAAGAAATATGGGATGAGCATTTTGTTCAATGGTTAAGATGCCTAGATTCCAAACCTGGCTCCAACTCCTGACTTCTGTTTCTTGTTAATTTAGACCTTGGGAGGCAGTGGTCACAGTTCCAGTGACTGGCTTCCTGTTACCCAGATCAAGACCTAGAATGATTTTCTGACTCCTGATTTCTGCCTGGCTGCATCCTGGCCATCACTGACATTTGCTGAGTGAACCAAAAAGTAAAGTCATTCTCTCTCTCATTGTGTGTATTTATCTTTCTCTCATCTCTCTATATATGTATTAATATTGTAAACATATTTGTTTTTCTGAATTAGTTATAGATAGATGGAGAGAGAGAAAGAGAGAGAGAGAGAGAGAGAGATAGAATTTTTCATCTACCGGTTCATTCCCCAGTGACTGCAATGGCCAGATCTTGGTTGAAACTAGGAGTCAGGGGTTTCATCCAGACTTGAAACATGGCTGGCAGGGACACTAGCACTTGAGTCTGTCTGTTTATCTAATTATCTATCTATCTCAAATAATTAAATGCAAGTTATAAAAAGGAGCTAATACTTTTTTTTAGTTTTAAAGCAAGATTTATTAGAAAAGCTGAGAAAGGAGAAAATAAACTATAGTTCCATACAGAAATAACAATTACAAATAGAAATTCCTATTATAAACACTTTAGCTTATTTAAAAAAAAAGATTTATTTATTTTATTATAAAGTCAGATATAGAGAGGAGGAGAAAGAAAGAGGAAAATCTTTCATCCAATAATTCACTCCACAAGTGACCACCATGACTGGAGCTGAGCTGATCAGAAGCCAGGAGCCAGGAGGCGGGCTGAAGCCAGGAGCTTCTTCCAGGTCTCCCATCCCTTGTTAGGTCCCAAGGCTTTGGGCCATCCTCAACTACATTCCCAGGCTGCAAGCAGGGAACTGGGTGGGAAGTGGGGTCGCTGGGATTAGAACCGGCGCCCAAATGGGATCCTGGCTCGTTCAAGGCAAGGACTTCAGCCACTATGCCACCCTGCCAGGCCTTTTAAGCTTTTCCACATATGCAAGCATACACACACACATACACACATATCCAGATACATTCTAGATAAATTCTATTATATTGCTTTCTACATTCAGCAGCAAATTATTAGCTTTCTCACAAATTTTAAAACGTTTAATTAATTTCTAATGAGTGTATAATTTTAATCTGATTTTTTCAATAACCTTTTATGTTGGAAATAATGACACAAAAACTCTAGATGTACCTCAATTATTTCTTCATAACAAATTCCTAGATGTGAAATTACTTGGGCAGGAGGGAACAAAGGATTCTATTGCTCTTAATTCATATTATAAAATTGTTTTTCAGAGATGTTATGTCAGTTCATTGGGAAATGAGCATTTTATTATGTCTTGAAGGTTCTAAACAGTGTCTTCAAGAACTGTTTGCAATTTAAGATGATTAGAAAATTGTAGCTGTTGGAATTTGCAATTCTTTGATTGCTAGTAAGCTTGAACATATTTCATATGTTTAGTAGTCACATATGTTTAGTAGTCCTCTTCTTCAGGTACAATATTTACTTGCTTTTCTTTTGGGGACTTTAGTGTTTTTTTTAAACACATTGTATAACCTAAAATACAATGAAGATAATAATCAGTGTTGCATTATGTATATCTTATCAAATATATATACATCATGAATTATCACAAATATATTATGGATTATCTAGTATATATGTGCTTCCATACTTTTTCTTTGTTAAGTGTTTTTTATGTCTTATATTTGTATCTTCTTGTTCTTTTTGGTCTCCAAGGGACAGGTCAAATCTCCCCTTTAAAAACCTTCCAGGCTTCTCCTCTGTCACATAGCCACTATATATAATTTTACTACTCTATAGCACTTGCTTCCATCTGCTATGGAGGTACAGGATCTTCTTCAGTAGGCAGCTGTCCTGTTTTACTCATTTTTTTAATATCCCTTGTAGTACTTGGCACAGTGCTTTACACAAAGCAAGTGCCTGATAAATGCTTCAATGTTAGATGAAATAAAAAATCATTATAGGTTAACTTTCAAAGACAACATACCCCTATCATATTGCAATTCCAAGTGTGGTAGTTGTGACAAGATCAGCTACAAATTACTAGAATAAAAAAAATAAAGAAAACCTTACAGTGATTGTTTTCTCTCATAACTCAGTTTTTAATACATGCTATAGGGATTTATGACTCCTGCAGTAATTTGGTTGAAGTTAGTCACTCATATGAGATTTTTCTAAACTATAACCTTGAGCTCATGTAATTAAATTTCACTGAGAGAAATGTATTAGAAAAATCACTCTAAGTGACATAATTATAAAAAAGAGGCCCAGAAGTTAGACAGACATACTTAATCACAACTTCTAATGGAATTAGGAATATGAAAACAACAGCCAAAACATCCAGGAATTCTGAGTTTAAATTGCCAGCAGTGGTTCTGAGTGGTATAATTTTATTTTATTGACACCTAGGGCCCTTAAGGATACAGACTACAGTGAAAAACAGCCAATAAATCAGACAATAGCTAGCGCAATGGTAGATCGCTCACTAAGAAGATGGAAGAAAAGACGTTGACTACTCAACTGTGAAACTCAGACCCTCAGTGTTCTTTGAGAAGAGTAGGTTGTATTACCGATGTCTTATCCTTAATTTGGATATTGTTTATAAGTGTGATCAGAAGACAAAGCCCACATTTATATGTATAGTTTTTGCATTACTTGATATATATATACTCTATTTCAATAAGGTGTTAAAAAAAGAGCTGATGTCCTGATTTTAAGGTAATAATATAAATGTTGATCTGAAAGATGGGCCACAGGTGGAGCTTGGGATATTGTTAATGTGCCAATCAATAGCAGAATCATTTGTCCACCATGCCTTGTGGATAAACGAGTTCAGCTGGCGTCTGGGTGTGTTTACTCGGACCATCACTATTGTGGCAGAAATGATTTCAGAGGTTGTGAATACTGCAGAATTTGGAAGCAAAAAAGAAGGACACGTTCATGTAGGACATGCTATTTTTTAAGCTTTGAAGTTCAAAGTGTATAATCTCAGCATGAAGGAAAAAGGTCTGGAACAGGCCATGAGATGTTCTGCCAACAAGATAAAAAACAGTTCTAATATTGAGTCACAGAGTTGGTGGGGCAGTAAAGTAACAGGCAGCATTCTGCCTCTCCAGGTCTCACTCTTATCTGGCTTCATTCTCCCAGAAGCAAAGATTTTTCGACAGGAGATAGATCAGAGGACGCAAAGGAACTCTACCTCATTTCTTTGGGGAGAACCCAATGTAAAGGGAACTTTTTTCTCTATAGATGTTTTAGAGCTGTTAGGTATGAGAGAGAGTGACAGATGAACAGTGGACTTGAGTGAACCCTCACAAGCAGATAGTAATAATTATAACAGTAGTTAAACATTTCACTGGAATCGTTGAAATTTTGAATTTCAGTACTAGAATGAACTTTAGAATAATCTACTCAGACTACAAATGAACAAGATAGTTATGTTGCTTCCCCATAGTAACCCAGGTTGTTTGTGGCAGAATTTTTCTTAGGGATTTATTTCACATACTTGAAAGAGTAAAGAGAGAGGTAGAGAGAGTTTCCATCTGCTAGTTCACTCTCGCAAGCTGCAAGGGCCTGACCAGACCAGAGCAGGAGCTAGGGAATTTCTCCAGGTCTCCCACATGGCTGCAGGAGCCCAAACATCTGAGCCATCCTCTACTGTTCTCCCAGGCCATTAGCAGGGATGTGGATTGGAAGTGGAGCAGCTGGGACTTGAACTGAGCTGCATATGGGATGCTAGTGGCATTGAATGTTGAGGTTTAACCCATGTGACAGTCAAGATTTGATTTAACTGACAACCACATGTTCGTTTCCTGGGTCTTCCTGTTCATTTCAGTAACTCCCAGTCAAACAACAGTTTCTAAACTCTGATCCTTAACATTGTTTATATAAAAGTTTGTACATTTTGTGAGTTTTTACATCACTAAATGATCACATCAAGGTACATTATAAAGAAGACTATTGAAAACAAAGATTATAGAAAGGCTAGCAGGAAAAATAATAAGCCTTTGCTCCTGTTTTTTGCTATATCATCCTGCCAATGCCAAGTGTGTTATCTTTTTGATATGTTTTTCTAGTACAAGGAGTTTTCAAAAAGTTCATAGGAAATACATAGTTTTTCGGAAAGCTAAGTATGGATTTCATATTTTTTGCATCCAAATAAACGTATCTTTTATTTCATTTCCTACAAATTTTTTGAAGTATCTTCCTGCTGTCTTTGTTCTTTACCTCAAAATAAAATATGTTGTGTTTATTACTTAATTCATCAATTTTAATGGTTCTTTATAAATTTATTTGAAAGTCAAAGTGACAGAGAAAGAAAAATAGACAGAATGAAAGTGATCTTTGTCTGCTGATTCAATTGCCAAATGCCTGCAGCAGCCAGGGCTGAGCCAGACCAAAGCCAGAAGTCAGAATACCACATGGGTCTCCCATATATGTGGAACAACCCAATCACCGGGGCAGGAAGCTGAATCAGACCTGCAGATCCACACAGGTACTTCTATATGGAATGTGGATGTCCCAGGCAGCAGCTTAACACTTCGCATCATAACACAAGCCTAAGTTTTCACATTTTCTTTCTTCTTTGTTATAAATATTTTTAAAAGGTAGTGTTACAGAGAGAGGGAAAGGAAAAAAGGGGAGAAGGAGAGAGAAATAGAGAGAATCTTCCATCTACTGGTTCACTCTCCAAATTGCCAGAATGGCTGGGGTTAGGCTAGACCAAAGCCAGGAACCAGGCTTGTTCCCGGTCTCCTGCATGGGTACAAGAGCCCAACCAGTTGAGTCTTCCTTCACTGCTTTCCCTGGAGCAATAACAGGGATCTGGATCAGAAGTAGAGTAGCTGGGACTGAAACTGGAACCATATGGGATGTTGGCATTGCAGGTGGTGGTTTAATGTGCTATTTCACAACACCAGCCCCTGTTCCTTCTTTCTTCAGGAAGATATTGAGACATGTCCCCCAACTTTCTTCTGATATTTCTGTAGTGTTTTAACTTCAACATGTTCGCCCATGTAAGATTTACTTCTATGTTGCTCTTCATTTCCTAGGCAGACTTTTAAAGTTTATCTTCTGAGTAGGCCTGCTCATTCCAGATAAACAATTCTCTCAATTTTTACTTTTATTTCAATAAGTGAAAAGCCTGACAGTAAATGATTCTTGCACTGTGTATTCCGAAAGTCAGATATCTAGCAGTGGTTGACAAGTGCAAAGATTGCCAAATGCATCCCCAAAGTGTGAAATTATACCCAGTCGCTTCCAATAGACTAAATGATACAGTCCAATTTCTGTGTATTTTCGGGATATATCATAGTAGCATGGTTTTGTTTTCAAATGTATACATACATGTGAGTGAACTTAGGATTCTTAGTCTTGCCAGAATAAATAAATTTTCATACATTTTACTTTAAGTTATGCACTATCCCAAATCTCTCTTCATCTCCCTTTTGTACACACATGCAAGTGCACACACGCACACACACACACACACGTGTCTGACAATTATGTATAAGCAATTTTAAGTCTGAAGTTCTTAATTTAGTCTATTTTAAAAGAAGCATCACTAATATTTAAAGCCTAAATCTCAAGGAAATAATAAAATAATGGTTAATATTTACTAAAATACAATAACAGGACAGACATTTGGCACAGAATTTAAAACACTGGCCAACTTCTGCTGTTGCTGACACATAGCAAGTAAACTAGCAGATAGAAAATCTTTGCCTGCTTGTTTCTTTGTCTTTCAAATGAAAATAAATACAATCTATTTTGAAATATGTTACCCTTATTATAACTGTCTTTAAAATGATTTATTTGACACCAAGAAAGATGGAGAGAGACTTTTCCTCTACCATTTCGATTATTCAATCTTTTTTCTCAACTTTTTTTTTTATTCTTTGGATTTGAAGCAAATCTAAAAGTTATGCAAATGGTAAGTTGGAAATAACTGCAATATGTTATAATGATGCCTGCACTAATTGATGCTTTTCTTATAAACTGCACATGAAACCAGCTGAAGGCTGTGTTTCCTCATGGGAACATTAATTCCCTAGGTGGTTGGCAATAGCATAGTCTTAGTAAATATATAACCAGTTGTCAGAAACGGAGCCCTGGGCTAGTAGTGGATGTTTTCAGAATATTCATGGAGTTGAATATTTTCTTGCCAACAGCATATTCTTCAATATCTATATTACTATCTTTTATGTTGTGAAAGATTCAGGCACAAATGCTGTTGTAATATATTGTAACTGTCTACAGAAATAAAAGCAGTATTAATACTCCCAGATCTTTTGTAAACACTTAAGTTTTATTATGAGTTAATTAAAATGCAGGTAAGTTATCTACATAGGTTAGCTTCTATTACCCATACTTTTAAGGGAGCAGGGTGAAGAGTTACTGCTGTTTGTGGGAAAGTTCCCCAAGTTCCACTACTCAGCCCTCTTCCCTTCGGGTTTCTTTGCTAACAGAGTAATATGTACAGAGACTAAGCCAATCAAAACTAACAACTGGATTCATTTGTTAAAAACTAAGAGCATGGGCTAAATGTTAGCCTAAAAATTGGCCTAGCACCCCATATTAAAGAGCTTAGGTTTAATATCCAGCTCCAGTTCCTGACTCCAGATTCTTAATAATGCAGGCACTGTGAGGCAGTGGTGATAGCTTAAATGATATGGCAGACATGAATTCAGTTCTCTGTTTCCAACTTTGGCCCAACCCAATGCTGGGCTGTTGGAACATTTTAGTAGTGAATTAGCGGATGGGAGCTTTATCTAACTATGTTTCTGTCTCTGTACCTTTCAATATAAAAACAAAAGCAAAACCTAAGAGCACATCTGATATTTTAGATCAAGATTACAGTAAAAACACAATTGACAACACCGTAAATGAATCTGCTAAGCACTTGCATTTTACAGTATCTGGGCTACTGGACCTCTTAACTTCCTCAGCCAGGAGAGGACAGAGAAGTGAACAGAGAATGTCCACATTTCCCTTAGGAGGCTGAATGCTAATCTACTTTGCAATGAAGGATGATCTATTTAACAAATATTTACTGAAAATGTACTAAACTGGGTACAAAAATAATAACACACTTAACCCTCATTCCAACAGTTTACAAGCTAAATGTCTTTCTCAAATGGTGTGTTCTGGAATCAAGACACTTCAGGCAGAACAGAACCATGTTCAAGAATGGATGAGAAATGCTAGCCTATCAACACTAGGACTTACAGGGTATTTAATATGTGAATGAAATTGTGATTCTCCAAGGGAAGTGGGGCCTAATGTTCAGGGCAATGCCGTCTTAGAAGCATCACTCTGTGCTCACATCCCCTTCCTCTCAGACAAGAACTTCAGTCTTTTCTGTGGCTCCAGGCTGGGACTCTCCTGGAAATATACTCCCCTGAACACTCCAAGGTGATTTTATTGTTAATTTTCCCTGCAACCCTTTTGGGATCTCCTCTGTACTTTTTTCTTCGTAATAGTTACCAGGTTCTGACGTGCCGTATATTTCACTTGTGGGTTACACATTTTATTGACAGCATATTTCTCCCCAGCAGAATGTAAGCTCTTGAAGGCAGGAAAATCAACTTTTGTTTTCTGCTGACTTTTCACAAAGCTTGGCCCTGGATTTATGACTGGAGAATTGTCTCAGAGGCATTTCTGTCAGAGATTATGTACAATAACTTTATGAAATTCTGGGTAATTATATTATTCGTTTCTGTATTTCATGTTCTGCCTACTTGGTTTTCAGCAATCTATTTTTGTTGTTGTTGAAATTTTACTTATTATTTTCATTTTATTAGAGAAATGTAGAGAGAGGAGAGACAGAGGGACATTTACCATCTGTGAATTTGCACTCGACATGCCCCCAACGGCATCCCTGGATTTGACTTGCACATGTGAAAAATGAGCTTGATTGACAACATGGATTTATTTTTAGCACTTCATCTAATCTAAGATTCATTAGATTTTACAGTGTATCTTGATTTTGTACTAATGTGCGTCAGAATTAGTAAGAAATATCAATAAGTGAAAGTGAGCAAAAAACAAGGGACAGGCTTGACACACTGTCCAGGGTGATGAGGAGAGAGACTGATTCAAAGTGCTGACCCTTGTCCTGACTCTGCTCCTCTGTGAAACTGCTGCAAAGTCTCTTTACCCTGATTATCACATGCTGTCAATGCTCCTTCAGTCTGCTTGGCATGTGACACTGCCATGCCTGCTCATCACACTTCCAGTTGACAGATCCTGTATCCCCACCTGAGGGGCTCTGTCCCACCTCTGGAGTTGGTGGCCATCACTGTTTCAGCACACAACAGGTAGAATGTTCTAGATAATAAACAACCTCATGGGACAACACTCACTGGTGATTGATGGGAGCAGCAGATAAATGCCCCAGTTCTCTGGCCTATGTTCAGGATAACTCAGAAGTGCTTCTTATGTACTGGCTCTAGAATTTCCAGCAGCAATCAATTCCCAGTGAAATTTGCTGGATGAAATACTTTCCCTTCACTTCCAGTCTCATTTTCCCACCTCCCCAATTAACTGGGCACATTCAAATTCTTGTTGGAATATGCTTTTTAAAGGAGCTAGGCCTCTTTGTATACTTCATGTTCTTACCTGTATAAAAGTGCATGTATGAATTAGATGTAATTGAAATTCATGACTCAAAAATTCTTCAACAGGTATTGCTTAGGACATGTATAGCCCATATGAGAATATTTATTCAAGTCTTTGTTCCATTGCTTATCTTTCTGTGACACTTCTTTTCAAATAAAATAAATAAGTAAATAAATAAATCTACCAAAAAGTTGTGAGAATTTATAAAATCTTAAATTCTTCTGTCACAAACACCTCTTAAAGATTTAATTTCTTTGAATTCATTTAAACCTAACAACAGCCAAAGAAACCACAATAGCATGCAGAAAATATTTGCAGTTTAGTCTGCCTTGAATGAATTTCTGGAGAGATGAAGGCATAAACTGGGATGTAGTAACACAAATATGCATGAGTGAAATAACTCTTATCACAATTCTTTTTATTTTTCAAAGATTTATTTTCCGAAAGACACACAGAGAGATCTTCCATATACTGTCTCACTTGCTAAGTAACTTTAACGGTGGGTACTGTCAAGGATGAAACCAGGAACTCCCTGTAGGTGTCCTACATTGGTGGCAGGAGTCCATGGGCCATTTTCCTCTGCTCTCCTAGGCGCATTAGCAAGGAGCTGGATTGGAAGCAGAGCAGACAGGACTTAACTCAGTATTCTGATATGGAAAGGAGGAATCATCAGCAACAGCTTGCTCTGGCCTTTCATAATTCTTCTTTTCTCCTCTGGTTCATTACTCTCCTCTTTCCAGTTATTCACAGAATCAGTAACTCCCTTGCTTAGTCTGTGAAGTTCAGCTTCTCTCTTCAGGAATGTTTTGGCATATGGTTATCACTTAAGTTTCCATATCCTACTTATATCAGGTGATACAAGTAACTCTCCTACTTGGAAAGAATTCTGGTGGTATTTTTCAGTGAATCATACTATTCTTTCTCTCCCAATTCCTTTACACACATGTTGGAAATAGCCTTTTTCCTTTTCTTCCTTCAGTGGGTTGTGATTATCTCTCTGTTTTTCAGAAATGGACATCCTAACTTAGTTTTTACCTTATCTGTTTCTTATCATTTTCTTTCTGTCTTTATGTGGCTAGTATCTTTAGTCCTCTCTTTCAGACATCGCTTCTGCTGGTCTCTTCTTTATCATAACCATGCTGTTCCTTTCTTAACTTGCAAATGGCATCTCACGGTTCCACAGATAATGTAAATGTTGGTCCTTCAAAGAAATCTTCCTGAATTGATAAAAAGTATACGCTAACTAATAGCACTCTTTGTCTAGACATGTTACAACTCTTCTGCAGTTTCCAATCAAATTTTTAATATGCTGATATCATTATCTACAAATGGTCATATTCATACTTGTTGGGTTTATTTATCTGCACCCACCAAGAAGCATGTACCAGGATAAGATGAGTTATGCCAGATGTAAAAGGAGAAAGAATAAGGAGGAGTTAGTAGGGAGAGCTGTCAGACCATGAAGCAGATTTCACACCCGTGGAAGGAAGTAGGGAAAGAAGGAGGATCAAGCATGAATAGTCTTTGTTTGTAGAACAGGCCTAAAAGCTTTGGCCAAGTCAATGGGGAGTCTTTAAACTGATGTATGTTAGAGGTGCCCTATGTCAGCAAGAGTAGGACAGAACCAGTCTCATCCATGCTCATCTCTAGCTTGGTGTTGGCTGAGGGAAGTGTGGTCTTGATGAATATGGTGGTGGATAATCAGGACAGCAGGTGGCAGTGATGTGGAACTAGAAACAAAGTAATTTTACAAGTTACTTTACAAAGTAATTTTGAGACTAATTATTTACTCTTAGAAATTAAAACATTTTAAAATGTGGAATTTTTTGAAGGAGATCAGTCAATCACATCTCCACTGCAGCAGTATCCAACATCGCCAAATAGAAAATTAAAATAGGTATTCATCAATGGATGAACAGACAAAGAAATGTGGCATAAATACATTATGGAATATTATTCAGCCACAAAAAGAATGAAATCCTGAGATTTGCAGCTAAATGATGGAATTGGAAGTCATTTAGAAAAACAAGCCAGAACCAGAAGGGCAATCTTTCTTATGTGGAAATTATAAAAGTCTTTCTGGACTTAAAATAGTGATTACTAAATTCTGGGAGGAGTAATGGGTTTAGAGGGAGAGTTTGTATAATGAGTACCAAAACACAATGAGGTGTTTTATATACTGTTATATATGTTTATATAATGTTTTATATCATGTAATATGTTATAGTGTTCCATGGCACCATGGGGTGACTATTGTTGTTAGTGGTATGTTGTATATTGAATAAAGAACTGAAACAGAAGGGTTGGTAGGCAAAGTCTAGAAGGCAGCAGTGAGGGTTCAAGTAATTGGGATCCTTCTACCCCTGTGGAAGACCTGGATTGAGGTCCTAACTCCTGATTGTCACCTGACCCAGGCCCATTCATTTCTGGTGTGTGAGGCTTGAACAAGCAGATGGCAGTTCTGTCTCTGTTTCTCTCTCCCTCTGTGTAGATCTGTCTGCATTTTCCAATTAAGTACAATTTTTTAAACTAAACCTCAAACAGAAGTGTTTATTTATTTTTTAAAAGAGCGATCATGGAACATTCCAAAGATACACAGTAATAGAGGTAATAGAAAAGGAGTATAGAATAACATTTCTCCACATATCTATGCCTTAGCTTGAAAAATTAACTCAATTTTCTTATCTATACATCCTTCCATTTTTCGTTATTACAAATTCTTCAGTACACATTTCTGATACCATTTTTGTCTCACATATAACTCATGCCATTGTCATATCTAATAAATCATTAATAATTCATTTGTAGTATCTAATACTGATTTCATAAGTGATTTTGCTGATTGTTTCAAGATTTTTATTCAGAGGTAGTTTATTCAAAATAAGACCCAAGGTCCACACCATGCATTTAATTATTGTGATTCTTCGTATTCTTATTCTTTTAGAGTTTGACCTGTTTTTTCAAGACATTGCTTCGGTATGGAACCTGGGTCATTTTTCTTATTGAATGTTTGATATTCTGGATTTGACTGATTGCTTCTTTGAGGTGGTTTTCAAACTTGATGCTCTATTCCCTGTGTTTCCTGTTAGGTCTACAAGCTTTATTACATTCAGATTCAACTACTTAAGTCAAGAAACCTCATAATGGCTCTAGGTACTTCTGATTTGATCATATCATAAATTATACAATGGTTGGTTATTGAACTTGCTGTTTTTATTTCTTTCCTTAGCTTGATTGTCATATCTCTTTGTGGAGATTCAAAATTATGCTACCTTTACAATTATTCTGTAAACAAAGTCCAAAAAGTATAACTTTATATAGACAATACAATGAGATAATATACCAATGATTCTGTCTCCTGAATCGTGGATAAATTCAATCTGAAAATGTTTCTACCATGAAGGGACTGGTTCAAAAGGGAAAACATGCAAATTAGGAACACTTAAGAGAGATTACTGAGTGTAACATTACCAGAAACACATCACAAATTACTATATTTAGAACCTGCACTATTAAAAGAGAGGATGAAAATAGTTGAAATTTAAGGAGTCTTTTGCTAATTGTGCAGTTTATGGATTTCCAATGATGATCTCATCCAGTGCTTCTCTTCCTGAGGGATTTTCTGGTGATACTGTATTGCCTTTTAATACCTACAGAATTACCCTATGCTTATAACTGACCATAAATTGTACATGTAGAGAGACACATAAGAGCTTATGACTCAGAACTCATGCTGTGTTACTGATGCAAGCCATAAGTAGTTCCTACCACAGTTAAAGACTTTTCAGATGCAGAGCACAAAGTTGGTAAAATTCTGTTTTAACTACCTAGCATGCTTTCTGTGATCTGCTGAAGAAAGCAAAACATAAATCATGAAATCACATAGCAATTGAAGCATCGCCACACTTCTTAAGTGCTAGCTGTGCTGTGTTACGGGTTCTAACCAAAGCTTCTCAGTTGTGATTTTGCAGTAGAATCACCCAGGACCATGTGAAAGTGTCTGCCCAAAATTTATCTGCTGGAATCATGTTCCCCAGATTTCTTGGGCACAGGTAGAACCACGGGGATGCAATTATTATTAGATGAAGTTATGAAGCTGAGGTCCCCAAAATAGATGGTGTTAAGAAGGAACGTCCTGAGCCAGCACATTTGCTGTGTTTTGCTGTGAGATCCCCTCCACCATGTCATGATGCAGTGACAAGGCCTCTCCAGGTGTCATTATGTTGCCACTGAACTTCCCAGCATTAAGAATTATGGAGGGTTATGTTTCTTCATGCATTACCCGGCCTGTGGTATTCAGATGGAGCAACATAAAAGTGATTAAGACAATTGGCAAGCTGTCCAGCTCACTCATGTCCAGGCTCAAACTCCAAACTGAATCTAGTTATTTCAAGAAATAGCATTTACAGGTCTTGTGTGTGCAAAGGACTGTGCTGAAAGTCTTTGTACATAAAGAAAGCTATGCTTGGTGAAATGATTTTGTGCTAATGTCTCATCACAATTCAGTATTCTACTCAGGTTTTTTTTTTTGCTTGATAAGATAAGATTTTTGCATTTATTCTGAACATGAGCCAAAGACACGGAATTTACATCATAACTAAGAATATGTATGATAATGAAGCACAAGTTTGACAAATAAGCTTATGAAGTATGAAGCACTCTGATATTTTGTTTTCAGTAATTAAAACAACACTGCTCACAAGTGATTAAGACACGGGTATCCCATACTAAAATGTTTGACTTGAAGTTCTGGCTCTACTTCTAATTCCAACCTCCTGTTACGGTGTACCCTGGGAGTTAGAAGGTGATGACTTCAATAGTGGGTTCTTGTTTCACATGTGGGAGGTCTACACTGAGTTCTAGGCTCCTGACCTCAGCCTGACCCAATCCTGGCTGCTGTGGGCATTTGAAAAGTGAAGGAAAACTGTGTCTATTGTTATTTTCCTTTTAACAACATAATAGCCAAACTCAAGTAAATGAATTAATGGTTTGCATTTTGAAGCACTTTTTAAAAAAACAGTATAGATTTCTCTTCTAACATGACAGTATCTTTTCCCTCATCTTTGCCTTCACCTTTTGTTTTCTCACCTGAAAATGCCTTTCTTTTTGTGCACAAAGCAGTAAATCTGTGTTCTCAGTAAAAAGCATTTCAAAGACTACCTCAGTAGTCCTCAGTGTCTCTTATCTTGATGTTTACTTTTAACACATAGAGCCCATCACACTTTTCTTTTTTTGCACTGCATTATAAGATGTATTATGGTGCTTTGTAATTTCCTTCTGTCGTATGTAGTGATGCCTCCTTGACTAAATTAATTTCTTTGAAGACAGAGATCATGCTTTGTGCTTCTGCTTCTCTTCAAAGTGTCTGGCATGAGTTAGGTACATCACAGATGCTAAAAATAGCCATGTGAGCTGAGTTGTCATTTCTTTGTCCTTGAAAAGAGGAGGATGCTTTTGGATATTCTGTTTCAGGTTCATAGCGGTATCTTTTTGTGAAAATTAAGAACTTCTGGGATATGTACAATTGAAGAAAGACAAATAAGGCCTCTTTTTTTGGCAACCTCAAGAAAAGTTCCGAAGTGAGAAAACATGAAACTTTGGCATTCTGATTAGGAAAAGTGTAAACTCTCCCATGTTATCTCTGAAAAGATAAAGAAGTTAACTACTCATGGGTCATTTTTTCAAAGTAAGTTCAGTGATTAAGGAATTTCTATGGATGATTTGAAACTGAATGCAAAAACAATACAAGGCCTAACTATAAATGTGGAGTTAGGGTGTATAGATTCATAGCTGTAATTTAGGGCAAGCCAATGAATACAAGCACGTTTTAGTCACTGTTAGAGTATTGCTAGAGTATCCCATTACATGTCATGAGGGACTTCCCATTAATTGCTAAAGTAACCTACAGCTCTATGACAATCAGCATTCTTATCCTCCTGATCTTGAAACTGTTGGTAAAGGAACCAAAGCAGAAATCAGTCCTCATCTGATTGAGGTGGAGGTGGTGTTGGTGGTGTTGGTGGTTGTGGTGGGGTGTGTGTGTGTGTGTATGTGAAAAGAGGGTTGTAGTGAGCATATGTGAAGTCTCTATACTCAACATTTCTTCCCCTTCTTTGTTAATAACTTGAATGTTGCCCCGGCGGAAATGCTTCCCTTCCAGTTTGCCCATTGGGTTGAGGTATGAACACAGAAGAGGGCACTCAGCTACTTTGACATTTTTCAGGCACAAGCGCAAGACTTCAGCCTGGCAGCATGCATTCCAGGCCCTGATTCCAAGGGATAGTTCAGAGATGATCCACTTGGGCCCAGGGAAACTAGCTGCTTGGCCTTCTCTCCTGCTGAAGAGATCAATTGACAAGGAGGTTGGATGTAATAAGTCTGGAATTATTGTTTTTTTTCCCTGGTTAAGGAAATTAGAACCAGTACAGTGTAGACAAGATTCACACACACCACACACACACACACACACACACATTTTAGAAGATAGTTTTCCATATTTACTCTTGATATCTATTAACAATCTTGCAATAAATTCTAATCCCTTCCATCACAGGTTTAAGTCTTTTTGAGTTGGCTACCTACCACTCTCCTGACTGCTTAGGGGTTTATGTCAGAAAATCACATGTTCATCCTTGCCAACTGCTATCTATCCTCAGGTGTGGTACAACGCCTCCTGCCTTTAGGGAGCTCATGGCTGATTTGTACCATCTGGTAGCAGAAGTTCCTGCAACATTTTGTGCAATCCTTCCCCTCCTTCCCCACAACTTCACCACAAGTTTTTGTTTCATAGATACAGGTGGCAAAAGAGAGAGCAGGAGGCAATTGAATCCTGTCCTAGGCCAGTGTGGCCATGGGGTATCTCTGTGTGACTATGGAAATGTTACTCTTTCCGAGTCTGTTGGTTTTAAGCCCAAGCAGGATCTTTACCCTAAACTGCCTGCCCACCCTTGTCTCAGCCACCTGCAAGCTGGCAACCCCTAGCAGGACACAGATTTGAGTAATGACTGCTCTGCTTCCAATCCAGCTCCATGCTGATGTATCTGGGAAAGCAGTGGAAGATGGCTCAAGTATTTGGGCCCTTGTCACCCAGGTGGGAGACTTTGATAAAGTTCTTGTCTCTTTGCCTTGGCTTGGCATTTACTAACATTATGAGCCATGGCTGGCAGCATCAACTGGGGAGTGAATCAACATCTGAGAATCCGTTCCTCCCTTTTTCTGTCACTCTGCCTTTCAAATAAAATAAAATAAAATGAAATAAAATAAATGTTTAAGTACAAAAAAATAAAAAGCAGGTGGGCAATGGCTGACCAACTGCCATTCTGGACTGATCTGTGCTTTTTTTTAAGATTTATTTGTTTATTTATTTATTATTTTTTTTGGAAAGGCAGAATCACAGAGAGAAGGAAAGACAAATAGAAGGATGTTCAGAACACTGATTCACTCTGCAAGTGGCTTCAAAGGCCAGAGCTAAGCCCATTTGAAACCAGGAGCCAGAAATTTCTTTCAGGTCTCCTGGTTCATGTCCAAGTTTCTCCATTTCCCATTCAGTGGCTTTGGGCCACTGAAAGCAGAGGAGGATAGCCCAATACCTTGGGACCCCGCACCTGCCCATATGGGTTCCCGGCACTTGCAGAATGAGGATTTAGCCACTTGGCTACCACGCAGGGCCTCGTGTTCTACTCAAGCTGAGAAGAGCTGTTGTTGAGGTAAACCTCCTGAGCATTCCCAGGCCTTGGTTCTAGGAATGATCACATGTGGTAATGAGAGCTGGAAAAACATCACCTGCTGCTAGAAAGCAGTTATGTCCCAGGATCATTTAGCTATGAAGAGGTCATCTCTTCTGGTTTCAGTTAAAGCCATTTTCACAGCCAGCTTTGTTAATGATGGTCAGTGTTTTTCCTGGAGTTCAGTTAGACCAACTTGGTCTAGTCCTGGTTGATGAAGGTCAATGGCCCTGGATACTCACCTGGAGGCCAGTGGGCAGTTGCCCATTGGAAGAGAACACAACACCTGGAAGGAAGGGGTCCGCGGGGCCGCGCCTCAGTGACAGCTTCAGGGATCTCTCCAGAGGTCCCAGTTGCTCTGTAGTTATTTCAGACCCCTGAACTCCTGGGTAAGAGCCTCATCACTGTCTTGGGAAGGGCACAGAAAAATGAGGGGAGCAAAAGGCAAGAGTAGCCACTGCAGAGAACGCAGTAACCTGGAGCAGAGAGTAACGAGATTGGGGCACAGTGCAGTGCCCAGGTCCTGGGAACCTCACAAGGAGTCCAACCGCGAGGCCGGCGCCAGGGTCGGGCTCCAGCGCCTTTGCCTAGGCGGAGGGGCGACCCCATCGTGGGTGGAGAGAAGAGGCGGGCATCCCGGGAACAGAGAGGGCGTTGGCTTCCGGGGATCTGTTTCTTCCTCTCTCTCCCCTCACCTCTCCTTTCTCACCTCCGCGCTTAAAAAAAAAAAAAAAAAAAAAAAAAAAAACAGAAAACAACAAACCGGAGCCGGCGCCTTTAAGAGGGAGCGTCGGTTCCCCGGGGGCGGGAACCCCTCGGCAGCTCCGCGGCGCGGGCGCTCGGCCCCGGTGCTCCTCACTTTGGGCTCCAGCTCCTGCCTGCGCCTTGGCCGCTGCGATCGCCGCCCCCTCCTCTCCCTCCGCCCCCGCCGCCGCCGCCTGGAAGCTTTATTCTGGGCCGTGGAGGAGAGAAGTGCTATGTCAGGAAAGTTCCGGGAGGAACTGGCTGGGGCCATGCTCCCTGCTCTCCTCCTGCGGTGCCTGCGCGCTGCCCTTTGTATGAGGTGAGTCTGGGCTGCGCTGCCCCCGGGACAGGTAGGCGGCCCGGGCGGGGACGCCTGCATCGGCCGCGTGGGGAAGGAAGAGTGTGCGGTTGGGCGGAGTGCACGAGCACAACGAGGCGGGCGAGGCTGAAGTTGGGAAGCAGAAGCTGGGGTTTTCGGAGAGGCTTGTGCAGCTGGAGTGGAAGTGGGGTTTCAGCAGCCGGCGCCGCACGCGGAGGGGCCCGGCGGGCACTGGGTCTCTCCGGGGCCGCCGCCCCTGCCCCTTTCCAAGCCCCCTGCCCCGGCGCCGAAGCGGTTGGGCCTTCTAGGAAAGCGTCTGTCTTCCCGCCCGCTGTGCTCCGGGCCAAGCACGGTGCAGGGGGAGAGAGGACCGGGCTGCAGCCTCCTCAACTTCCCCTCTGGGGTCTCGTCGTTCCCCAGGGCCCGGCTGGTTGCCGGGGAAAGAAGGCTGGGTGCGAGCGCCTGCTGTTCCGAGGGGGTCTGCGCTGGTGGCGCGGCACCGGAGCTGCTCAGCTTGGCCGGGGTGTTACTTCTCCCTTGTCCTGCCGTTTTTCTCTTCTTTCCTTGAGAGAGGGAGAGTATATATCGTGGAGGCCCTTGATGCTGAAATATCCCAGCTCCCAAGAATATAGCTTTATAAAAATTCTACCCATACTGGATCACGTTTTCAAAGTGATCGTTGAGTCTTTGATGAAATATTTCAACACTTAGGAGATCCAGGTATCCCCTCAAGTAGGATGTAGTTAGTTTGCAGTGAAGCAGGACGAGTTCCAGCTGTTTGTAAAAACAGGACTTTCCCTTTGTTTATGGTGGATTTGTTTTCCGTGTCTTAGATTAAGAAGAATCCAACCAATGTTAACAGTAATGTTTCTGAGACTCCTAGGAACCCTGTTGTTGTGTTATCCGACAATGCTCCAGTTTTATCTCCGGATGAGGTATATAATATGTGTAAATACTTGATAAAGCCCAGTATACAACTTCATTAATTTCATAGTTGAGTTTTGTTCATGTGCCCCTCCGGTAAAGGAAGCCCCACCATCTCGCATCCGAAGTTTTTGCCACTCTTGTCTGTCTTCTCCACTCACATTATGGACATTGGGTATCAGCTGCAATTCAAAGGTGCTTATGGAAAGTGCCGGTATTTTGTGAAGCGTTGCATAATCCAAATTTCAGTGCTGGTATTGATGGTCTTGTCCAGACCAGAATGTACAATAAAACAGAAATGGAAGGTTATTTAAAAGAGTGCTATTAAGTGTCGTCTTCGATATGTTCATTATATGGAATATGTTCTTTATATGGGGTATGAGTGAGATCACACCAGACATGTCTAAAATTTTATTAAGGAGTCTTTATTAACCAAGCTTGGTGATAACAGCATACTAAAATAACAAATCACAAGTCCAATCAAAGCAATATACAGGGACCATGCTAACAGAAAATACCAAAATAACAGATCACAAGTCCAATCAAAGCAGTATATGGGGACCATGCTCAGGGGATTGCATATCCTGGATCAGCCAAGAGTCAAGGTGGCAGAGTAACCGAAACACCTGACCAGAAAGAGTGAGCCCCAGCTTTATGGGCCTTTTAAAGGGGCTTGTGAGGGGAGTGGTTACACAACAATGCAATACTGTTCCCTCTCAGTTGATAGGTGAGTCACAGGTGGGCAGGAGCCAATACCTAAGTGTTGTGAGTTAATTGGCGCTCATTGGGATGAGCAGGAACAGGAACTGGGCTTGTAGCTAAAAAAGACTAATTGGACTCATCTGCATCCAACATCCCAGCCGAATTAGGATTTTGGGGGAAGAATATACAAGGAGAGGTGAAGGAGCAATCACTGGCTGCACTCCGTAACAATAGTGTAGAACATGTCTTATTTGCAGTGGGCAAGTTTTGAAGGAGAATCATTTCAGAGTAACCATTAATATGGTAAAGTTTTGTTTGGGATATTAATTTTCATACTTGAGTGCATCTTTGCTAATATGCTGCCACATATACAAGAACGGAAACTTAAAAAGGAACTCATCATCTCTGGCAGTTTCTGAGAATTTTCAACAAATTGAATAATTTTTGGAGAAAAATTGCATAACTTGTGTACTTTTTAATTATTAATTTAGTTTATTTTTGGTGATGTTTACCTAGTTGAGATGGATGTATGTGCATGTGGATCACTGATTAGGGTCAAGGAAAGGGGAAAGTGGGTGAGATAATTACTTCCAATTTTTGTTTTTCTTCCTGCATTGGGAGAAGGGGAGGGGAGGGAAAGGCTGCTGCATCAGGACCTGGGGATGGGGGACAGCTACTTGATGTCATTACAGGGTCTCCAGTGTGGAGCATGTTCCAAGGATCAAGGATATACAGCTTAAGTAGTTTCAGTAATTCTGAGATGCTTTTTTCTTTTTTTTGCTCCAAGATTGAGAAAATTCTTCTGAGGTCCGTTGGATGACATAGTCCACCTTAAGAGTCTCTACTTGTCCAAGTGCTTGCTCTTAAAGTTTTGCCAAGATTATTGTCTAATTTGTTCTGCCTCCATTCTCTGCCTGGTACTGGATGTCCTCTGCAGGCCTCAGTGAGCTGTCATGTTCCTCATGTGCATCTGGGTGTGCTATTCACTGCATCGGCTTCAGCAACTGAGGAAACCCAGTTCTGACACATGCACTCTATGGTCAGACCACAGATCCTGTGATTTTTCACTGTGGTTGGAGTATTGAGTCTAGTTCACAAAAACCTCACCTGACATGACTTCAGACTTGACTACTATGTGTGCCAGCCAGGGTGGGATCTGGCTTTTCCATCACTCACACTGGGCTGCACACACTGGTGGTTGCAGTTGCTGGATCAGCTCTGTCTGCAGCCCCATCTCGTATGCAAACCAACAGATGCTGCAGCCCAGTTTAACTCTGCCCACCTCATGTGCAGCCCTCACATGGGAGCTGCAATCTAGTTGGAACGATGTCCAGTAACTCCTACCACACCTGCCCCCATCCCAGTTCCTGCTCATGCTGGTATGTACAGCAGACTGATCTGCTCTGTCAGGCATTCATTTGTCTCTCATACTTGGCAGTGGATGCTGCAACCTAACCCAACCAGACTGACTCCACTATCCAGCCCATACTTACGTTAGCAGGTGATACTGCATGTCCAGCCAGGCCTACCCTCAGCCCTGGTTCTCATGATCACCCGTGAGAGCTGCAGCCCATCAGAAGGGTGCCCAGAATTTTTCTACTAGGCCCACTCCCAGCCCTGGATCTTGCACTTTTCAGGTGGTACTGCAGTCTAGCCTGACAGGATTTGCCCCTGCCCAGGCACTTGCCAACTGATGCTGTGGCAAAACCCAACCAGCCTGCATTTGTCTGCATGAACTGCATGCAGTGGCATCCTTGTGCAGGGGCCATGCTAATCTTCTCTGTATCGTTCCAGTTTTAGTATATGTGCTGCCGAAGCGAGCACAACATGCACTGGATATTGTTGCCTAACTCAGCCTGGATTTCTGCCTAACTCAACTCATATGCAGGCAAATGGATTTTGTAGCTGGGCCCAGCATGATCTGTCCCAAGTCCCAGTTCTCAGCTCACCAGTGGGAGCAGTGGCCCAGCAGGGGATCCCCTGCAGGTTGCCTACCAGGCTCACCACCCCACCTAGGGTCTCATTTGTGCCGGTGGGTGCCATGGTCTGGTCTCGCATGTTTTGCCTCATCTTGGCATTCACAGGTGGGTGTTACAGCCTAACAGGTACCTTAGGTTGGCCTGGCCTGGACTGGTGTGCCCCCCAGTTCCAGTTGGTGGGTGCTGCAGCCTAGCCTAGCCCTGCCAATCCCCAGTCCCAATCCTAATGTGAATTGACTGGTATTGCATCGCAATCTGGCCTATCCCACACCCTGTTCTGGTTCTTATGTCTGCCAGTGGGTTCTATGAACTGGTCGGTCCAGCCCACCCTCCAGACCTGACCTACACATATGTATGCTGGTGTGTACTGTAACCTAGCCTGATCTGGGTTACCCCCAGTCTTGGTTCTGGTGCTCACCTGCAGGAACTGCATCCTGACATGAGTGCCCCAAGCTCCTGCATCAGGCCACATTGCAGTCACAAATCTTGTGCACACCGGTAGGTTCTTGGCCTGCATTGCAGCTGGTACAGAGGCCTTGTTTGAATGGCCCATGGCCATGCGGTTCTTATATTCAGTGCTACAGCCCAGCCTTGCCTGACCTACCCCCGACCCATCTTTCATATGGTTCACTAAGTGCTGAGATTTAGCTTGGTTTGTCCTATATCCACCCTTGTTTTCACAAGTGCCAGTGGGTGCTAGAGCTTATTGCCACAATCCAGACCCAGTTCACACCCATGCGCAAGGGATACTGCAGTCTTTTTCAGCACAGTTCGCTGTCCTCAATCTGGCTCTTATGTTCACTAGTGGGAACCGTAGCCCAACCAGGGTGTCCCCTTAGCTCCTCAACCAGGCTTGCACCCAGCCACAGATTTTGTGTATACAGGTGGATGCTCTGACCCAGCCTGGCATAGTTTATCCCCAGTGTTGGCCTTTGCCATGGGATGCTGCAGCCTGGCTTGGCCCACCTCCAGTCCCAGCTGTTGCTGATGGGTTCTAAAACTTCATGTATTTTAGGACTGATTGCTAGTTGATGTTTTACCTTAAAGTCACTGAACTCAGTTTAAGAAATGAGGATTTGAGCATCTCAGGTGAATGTAACTTGGTTCTTAGAATAGTATTGGTTGGTGTTGAACAGTTTAAGATCTTGTACATTTGATTTGGAATGATTGCTTTATGAATGATTATTTTTGAAATTTTATATTCACACACATAGAATTATGTATTTATTATCAGTATCTATATCTATCTATCTATATATCCATCCATCCATCCATCCATTCAGCTGTCCCTTACATAGTTCTTCAAGCCATGCATCCATGGCTAGGCCTTGGAACCCGCTGATGAGCCCTGAGGAAAGCTATTATGGACATTGATAACGCACATACTCTAAGAATAACAGGTCTAAAATATTTGAAACAACAAAAAAATTCTTGTTAGAACTTATCCTTTTGTAATTTTAGTGGATTGCAGTTAAAAATATTGTTTGCCAGCTTGTTCTGGAACTCTAATGAGGCTTGCGATGGGGAACCATGTATTAATGATAGTAACCATGTATCTGTGTACTAAAATGACTAACTGCACCACTAGTGGAGGACTGGGCCAGACATTCCTTACACTTCAGTAGTTTATCTTTAACAAGTGACCAGGTAGCTTTAGTAGGTAACGGTTAGCTTGTCATTATAATATTTCTTTTAAAAAAATATTTAATTTTTCATTTTATGGTACAATTCCATAGGGTCTGGAATTCCCCACTCCCCAAAATTCCCACCCCCTGACTGATTTTCCCCATATTGTTACAATAGTCTAATCCCGCATAAGGAGTTATAATTCAATCAATCTGTTTTTTAAATGTGCCCTGACATTGCTGCTACGACAATGTTGGACAGTCCAGCGTCTCATTGGGAGTCTATCTTTGATTTGGAGGTAGGGATGCATGTTGCATTATATCTTTACCTCTGGATATGGTAGCTTCTATTACTCCATCACTATATATTCCCTTAAGTGAGAAGCCATGAACAAGGTCAACAGGTTTGAAGTTAAAACAAAACAAGAAGGAGAAAAAAAAATATAGCACCATGGAGTTGAAAAAACACACCACTGAATAATCAGTGCATGGGTGATGAAAAGATAACACAAAAGCCTCTTGGGTAAAATGATGCCACGGTGTGATCCTTGAGCCAGCAATGAATTTGGCAAGAAGAAGGAAAGTATTTGGAAGAAATGAAAATGAAATAAAAAAGATCAAAACCTGTGGGTTGCAGCAAAAACAGTATAGAAACGGTTGTTGCACTTACAGTTTGCATGATGGCTTCCTTACATTAGAGAGAACATGTGGTATTGGTCATTTTGGTATTGACTTATTTCACTGACCATAATGGTCTCTAGTTGGGACCATCTAGTTGCAAATGGTGTAATTTCATTCTTTTTAATGACTGAGTAATATTCCCTGGAGTAGATGTACCACAGTTCCTTTAACCACTCCTTTTTGGATGGGCATCTGGATTGTTTCCATGTTGTTGCTATTGTAGATTGTGCTGCTGTAAATATAGGATTAAGATTTCTTTCTCATGTACAGTTTTCATCTCCTTTGGCTATATTCCTAGAAGCAGGATAACTGGGTCTAAAACAAGATAAAAAAAAGTTTACTTGTAGACTTCAAAAGCAGAGAGACAAAGGGAGAGGGAGAGATCCTGGAGTTCTTCTGGGTTTGCCACTTAAGTGTCTGGACCCCAAGTTCTTGAGGCTTTATCTGCTGCCTATCAAAGCGTACATTAAAAGGGAGCTGAATCAGAAGCAGAGTAACTAGGACAAACTAGTGCTTAGGCTTCCCAACATGCAGCTTAACATTTAAAAATGAGCTTTTGGGGCTAATGTTGTGGTCAGCAGGTTAAACTACTAAATATAATAGTAACATTCCATATGAGCGCCAGTTTCAGTCAGGGCTGCCCCACTTCTGATCCAGCTCTCTGTTAACACATCTGGGAATGCAACAGATGATGACTGAAGTGTTTGGGCACTTGTTACTCACATAGGAGACCCAGATGGAGTTTCTAGCTCTTTGCTTCAGCCTGACCTCAGCCTTGAAAGTTGAGATCATTTGGAGAGTGAATGAGATCAAAGATCTTTCTCTCTTCTCTCTCCCTCCGCCATTGACCTTTCAAGTAAATACAGTAATTATTAAGAAAAAAAATAACTTTAGGGTTCACAGTTTTGGAACTTAGGGAGTAGATCTCAGAGGCATGATGGGTAAACTTTGGGGCATTCCATTAAACCTTTAAGAATGGAACTTATTCTTGGGAAAATAATATCTATAAATCAATCAAAGCTCCAGTCACTGCAAGATAAGCAATCCCATTTACTTTTGGAATATGTCTTCTATTTCACAACTAAAGTGCCGTATTTCAGCATATGTGTGTAAATTAGTGATTAAATGTTAAGCTGTTACTTTCTTTTTTTTTTTTTAAGATTTATTTATTTTTATTACAAAGTCAGATATACAGAGAGGAGGAAACACAGAGAGGAAGATCTTCCATCCGAGGATTCACTTCCCAAGTGACTGCAATGGCCGGTGCTGTGCCAATCCGAAGCCAGGTCCAGGAACCTCTTCTGTGTCTCCCACGCGGGTATAGGGTCCCAAAGCTTTGGGTCGTCCTCAACTGCTTTCCTGGGCCTCAAGCAGGGAACTGGAAGGGAAGTAGAGCTGCGGGGATTAGAACCGGCACCAATATGGGATCCTGGCGCGTTCAAGGCGAGGACATTAACCACTGCGCCACCGTCGGGCCTGGCTGGTATTTTCTTTAATTTGTTAGTGATTTGTCAGAAATATGTCTATAGGATACATTTATATGTGTCATTTTTTGTTACGGGTGTCCTTTGTTGCGTGGAGCAATTTGACTCCTCCTCTCCTTTTTTTTTTTGCAACTCCTTTTTTCCTTTCTTTGTGTCTAGTTAAGGTGAATTCTTGGTGTTTTCTTGAAAACACATGGACACATTTCACAGAATTTTCATTATATCCTTTTAGTTTTCAAAAAGGAACATTTAGATGTGTAGCTTGAGATCATGGACTTTTCAGAGTTGTAGGAATCTTGGGTAATTGTCATTTTAGTTTCGTGGGAATTTTCTGTTAAGTTGGATGTGCCCTTAATTTGAACTGGATGATCCACAGAATTGGTGCATTTGCAACCACAAAACGTGGAGAACATTCCAAATAATTTGCAGTGTGGGCAGCCCAACATGCTTTAGTGTTTAGTTGGCTTGAGGCAGTGTGCCATGCTTATAAAAATGTTCACAGAAATCTGACAGCAAGCTGTTTCAGTGTTTTAGTTTGACCCACAGTATAAAATACCTTTTAGTTTTATGCCAGTAAAAATGGATAAAATTCATAAAAGTAATTTGTGTCATTTCTTTCTGTATTCAGAAAGCTCAAGTACAAAACTTAGTGTATTGGAAAGCTCATATATGGTTACTATAAATTTAATAAAGAGAAAAAATGGACTTTAACGTGACTCAGGTTCTAGGCAAAAGAGTATACTCAAACATTTGCAGTTAATGTGGTAATTTCGTGGTCACCTGCTGAAATTAGTAGTGCTCTTATTTGCACTATTTTCTTTGAGTGATGATACTGATGAAATTATATCCTTGTCATGCCCAATTAAAGCTGAAATGTCTCTCCCAAATGTTATATCAGTCACCTAACATATATATTAAGCATATGTTAATTGATTCTTAGATAATTTTTATTTGAAACTCATGTAATTATTATCACAAAAGTAATTATCTAAAAGTAATTATACTTTTAGAGTTTTTGAGCAGAATATCTTTGATCTTTTTTCTGTTGACTTAGCTCTGTGTCATCACAGCTTTTGCAGATATTTTATGCACAGAGGGGAAACCAGAGTCTGCCATAGGGAGATTGGTTTAGAAAGGACGTGATTCTATGTTCTAGCTATGTGCCGTCCAGTTGTCATCTCCCTAAGGAAGGTGTCCTCACCTTCTCCTACTATTTGTTTCTTTTTTAAATAAATAAAATGCATAAGTAATTTTAGAGGATGAACATTTGTTGGTATTTAATGATGCCTGAAGCTCAGATCAGAAAAAGATGTAGACAAAAGGAATTGGGTGGGGATGGCAGGGGTTATTCTAGGCAGAGCTCCCATAGTCTTCCAGAGGGAAGAATATTTGTGTGAGAATACAATGATTAAATTCATCCTTTTAATAATTTTTGCAATTTTTTTTCCATTTCCTCCAAATTGGATGTGAAGCAATCTTCTGGTTCCATTCAATTTGCTTTGCAAAATTGAGGTGTCTTTTAAAGTTTGCCTTATCTAGAATTTTAGTAATATGAGTTTTAAAAAAATCTGTTTACTTGAAAGGCAGAGAAACACACAGACTTATTTTACATGAATGTTTTTTATGAAAAATCTATCATGGGTTTCAAAAAAATTTTTGTAGCAAAATAAATTTATCTTCTGAATTCCATTTTACATGAGCCCTTTGAAGTAGCCTTGTATATTGCTCTGTCATTTTCACATGAACGTGAATAAGATTATTCTATGTCTATACCATAGTTGATGGGGAATATGACCTAGAATTAGGTTGTTTTTCACGATTATTATTTTTTGTTATTATATAGCTATGAATACTTTATAGTTCAATGTTTATACACATTTATGATGTTTTTCCTTTGGGTAAAGCTGTAGATATACGATATTTGGAGAAGGATAAAAAGCACTTTTAAAAAAATTGACTTCAAGGCACTGAATTATTTCCAGAGTACAATCTAGAAAGCTAGTAATAATCTTCCTTGATTATTTTCTGCAGTTTTTTTTTAAATTTGTAGTATGAAAGACTCAAGTCAAAGGATTTGCTGCTGGATTGAGTAATGCTTTTATCTTCATAGAGAAGATTTAGTCTCATTCTCAAACCATCCATTAGTGTTGAATTACAGCTGTAAATTCTGTTTCCAACAGAGTAGGTACAGCAGTTGGTAGTGTATTCTAAAAAGTTTGCTTTTTCAGTTTTAGTTTACTGTATTACTATCTGACCTTCTGTCCTCATATATTGGTGCATACAATTTTCCTATCATGGTAAATTGAATATTTTTTCATGTATAGTCATCCCTAAAATAAAAAAAAATATCTTGACTTTTGCCTTTTGCTGTCAACTCCCGGACTCTTTAATTTTTAGGATATATTTAGAAGGTTGAAATGTACAGAAGTTAGCTTTAATCTTATACATGTGTGCATGAACATGTGTTTGTGTTTGGTGTGCATTTTATCTCTTCCCATCAATAACGCAAAACATCTTATGTAGAAACCATTTTTGAAATTGTGTAACATTCTATCATATATTTGCTTCTAAGAACAAAGTTACAGTTATAAAATGAACAAAAACCAGGAAGTAGAAATACTTTTATAGGCAAAGGAAGAAAGTTTGGTGAGAATATCATCATGTTCTTAAAATTCTATCTAAATCGCTGAATTTGTTAAAACTAGTTAAAAACTAACCAAAAAACCTTAAAAGCTAAGTGTAGAGTTTTCCTCATAAGTCACTATTATTTATCAACATTAATCCAGTAACTTTAGTCATATTTGCATTTTCCACGTACATTTTTTTATTTTTGAAATATAGTGGTGGCTTTAAAAAGTAAGAGAAAGGGCCTCTCGTGGTAGCCTACCGGCTAAAGTCCTCGCCTTGCACATGCCAGGATCCCATGTGGACGTTGGTTCTAATGCTGGCAGCCTGGCTTCCTGTCCCGGCAGCCCAGCTTCCCATCCAGCTCCCTGCTTGTGGCCTGGGAAAGCACTTGAGGATGACCCAAAGCCTTGGGACCCTGCACCCGTGTGGGAGACACAGAAGAGGCTCCTGGGTTTTGGATTTTGGATAGGTGCAGCTCTGGTCATTGTGGCCACTTGGGGAGAGATTCGGTGGACAGATCTTCCTTTTTCTTTCTCTCTGTAAATCTGACTTTCCAATAAAAAAAATCTTTAAAATAACAAAAAGTAAGAGAAATTAAGCACATCCTAATTTTGGGTCACTTACTCTTTCTGCTATTGTCTTCATTTTTTTTTTTAAAGATTTATTCATTTTTATTGGAAAGTCAGATTTACAGAGAGAAGGAGAGGCAGAAAGATCTTCTATTTGCTGGTTCACCCCCCAAGAGGCCACAATGGCCTTCTTTCTGAAAAGCAGTCTCTTTTCTTCCTGTTTCTAAGTTGGATGTAGATTCTAGGCTCCCTGAGTACTTGGAATTTTACCTGTGTTTTAGCATATCAAATGAGTCTTCTGTTTAGTCAAGTGTCATTTTCCACTTTCTTTAATAATTTAACAAGTTAGAAACCATATCTTCATATTTTGGCATGGCATGTAACAGTTACAAATGGATCAAAGAGATAAATGTTTTTCATTGGGGCGTGTAGGTGTTCACTTTTTGCAGTGGAGTTCAGAATATTCTTTTGTAGCTGATTTTACAGCAGACTGTTTCTTTTTAAAACTTCAGCTGCATGGGGCTGGCATTGTGATACATCAGCTGAAGTCACTGCCTGTGATGCTAGTATCCCAGATGGCTGCCAGCTTGAATCTCGGCTGCTCCACTTCTGACCTGTCTCCCTGCTAATGTGCATGTGAATACAGCAGCATGGCCCAAGTGCTTGGGCCCCTGTCCCCACATGGAAGACCCAGAAGAGACTCTTGGCTCTGGAATACCCAGCATTGGCCATTGTGGCCATCTCGGGATTGAACCAGTGGATGCATGATCTCTCTCTGCCTCTTCCCCGTCTTTTTGTAACTCTTCCCTTTGTGTAAATAAGTCTTAAAAATATTAGTTGTACACTATATATATAAGAATAAATACAGCATGATTATAAGTTAAAAATGAGTACTCATACATCTACAAATAAAAAATTACAAAATCTGACACATAGTATTTCTGTGTTCTTTTATTCTTCAACTGAAGGCAATAAATCATTCTTGAAGCAGTAAGTTTTTTAGCATTGATTACTACTAGAATTTACGTAAAGGAATTACACCGTTTATGTATCTTTGTTTGCTTCAAGTGCTCATGGTTATGTAATTGAGGCTTGTCAATTTAGTTTGCAGGTATTATTTGTTTTTTATTGTTCATTGTCTTAGTGTATGAGCACTCTAATTTATCCATTCTACTTAATTGTTAAGATACATTTGTCATTTCAGGTTTTTAAAAGTATAAGCATGAAGTTTTCTGTGACATATTTTCAGTATGTTTTACTATTACTATATTCTGATTTTTTTTTCTCCTGATGCTATTAATTTGTATTCTCTCTGGTTTGTTCTTTAATTTTGAGGAGTTCCACTTCTGTCTTTTCAAAGAACTGACTTTTGCTTTGCTGGATGTTGTTATTATGTTCCTAACATTCCTATTTCATATTTTCTTTGTTCCATTTTTTCATGTTTGTTCTAGTTTTACTTGGATTTCTTAGGTTTGGTACCTAGCCCCTTAATTGTGATTCTTGTTTCATCGAAGTTTTATGAAGTTATGCTGACTTACCACTTTATCAGAATTTTTAATGTTATTTTAGGGTTCTGAGCAGTTTCTGTGCTTTCCTTGGTCTGTGAGTTTCTGAGGATAGTATTTTCTAACATGTTTTGTTCTTCCCGATTTCTCTCTCTCTCTTCTAAAATATATATATGTGTGTGTGTATATATATAGATATAGATTTAAGATTGATTTATTCTTATTGGAAAGGCAGATTTACAGAGAGAAAGATCTTCTGTCCACTGGTTTATTTCCAAGTGGCTTCATTGGCTGGGCTGAGCCGATCCAAAGCCAGGAGCCCAGAGTCTCTTCTGGGTCTCCCATGCGAGTGCAGGGTCCCTAGGCTTTGGGCCATGCTCTGGTGCCTTCCCAGGCTACAAGCAGAGTGTTGGATGATAAGTGGAACAGCTGGGACATGAACTGGCACCTACATGGGATCCTGACAGATACAGGACAAGGATTTAGCCAAAAGGCTATCATTCTGGGCCCTCTTGCTGATTTCTAACTTAATTGTGACAAAGTCAGAGCATGGGATCTGTAGCATACCAGTTCTGTGATACTTCTTGAGATAAGCTTTATGAGCTATTGCAAATGTTCTCTTTCAGTAAATATTTTATGTATACCTTGAAAACAATGAGCATTCTCTAGTGGTTCAGTGTGAGGTGTCATAGGGATATGATACAATGCAATGAATTTTAAACAGTTTGTTTAATTGAAAGCAGAATGATGGAGAGAGAGGGAAACATGGGTGGGTACACACACACACACACACACACACACACACACACACACACAGCTTCTGTCCATTGATTCATTCCCCCAAGTGCTGTGAACGCTGGGGCAGGGCCAAATTGGAATCTGGAGCCTAGAATTTCATCCAGGTCTTCCTTCTGAGCACTTGGACCATCTCTGGAAACAGATATATCTCTGCATGTGCTAAGTATTGAAGGTTGCGTATCTCCAAGTCAGAAAGAGGGTTCTGACCAATCTTGATGGCACAAACTGTGAGAATAGGAATTGTTGTTAAGGCCACCCAGCCGGTAATTTTTTTTTCCAATGGCAGCTGTAGCTGACTAATAATACAGCCTCCTTTTAAAAAATGCAGAAATTTACGGCTAAGCTGTTACCTGGAATGCCTGCATTCCATATCAGAGTGTCCAGGATGGAGCCCTGCCCCCACAGCCAGTCCAGCTTCTTGGTGTGTCCCCGGGAAGGCACCCCGGCTGTAGCTCAAGTATGTGGGTCTCTGACATCTGCAAGGGATTCCCAGATAGAGTTCCTGGCTCCAACCTTTGGTCTCACCCTGTCCTGGTTGTTGCAGCAGTAAGGAAGAGAACCCATTGATAGAATATTTCTTTCTGTTCCTCTTTCTGTCTCTGTCTCTCTCCACCTTTCAAATAGAAATAAACACATATTCTTAAGAAGTGTTTAAATGTTACAGGATTTCAACTTATGTGTCACTGTTCTACACTGCTTTTTTCCATGGAAGACATTACTTTTACTCTCATATATATATATATATATGAGAGTAATTATATATATATGAGAGTAATTATATATATATATATATATAATAGTATGTGTGATATTTAACCACATTTTGGTCAATATCCTTTTCTCCATTCCTTCTTATGTACCGGATATTCTATTGGGAATCACTTTTCCTCTACTTCATATATATTGTTTTATTGAGTGTGTGTGTGTGTGTTGGAAGGAGAGAGATGCTTCTGAATTTTGTGTGTTTATGGCAATCTTTTTTCTTGAGAGAGAGATCTAGTAGTAAATTCTATTTTGGTAATTTTTCAGCCCATCGACTTATCATTCAGTTGTTCTCTGAATTTTGTTGTTGCCATTGACACATAAGCAGCAGCCAAACCCATTTATTTTTCTTTCCTTAGTTGAGCTGTCTTTTCCAAACTCTGATTCCTAAGAACTTCAGAAAATTCCGCCTCTCTCCTTAAAGTCAGTTTCTTGTTCTCTTTGTCTCTGTTTTGACTTTCAGTGAAATATGTTTTATCTGGATATGAATTGTGAAGACAAATTTCTGTTGGCTTAGTTGGACTACATTTGAGAACTAGCATTTTTCAGGAACTTTGGAAATGTTTACTTGTAATTGTTTTTATCAGTTTATGATCTGCTGCTGGAACTCCAGGCATTTTTGTTCAACATTCTGTAAACTTCCTTGTTTTAACCTCCTTTCCCCTTATCTTTCCTTATTGTTTCTATTGAATTCAGGAAAAAATTCTTCTATTCTAACTCAGATTATTTATTCACTTTAGCTAGATGTAATAAGCCCCTATGTTGATTTGATTTTTAGTATTATATTTTTGTATTTCTGGAACTTTATTTGCTTCTTTTTCAACCCTACTTGTCCCCTGCTCATAAGTTCCAATATTTAATATTGTTATCTTGTATTCTTTGTTTGGTAATTTCTATAACCAAAGTCTTTAATTTATTTCCTTCCCTTAATCAGTTACTTGTGGTACATTGGATGCTTGGAGATTTTGTGAGTTTTCTCCTTATTCCTTTCCTTGCATTCTTGTAATTTTTTAAATCCTGGGGGGATTGTCACTTCCTCCATTGAGTAAATAAATTTGCTTCTCTAACTAGCTCTGCTGCTATGTGGATATGAGTACATTGAATATTTCTGCATAATGATTTTTTTTAAAAAAATTCATGGTTAGTTTATGCTTCTAAATTCTCTGTGGATGTTATTTTTCCTCATCCATCAAGCCCCAGGACCAAGAACTGACATTTTTCACTTCTGTCTTTTATTTCTGATTCACTTTTAATATGACACTTATGGTCCTTTGAGGTCTTTGGTTGCTATGAGGGTCTTGCGAAAAATTAAATCCTATAGTTCCAACTGAGATGATTTAAATATGATCATTGAAAGAAACTTGTTTCTGAGATTGTAGAAACGTGTAAAATAGAATGTTCTTGAGGTTACATAGCAATCCATAGGTATTTACCTTTAAAAATAAAAAGCAGACATGAATATGCCAAGATATAATAAAATATTTACTTTTCTTTGTAATTTATAACTTTCTTTCATTGATAAATTAAAAATTCTGTATAGGAAATGGGTGCATTTTCCTTTCCTAAACCCTAAGTATGATTTTGCTTATGGTGATTTTACAATTTGTTCTTTCAGAAGTTAGAGCTGGCAACTTGTTTTAAACTATGTGATTTTATTTTGCAGATTGAAAGAGGCTGCTAGTTAAATATAGTTTCTGTTTCCCATAATTTCTAATATTTTGCTGAAAAATGGTAGCAGAGAAAGTAAAATCAGTTGTTGCACAGGGACATCCATGTCAGCATCCATGCTATAGAAAATATCCTTTTAATGTGTGGCCCTTGTAGGAATGAGGATTTTCTTAAAAGCATGTTATATTATTCTTTTTTTTTTTTAGCTCAATTCAAGTATTATCAAAATTTTGCAGGCAAAAATAATTTTACATTTGTTTCTTCAGCCATCAAGCAAACTATACCTTTTTAGGCCAAGGTTTACACATTATTGAGTATGTATTGAGTGCACACAGTTGTACACACTCTTTTGTGATGTCTGTCACTCTGTCACAGCGTGTGTCTGCTAGAAGTTGAATGAGAAGTCAGAATGAGTGAGGTATGGCAAAACTAAGAAAGTGCCACTGAAGTAGAAGCGATGATGCTTATACTTTTGTTTCTCTTCTATTGTGCAGGTGAAATTCAGAAATTGCGGCTCTCACTATTGTGTGTGTAGTTGACACTGGGCCAGTGAATTCCCGAAGGATCCTTGTTCTCAATAGTCATCAGTTGCATCAGAGCTTTGTGAACTTGCCAAGCTTTTACTGATCCCTTATTATTGGATTATAGGGCTAACCGCCATTAGCCCTCTTGTTGAATGATAGTTTACCCTATGACACGGTCACTTAGAAATTCAGTAACAAACTCCACAATCTCTTCTGTAACCTGTCTCCCTTGTGAGTTTTTGATGATAAATTATTCTTGGGCATTTAAAATACACCTCTTTAATCACCTTTTTTTGTTTGTTTGTTTCTGAAGGTACAGTATGTACATTGCACATTTTCTTTGAAAATTTTCTTTGATAGGATTTTTTGGGGGATAGAGCATGTTAGCAGAGTTTGTTTTGGAAGGTGATAGAATAAAAAGCATGTTTGCTTGTTTTCCAGGAGTGATTTTCCCCACTTGCTGGGTGTGTAACATCTCAGTTGAATCTTAAAGTTTAACAATAGTAGAAATGAGACTTCCTTGGCAGAGATAGCTATTTTTAAAGAAAAATAGTGCTTTTTGATAGAATTTAGTGACAAGTCCTTTGGCTAGTAAGGTTTCAGGAAACACTAAATGTTCTTGAGCATGAAATTATTTGCCATTAATTCAGTTTTTAAAGTATTTTTTCATGACCACATGCATTTTGTAATATCTATTTTTCCAAGTGAAAGACTGTTGGTTTTGTAAAAGTTTTCTTTTTCTTCACTCCCCATAATCTAATCTTTCCTACAAAAAAAAGTAATGAGCACAAACTGTAACTGAAAATAGAATATTCTAGTGCTCAGTGTGGTACTTCTGGAATCATCTTAGTGGACGGCAACATATCCTAAGGAGCATAATGTTTAGAGACTGTAACAAAGCATGGACTAATGTAAGTGATGAACTATGTTTTTATTCTTTCCACTTTGAGAGCATCTTTTCGTCACAGTACATACAGCTTGGAATAACTCATTGGTTATTTCATGGTTAGAATGAATTGTCTCCACCCACCTTGTAGCTTACATAAGAGCAGGAGATCTGTCTGCTTTGTTTATTGTATGGGTGCTTAGTCAGAAGATGATTAGACCAAGTGCTTAGTAGCTATCTGTTAAAGGCAGGAATGACAGGAATGAATTTGACAAAGTGTATAAATTAATTATGAAAATATATGTTAAGGGTTTATATAATATGTATGAGTAATATGGTGAAAGACTAGTTATCAGGGCAAGGTGTACAGGTGAAGGTGATTTCAGATGAATCTTTGTATTTCCTTTGTCTGGTGGCCATTTTGAATGTTAAAACTAAAATCTCTTTTCATAGATTTCTGAATGACTTTTACACTTTTTAGACTTATTTTAATCATGGTATTGAATCAAGGTCAGGGCAGCCCTGACATTATTCCTGAGGATGAGTTCATGCTTCTCTCTTCAGCATTTCTTTTTTTGAAGTGATGTACGAAGAGCAGCATGATTTTTAATTCTCCTGTGTTATTTTCTTACTTTTCACTCATGAAGATTAGTGATTCCGCATTTTCCTTGTCTTTTTTGTAATTTTCTACAGTGATGTATTACGTTTACATATTCCAGGACCAAAGCATGAATGACTCCATCCTTTAAAGGATTGATTTGTATTTATTTGCATCAGGGATTGATTCAAAGATACCTGCTTTCTGCTGACTTATTGTTAAAATGCCTGCTGTAGCCAGGACTGACTTAAGTTAAACCCAGGAACCTGAAACCCAATCTGAATCTCCTATGTAAGTGATGCAGAAACAATGATTGAGTTTTCACCTGCTGTCTCCTAGGTGTATGTTGGCAGGTAGTGGAGCTGGAACTTCAAACCTGGCACTCTCATATGAGTTGTAGCATACCAAGCGACAGCGTAACCATTTGCCAGGCATCAGTCTTACTAAAATTTATATGAAGAGAACACATTTCATATATCTCCTATATACAGTTTTAACAACATAGTGATGTTTCCCTCCCTACCCTCTCCCTTACTCTTCTTCCACCCTCTCCTTCTTTTATTATTTTTCTTTAAATTTTTGCAGTGACATACTTTCCATTTATTTTATAATCACAAGGTTAATCCTCCACAAAATAAAGAATTCAGTAATTGTAGAAAAAACTATTTCTCAGGAATTACAGACAAGGACTATATATAATCAAATCTCAAAATGTCAGTTTTACTCATATACTTATTTTTTGTACTCTGTATATTGTTTTCAATAAATCAGAGAAAATGTGATACTCAGTCTTTTGGGGGTACTGGCTTATTCCACTAAATTAAATTAAATTTTTTTATCAGTATGTATATCTGTATGTCTGTTGTATACACAATAATTACTTCACGTTTGTGGTGATGTTAGTAACATGTTCTGGTTATACATACATTCTGTGAAAATTCTGTTATTCTATAGGAGAATATGTGCTTCCTTGGGCAAGGTAAGGTGTAGCAGTATCCTTCTAGATGTCTATGTTATGGCTAGAGATTATGCTTGACCTGTTTCAGACAGTGGCGTTGGCCCTGTGTGGGACAAAGGGCCATAGTGTCTACATGTGTCCCTCACTTGTTTTCAGTAGCTAGTATATTATATTTGAATCTCAAATAGCTGGCCTTATGCCTTGTTCCTAGTTGGATGCTTGAAATACAGTTGTTTCCCTGATTTGGCTGGAACTCTTAGGAATACAACAACAAAAAGTATTGTTATTTAAACAACTAAGCTACACTTGAGAAAGGAATATACAGGAGCTCTGTATCAATTTTGCTTTGGAAAAAGATTATTGAAAATAATTTTCCATTAAATAAGGGAGGTTAGAGGAAGAGAAACAAAGGTATCATGTCATGATCACAGTGTAGTATTTTCTCAGATGAGAAATAGGTTTAAATTACTTCTGTGATGAAATATAGAAAAAAATATTTCTGTAACAAGCAGGGTTTATTTATTTCAAGTGAATATCATATATACAAAGCTGCAAGTTAGCTGTAAATACAATTGTGATCTGAGTGCTAATACAGTTTTCTGGGGATAATTTATGTGGACAGTATTTTAAAACAATAAAATGATTTGGCCAAAAAAAAAAAAAAGGAGGGGAAAAGAAAAAATATTACTTTGGGTAGAATCCTAGATGTCACTGAAGTGTTGGTTTCATGAAAAAGGCAGCATTCATTTCTGGCTGAAATAAAACTGCTAGTTCATGTTTACTGGGCACTATGTCAGTACTTCACATTTGCCATCTCATTTAATCCTTATGCTGACTTAATGTGCTAAAGAATATTACCGTCAGCTTCATGTTTCTGGTGAGAAATCCTAGGTTAAGTAAGATGCCCAATGATGCATTCATTAATGACAGCCAAGTACTCTGATCACAGCCTAGCAGGTCCTGGTGAGTACTGAGAAGAGTGTGGGAATGTTCAATGAGTAGGACAATGAGAAGGTTCAATGTCCTTCTTCACTTTATATTCCCTCCAAAGAACACATCCAAATCATTCATACTGAGATACATCAGAGAAGAGAGTGCCCACATTTTTAGAGAAATACCACCTTGGGTACCGTATGCACATCAAGAATTCCTTGCTCATGGTGGTAGAAACACCGAGTTTTGCTGAGATTAACTAATTTTAAGGCCTTGGAAACTGTGCTGACTTGATCTCTATGAAAGAAAATGAAATATCCAATCCTCCTCTGGGTAGGCTGATAGGACCAGATGGGTCACATAGTTGCTAAGGGAACACGTTAAGAAAGTGGAATGACAAACTGAGCTCTACTCAGAAGTTCATGTTAACTTCAAGGCTGGATTAAAATAACCAAGAACAAAAACCACTTGCGTGAAATAGCATGAAAATAATACAAATAAACATGGTTTTAAAAATTTTTTGTTTTTGCTTTTGTTCTTTTAGAAGATTGTGCTGTTTTGAAGGGAAATTTGTGGGAACCAGAAAAATGATCCAGAGATTAGTAAGAGAAGATAGATACACTTCTTTAGCGATTTGTATATGATAATCATCCTAACTAGGATGAGGTGAAATCTCATTGTGGGTTTGGTTTACATTTCCTTAATTGCCAGTAATCCTGAGCATTTTTTTTTTCATGTTGGTCATTTGTAGTTCATCCTTTCAAAAATGTCTGTTCATGTTCTTTGCCTATTTCTTAACTGGAATGTTTGTTTTTTTGTTGTTGCTATTGTTCAGTTTAGTGACCTGAAATCAACTCCTAGAAAAAAGACACTCTCTTCAACAAATAATACTGGGAAAATTGGATCTATGTATGCAGAAGTATGACACATGACCTCTGACGTAAACTTCATGCAAAAATTAACTCAAATTTGATCAAGGATCTGATTCTATGACTTAATAACATCAAATTATTACAAGAAAACATCAGGGAAACTGCAAGGAACAGACCACACAAGAATAAAAGACCACAGAAGCACAGTTAAAGCAAAAATGGACAAAGCTAAGAAACTTTTTTGTTGCAAAGGAATAGTTGATCAGGGTGGGAAGGGTCAAGGATCAGGGGAAAGTGGGCAAGACCATTGTTTACACATTTTCTTTTTTTTTTTTTTCTTCCTATACCTGGGGGAGGAGAGGATATAATGGAAGAGACCATGCCAGTGTTCCCAGTACCAGATATCATCCTAGGGTCCCCGTTGTGGAGCATGTTCTGCGGGTTCTGCTCAAGGGGTTTCAATAGTTTGGAGATGCTGTTGATATCAACTGCTCCAAGGATGAGGAAATCTTTCTAAGGACAATTGGCTGCCATAGTTCACCTCAGAGTCTCCATTCACCCAGAAGTTTGCTGTCAGGTTTCACTGGGTAGTTGATTGATGTGTTCTGCCCTCCTTCCTCTGCAAACCAACGGGTGCTGCAGCCCAGCGCAGCCTGGCTCACCACATGCTTGGCCCTCATTTACACCAGGGGGAGCTGAAGCCCAGTCAGAGTAATCCCCGATAACCCTCACTGGACTGGCTACCAGATCTGGTGCCTGTGCCTGCCAGCAAGTGCAGTAGGCTAGTCCAATCTGTCCCACATCTCATTCAGCTCTTGTACACATCATTGGAGATTGAAGCCTAACTCAACCCAACCGACTCCACCCTCTTTTGTGCCAGTGGGTGTCACTGCCTGTCCAGCCATACCTGTCCCCAGTCCTGGTTCTGTTGCTTACCAGTGGGAGCTGCAGCCCATCAGAGAGGTGCCCACAGCCCCCTCGATGGACCCACTTCTTGCCCTGGATCTTGTACACTCTAGGCGGTTCTACTGTCTAGCTTGACAGGACTTGCCTCCAGTCCCAGCACTTGCCAATTGATGCTGTGGCAAAAGCCAACACACCTGTCCTGACTCTGGCTCATGCTTGTACCAGTGAACGCAGTTGGTTAGCTCAGCCTGGCTTTCCCCCAGCCCAGTTCACATGTAGGCAAATAGGTATTATAGCCCTGCCCAGCCTGATCTACCCCCATTTCCAGTTCTCATGCTCACCATCAGGAGCAGTGGCCCATCAGGGGAGTCCCCACTACTCCCCTACTGGGCTTGTACACCTCTCCCCATCTCATGTGGGCTCGTGGGTGCTGCAGCCCATTCTGGCATGACCCGTCACACCTCGGCATTCGCCAGCGGGTGCTGTGGCCTGGCCCGGCCCAGTCTGCCCCTGTTCCAGCTCATGCTGGCTGGTGCTGCTGTCCAACCCAGCACAGTCAGCTCCCAGTCCCATCCCTAATGTGAACTGGCTGGTGATGTGGCCAGACCCAGCCTGTCCTCATCCCATTCTGGTTCTCAGATCTGACAGTGGATGTTATGAATTGAAACAGCCTCGTCTGTTCACACATCTGATCCACACGTATGCCGGCAGGTACCGTAACATGGTCTGCTCTGGGCTGCCCATTGATTTGGTTCTTGCACTCACCTGCAGGGATTATGCCCTAAAAAATGAGTTCCCCAAGCTCCTTGTTGCAACCCCGCCCAGTGGCAGATCTAGTGCACACTGGTGGGTCTTTGGCCCAGGCTGACTTAGTTCACCTCCTGTCCTGGCATATGTTACAGCCCAGCCATACCTACTTCATGCCCTGACACAGCTCTCACATGGGCCAGTGGGAGTGGAAACCTATCCCAGCCAATTCTATACCCACTCTCGCTCTCATGAGCATCAGTGGGTACTGGAGTCTAGCCAAGTCTGGCCCATCCCAGAATCAGTCTGTACCCATGCTGAGGGATACTGTAGCCATATCTGACCCAGAACACTACTTCTGGCTCTGACGCTCACCAGTGGGGACCACAACCAAGCTGGGGGGCTTCCTCTTAACTCCCCAACCAATTCTGTTCCCAGCTATAGATTTTGCCCACGCCAGTGGTTGCTCTGCCCCACCTCGGCATAGCCCCTGACCCATCTTGACTTTTGGCTTTGGATGCTGCAGACTGGCCTGATCTTGTCCATCCTCAGTTCCAGCTCTTCCTTGCGAGTGCTATAGCCTGACCCTGCCCAGCCTGCTACCATGCTCTGATGCATGCAGACTGGTAGATGTCATAGCCTATCCAGGCATGCCCTGCTCTCCAGCCTGGCTCCTGCACTTGCCAGTCTGCTTAGGTTGGCCTGGCCCTGCCTGGTACCCCCTTGCCAATGGCTAGAGCTACCCTGTCTGTTCTGACCAGCACCCATGCCTGAATCACATGATCACCAATGAAAGCTACTTCCCAGGGTAGTTTCCCAAGTTCCCCCATCAGACCCACTCCCAGACCCAGATCTCACACATGCCAGCAGGTGTTAGGTTCTTACTGGTCACAGACTACCCCCTGCATCTAGGCCTATGTATGAACATGGATGTTGTGGCTTGGTCAACCTCACACTGTATTCTTAAGTGTGCCTGTGTTTACTGTACCCTGGGCCGGCCCAGCCTATACCCAACCCCAGTACCCATGAGTGTCGGAGGGTTTCTTGATCATTCATGCATAGGTCAACCTGTCACTGCGGCCAGCTCCCAAGAAAACCATCTGAAATTGCAGATCACATGGTGGGCCCACACATTCCCCCCAGAATATACCCCAGACCCAGTTCTATCACATGCTGGTTAGCCTAACATTTCCCTTCCTTGTTCTGACTCCCATTAGAGGGTGCTGTGGTCTATTCCTGCTAGGTAGGCTCCCAGCCCAGGCTTTAGTGTGCACCAGTGAGTGGTATTCAGCATTGGTCAATGCTAACTACTCCGGCTCTGCTATCCTTCAAGGGCTGGTGCTTTGGTCTGATCTTTAAAGATTTTTGCATTTCTCCCCTCAAAATTGCACCACTGCTTCAAGTTCCACTGTCCAGAGCCCTGTCCCGAGACAAACAAACCCACCTGGCTCTGAGCACATGGCCGCCCCACCCTCCAACCTGATTCCCGCAGGCTGGGTGCCTTTATTTGCAACTTAATAATAAATGTGATTTGAAAACTGAATGAAGATTAAGCAACTTGAAGTTGAGATCTTTAATTTCTCTCCAAGCCTCTTCTACATGTAATGCCTTGAAACGTCATCTTCTGTCCTCCTCTGAGCCCTGAATGCCAGCTTCCTATCCTTCCGTGCTGTGTTCTGCTCAGCTTTTGAGCCTCCCAGCTGCCTCTTTCACTCAACTTTCAAGCTACTCAAATGCCTTCAAGCCTCTCAGCTGCCACTTTTCAGGCTCTCACCAGTTTTTTCAGCTGCTTTGTGAAAAAACCTTGGAGCCTGAATTTTAGAATTGGCTCATGCCTTTAGAGAGCAGGAGCACCCCAGATTGCATTTATTTCACTTTTCTGTACTTTCCTTTTTGGCCTTTCAAGTCCTCTCTGCTTTGGAAGCTCTTAGAAGCTTTCAAAGAGGCTTAAAAGTGTTACACACCTTATTTGGTGGTTCTGGTGGGAGTGTTGATCTGTGACAGATCGGCTTTCTTTGAAAGGATTTTCTAATCTTGATAGAGGCTTCTGAATTTCTGTTGCATTTTTTATTGGTGGAGCATCAACATGAGAGGATTATTTCCATTTATTTGTTTATTTATTGCTATTTCAGGAATGTTCTTTATTTATTTGGACTTTATTTAAAGAAGCCCTAACAAGTATGTGAGGAACTCTGTATTACATAATATTTTGTGTGGAGTGTCTTTTACAACTTGTAGGATTCATTTATTTTTAAATTTGCTTTTGATATAATGTATTTTTTCCCATCACTTTCCTTTTTCTTGTATTTTAAAATTTTACATAAAGTGAAGCAATGCGGTGTATTTCATGGTTCAGATTTAGGAGCATAGTGATACTCCTCACCCTATCCTCCCCTTTCCTGTACTCCCTACCACCTCTTCCATCATTTCTTTTTTTTTTTCTCCTAATTTTTACAGTGGATTATTTTAATTTCATCTTGCAATCGTAGGCTTAACACTCCATTAGGCAAAAATATTAACACAGATCAAGTAGAAAAACCTCTTAAACAGCTGTTCTTAATGTATAAAAAGGCATTAAGCAATAATTAGATCCCAGGACATCAATCTTTATCTTACATTGTTGTACTCTGTATATTAGTTATCACAGATCTGGGAAAGCATATGTTTGTCTTTTTGTGACTGGTTTATTTCAGTAAGCATAATGGTTTCCAGTTAGATCTATTTGGTTGCAAAAGACACTATTTCATTCTTTTTTGTGGCTGAGTAGTATTCCACAGCGTAAATATACTGTGTTTTCTATATTCAGTTATCAGCTGGATGGATATCTGGGTTGATCTCCTAGCTTAGCTGTTGTGACTTTAGCTGCTATAAACATGAGGGCATAGATAACTCTCCCATATGCTGAATTTTGTTTGGTAAATCCCAGGAGTGGGTTGACTGGGTCATATGAAAGAACTAATTTCAGAATCTGAGGAATGTGCATACTGTCTTTCACAGTGGTTGCACTGGTTTACATTGCCATCAGCAGTGGATTAGGGTATTTTTCCCTCCACATACTTGTCAGTATTTACTGTTTCCTGATTTCTGTATGAGAGAATTCTAACTGGAGTGAGGTTGAACCTCATTTTTTTTTTTTAATTTGCATTTTCCTGGTGGCTGATGATCCTCAGTTTTTTTTTTTTAATGTGTCTATTGGCCATTGAGTTTTCATCCTTTGAAAAATGCTTGGGGGCCCGGCGCGGTGGCGCAAGTGGTTAAGTCCTCGCCTTGCACGCCCGGGATCCCATATGGGCGCCGGTTCTAATCCCGGCAGCCCCGCTTCCCTTCCAGCTCCCTGCCTGTGGCCTGGGAAAGCAGTTGAGGACGGCCCAAAGCTTTGGGACCCTGCACCCGCGTGGGAGACCCGGAAGAGGCTCCTGGCTTCGGATCGGCATAGTATCGGCCCGTTGCGGCTCACTTGGGGAGTGAATCATCGGACGGAAGATCTTCCTCTCTGTCTCTCCTCTCTGTATATCCGCCTTTCCAATAAAAAATAATAAAAATAAATCTTTAAAAAAAAAAAATAAAAAAAAAAAAAAAAAGAAAAATGCTTGTTTGTGTCCTTTGCCCATTTCTTATCTGCATTGTTCGTTTGTTGTTGTTGACTTTCTTGAGCTTTTTGTAGATGCTGATTATTAATCTTTTAACAGTTGCATAATTTGCTATTTTCTCCCATACTTTTGGCTCCTTTTTCACTTTATGGTTTCTTTAGCAGTTTAGAAATTTCTTAGCTTGATGTAATTCCATATCTTTGTTTTAATTGCTTATGCTTCTGGGAGTGTTTTCCTAGAACTTTTGCCTACATCTCTGTCTTGCAGAATGTTCTGGATATATTTATGTAGTAATTTGATGGTATCAGGTCCTAGGTTTAGATCCTTTACCCAATTAGATTTGATTTTTGCATAAAATGTAGTATAGGAGGTCCTGTTTCACACTTTTACAAACAGAGATCAGATTTTTCCAATGTCCTTTGTTGAAGAGACCTTTCTTTTTCCCTGGATTGATTTTGGCCTTGTATCAATTGGCTGTAGATGTGCAAATTAATTTTTGTTTTTTCTGTTCTGTTTCATTAACTTTTAGATTTTTTTTTTTTTTTTTGGTGCCAGTATCAGGCTTCTTTGCTTCCAGCTGACCTGTAGTACATCTTGAAATTGGTGTTTTGATGCCCCCACTTTTTTTTGTTGTTTTGAAATTGCTTTTGCTATTTGGTATCTCTTTAGTTTCCAGATGAATTTAGCATCATTTTTTTTTTTTCTAGATTTGAGAACAATGTCATCAGCACTTTTTTGGGAATCACATTGTATCTGTAAATGGCTTTTTGTGGTATGGACATTTTGATAATATTAATTGTATCATTCCAAAACATATTAGATGTTTCCATGTTTAGTGTCTTCTATTGCTTTCTTTATTTATTGTTTCATAATTTTTCGTCATAGATATCCCTTACATAGTTGGTGAAATTTATTCCAAGGTTAATTAAACATCTTTGCAGCTATTGTTAATAGTTCTTTCTCAGCCATAGAATTGTTTGTGTGTGTGAAGGCTATTGATTTTGTGTGTTGATTTTATATGTTGTAACTTTACCAAACTCTCTTCTAAGTTCCAGTAGTCTTCTTAGTAGAGCCTTTTGGTTACTCTTTTTAGAGATTCATGTCTGTTACAAACAGGAATAATTGGCTTCCTCTTTTCTAATTTGTATCCCTTTGGTTTCTTTTCATTTCTTAATGACTGACAGCAGTTTATTAAATAGCAGTAGTCAGAAGGGGCATTATTGTCTGGTTCCAGATCCTCGTGGAAATGTCTCCAACTTTTCTGTATCCAGTCTGATGCCTGGCTATGGTTTTTCATATATTGGCTTAATTGCGTTGAGGAATGTCTCTTCTATACTCAGTTTACTAAGGTTTTGTAATTATTATTATGAAAGGATGTTGTGTTTTATCAAATGCTTCCTCTCTACTCTCTCCTAGCTTATAGGGTTTCTGAAAAGAAGCCTGTTGTAAGTCTGATTGGAGATCCTCTGAAGTAACCTTGCTGTTTCTGTTGTGCATGTTTTTAGAATCTCTGTTTAATTGTGGAAAGTTTCACTTTATTGTGTTATGAAGATCTTTTTTGGTCATGTCTGTTTAGGAGTTCATTGTGCTTCCTGTACTTGGATACACATTACTGTCTCCATATTATGGAAGAGTTAAGTCGTCTTTTTTTTTTTTTAAAGCAGATTGTTTCTTTTGAAGATTTATTTATTTTTATTGGAAAGGCAGATTTACAGAGAGAAGGAGAAACAGAAAGAGAAAAATCTTCCATCTGGCCCTCTTCCACAAATGGTCCCAGTAGCTGGAGCTGAGATGATCTGAAGCTGGGATCCAGAAGCTTCCTCTAGGTCTCCCCCAGTTGGGTGCAGGGTCCGAAGGCTTTGGGTTATCCTTGACTACTTTCCCAGTCCACTAGCAGGGAGCTAGTGGAGCAGCTGGGACATGGACCCATAAGGGATGCCAGCACCTGCAGGCAGAGGATTAACCATTTGAGCTGTCACACTGGCCTCAGATTTAGATCTTTTAATGCATTTTGCCTTTCCACGTCTTCATGAACTCCCATGACGTATCTGTTAGCTCATTTGATGGTATTTTATAAATCTGTGAAACAATTTTTTTTTCATTTCTTCTCATTTTTGTGTGAGATTTTTCTGATGATTTGCCTTCTAACTCAGAGATTCTTATGGCTCATGAAGTATGTTGTTAAGGTCTTCCACTGTACTTTTTTGTTTAGTATGTTAAATTTTTTGTTAGTAATATTTCAGCCTGATTTCTCTTCAAAATCACAATCTCTTGGGAAATTTTTCATGTATGTCCTGTATGGATTTTCTTACTCATGCATTTGGCTTTTGGTTTATAGTAATCTTATGATCACTTTTTGGAAATTCAGGCATTTGGTCAATGTCTTTATCTCCATGATCTAATAATGGCGTGCTGTTGTGCTCCTTTGGGGAGTCATATTGTTTCCCTTGTTCATGTTTCTTATGTTTGCCTGCTAATGTTTAGCCTTTTCTGGAAACATCTGCTTTTCTCCTCTGATGGCTTTTATCGTTAAACTATATTTCTGTGGTCTGCTCATTTAGTTGACATCTGGCAGTGTGTGTTGGTATGGGAAGTATACTCTGACCTGTGCTCATTGTGGGCTGAAAGTCCAGGCTGACACTCAGTTTGGGCATTGTGTATCTCCTCTTTTAACACAGGGAGAGGATGATCATGACTGTTAGTGAAATCAAGGCCTTACCTCCTCTCATTCAAGGTGATCAATACCCAAAGTTAGCCCACGGAGGCTGCAATCCATTTCCACACCAGCATAAGAACAACTCAAAAGACCTGTGTGGTTGTCTGTGTGTTCAGAGTCCCGACTATATAAAACACACTAATTCACAGTCATAGAATTTCCACAGTTTTTATATGCAGAACTCCTAGAATCACAGGGTGCTGAGGCTCGCACCAGGTCTGCCCTGACTGTAGAGAACATAGGCATTCACAGCACCAAGTATTTCTACCCGTCCTAGTGCTTGCCCTGGTGCTTGCCCTGCTGCTGCTCCTCGGGGTTTGTAGGAGAAAGGTGGCCATACCCACAGTCCTAGATGTGTGTGCCAACCCTACCAGACCATTAGCTCTGACTTAAAAATCAGTGGAGAACATGGACTTATCCTTTTAACAGAACCACTTAATTGCATGTGCAGGAGTATGCATGCGCCTTACCATGGCAGCCACTTGATTTTTGCTTATCTCACATTAGTGGTTGTTCCCAGCAGGTCTGGGCTACTTCAAAATGGCAGCTTCTCTGTGCTGGGCCAGGCACTTTGTGGGCGAATGGGGGAAAGGAGTGTGCTTCTTCCCATGGGAGAGAAGCTTTCCCTTGTTCTGACTCTTGGTCAGACCCAGAGTTCTACCCCAGGTGACCCTGCCAGTGACTCTGGCCGCTCATGTCCCCAGCTCTTTGTCCAGATTTGTTGTCTGTCCCAGTGTCACTCACTGCTCTGCAAGGGTGGCCTCAGGCAGCATTTCTGAGCCCTTTTCTTTAATCCCATAGAACTTCCACTGCTTTCTTTTGCTTCTTTGCTGAAAACTTCTGTCAGCCAGACTTCTGGAAGCATAGTTTCTTCTTTCGCTTTGCAGCCTAAATTAGTTTCCTATCTCCTATCTATCCATCTTGGATCTTCCATGTTTTTTAGATTTCTGAACATCTCCTAAGGGAATAATACTATTGTGTTTTTATTTCAATTTTTGTTTTAGTGGAATTGAATATTATTTGAAAGTCTTTTGCATCCTTTAGTTTAGCTTTATCATTAATATTATTTTTGATTGATTTTAAAGAATTTCCAGGTGTATAATTTTATTATCAAATACAAATTCAGGCTACTGATAATAAAGGCTTATTACATTAACATTTCAAAATAATTGCCTTTTCTATCGATCTTTACAGAGCCGTTTCAAGAATTTTAAAGACAAGGTTCTTTTTCCCTCTCTTTTGTTATCCCTTCTTTGATAAGTGCCTTATTAGCATGAAGCAGATTGTATTACAAATAAATAAAAATAGGAGGAGGAAGCCCTTGAAGATTGGTTCCTTATGTCATGTTGTATCTAGGTAATTTATCAGTATGAAAGTTTCTCTAGGGCCTGGCTAAAAGTCCTTGTGTTGCACGTGCCAGGATACCATATGGGAGCCAGTTCTAATCCCATCGGCCCCACTTCCTGACCAGCTCACTGCTTGTGGCCTGGGAAAGCAGTCAAGGATGACCTAAAACCTTAGGACCCTAGGCCCAGAAGGAGCTCCTGGATCCTGGCTTTGGATTGTTGCAGCTCTGGCCATTGCTGCTACTTGGGGAGTAAATCAACAGACAGAAGATCTTCCTCTCTGTCTTTTCTACTCTCTGTATATATGATTTTCCAATTTAAAAAAAACTGGAAAAAAGGAAAGTTTGTCTAGTTATTGATCTGTATTTATGTTTGGGTAGGATGGTTTAAAATATAAGGTATCAGGTATAAGGTATACTGCCTGTCTATATTTTGTCCCTCTGCCTCTTTAGTGTGTGTGTGTGTGTGTGTGTGTGTGTGTGTATAACATTGCACAGATTTAATGTATATATCTTAATGATTTTGGATGTATGTATACACCTGTGCATACACATATGACTGCAGCCAAGATGCCAAACTGCTGCATTACCTCCCAAATGTTTCTTCGATGTGTGAGTGATGGGGGGGGGGGCGGTAATTGTCTCCTTAAAGTATTGGAGTGCACAGTACCATTTGGTAACTTCAGATACTAGGCTGTACAAAAGATCACTAGAACTTGTAAAACATATACATCTTATATGACACACTTTATTCTCACTGTGAACAGCTCCCCAGTTTTTCTTACCCCCTGACTCCAGGCAGGTACTCTTGATATACTTTTGTTATATGAGTTTGCCTTTTTTAGATACAGCAAATGGGTTGGATCAGAGGCATCTAATTTTAGAGTTCTTGTCTTCTTTCTCACATGCATCCAAATCACCTATTTAAGATCAGATTCTCTCAGGGCCAGAATAGTGGCATAGCAAGCTAATCCTCCACCCATAGTGCCAGCATTATTTTCAAGAGACAGTTCAAGTTCTTGTTGTTCCACTTCTGGCCAAACTCCCTGATAATGACCCAGGAAGCAGCTGAGGCTGGGCTAGATGCTTGGTCCTCTGGACCCATGCACGAGACAAGGAAGAAACTCATGACTCCTGACTTTTGGCTCTGTTGTGGCCATTTGGGGAGTGAACCATGGATGAAAGTTCTCTCTCTCTTTGTAAATGTGCCTTTTAAATAAAAATAAATAAACATTTTAAAAAGATCGAATTATCTTTGTAATGTACTGTGTTCAATGGAATATCCATTTAATGAATCTCCACTAATATAAAAAAGAAATTAGAAGTCTTACCTTCTTCATGAGGTTAGTGGCAACCTTATCAGTTGCACTTTAAAGAAATTTAGATTTCAGAGTTCTAATGCATACACACAGAAATGTAGAAAATTGGAAGCATTCTTTGCTCACATATTTTGTGTAGCTCTAACCGAGTGTTTGGATTAAAAACACATCAGTTGAATTTTTGGTAAGCATTATGAAAAAATGGTAAGGGATGTTAGACTTTTCCTTATGTTAGGCATATTTTGGCTTTTCTGCTTGTGAAAGTGTAATGCTGCTCACAGAACTTTGTTTAGTCACTGCTCTTTTTTATCATTTCATCTTTATAACATACAATATTTGTTCTCATAAGGCCTAAGGCCCTCAGGGAATTGTTCTAAAGAAAAGTTGAAGCCTTTGGCAAAAGCTAGTTCAAAAATAAAACAAAGTATTAGGCCATGGGTGTAGGCTAGGTCTTGGGACAGCATTCTTAATATTGCAGATTGCTACATTAAATGCAACAAAGTGTGATTCTATTTCATGGGAAGACAAGAGAGCCAGCCTGCAGAGCATTTTGGCAAGAGTGCAGCCTTTGATGCAGGGCGGCTATGAGTTCCATTTCCAGCTCTCTGTAGCCATGTGACTAGAGGCATGTTGTTCTGCTCATGTTCAAAATGGAAGAAATAGATTCTAAATTTGGTTGGTACCTTGTCAAATTTAGGTTGGGCTCTATCTTGTCAGGGTTTACAATTGTATATATTAGGGTTTGGAACATAATGGGTGTTCAACAAATGGTAACTGTGATTGCACATTTTAATTTTTCCTCATATTCTGGAATAAGATTTTTTTATTTCCTCCCTAATGTGATTCACGAACTAGAATCAAGTTACCGAGGCTCATATCCTATCTCTAATATATAAGACATGGGGAGTTGCTCATCTTAAGGATAGCTGCGTCATTCTGAAGTTATTCATTTGTTAAAATTTATGAAAAATTCAGAATAACATCTGGCTAACATGAAAGTACTAAGTAAGAATTTGATAGGGGAAACTCAGCACTGGAAGACAGCGTTGTTATTGTTACTGATAGAGGCAGTGGTCTTAGAAATGCATCTGGAGTCAGCCTTGCTGTATATTAAATGAGGGACTGCAGGTAAGAGAATAAGTGGAAGATGTTTAATGAGGTCAAATTTGGTAACTGTGAACATAGAGCACATTCCTATGGTGACCTGAAAGATGGGGGACAGCAGAGTGCTATTGACTTTTACTTATAGCTTGCTCTATGACAACTTGAAGAGAAATATCACAAGAATGGTGTCTGTTGTGTTCTGCAGTCAGGAAAGAGATTGGTAGAAAGGGAGGCATGTTTTTCCTGGAAAGGATTTTCACGTAGCTCCTGACTAGCACTCAATGCCACCTTACTTTTTTCTCTTTGGTTGAAAAGTAACTAAGGTTTTGCTTGTATATATATTTTCTGTAAGTATGTGTAAACATAATACATGTATTTTTCAGATATAGTCTTAAGTAGACAAGTTTGTATTATTTTGAGTACCATTATAAATAAAATACCTTTTCCTTTGAATTAACATAAAGAGTACTAGAACTGTCTTTTCTGTTGGATTTTTATAATTTTCTTCGTATCCTGCATTTCAGTCAGTGATAGTCTTCACATCAGGTTTTGTTTAGTCTAAATGCAATCTCTAGTGACCTATGCTGATACTTGTATACCGCATATGTGGCTCACCCTCATGTAAATAAGCTATAGCTACTGCTAGAAAGATCAAAGGATAGAAAACATCTCAAAAGTAAAATATACTTGTAGAAAAGACTCAAGGATATGTATATGTCCATCAAAGGAGAAATGAAATGCCTTATATGGCAGAGATAGTTTCATTTTATTTTGTTTTATTTTTATTTTTATTGGAAAGTCAGATATACAGAGAGGAGGAGACAGAGAAGAAGATCTTCTGTCTGTTGGTTCACTCCCCAAGTAGCACAATGGCTGCTTTGCACCAATCCAAATGCAAGAGCCAGGAGCCTCTTCTGGATCTCTCATTCAGGCACAGGGTCCCAAGGCTTTAGGTCATCCTTGACTGATTTCCTAGGCCAGAAGCAGTGAGCTGGAGGGAAGTGGGGCCGGTGGGATTAGAACCAATGCACATATGGGATCCTGGTGCATTCAAGATGAGGACTTTTAGCCACTAGGCTACCGTGCTGGACCTGCAGAGTTATTTTCTTTGCATCTCAAAATTTGCCATTACTTAAGAAAGATTGTGGAAGAGTTGGGGTAAATAATCTCTTAGCTCAACACCCAGAAACCACTAGACTATTAAAGGGAGACATATAAAGTACTTTCCAAGATATAGGAATGGGGAAACACTTGTTGGACAATACACCAAAAGCACAGGCAGTCAAAGCCGAAATAAACAAACAGGAGTACATCAAACTGACAAGTTACTGTACAGCAAAGGAAACAATTAACAAAGTGAAGAAGCAACCAAAGGAATGGGAGAAAATGGTTGCACACTACACAACTGATAGGGTACTAATCTAATATCCAGGATTTACAAGGAGCTTCAGAAACTCATTGACGGAAAAAATAGATAACCTTATAAAGAAATGAGTGAAGGAAATGAACAGAAAGTTTTCAAATAACAAATTCAAATGGCTAACAGACATATGAAAAGATGCTCAGGCTCCCTAACCGTCAGGAAGGTATAAATGAAAACCACACTGAGGTTTCACTTAGCTTCAATGAAGTTGGCCTGCATTCACAACTCTACTAACAGCACCTGTTGGCATGGATATGGGGAGAAACGTACCCTGCTTCACTGTTGGTGGAATTGTAGGCTAGTGCAACCACTATGGAAATCAGCATGGAGAGTGCTTAGAGAACTCCAAATAAACCTGCCATATGACCCAACAATCCTGCTGTTAGAAATATATCCAAAGGAGATGAAAACTGCATATGAGAAAGGAATCTGTAATCCTATATTTAGCGCAATCTACAATAGCAACAATATGGAAACAATCCAGATGATGGTCCAAAGAGGAGTGGCTAAAGAAATTGTGGTACATCTACTCCATGGAATATTACTCAGCCATTAAAAAGAATGAAATTATACTATTTACAACTAGGTGGTCCCAACTAGAGACCATTATGCTCAGTGAAATAAGTCAATCCTAAAAGGACAAATGCCATATGTTCTCTTTGATATAAGGCAGCCTTCATGCAAACTATAAGATAAACAACCCTTTCCATACTGTTTTTATTGCAACGCAGGGGTTTTGATATTTTTGTTTTTATTTTCACTTCTTCCAAAAGTTTTTTTTTTCTTATCAAATTCTTCACTGACTCATAGAACATGCAGTAGCATCATTTTACCCAAGAAGCTTTTGTGTTTTCTTCATTGAAGTGTTGGTTATTCAGTGGTGTATTGTTTGAGTCCATGTTGCTATAATTTTTTGTTTTAACTTCCTTCATGTTACTGCCTTTGTTTCATGGTTTCTCATTTAAGGGAATGTATAGTGATGGAGTAATAGAGACTGTCATATCCAGAGGTGAAGATACAATGCAGTATGCATCTCTACTTCCAAATCAAAGATGGACTCCCAATGAAACTGTTGGATATATCTTAACAATAAGATGCTGGACTGTCTGGCATTGTCTGTACCAGCAATGTCAAGACACATAAATAACAGAATGATAGACTTACAACTATTTATGTAGGACTATACTATTACAATTGTATGGGGAAAATCAGTAGGGGGGAGGGAATTTGGGGAGGAGCTAGGGAAATCCCAGACCATCTGGAATTATATCATAAAATTCAAATAAATAAATAAATAAATAATTTTTTCTTAGCATAAGTTAGAGAATCTGTTTACAACTTAGTATTTTATTAAAGTTCACCATGCCTTTTTTTTCATGGAACATAGTAGGTGTTTTAAGAGAAAGATTTCACAGTGATGCCCAAGTGTCATGGTTGGCAGAGAGAGCTCTGTCCCACACTTGTTTTCCCCCTGCCTGCAGACTGACCTGTAAAATAGAGCAGAACCATGGAGGTGGTTCACTGGTATAGCAGGCTAATCCTCTGCTTGTGATGCTGGCATTTCGTATGGATACCAGTTTGTGTCCTGGCTGCTCAGCTTCCCATCCTGCTCCCTGCTTTTGGCCTGGGAAAGCAACAGAGGATGGCTCAAGTCCTTGGATCCCTGAACCCTTAAGAATACCTGAAAGAAGCGACAGGCTCCTGACTTTGGATTGGCTTAGCTGTGGCCATTGTGACTATTGGAGGAATGAACTAGCAAATGGAAGACCCCTCTCTGCATCTCTCCTTCTGTCAGTAACTCAGCCTTTCAAATAAAAATATAATGAAATAGGACAGCCTCACATTTTATGCCTGTGTGTGAAACTAGATTTTTCATGAAATCAAAGGAATGGCCTGAGGAAAATTGAGGTTGATGAAGGAAGTATGTGTGCATCCCCCCAAAAAATGTTTTTATCTTTTTGGTATTTGAAAGTCCACCCACTGTTTACTATAAAAAGAAACCTGTTTTTTTAAAAAGTCTGTCATCTTTAGACACAGAGGTCATTGACAGTTGCTTTGTGATGGAAGAGATGAGAAGGAAACCAATGCAAGCTTCACATGGAGTTAGTAACCCTCAGAGAAAGTCTTGTGTCCATGGCATGAAACCAACCATTTGCAAGCTTCCGAGGAACTCTAGATGTGCAGTGACAGCGTAGCCATGGATCTTAGTTCTCCACCCTGTGTCCTGCGCTCCTGTGTACATGTTTAACAGTGTTCCAGTGTGCAGCTGAGATGCTAAGTAGTGCTTGCAGAAGTATGCTCATTCGAGTGGTGGTTAAATTCATGCACTAACCTCATAATGGTCAGGCCACATAACTATAAAACATAATTCTTGTATACTGAGTTTTTTCTAAATTAGGATTTCATTTGGGCATTTTAAAATGTTTCCTTTCACATGCAGTGAAATTATAATTATGCTATATATACAGTATTCTAGCTTATCTTTAATGGGAGAAAATTACATTATAAGTATTTCCCTTTGTTTTTATAATCTCAACATAGCATCTCAATCATATCTTACTGCGATAATTGGACCCCTAAGTATTGGTCATTATTTTTTTCTTTTTTTATTATAATTTTATGATAGAATCCCATAGGCCTTAGGATTTTCCTTACCCTCTCCTCTTATCCTACTCTCACTGTATTATTAAAATATTAAAATTATTAAAATATAGTTTTAAATGATATACTATTTAAACATATTTTAAACATAAATTTAAAATATATAGTTTTAAAATTAAATATAGTTTAAAATAATTTAAATATAAAATTATTAAAATATAATTACCCTATATTATTAAAATAGTATAGTTCTTCCTAAATAGTCATAAGTTCATCATTGTGGGCAGGAACAATGACAGAGAGTCCAGCATCCTATTGTCAAGATATTTAAACAATTTCATTGGAAGTCCATCTTTGATCTGAAAGTAGAGATGCTTACTGCATTGTATCCTCACATCTGGATATGATAGTCTCCATTACACAATTACTATACATTCCCTTAAGTGAAAAGTCACAAAACAAAATCAACAAAAGGAAGAAGTAGAAATTTACAATGCCTTAAAGTTAAATAATATGCTCCTGAATGACTAATGTGTTGCTGAAGAAAGGAAAAAATTAAGAACCTTCTTGAAGAAAATGATGCAACCGTATGCTCTATGAGTCAGTGAAGAATGAGAAAAAAAATGTTTTGAAGAAGTGAAACTAAAAACAAAAACATCAGGCTCAGTGTAGTAGCCTAGCGGCTGAAGTCTTCACCTTGTATGCACCAGGATCCCCTATGGGCTCCAGTTCGTGTCCCAGCCACCCCGCTTCCCATCCAGCTCACTACTTGTGACCTGGGAAAGCAGCCAAGGACAACCTAAATCCCTGGGACCCTGTACCCGCATGTGGGAGACCTGGAAGAAGCTCCTGGCTCCTGGATTCAGATAGGTTTAGCTCTGGTCGTTGTGAGCACTTCAGGAGTGAATCAGTGGATGGAAGATCCTATCTCTCTCTCCTCTCCTCTGTATGTCTGATTGGCCAATAAAAATAAATGTATCTTTAAAAAAAAACAACACAACACAAAACTAAACAAAAACATCAAAATCCGTATAGTTTCCACTGATCTTTGTTTGTGAGCTATGTCTCCTGTGAATAACAAATAGATTGATTTGGTTTTTAAGTCCAATCTAATAATCTATGATGTTTGATTGATGAGTTTTCAACTTTTACCCATATGGGATCCCAGAGTGTGCAAGGCAAGGATTTATCCACTAGGCTACTGAGGCATATTCTTTTAACTTATCTTTACTGTTGAAGAATTTTAATTCCTTTTGAAAGACAAGGAAAGCTTTGCTGGGTACGTTGTTTTGGGCTGCTATTGGAACAGGGACTATGTCACTACATTCTCTTCTGGCCTGTAAAATTTCCTGTGAAAGGTCAGCTGTGAATCTAGTTGCCTTTCCTCTATATGTCAATTAATTTTTTTCATGTGCACATTTAAAAATTTTTTCCTTATGTTTGATCACAGAGAGCTTGATTATCTTGTATCTTGGGGAAGATCACTTTTGCTTAACACTGTTGGGAGTTCTGTGCCCCTTTTGGATATTGTTTACCAATTATTTCTCCTGATTAGGAAAATTTTCCTTTATTATTTCATTGAATATATATATATACTTTTTAAAGATTTATTTATTTTTTATTGGAAAGTCAGATATACAGAGAGGAGGAGAGCCAGAGAGGAAGATCTTCCATCTGATGATTCACTCCCCAAGTGAGCGCAACGGCCAATGCTATGCTGATCCGAAGCCAGGATCCAGGAACCTCTCCTGGGTCTCCCACATGGGTACAGGGTCCCAAGGCTTTGGGCCGTCCTTGACTGCTTTCCCAGGCCACAAGCAGGGAGCTGGAAGGGAAGTGGGGCTGCCAGGGTAAGAACTGTTACTCATATGGGATTCCGGTGTGTTCAAGGTGAGAACTTTAGCCACTAGGCCACACTGCCGGGCCCATCATTGAATGTTTTTCAAGCCCAGTTTTTCTTTCTGTGCCTTCTGGAACTCCCCAAATTCTTACATTTCATTTTTAATAGTGTTTCTTAATTCTTGCATACTTTCTTCAGCTTGACCCAGCTCTGCTTCCAGCTTTTTGATTGTTTCCCCATTGTGACAAGGAATACCTTCGAATTTTGAGATTCTTTCTTCTGTCTCATTCATGTTAATATTGAGACTTTCCATGAAATTTTAATTTGCTCTTTTACTTCCTTCATTTCCAAAAATTCAATGTGATTTTGTTTCAGCGTTGCTATTTCCTGTGTGATATACTCTGTAAATTCCTTGAATTCCTGTATGTGCTTCTTATTGTTGATAAGAAGCTTTGTAATGAGTTTTCTGAATTTTGTATCCCCCATTTTCTTGATGTATTCCTTGGTTAACTCCGAGGTTGGCAGAGTCTTTAGCTCCTTTGCAGGGGAATCTTCAGTAATATTTATTGTGTCTCTGTCTCTTCTTTTGCTGTTGGTTTTTATGTTTCTAGTAAGTAGATTCTTCTCTTTAGGGCAGGTTTCTAAGCTGTGTCACCCACAGGTTTACAGTTTGATTTTATGTATTGCAATTGATACACAGTTCTTATTTGCAGTCATTTGTACCATTCCCTCCAGGGAGTTTCAAATCTGGGCTCTTATGTTACACTTCCTCCACAGATTTGCTCTGTAGTCCCAGCTCTTGGCTCACCACTCTCCATATCCTGTGATTCCATGCTAAGGCTGCACCATTGCATGTACAGCCTTTCTCCCTCTTCTGGTTCAAGCAGTTTCCAGGATTAAGTAGACACCAGGTGTCCTAAATAGCTAGGTTGTTGACTGTGTTGATCTTGCTGCAACCTGCTGGCCATTAGGTCTGAAGGCCACATGTACCTATTTTGAATCATAAGATGCCATAGTTGGTATTATTTTCCCTGTGGGACCAGTGAATTGCACTGAACTCAGTGTGTTTGCTCCTTGCTCAGTGCATGTGCAGCTCAGTGTTGTTCCCGTAGTCTCTCAGCCTTTGCCACACAATACAAAATGGTGCCTGATGTGCCACTTGTGGAGTTCTTGATCTGCTAGCCAATAGGTCTGGGGCTACCTGGGCCTATTTTGGGTGGAACTTGTAGGATGCCACATTGTTGCATTTCACTGAGCCAGAAGTGAGTTCCTCCACCCCCCCGGCTTAGTGCGTGCACAGCCCTGTCTCACAGCCTTTGCCTCCCTATACAAAATGCCTCTCAATTCAGCTCCAGTGTTGGTCTGCACTGTCAAATCCACCCTGTTCCTGTACTACCTGTTTGGGATCTGCTGCTCTGTCTCTGCTACTGATCAATTCAAACAAACCAGCAAGATGGGCAGTTCTTTGTCTGAGTTCACCTCTTGAGCTCCTGGTGAGCCCCCCTCCCTACCTACATGTTGGTGAAGTTCCGGCTACTGGTGGAGTTCAGATCACTACTTGCTGAGTGCCACTGGGGTGTCTGGTCACTGCAATACCACAACATTGTCCTCACTGCTTTCTTGTGTCCATCAGTCTCCAGGTGCCCCTCTGCTGTCAGTCTGTCCTCTCCTGTTTCCTGGAATGTGCCCTCTCTGCTTCACCCTGGCTAATGTTTTTCCACCTGTTTAAACAAATCTTTAGTATATTCTGCCATCTTCATTCTCTATGGCCATTTATGTTGAAAGATTGTTGAAGAGCTGTTGGTACTTGGAATATATGTAGAGAAATGGGCAATGGAAATAGATGATTAGGAAAACAGAATATTTGTTTTGGTAGCTTTCTTTTTCTTGCTTAGTTTAAAATTATGAAAAATGTGGGTTTTATTATTTCACTAAAGAGATTTGTAGTGATGTGCTTTTTTCCTTTCTTTTTAACTAGATAAATATATTTAGCAGAATTTATTTAATCCCAAGGATTCTCATGTTGCAGGACTCTTATAGAAATTTGTATTCTGTCACTAACTGGTTTTACATATCTAATAAACATTTCATAAAGGTGTCTTGCCCCTGGTGAGACAGTGTCATTGTACCACATTGACAACCTTCTGATATACTTAGAGTACATTTGGAGCATAGAGTGTGTGTGTGAGAAAGCATGCTTCATCCAACTAAGACTAGAGAGAACATTTTCTTTTTATTTTATTTTTTTATTAATTACATTGTATTGTGTGACACAGTTTTATAGGTACTGGGATTCCCCCCACCCCTCCCCTAACCCTCCCCCCATGGTGGATTTCTCCACCTTGTTGCATTACCACAGTTCAAATTCAGTTGAGATTCTTTCATTGCAAGCATATACCAAGCATAGAGTTCAGCCTCTTATTGTCCAGATAAGTTCAAGGGCTTGTTGGGGAGACCTTCTCTGGTCTGAAGGTAGAGCCAGCAGAGTATCATCCCGACCAATTAAAAGCCCCAACAAAACATCAGCAACAATTTATAATGTTATGGAATTAATTGACATAGTATTGCGTAACCAATATGTTAAAAAAAATGCAAGTTCTTAACCACATCCTGTGACTACTTCATTGACATTTCTATTTTAGTTTATACACATCCGGGTTCTATACATCTTAAAATGGCTATAGATTACTGTTCAGCTGTCTTGTGTCTATTTTCATTATAATATTCAGCATTTTATAGTGTTGAAGCATAATTTTGTTGAACCTGGCTTTTTTTGGATAGTCTAGACTGGCTTATAACTCTTACAAGGCATATGCCAACAGTTTAGGTGCAGAACAGTTTTAGGAGGGGTGTGCAGAAAAATCTTCAATACCCTGGTGAGGAGTAACTAATATTTTATGTCTTCCTCACAACTTTTAGGGTGGTGGACGATTTCTCTGCTTGGAGAGAACATTTTCAAGGAAATGTAAGAGTGAGAGATGTCTGAAAAAAAATGAAGAAGGATCTTGAAATAGAGGGACCAGCCATTGTCGTGGTCCTATACCTAGACTGCTCTGTACATGGGGTGGTTGGTTGCCTTGTTGTTATGAAGGAGTTGGCCCACAGCTAGTCTTGTTCCCAGTGCTTGTCTCCATGTGAGAAAAGAATCCAAGTAGGAAACATAAACTTTTACAGGAAAATAAACTTTATTGAACTGGATGATATACACACAGATATGAGTACTGGTAACCTTTCTTCATGGGGAAAGAAGGGCCACCCTCCCCACTGAAGTTGGAATTGTCCTCTTACAGGTCGGAGTAGCCTAAGTGAGTGTCCAGAAGGGGTGGTGTTTGGGTTAGGGCTGAGGTGCACATGTTGAAAGTTAGGAAGTGTCAGGATGTCTGTTGCCTGACTGATAGGAAGTGAAGTTCTTGTGCATGATGGGGAATGGGTATACTGAGTATGCAGTCATGCTGGATACTTCCAGCCAGTGCTAACAGAAGCATGTAGGATTTGGAATGCATGCATGTTCCGGTACTGCTGGCAATGCTGAGCTTGTCATTCACTCACTGGCAGTCCACATCAATGTGGCTGGTGCTGTAGCCTAGGGACTCTTTCTTTTTTTAGGTAATGGAAGTATTGCTTGTAACAAGGCAAAACAAAGTAGGTAGGCAAATTGTTATCTGAGAGAGAACAGAGGGCAGCTCTCCCCAAATTCAAATGTATCTTTCAGACTCATTCTGAATTCGTATCAGTTGGGAACCTGTTGAATCACTGTTTTGTTGAATATAAAAAGAGGTATTAAGTGCCATTACTGCAGCTGATGGGAATCTATAAAGTGTTTATATAGTTAGGATTGTAATTTTTTTATTTCTCTAGCAGTTTAGAGGGTGAATTTAAATTGAGAGCAAGATTGAGGAAGAGAGATCATTTAGAACACTCCTACTAGAATATGGTCAGGGTGCAGGAAATAAAGAATTTCTAGGGGGGTGAATTTGGCTGGTCTTACTGACTAGTTTGCTGTTCTGGTAGAGGAACAAGAGGAACTGATGTTTGACTCCCAGTTTGGGCTGAAGTAAATGGATGGAAAGGTCATTAACTGTGGTTACCGAAGAATAGTGGTAGTATTATAGAGAAGTGTGGTAGTATTCTAGAGAAGTGTCTCATCCCTTCTCCCTCCCCGACACTGTCCCATGTTTTTGCTTTTGTGTTTCTTAGTGGTAGTTTTCTAGAAACTGTAGCCTACATTGGGAGTTGTAGTCTTGGGATATTAATAATGAGGTGGAAGGGTAAGCGAGGCCAGGAAAAAGGAAAAATAAATGCAAGATGATGTGTTACTTGATCTGGCTGCAACTTCAAGTGAGTTTTTTTCCAGACAGAACTTCACATTGCCCTGGTGGGCAGTTATTGGACAGAAAGGAGAGACATTCTTTCTGATTCTTGTATCTAGATGTCAAAGTTCTTCCCCATTGTGTGTTGTTTAACTCTCATTATGTATTAAGGAGCTGCTCTAGGAAGCCAGGAGAAAAGAAATTCTGTATCCCACAGTGTAATGGGTAATAGTAGTAAGTAATAGGAGGTGAGAATTGGTGGGAGTCACAGTGAACTGGAGCTTCTGTGGGTTTTGTAGTATCAGATTTGGGCAGGTAGCTGATGTTCATGGGATTTTTGGAGGCCCAGGTGGCAGGTAGGACTGAGAGAATACAGGGAGTGTGTATACAGGGGCAAAAACACTCAGTTTCTGTCAACACTGTTCTCTTTCCTTAGTTTCCCATCTGCAAGGTTTTTTTTTGAATATTCTGATTTTTTTATTATACTTTTATGTTTTTGTTACTAGTTAGACTTTTGTCTTAGATCCTTATCTCTAGTTTTATGATCCTCATATTTTTATTTACATAATTTCTAGACTGTAGATTTAATATAATTCTGTTCCTCTGTTTACTTTCTGCCTCATTACCTAGAGGACAGAGAATTGCCCCAAGAGGCAGATCCCATGATACACTTGATTTCATCTATAACCTGGGTATTGTTATGGTGCTTATCTTTGCAGCTTGCTTCCCAATTGGATGAGCTGTACCAGATGTTCTGATATAGAACTATGGAAACTCAATAGTGAGTCAGAAAAATCACATTTCTAAAAGAGTTTCTGTGAAAAAAAAATCTATTCTTTTAAGAATTTCATAGCATGGAATTATAAAAGAAAGACACTGGATTTTAAATGTGATGAGAGAAGGTTTAAACTTAATTTTTCAGTGACTTTTGCTTGAGTATGTACTATACACTGGATTCTTAATTGTGTTTAAGGATTCAGTTCAGGCAAAAATAACACAGTTTTTTGTTGTTGTTGTTGTTGTTGTTGTTGTTGGATTTCACTCCCCATCAAAGGTGAGTAGGCAAGGACATGGGCACGGACAGGAGCATGAATCAAAAGTGACATGGGTAACTATAAAATGACTACTGAGTAAATATTAGTACGAAATAGTACATGTTGAGTTTAAAGAGTAGAATGGAGGATGGAGATCGAGTTCATGTTGGCTTAGTCACAGAATAGGAAAAATTCCCATAGCAGTGGGAGAATAAGAATTAAAAAATTAAAAAGGTGATGGACTTGGGTGTATAGTTAGCAGTTGATTGTTTATTTATTTGACAAATGGATATTAAATATAAATTGCATCGGGCAGGCATAACTATATTTTATGAAGGTGGTTGTTAATTCGGACCAGTATGATAATAGAGGGGCTGGCAAGAAGTAGCCTGAACAATATTTAGGAGTTAAAATGAGCAGTTTTTGGGGAATAGAATGGATTATGCCTGGAAAAAACATGTTAAGATGACTTGGATTTCTGATGTATATAAACTGGGGAGTGATAAAGTCACTGAAGGAACTCTGATGGAGGGGAAATAAATAGGGCTCAACAAAGAAACAGCTAATAGAATCTCTAATTATAGATAGAAAAATGTATAAATTTAAATATATAAGATGATTTGTTATGCAATTATGGAGGCCAATAAGTTTCCATACATGCTGTCTACAAGTTGGAGGACCAAGGGAGTCGGTGATGTAGCTCTCAGTCTGAAGTGGAAGGCCTGAGCCCTGCGGGCTGGTGGTGTAAGACCTGGAGTCTGCAGGGTTGAGAACTGTGAGTTCCTATGTTCAAGGAAAGATGACAATGGATACCTCAGTACCAGAAGAGAGAATGAAATGGACTTTCCCACCTTTTTTTTTGTTTGTTTGTTTTGCCTCAGCTTGGGCCCTCAGCAGATTGGATGGTGCCTGTGTACTACTTGTGTGAGGGTGGATCTTTCTTGTTCAGTTCACTGATTCAAATTCCATTTTCTTCTAAAACAAAAAACTACTCACATACATACTCAGAAATACTGTCTTACCAGTTAACTGGGATTGCTTAACCCATTCAAGTTAACATCTGAAATTAACCATCACAGGTAGCTTGGAGTGAAGAGGAATAACCTCCTCCATTTGCAGAGTTTGAGGTGCTATGAAATATCTAAAAATTGGAATAGGAAGATAAAAGTTAGGCTTGAACCATAGAAACACCTTTGCTAAGTATCACATTACTGATGTTAATCAAGAGATCACTGGTGCTATAGGAAGAGAACTAAACTTTTGAACTGTTTCCCCTCTCATGTGCATTTCTCAAAATCAGACAAAGCTTGCATCACTTTTGGTTAGCATGTGGATTTTAATAGAATGCCCTTATACTCTTTTTTTTAAAAAAATATATTTATTTATTTTTATTGCAAAATCAGATATACAGAGAGGAGGAGAGACAGAGAGGAAGATCTTCCATCTGATGATTCACTCCCCAGGTAACCGGAACGGCCAGTGCTGTGACAATCCAAAGCCAGGAGCCAGGAACTTCCTCCAGATCCTCCACGTGAGTGCAGGGTCCCAAGGCTTTGGGCTGTCCTTGACTGCTTTCCCAGGCCACAAGCAGGGAGCTGGAAGGGAAGTGGAGCTGCTGGGATTAGAACTGGCGCCCAAAATGCCCATATACTCTAGGTATAAAAAATAAAACCTTTCACACTTGTTCTATGCAGATGGTCAATAGGCAATAAGAGGATTCAAGTTGTAACAGCAGTTATATATCTAGGCAGCCTATGATTTAAGACTGAATGCGTCGTTCAATAAGATGTGCTATTTCTCACCAGACATTGATTTTACAGATACCATTTTGAGAAACATCAGTCACAGGTAAGTAGTGTTTCTGTGAACTACTGAAAATGGCTGAGGAAATCTGCCTGCATTTCTCCCAGCAATAGTTTCAATTCAGTGACAGTTTTCAACAAAACATCAATCTAGTGAATGTGAACCAAAGAATAAGAACCAGAAATAGGATACAAAGGGAATATGAACAAAACCCATCACAAGAATTTTTTTGTCTATCTGTATGTCTGTCTATATATCCATATCTACCTACCTACCTACCTACAAGGGTTCCAGAAGGATAATCTTCTATTTTAGCCACTTTAAAAATATACTGTCCTATATTTTAATTACAGTTAATTTATTTTTATATTAAATACTGATTTTTCTTGCCATGTGTCTGTGAGAAGATACATTTTTTTTGTGGTGAATGAATATTCTAGTTGGGATTAGAAATGTGTTTACAATGGAATAGTGTTATAAATAGAATATCACTTAGGTTTCATGTTTAAAATATGCACAAAGCATTTTCCATTGCTTTAGCTTTCTTGAGAATAGGTTTTATATTAGATACACCTTAGAAATAAGTGAGAATTTTGATGCAATGATAATTTGCTGTTTATAAAAGTGGCTTTAAATAAGCCCTCCACCTCATTCCAATCAGTTGACATGGTTTTTTCAGATATTTTGATAAAGGCTTCCTTTTTCTGGAGTTGCAGATAAACCAAAAACATGTAGAAATTAATAAAAATAATACTTATTTTATTTATTTGAAGGTCGGACAGAGGTCTCACATCTCAGCTGATTTGTTTCCCAAATGGCCGTAGCAGTGAGGCCTGGGCCAGGGAGCTCAGTCCCAAGCAGGTCCCATCTGCTTGAGCCACCACCTGCTGCCTCCCAGAAGCACATTAGCTAAGAAGCTGGAATTGCCAAGATACCCCAACATAGTATCCCAGTGGTGTCTTAACCACCATGCCAAATGCCTATCCCTGTTTGTGCACTACGTTTTTAAATTGCAGAATGGCTTGCCCAGTGAAAGTGATTGCTTTCTTTGTGTTTAATCAGAGTTGAAAGTTGGATTGCTCATGAGGTGAAGTGCATTTTTTCTTTCTCTTTCTCCTTTGTAGTAACAACACTCGGGAGTATAGTCAGTATATTTGCTTACATCGTACTATGTCCTCTGTGTGCCATTCCCCTTTTCTCATTTGAACATCTAGATATGCAGTGAGAACCCATTAGAGGGAAGGAATTTGGGTTTATGTGTGATGCTTCTGTTTCTTACCTTTTTTTTTTTAACTTTATCTCGTAAATGAGAGGAACCTCTGATAGGGATAGAAGAAGGAAGCCTTTGAGGTTGAGTGAAATTCTTATGCTGTGAACAGCAGAGGACAGCGGTGTGACCCCTGTCCTACTGAAGTATTGCCTGTGGCCCAGAACAGCAGGGAGAGGCTCAGTAAGCCTAGCCAGCTCTGCTTTCTCTCAGCTTTCACTTTCAGACAGACTGTCTGAATTAAGCCAATATTTCAGATTGCTTTCTGTTTTCTTCTTGTCAAGAAGGAATTTTTAAAAAAAAGATTTATTTACTTTATTACAAAGTCAGATATACAGAGAGGAGGAGAGACAGAGAGGAAGATCCAGTGATTCACTCCCTAAGTGACCACAATGGCCAGTGCTGTGCCGATCCAAAGCCGGGAATGAGGAACCTCTTCTGGGTCTCCCACGTGGGTACAGGATCCCAAGGCTTTGGGCCGTCCTTGACTGCTTTCCTAGGCCACAAGCAGGGAGCTGGATGGGAAACAGAGCTGCCGGGATTAGAACCGGCGCCCATATGGGAGCCTGGTGTGTTCGAGGCGAGGACTTTAGCCGCTAGGCCATGCTGCCTGCCTGTAAAGAAGGAATTTACTGGAACATTCAGAGCTTCCTTTCTTTTCTTCCTTTTGTTCCTCCTTTTCATCTTCTTTTCTTCTTTGCCAGTAGTGATTATGCATATATTTTTTTTGCTTATTAAGACACAGAAGCAGCAGTTATTTCAAAGTAGTGCTGCTCAGTTCTTACCAGCAGCCTGGGATCAATAGAATCAAAGCTAATTTTTATTTACTTCTAAGTATTATTTATCTGTTTATGAAGGGTGAACAAAAGGAGAGAAAGAAAGCAAGAATGAGTAAGGAAGGGAAATCCTGTCCACTAGCTTATTCCCCAAATGTGCACAGTGACCAAGACCATGACCAATGCCAGATCTGATATAAGAAATTAATATCTCAATCCAGACCTCCCATGTGGGTGACAGCAACCCAGTGACTTGAGTCATTACCACTGCTTTCCAGAGTCTGCATCAGCAGGAAGCTGGATCCTGAGCCGGAGCTAGGATTTAATCCTAGCCTCTCTGTTTTGGGATGTGTGACATTTAACTAGTAGGCTAACTGCCTGCCCCTAGGCCAACTACTGGAATTTTCCTAGTGGGCATTGCACTTTCAAGGTTGTTCTGGAACTGGGAGAGGGAAGGTCTCTGCTGAAAACTCAGAAGCTTGGGTCTCAGTTCTTTGCTGGGCCTGACTGTAGAGAGAATCTAGACTATGATTGTCTCTCTTCTCTGTGCTTATGGCTGAAAGGTGGTGCAGAGGGTCACTGCATCTTAAGTATCACCAAAGAGCACAGCCTGTGTTAAGCCTACTAAGTTACAGCCTGTATCTTCAAAAACATATACAGGGGACAGGGAAAGAAAAATCTATCAATAAAACCCAGTGTTAATATATTGTGGGGGAAAAAAAGTTTACAAAGCCAGGTGAATAAGAAGAATGTTCTTTGGTCTGCTGATGTCATACGAGAACAGAAATGTGCTGCTTTTTTTTTTTTTACTATGGTTTATAGAAATTCTTTTGAGTTTTTTAGAAAATTGAGTTAAAAGATAAATTTATTTTGGTTTCTGAAATTTTGAAGTCATGCCTGTGTGTCACATTATGAGTTTCCATAAAATGTTAAAAGACCTCAATTATTCATTGTGCTTTATCTGTCTATACATGCATGCATGCATACATATTCAAATATACACATCTAAATGCATTTAAATAAAGGTATCATCCTTTGTGTATGAGTTAGTTTTTCATACCTCCATCATGACTCTTTTCTAGTGTCCATACTATAGACCAGTTTGTTATTTGTGATATTGGCATGATAGTCCCAATATATGTGTATTACAGTTCATTTAAGTGCTATCTCATTGATGAACATTAGGAAGGAGTCTAATTTTTCATTATGAATTCATGCTGTAATAGCAATTTTAATATTTGTGTCACTTTTTGTAGATAGAATTCTAAATATTTCAATTGCTATTAAAAAAAAACTTTATTTGAAAGGCAGATTTAAAGAGAGAGAGAAGAAGAGAGGATGGGAAGGACGGAGGGAGGCAGAGAGAGAGAGAGAGAGATCTTCTCATTCACTGGTTCACTTCCCAGCAGGCCATAATGGTCAGAGCTAGACTGGTCTAAAGCCAAAAGCCAGGAGCTTCTTCCAGGTCTCCCCTTGAATGCAAGGGCCCAAGAGCTTGGGACATTTTCTGCTGCTTTCCCAGGCACCTTGGCAGGGAGCTGGATTGAAAGCAGAGCAGCTGAAACTTAAACCAGCACTCATATGAGTTGCTGGCACTGCAGGTGGAAGTTTAATATACTATGCCACAACACCAGCACAAAAGTATTTTTAATATTGAAAAATGCTAGTTACAGCACTTTGTACTTCCACCAGTATTATATAATGAAGATACGCGCACATACACACACATACATGCACACACACAATGTGTGTGGGACATGTTCGGGGTTTGAGTGAGTTGGGAAGAGAAAGATGTGATAAAGATAAACATTTCTTCCTTCTGTTCTGTTTGTGGTTTTTTTTTACATAAGAGTCAGCAATGTAGATGGTATAATCATACAACATGTGTGGTGTGACAACAGAATACATACTTGCAGTTTCTGGTCTCTGAACTTGAGATACTTACATATCTGAGGAATAATGTAATGAAAGAATAGATATGTTGCAGGTTGATGCCAGAAATTATTGGTGGACCTTGCTTCACATTGGGTGCTGCAGATTGGCTCTGGGAGATCCAGCATGCTAGTTTTTTAGGGCCGCTGCCCGGCCTGCCCCTATCCCTGGCTCTGTCCTGGGGAGGTTGGAAGCACTGGTTCTCAAGGTGACCTCACCCTACCTGCTCCCAGCTCAGCCCTCATACATGCCAGAGGGTGCAGTTGCCTCACCTGGGGAGGCTTGTGGGTGCAGTTCTACCCAATCAAAGGCCTCAGTGGCTCCCACCTCAAGAACCCTGGCAAGCAGGTGACTACAGTCTTCATCCCCTTCCCTCCTCCCTGCTCCTGCAGATGTAACATTGAAGAATAAGCACCCACATTGGAACAGTGGTATAGTTGACATCAAGTTAGCATGAACTGGGCCCAGAATGCCAGCATTATTTATTGTCTACTTTTCTCTCATCAGTGTAACACTTAACCTAGGCATGGGGCAACCTAAACAATGCCTACAACTGGGGGAGGTATACATTGCATGAAAGGTGAAGTTCTGAAATATTTATTTGACAGGGAGAAAAAGATAAAGAACTCCCATTGCTGTTTTTTTTGTTTTTTTTTTTTTTTTTTTTGTTAAGATAACTGCAGTCGCTGGGGCTCAACCCTAGTAAAGATAATAGGTAGGTTCGGAAGTGCTACCTATTTGGCAAGTGCTAAATAGCAAGTTCTCAGAATATTGAGCCAAGTGGGGGCCTCACCCGATGAAGTAAGAGTAGCAGTGTTATCCTAGTGGCATTGGAGGCGGAAGTCCTAAGTGATGGACAAATATCCTCATACATTGGCAGAGCCATATATTCCAGCCTGTATGCAAAACCAAGTGTCACTTGGAAATTGAGGTTGATTTTGAAAATTTTAGAGATTGAGAGTGAGAGAGAAAAACCATCTTGAAGAATTTGAGGTAGCCGGAACAAATACAGGAACTGGCTCTGTTTAGTTGACTGGATTAGGGTTCAGTGCAGATATCCTACTTGTTGCTCCTTTTCTCTGCAGTCCCAGTTTTGATGACAGCTTTCTAGCAGAATCTTGTGGAAGCCCTGGGCATGTCAGGCTGTGAAATACTTCTCTAAAAAAATAGCCAACATTTGTATTACTTCAGCTTCAGGAAATCCTTTTGGGCACTGAAAGAACTGGCATGAAGAATTCTTTGTTTTCACTCAGTTAATATTCTGCTTTTGTTAGGATATTAGAATATTCACATTATCAGATTGTTTCAAGTGTGCTGGTGATTGAAAAACAACCAGTGATTTTTCAGATGACAAGTGAAAACTGATCTTGTTACTTGGAGCTTTATTGTATTTTTATTTGACGTTGGGATATAGACATGGAGAAACACTAAGCAAATTTAGCACTGTTAAAATTTTTTTTATTATTATTGAATCTCATTTTGGGGAAAAAAGAGTATTTGAATTTCCTATGCATGTTGGAATTCCATATGTCACATATTGTTTGGGAGATCCAAATTTTTGTAATCAAGGCACATAGCCCTATATTTACATGATTGTCTTCATAAAAATATAGATATAATCCCAAATCATTTCTAATTTTATTATAACTGCCTTTGAAATTCAGTAGTATGTTTTTGATAACATAAAAGTATAAATGAAGACAAATTATATTTTTCTTTCATCAGTGACATTTCTGTACATTCGTGATTTTACAACATACCATAGTAGATAACAGAAGTCTCCTGTGTTGAAATGATAGCCATACAAATTGTTAACTGTGTGATTTAAGCAAACACCTTGACTGTCCTATATATCAGTTTTGATTTCCTCAAATTAAAAATGTGGATTTTAATAATAATCATCTCTTAAAGTTGCTATAGATTCTTTTAATGGATATATAATTGAAGAAAGAGCTAAGGGCAGGGCTGGTGTTGTGGTATAGTGGATAAAGACATCGCCTGTGACATAGGTATCACATGTGGATTGGTTTGTGTCCCATCTGCTCTGCTTTTGATCCATCTTCTTCCTAATATCCTGGATAAAGCAATGAGGGATGGCCCTGATGCTTGGGTTGCTGCCTTCTTGATGGGGGAGCTGAGTACAGGTCTGCACTCATGGCATCAGCCTAGCTCAATTCTGGCCATTGCCATCAGTATGGGGAGTGTTACAGTAGATGAGATGGAAGAGTCTCTCTCTCTCTCTCTCTCTCTCTCTCTCTCTCTCTCTAGCATTAAAATGAATTTAAAAATTTGAAAAAGAGCTTTAGTGACATTGCACTTCCTAACAAAACTCAGGAGAAAAGAAGTGATTTTGTTTATAGAGCGTAAATTGCCTCTTTGAGCACTACATTTTAAAATATAGCTGTACCCTTATAGGTACTTTGTTTCTTTTCAGGTACTTCTAGATATTTGCAAACAAGATTCTGAATGTTTTATTTTTAAAATATTCTTATTTTATTCCAGAAGTATAACTACAGTAAACTACTGAGGAAATTTTTAGCATCTCAGTTTCACATAGTGGGTTTAGACTTCATTCAACTAATAACATCAGCTACTAGAGACATTTTCAGCAACTGAACCTAACACATGGAATCCAGAATCTCTGTTAATATTCCAGCATCAGTGAATTTCATCTAATATTTCTGCTGTTCTGATTCAACATTTTTATGTATATGTACACACACAAACACACATCTATGTGTGTGTGCAAATAAGTTTTGCATTTTTCATGTACCTAGTATCTCATTACAGGTCATACTTTATAATTTACACTCTGGTTTCCTTTTTTTTTTTTTTTAAGATTTATTTTTTTATTGGAAAGAAAGGAGAGACAGAGATCTTACATCTACTGGTTCACTCTCCAAGTGGCCACATGGTCTCTCATGTAGGTGCAGGGTCCCAAGGATTTAGCCCATCCTCTACTGCTTACTCAGGCAACAAACAGGATGCTGGAAGGGAAGTGAGAAGCCAGAATATGAACCAGCACCCATATGGGATCCTGGTGCATGCAAGAGGAATACTTTAGTCACTTGGCCACTGTGCTGGGCCCTACACTTTGGTTTCTACTGGGACTTAACAGACTGTTTTTATAGGTATAGAAGCAGTAGAGGTGGTAGGACAAGTTTCTTAGGAAGAGCAAAAGTCTCATGAGGCAGGTGAGGCCTCTAGTGATTGTTTTTGCAATGTTTGTAAGTTCATTAGACAGGCAAAGGGAATTCTTCAGAGCAGGAACTTCAGAACTCCCACCCATCTCTATCCCATTCTATACCCAACCACAAAATTAAGTTCCAGGCTCCTGGCATCAGCTTGGCTCAGCCCCAGTTCTGTAGGCATTTGGGGAGAAAAGTGGTTGTTCTCCTTTGCCTCTGTGCTTTTTAAGTAAAATAGAAAAACCTCATTTGAATAACTTTTGTGTGTACATATGATTAAAAAATATACTTTGTGATTTCACAAAACACAGTGCAAGTTATCTTAATTTTCCAAACATTTATTATTTTTTTGCAAACCATATTAATCATAGGGAATACTGAAATGAATGAAAATCAGTCTGTGCCTTCAGGGAGAATCTAATATTTTTTTCTGAGAATCATATAAACAGCAAAAATACTGTAAAAGACTAAGGGAATGCCCTAGCAGCAGTGATATTCTGTGATATTCCACACAAAACATTTTGCTTATCACTAATCTAATACTCCCTAAGTTGTTTCCGTCTATATAAAAGAAACAATCATTAATCCAATTCTGCACGGAAAAGCTGAAAAGCTCTGTTCTTGGTCTGGGATTGATAGCAGTCTGTATTCAGTTCTCAAGATGACTGAGCACCAGGCTGGAATTTTTCTGTTGTTATCTTTGATGCACAGTGTGTGATCTCTCCTGTACCCCCACGCAGAGGGCTGTTCCGTGGCAGGAATGTATGAGCTCTTGAGTCTTCTGCAAAGGCAGCGGACACCTGGCTTCTGGCAGAATGGGGGCGTCCAGGAGAGAGGAGCTCAGTTCCCCATTTGGAGTTTTCAGGTGTTTACTCAATCCTGTCTTCAGCCCAGCACTGGTATTTTTGATTTTGCTTGTCAGGTTTGGTTGTGCCACAGACTTGGGAGACTGAAGTGGAGGTGTTGTGCTTTCACGTGATTGCTTAGAGCAAAGACCTGGATGTGAATTGGGTTCTAGTGGCCCCGATTTCAGTCACCTCTCCTGTTTTTCAGACTCACTCACTCCTTCTGTCGTAGCTGGTGTCTAGGACTTCCCTGTGAGCCTACGGTGTTACAGATTCTTTAAAGCTTATTTCCTTGAAAGTATTGAGGGTAACTTGTTTTCTTTGCTGAGTCAGTCACCACATCACCATCTAGATCTTTTTACATTAAAATGTTTACAAAGATCCTCTTTTATCTAGTAATATATGTTTCATACTTCTTTTGTGTGTGTACATTTTTTAAAAATCACTTTGCTATCATTTCAGTGTGATTTCAGAAATATGAACAGGCTGCTTAAAAAAGGACAAGAAATGAAGGCACCATATGCTCATTATTTTTCTCTTTATGCCTGACACACAATAGGTTCTTCAATAAATATCTGATGAATGAATTAAGTTTGTTTTGTAGTCAAGGAGTTTTAATGACAGAAAAGGTATCATCACTCTATAATGCAAACATAAGTACTTTCAAAACATCTTTCAAATTAAAATTTTACTTTGTTTCCATTCTGCTTTTTGGTTTTGTTCCTGATGTGGTCACACAAACTCAGTTTATTAAAATGTGAACTATTGCAGGATGAATATGTTTATTTTATTGATCAAACTCAGTTTTAGCTATTGTACTAAATTAAGGTACACATTTGAATGTTCATGATTGCTATCTAGAGGTGAGTTTGATTTGAGAATGATTTACTTAGCAAACACTGTCTACTTGCAGTGTAATTATTTTAGTTCTGTGGAAGTGATTATGGAATAAAGCATGTAAACTTTGCCTTTCTATTGATCCCTTGTGATTGGTATAATTTGCAAATTACTGGCTTTGTGTGGTATCTTATCCAAATATGTCTTGCATTTCATAGCTAAAATGTGAGGATGCATAAAAACAGTAGCTAGTGAGGTTGATATTTTGAACAAATGGATCAATATTCTTATTCATAATAGCAGCCTTGGAAATAAACATGGGGATTATGGGGAGATACGGGTGTGACAGATATCTGTGGTTTGACAACATTGCTAGATCTTGGTTCTCACAAACCTGATACTCTCACCCTTTACACGTCAGGAAATGAATACTGAATTTTATCCTTAAAATTAATGACTGATTTTAAGCTCAAACAATGAACAAATTCAGTTTTATTTTAAACTGTGTATTTATTGTGCCCAGAACTTTAAAAAATTTATTAAATGAATCAGTGTAGCTTACAAAGAGCATTCTCTGATGGAAGATGCTTCACCTTCAGTAAACACCTACAGAAGGAAGAATCCATGTCACAAAACAGTTTTCTAACAAGACAAAAAGTTGTAGGTTGCAGAAGTTGTTAAGAAGTTGGTGTAGGAATAAGAGAGTGCTAAATTTGTTAGAGCAAAACAGCTCAATGTCTTTGGAAATTTTCTGAAATAGATTCTTCATTCTTAAATATTTTCTTATATAGATCCTTTAACATCCACCATCTTTATTTGACTAACATCTTGTGTTAATTACTAACATACATAAGAGCAGTTTTAGAAGAGGAAGTATAAGGGTTTAGAAGACACAAGTATAAGGGTTCTTGAAGAATAAATCATCCTTTGAAAAAAATGGAATTGAAAGATAAATTGGGGCAAGCCTTTAAGCTAGTAGTTAAGATTCCAGTTAAGATGTTCATGTGCCGTAGTGGAGTGCCTGGGCTTAATTCCAGCTCTCAATTTCAGCTTCTTTCCAGTGTTGATCTTGGGAAGCAGCAGGTAATGGCTCAGGGAGTTGGGTCTCTGCCACCTTCATCTGAGACCTGAATTGCCATGAGCCAGGACACAAGAGCACTCTGTCTCTCTGTATTTCCTCTCTTTGTCTCAAATGAATAAGTAAATAAAGTATGTTGGTGCAAAAGCAGTTTGAAAGCCTGCATTTTGTTTTCATGAGATACATTTTCCACAGGCCGTTTTAAAGCTTACTTGACTTTCAGAATTTTCCCACAAAAATAAACTTCTGTTTTAATTCCATGTTACAGAAACTTTTTGATATACTCTCATATCTTTATCAGAAAAAAAAGGATGGAAATGGGCAGGTTTAAGTGAGAGGAAAGAATATGCAAACAGAAAAAGAAAAGTTTTAAAAATAGGACCATTGTTTTTTAGTTGTAATTTTTTCTCTGCAGTGACTGCATGAGTATTATTGGTGGTGGATTTCTGCGAAGATAGATTTTGAAAAAATAATCAAAAAATGGTTTTAGACTTTCATTGAAAATAACCTAGTACTTACCTATAAGAATTTAGGTCAAAAGTATATAATTATCACATTGTTTTGGAAACTGACTTCAGAATTTTTGCTATCTAGTTTTATGCTGAGATAAAAATGGGATAAGCATCTATTAAACTATAAATAATATATTAATGATGACTGTGGCAAGGCCATGATACTGCTAGAAATTTTTTTAAAAATTGACAAGTTTTAACATTTATCTTCAAGGAAGTAGTACATTTTGAGATTCTTTTTACTAGAATTCCCTCATATTCAGCTAGATGTAAGAACAACACAACAAAAATATTTTGATGCTAAGCTAGAAATTTCAATACTTAAAGATTTTAAAAAAAACATCAAACGGATCCTTCATGATGTGGAAGTAAAATATCTGCAGTGTTCATTTCTCACTTACTTTCCATGTTTTGGACTTGTTTTCAGGCGAAAGGACTCCTATGCAAGATGGAACACCTTGTCTGTTTTCCAGAATGTGTTTCCAAGCCCATCAATGGAACCTAAAACTGCTGTTCTCCTTTGAGATGTTTGAAGAATCCCCACATCTCTGCGTGTATCATCCATCTTGACACCATGGTGGTCTCATCAGCAGTATTGACTGCATCTCACATTGGGCCGTCTAATACGACGTTTGTAGTCTATGAAAACACCTACATGAATGTTACAGTCCCTCCGCCACTCCAGCACCCGAGCCTCAGTCCTCTGCTTCGGTACAGTTTTGAAACCACGGCTCCCGCTGCTTTGAGCTCCTGGACAGTGAATAGCACGGCTGTGCCCCCAACACCAGCAGTTTTTAAGAGCCTGAACTTGCCTCTACAGATCATCCTTTCTGCTATAATGATATTTATTCTCTTTGTGTCTTTTCTTGGGAACTTGGTAGTTTGTCTCATGGTTTACCAAAAAGCTGCCATGCGATCTGCAATTAACATCCTCCTTGCAAGCCTGGCTTTTGCAGACATGTTGCTTGCAGTGTTGAACATGCCCTTTGCCCTGATAACTATTCTTACTACCAGATGGATTTTTGGGAAATTTTTCTGTAGGGTATCTGCTATGTTTTTCTGGTTGTTTGTGATAGAGGGCGTAGCCATCCTGGTTATCATTAGCATTGATAGATTTCTTATTATAGTTCAGAGGCAGGATAAGCTAAATCCATATAGGGCCAAGGTTCTGATTGCAGTTTCTTGGGCAGCTTCGTTTTGTGTAGCTTTTCCTTTGGCTGTAGGAAACCCTGACCTGCAGATACCTTCCCGAGCCCCCCAGTGTGTGTTTGGATATACGACTGATGTAGGCTACCAGACGTATGTAATTTTGATTTCACTCATTTCTTTCTTCATACCCTTCCTGGTAATACTGTATTCATTTATGGGCATCCTCAACACCCTGCGTCACAATGCCTTGAGGATCCACAGCTACCCTGAAGGTATATGCCTCAGCCAGGCCAGCAAGCTTGGTCTCATGAGCCTACAGAGACCCTTCCAGATGAGTATTGACATGGGGTTTAAAACGCGTGCCTTCACCACTATTTTGATTCTCTTTGCTGTCTTCATTGTGTGCTGGGCCCCATTCACCACTTACAGCCTTGTGGCAACATTCAGCGAGCACTTTTACTATAAAAACAACTTTTTTGAGATTAGCACCTGGTTGCTCTGGCTCTGCTACCTCAAGTCTGCATTGAACCCCTTGATCTACTACTGGAGGATTAAGAAATTCCATGATGCCTGCCTGGATATGATGCCCAAGTCCTTCAAGTTTTTGCCACAGCTCCCTGGTCACACAAAGCGACGGATACGTCCTAGTGCTGTCTATGTGTGTGGGGAACATCGGACGGTAGTGTGAATATTGGAACCTAATGACATTTGGGGATTGTTCTTAATTGACTTTGTTTTCTTCCACAAGCTTCTCTAGTTAGATTTTATTATTCCAAATATTGTTTGTGTGTGTGTGTACGCAGATGTAAAGAAGGATGTAAAGAATAGTTACATTTCTGTTACCCATGATGCACAATAGGAAAGTGATCACAAAGGATACCTCCAGGATTCAAGAGAAATCCTTGCTTTAGAATGGGGAAATAGGTTTGTGTTTGAGTTCAGTTTTGCAGTAGGAATAAAGATTGTGTTTATTGAGCCTGCAGTTACACTGACTTGTAGGCATTTTATATGCTGCTAAAGGTATGTGTAGGTGTATTTATGGGTTCTGTTCTGGAAAACATTGCTGCTTTTTGCCTTCTTCATGGAACCAAAACCTATATCTAAGTTGAAAAAGATTTAGTTTTATTTTTTAAAATAACCTAAGGAGGTCAGTGACATTTTAAAGGTCATTACTATTTACTTTGGTGCACTTTTAGAAATAATATTCAAATTAATTTAGTCATTTTTCAGAATTCTTTTTTACATGGCATGTTATGTTTCAGGAAACATGATGTATCATTTCTAGGAATATAGCTTTTAAATGTTTCATCTGCATGTACATTTTTAAAGAAGAGAACATAAAAATACAAAAAAAATTCTGAGCATAATAGTGACTTTTTAGAGCAGTAGGGCAAAATTGAGGAGACAGAGAAGCCTGTCTTACAGATTTGAAAGGACAGTGCAGGCATGAGTTAGCTCAGGCCATGGCGATTCCTTTTTCTTAATGATTTCTGCACCAAGAGTAAAAGTAGTTACCACTACCACGTGTCCAGCACTGTTCATCATATTGTCCTCATGGCGTCCTCTTGAGTTAAGAAAATTTTTTCTTTTAACATATGAAGAAATCAAATCTCAGAAAGACTAAAATTCTGCTCAAGGTTGACAATGGAGACAGAATCTGAAAATGTCAGAATTCTAAACCCTGCTGTTCCACTGTGCCACATAGACATTCACTCAGTTTAGTTGCGTATCCTTTAATTTCTTAAGACTAATACCTTCTGTTTAAAATAAAACAAGAATTCTTTTTTCATTATCAAAGAAACATGAAGCAATTTATCATAGATTCTGGGAAATGGGGAAGAAAAAAATCACAGGCATCATTTAAAAGACTTTGAAGTATTTAAATTTGCAAGACAAGTGACTGACAGTTGCTGAGAACTTAAACAAAAGCTCTTGCCCCTATGGATTTGGGGTTTCCAGCTGTCCATCTGTGTTGCTTCTAAATATTTTGGGCAGAATGACATTGTTTCCCCAGTAGCTGCTCTAGCAGAGCTGCACGAAATGTGAATGTGCTCAGAGATGTCTCTTACAAGAAGGGATGATGAACCCTGGCTTGAGCCCACACACAACAAGTCGTGATGGGGCAGGTCTAGGATTTTGAATCATTGTTCTCTTGCTGACTATCTGCACCTTAGGTGTATCCAGGGTGTTTGGTCAACTTCTCTGTGTCACCACCACTGCACAGCACTGGGACTGTAGACTTAGGGCAGATGGCCAGCGAAGTCTTGCCTCTTGGCTACATTGTGGGCTAAATAGACAGATTAACCATGTATTAGTAACATCTATTCCAGATTTTAGTGCTTTGGAGGAAAAATAAGCCTTTGTTTCTTTTATGATAAAGCTAGAAAGTTGGACTAGATGTATCTCCAAAATCATGTCCAACTGTAATGTGCTTTTCTTCATATGAGAATACAGATTTTTGAAGAGCCCAACTCACTTCAACACCACTCCTTGGTCTCCAGTATTACTTCTTTACATTTTACTTTATTGGATATTTTTAAAAATTAAATCTTTGAAGAATTCATGCCATGGTATTTTATGAGGTAGGACATTGGCAATGTGGTGATATTATGAAAAATCTAGCAAACACTACCCTTAAGGCAATTGCAACTATGTTGGAACTTACTGTCCATTTAGAAAACTGTATTGGAACTTGTTCAACATGTCATTGATGATAGTCACCTACCTCTTTAATTTCTAATTTACATTATTCACCAGTAAAATTTATTTTGTCCATAGGGATCTTATAGGAATAAACACTGTATTAGATGAAAGTAGCATGGTGAGATATGTTATGCTTTCCTTTGTCCATATAAACTGGATTTCAAGCAGATAGTCATGAGGATACCTGAGATTAGACTTTCTCTGAAGAAAGTCAGCATGATCTGTGTTCATCTAACCTTGCGTGACTCCTTTCATGTTTGAAGTTAAAACTGAGTTTTGTTTCCTCTCTTCTTGCTTGATGAGCAGTCTTTAGCTACTACTTTTCTGCTGCTGAGGAGGCAGTACCTCTTTGGAGAAAGCTCTGGAGTGTCTGCTGGAATGCTCGGTGTTTTTGAAAGAAGACTTAGGGACACCTTTAAGAACTCATGAGCAACGTGGAACAGCAGTTCTCTACACTGGATGATATTGGTGACAGTTTACAAATAATTTTGGACATTTTTATTATGTACACATTTTGAAAGCCTTTAAAACAAAGTACTAATGGTATATCTTTAAGACATTTAGGTGCAAAATGGTTTGTTACAGATTCCCCCACATTTTCTTGAGGGAAAATAAATACCACTACTACTTGTCACTGCCGACTGAGAATCAAATTTGCTGCTGTTGTTTTGTTTTTCTTTCTGGATAATAAGCATGAAAGAAACATATTTATGATTTTTTTTTAAAGGGAGGGGAATTGAAAAGTCACATAGAGTGGAGATACTTAAACTTTAATAGTGTTTAAATGTCTCCAGATGAGCTTGTTAACATTACAGATCCCTGGGCCCCCAGAAGCTCTGCACTGGAGCAGTCTGCCAGCTTCTCATTCACGTGATCCCTGGTGTGCACTTCAGGAAACGCTCCTGTAGAAAATATACCTGTTTCAGCCTTGTCTGTTTGATCCCACAAGGTTTCTTTTGCATTGAAGCGCTTGCTTCCTTGTGCATGAGTAATCCAATTGAGGCAGCATCCACAGGTGTTCCTGCCTACTGGCTGCCACACGTGAGTGCTGGGCCTTGCCAGGATCAGCTTTCCTTTCTGCTGGCAAAATTCCGATAAAACTCCGATAAAAAGGCATCTTCATAATTGAAAATCATGAGAAAGTATCATTACTCTAGTATTTTTCTTTTAGAGCTATCTTTTTCCAGGACCTCTCTTCATTGTAACTTTCCTGAACAATCTGAAGGAAACGCAGATTTCTCTAATTCCTATTATTGTGTTTATGCCAATTATGTTAAGTGAAAGCATGAAGTAAAATAAAATAACCTTTTTAATCTATGGATTTGTATGCTTGCAAAAAATGTTTTTTCTTGTTTACATGAAATTATTTATGTCCAATCACAGAAAAATTTTCATTTGCTTGATATTTTATTCTATCATGCTTTTTGGTTTAAGTTTGAAAAATTGCTAAATTCAAATTTATTTCCAAAATCATAGTTCTTTATACCTTCCTCATTGGAATCTCAATTTTTATAATAAAAATATCAAAGCACATGTTTGTTGTTGCAGATGAATGATAATAAATTTCTTGAAGATATTTATGGTTCTAGTTCTTTGTAAATAGTGCTTGATATTTATACAGAAACAAAACAACCTTGAATTTAAATATCAAAAGGTATGCTTATTTGTGCATAGTATTAATATATTAAGGAAGAACTCCCAAAAGAAATTGAATTCTAAAATGGAATTTTAAAAATAAGGTTCCATTTATCTTAGAAAAGTTTGTCACAAATAATGATTTTATTTAAATTAAAAAATCTGAATTGAGTTTCAAATCTGGCTTTCTTTGGGTTCTTATTTTCAAATCAGCTCTTAAGGCATGTTACTATGTTCTACTTAGTTTTCAGAGTAAGAGTGAAATGCGACTTGACAAAATCTATTAGGATAAAACATCTTTTAAGAATTCTAGAAAAACTAGGACACCCATCCTACTGATTCGTTTAAAATGAGATAACCAAGCAACAAAGCAATGACAATGCTTGCTTCTATTTCTTTTTTTTTAAGATGATAAAGCCATTTTAATTATGTGCATAGGTATGGGAATCTCTCAAAACACAAGGCTCTATCGGATGACTGAGTGCTTCTGTTTGATTGAAATTATTTCCTACTACATCTCTATTTCCAAATGTAAAGCTTTCCTAAACCCGCTAATAAATTCATAGGAAGCAGCATTTATTTGTATATAAGGTTTTTAGTGTTGTGCCAATTAAACATGAATTGTATTCTCTTTTTTTACTTACATAGTAGCTTAATATGTTTTTCTTATTAAAATACAAAAGAAGGTGTTGTGAGTGCCTGTCATGTTTCCATCTGAAAGGTAGAAGTGAGAAAGATTAATAGGAAAACAGCAATAAGCTGAGCTGAGAGCACACTTGTTCATCTCTGCTATGAAAACAATGAACTCCACTCAATTCTAAAATGGTCTGTTTGTGGACAAATTTCTCCCTTACACATCAAGGTTCAGTCAATCATACTTAATGCAAAAAGAATAAATACAAAGTTCATGGCTGTATCAGTCTGGGTTTATTCAGAGAATCAGAACTAGTAGGACATAGCTATCAGGTTTATTGCAAAGAAGTAGCTCTTCACCCACCCTGTGGCCTTCCCTTGCTGAACACACTTCCTGGGCCTTTTTGGGCAAAGAAGCAGAGAATAAAGAATGTTCAGGAAGACTCCAGATGTTTCACAGGGAACCTGCAATGAAAGAGAGGCAACTCAGAAATTATTGTCCCCATAGCACCATGAGCACCGGAGCCAGTGAACAATAAAAACTTCACCAATGTATCTTCAGAATTCTTGGTGCAATATGGCTAGTAACTATTCTTAAATTTTAATTTTATTTAAAAGATTTTTATTTGAGAGGCAGAGAGAGGAGGTACACATGGAGAGAGAATCTTCCAGTTGTTGGTTCATTCCCCAGTGGCTGCAATGACCAGGGCTGGAGCCGGGAGCTTCTTCCAGATGTCCCATATGGGTGCAGGGGCCCAAGCACTTGAGCCATCTTCTGCTGCTTTCCTTGGTGCATTTACAGGGAGCTAGTTCATTAGTTGGGCAATACCCATGTGGGATGCTAGTGTCACAGACGGTGGCTTAAGTTGGTATAACACAATGCTGCTCCCCAGTAAGTATATATATATTTTTTCTTTAAACCATGGCTCAGGAGAGGAAGACCAGCAATTTGATTATTTAGAAGAAATGTGCAATAGGAATTGCAATTCTACCAGCAGGAAAGTGGAACTTCCTGAATGATATCAGTTCCTATCTATTATGTTAAGCAAAGCAACAACCCACAGATTTAGCAGTTGCAATAAGTAGGGGCTTCTTTATAAATGGTTAGTCTATCCAAGTAAAGTTGATTAAGACAGTTAATAATATAAATGCTATTGGAGAACATTTGTCAGATAACATCCAACAATCTTACATGCTGACCTGGGAGTCTGGAACCTTGGCATCTTCACACTGGCTCAGGACCGACTGCTTTGTCCTCAGAACTCTTCTAGCCTATCAATTAACAGTCGTTTTAAGATCCAGGCCCGGCGCCATGGCCTAGCGGCTAAAGTCCTCACCTTGAATGCGCCGGGATCCCCTATGGGCGCCAGTTCTAATCCCAACAGCTCCACTTCCCATCCAGTCCCTGCCTGTGGCCTGGGAAAGCAGTCGAGGATGGCCCAAAGCTTTGGGACCCTGCACCCATGTGGGATACCCGGAAGAAGTTCCTGGATCCTGGCTTTGGATCGGCATAGCATTGGCCGTTGCGCTCACTTGGGGAGTGAATCATTGGACAGAAGATCTTCCTCTCTGTCTCTTCTCCTCTCTGTATATCTGACTTTGTAATAAATAAATAAATCTTAGAAAAAAAGATCCATATAAACTGATGATTGGTACAGTAACTAAAATCACTTAATCAACTGAATTATTTGTGCATATATCTAAAAATATACCCAAAAACATTGTGTTTCACTATATATTTTAAAAACAAAATATTTTAAATTAAATAATTTAATTAAATAATTAGCTCTGTAGCACTACCTCCATTAGAGATTTTCATATACGTGATTCCATAATAAGCAGATTAGGCAGCAGCTCTGAAGGACAACTAAAAGACTTGCCCAGGTTCTTGCAACAGCAGCAGAAGAAAGAACTTATAGTCAAAGTAAGATTCACCTACTGCCAACTTTATAGTTCTTTCCATTTTACTTTCATTGATAAGATTTTTACCTTTCAGAAAGTGACTGCCTGAGTGTGGCACGAGTAACATTAGAAAACCCAGTAATTAAGTAAGCAGAGGCCAATCGATCCTAGGAAAGATCTTAACCAAATAGTTACGTGATGATTAGCAGAAATGTAAATAAACAAATACATACATCTTAAAGAAAATAACAGTTTTCATGAGTTCTTCATCCAGGATGAATGGAAGGAAAACAGCAGAGGTTAAGGAGAAATGAATGGGGACTGACCAGTGGCATTTGAGCCAGCAGTCTGATCTCAGTTGGGACTAAAACTTGTGAGGGGACCTAAGCTGAGCCTCAGCACTTGGTCTACTAATGATCATGTTCTCTGGATTTCTGCTGGAGTAACCTTTGCTTTGCTGATGTGAAAAAGCTATCAGTGGCCAGAAATTCCTTTCAGTTCTCATCTGTCTTTTTTTAAGCTTTATTTATTTTTATTGGCAAGGCAGATATGCAGAGAGAAGGAGATAAAGAGAAAGGTCTTCCACTGCTTCACTCCCCAAGTGGCTGCAATAGCTGGAGCTAAGCTGATCCGAAGCCAGGAGCTTGGAACCTCCTCCAGGTCTCCCACGTAGATGCAGGGTCCTAAGGCTTTGGGCCATCCTTGACTGCTTTCCCAGGCCTCAAGCAGGGAGCTGGATAGGAATTGGAGAAGCCAGGACACGAACTGGGACCCATATGGGATCACAGAAGATGTAAGGCAAGGATTTAGCCACTAGGCTATCATGTCAGGCCCTCCCAGTTGTTCTTGAACTCACTCTACTAGCAAGATAATGTCAAGTAGCATAAAAGTCATTTTTCTCTGCCAAGAGGAAAGATGGGTTTCTGGCATATGTCTTCCCCCTAAGATGTTTAGTCTGAAGAGGTGTGATTAGCTTGGATACAGGGCATTTTACAATATCATGCTAATCTCTGTAAAGGCTACTGTTTTGAAATAGTGTGTTTTTCTAAATAAAAATTTTTTCTGCACTTTTATTGTGATCATTATTTTGCATGATACACTTTGTAGATATAGGGATTCCCTCTTGCACCTCCACTTGCTTCCTCCCATGTCCTCACCTTCCCCTCCTCCATGTTATTATAATAGTATATTCCTTCAGCAACAGTCACAAGTCCAATTGTCTGCTATTTAAGTGTATCATGTCATTGTAGGTGTGGGTAATGGTAGAAAATCTAGTATCATATTGTGAAACTGTATTTATTTGTTTAATCTTTCCATTGACCTTAAGATAAATTAATTTTCGTCATATGAATGTTTCAAAGAATGACTGGTTATCATGTTTAAGTGTAATAGCCTTATGTTTTTGTTTTTTCATTTCTGAATGCAATGTGGTCAATCTATATCTAATAGTTTCATTGAGAGTTCTCATTTTATTCGGAAATGGAGATGGTTATTGCATCATATCTTTACTTCCCAGAATGTCGGTCCCCATTATCTAGTTCGTCGATGAGAATAAATATATATATGTATATAATATATACACACACACACATATATATACGTATATACACACATACGTATACATGTTTGTCTATGTATCTGTTTGTTATATTAGAGAGAACATATGATATTGGTTCTTTTGGGATTGGTTCATTTCACTGAGTGTAGTTGTCTCCATAATTAGGACAATTATGCTGCAAATGATAGAATTTCATTATTTTTAATGGCTGATTAGTATTCCATGGAGTGGATATACCACAGTTTCTTCATTCATTCCTATGCCAGTTTCTTTATCTGTTCCTCTTTTGATGAGCATTTGGGCTGTTTCCATGTCTTCTCTATTTGGGGTTGTACTGCTACTATAAATCAAGGGTTGTAGGTTACTTTCTCGTGCAGATTTCACTCCTTTCGGATATATTCCCAAGAGTAGGATACTTGGTCATACAGTAGATCGATTTTAGTTGTCTTAGCACTCTCCATATTGACTTCCATTGTAGCTACACTGGTCTACATTTCCACCAAATGTGGAGTAGGGTACCTTTTTCCACACATCCACATTGAAAGGTGTTGCTAGTAGATTTCCATGTGTCGCCCAATATTACTGCAGTTATATGGAACCTCAATATGATTTTTGTTTTTGTATTTTCCTAATAGCTACTGAACCTGAGCATTTTTTTCTCATATATCTGTTAGCCATTTGAATGTTTTTTGTTTTATTTTGTTTTGTTTAAATGCTCATTTCCTTTACCTCTTTCTTCACAGAAAGAAGAAATATATATTTCTCTTGTTGAGTTTCTGAAGCTCTTTGTAAATCCTGGATATTAGTCCCCTATCTGTGTAGTGTGCAAAAATTTTCTTCCATTTTGTTGGTTGCTTCTTCGCTTTGCTGCTCATTTCCTTTGCTGTACAGAAGCTTCTTCGTATGGTGTAGTCCCATCTGTTTGTTTAGGCTTTGACTGCCTGTGGTTTTGATGACTTTCCTAAGAAGTCTTTACTAATCCCTATATTTTGTTAAGCACTTCCTATGTTTTCCTCTAACAGTTTGATGGTTTCTGTGTGCAGATTTATGTCCTTGCTCCATTTAGAGTTGATTTTTGTATAAAGTGAAAAGCAGAGTTCAAGACACTTTTACTTTAGATTTGGCAGGGCTATGAATATATTTTTTTTCCAGCTATTCTTCTTGATGGGAGCTATAAATAACTTTGGGGAAGTATATAATTATCTCAAAGTAGAAGCTAAAGATAAAAGGACTGCTTGAGATATTAATGGAACATTTAATAGTGATTATTATGTAACATTTATTAAATGTGCTCACTGTGCTCATTGTCTTTGCCAGGAAGAAACTAGGAATAAAAGTCAATCCAAGGTGTGACATGTATAACTAGACAAAAGGCTGCTTAATATGATGCTAGAAAAAAAAGGTTATGTAAAAGAAAAAAGCAAGAAAACTTAGAATAAGAATGCTGCCAAATTAGCACAGCATTGCATAGAAGTGTTGAAAAATTATATTTAGTACAAATACTTAAAACATTGGCAGCTTAAAACTAAGAAGGAGAATCATATAAAAACAGGAAACATGGTATCTATATGGGGTAAATTAGTATCATGTTTTGGCAACTAGCTTAGAGTTTCACATGAAAAAGTTATTTATTCTGTTCAAGACATAAGCAAGTACTAAAATATGTAAATGCTACATAAAAGCTCCATTTGGTCGAAGCAAAGTAACATATTAATTATGATTTGCATCATTTAGCTTCTAGCAAAGGCTGTTATTTCTATTTCAAGGCCAGAGAAAGTCCACAATGAAATAGTCTTAATAGCATCCATTATTTGTTTGAGGTTTGCTAGATGTGTCTTGTCTATAAATATATAATGTTCAATGCTTCTAATAGTTCTAGGAAGTTGGAAGCATTTTATTTTGAAGTTTCTTGAAGATTTACCAGACCACAACAAGATTCAACAGGAAGGAGAATTCAAACCCTCATCTACATTGACATCAAAATTCAGGTTTTGTTTCTTGTTGAAGCACTTTCTATCCAGCTTCTTACCTGTGCTTTCTGTTTGCCTTCACCTTCTTTTCCCCTATTGTTGAAGACTTTTCCCGTAGGACTTAATGGTCCTGTTTGACCTAGATTGCTGGATCGCATCTCATGACTTCTCCTGTTGCCTCTGGTTCTGTTCCCTGTCCTCAGCTCTTCTGTGGCCTAGTAACCCTAAGGTTTAGTGATCTGTTTATCACCTGTTCCTCTGAACAACTCAGCACTGGTAAGTTGTGTCAGTGTCTGCAAATGCTGACACGGGTAGAGCAGGAAAATCCACTTCTGCCCTGATGCCATGCACTTCTCATTTACAATCAAGAACAGGAAAAGAATTTTGAATCACTTGTATCGTTAGAGAACAACTGAATATGGAATGAAAATTAAGGCAAGCCAAACAGGCCCTTCTTTCAAAGGAGTACTTCTTTTTGTACCTAATCATCCCAAAGGTGGTGGTTTCTTTGAGCTGATGTCCTCCTTGAGTGACTAATTCACAGGTAGGAAATATTTAGGTGGTGAGGGGGATGTCTCACGCTGGCAAAGTTGCTTTGCAGGCCAAATGCCTCCTTTTTGAGGCATACTTGTTTGGCTGCAAGACCTTAGAGGTCCTGGAGTCCTTTGATTGTGGTTGTGAAGTCCAGATTCTCAGAATCAGGACTTCTAGGGAATCTGTCCCCCATTTGTAATGTGGGTACTCATCCTCATACTAACAGGAGTGGCTGATAACAGGTGATATTACCAGAATTAAGCTGAGACATGAGATGGTACAGACTAGGAATGAACTGTGGAAGCAGTTGATGTGTGGCAGTTCATATCACAATTTTCTTTTTTCTTTTTTTTGCATTTTATTATTATTATCATTTTATGATACAGTTCCATATTTCCTTATCCCCTCCCCAATTCCTTCCCCTCCCACCTAATTCCTCTATATCATTACTAACATATAGTTCTTCATACTCAGTTATATGTCCATCATTGCAGGCATGGACAATGACATAGAGTCCAGCATCCTATTCTCAAGATATAGTGAACAGTTCCATTGTAAGTCCATCTTTGTTTGGAAGCAGAAATGCATATTACACTGCATCCTCACATCTGGATGTTAGTCTCCATTTCACAGCTACTGTACATCTCCTTAAATGAAAAGTCATGATACAAAATCAACAATAGAAAGAAAAATAGAAATTCACAATGCCATGAAGTTAAATGACATGTTACATGGCAGTCTCCATTACACAGCTACTATACATCTTAAATAAAAAGCCACAAAACAAAATCAACATCCAGAAGAAAAAAGAAATTAACAACACCAAGAAGTTCAGTAACATGCTAGTAAATGACTAACGTGTAGCTGAAGAAATGAAAATCAAGAACCTTTTTGCAGAAAATGATGCCACTGCATGATCTACGAGTCATTGAATGATTTAATCAGAAGAAAGTGTTTTGAAGAGATGAAACCAACAGAAAACAACAAAACTCATGTAATATAGTTTCCACTGATCTTTGTTGAAGTGTGTTTCTTCTGGACAATAAATAGATGGGTTTTGTTTTTTAATCCAGTTTACTAATCTATGACGTTTGATTGAGCTTAAATCATTTACATTCAGAGTTTAATATGTATGGGTGGTCCTGTCATTTTAGGAATGAGTTGTTCATTGGTTTAGTCTTCTGTTGTCATTTTTCTGGGATGTTCTTCCTGTTTGGGTTTGCTAGGTGCTATTCCTCTTCTCTGTCAAGAGAACATCTTGAAGTATCATTTGTAGGGCAGGTTTGAAAGAGGCAAATTCTTTTAACTTTTCTTGACTCTGGAAGAATTTTATTTCATTTTCAAAGAAAAGGAAAGCTTTGCTGGATATGTTATCCTAGATCAACAGTTTTTTTTCTTGTCGAATTTGGAATATGTCACTCCATTCTCTTCTTGCCTGTAGAGTTTCCTGTGAGAGATCTCCTGTGAGTTTAATTGGCATTCCTTTATATGTCAATTGATATTTTTCACGTGCACATTTAAGGATCTTTTCCTTATGTCCAACTGAAGAGAGCTTCATAATCATGTGTCTTGCTGAAGATCACTTTTGATCAAGCCTGTTGGGAGTTCTGTGCCCCTCCTGGATCTTGTTTCCCAATTCTTTCTCCAGATTAGGGAAATTTTCATTGATTATTTCATTAAATACATTTGCCAACTCAGCTTCTCTTTCTGCACCTTCTGGGACTCCCATAACTCTTATATTTGGCCTCTTGATAGTGTCTTTCAATTTTTGACTACTTTTTTTTGGCCTGATCCAGTTCTGCTTCCAGCTTTTTGTTTGCTTCCCCCTGGTGACAGGAAATACCTTCCAATTCTGAGATTCTTTCTTCTGCTTGCTTCATTCTATTTTGGAGACTCTCCACTGTACTTTTAATTTGCGCTACTGTGTTCTTAATTTCTGATATATCAACCTTGATGTGCTTTACTGCTTCCTTACATTCTTTAAACTCTTGCATGAACTTCTCATTATTGATCAGAATCTTTAAAATGAGTTTTATGAATTCTGTGTCCCCCCATTTTCTCAATGTCTTCCTCAGTTAACTCTGAGGTTGGCATTGGGTTTTGCTCCTTTGCAGGGGAGTTTTCGATAATATTCATTGTGCCTCTGTCTCTTGTTTTGTTCTTGATCATTGTACTTCTGGTTGGCAGAGTCTTCTCCTTGGGGCACGTTTCTCAGCTGTGTCACCCACATGTCCACAATGCAATTTTACTTATTGCAGTTGGTACACAACTTTTTGCTTGCAGCCACTTATGCCACAACCTCCAGAGAGTTCCAGGTCTGGGTTCTTATGTCAGAATTTCACCATGGTCTCCACAACCCCAGCTCTTGGCTCATCACTCTCCACCTCCTGTGATACCATGCTGAGGCTGCACCATTGTCTGTGCAACCTTTCTCCCACTTTCGGTTGGAGCAGGTCCCAGGATTAGGGATACACCAGTTATCCTATATAATTAGGTTGTTGTTGGTGCTGATCTTTTCGGAACATGTTGGACGTTAGGTCTGGGTGCCACACGGACCTATTTTGACCTGTACGATGCCATAGCCAGTATTATTTTCCTGCGGGACCAGTGCAATCCATGGAACTCAGCAAGTTCTCGCGAGCTCAGCACATGTGCAGTTCACTGTTGTCCCCTGCAGTCCAAAAGCTTTTGCCACAGTGTACAAAATGGCACCTGACATACCACTACTAGAGTTCTTGATCTGCTGGCTGTCAGACCCGAGGGCTACCCAGACCTGCCTCGGGTGGCACCCATAAAATGCCATGTTGATGCAGTTCACCGAGTCAGAAATGAGTTCTCTCCCAGCTCAGCGCATGCTCAGTCCTTTCCCTTTCTTCCTTACACAAAATGATGCCCAATTCAGCTCTAGGGGTCTGACGGGGCTATGAAATCCACTCTGATCTTGCACTGCTCTGTTTCTGCTCCTGGTCAAATAAACGGACGGGCAGGACAGACAGTTGTTTGTCTGGGCTCACCTCCCAAGCTCCCAGTGAAAGTCCCTTCCCACCTGGTTGCTGGTGGAGGTCCGTCTGGAGTTCAGATCGCCATTAGTTGAATGCCGCTGGAGTATCAGTCACTGCAACACCACACCATTGTTGTTGCTGCTTTCCTGTGTCTGTGAGTCTTCAGGTACCCCTCTGCTGTTGTTCTGTCCTCTCCTATTTCCTGGAATATGTCCTCTCTGCTTCATCCTGTGTAAATGTTTTTCCGTCCACTTAAACGTGTCCTTACCCTATTCTGCCATCTTGATTCTCTCATATCACAATTTTCAAAAGCTCTCTGGACCCAGTTTGACGATCCTGATTGGAGTCTGGTCAGTTGCCATTCTTGAGCACTTGATAAGTCCAAACACTCAGCCATTATTCCCTGCTTGCTTTCAACACTCCAGGGTAAGATACCAGAAAACCAGGGAAAGCTCCTATGCCTCAGAGCTTCCTAAAATTTTCCGGAACAGACAACCCTGTTTGCTTGTTCTGTTCCTTCCAGAAGATACCACAAAAATCTTTACTCACACCCGCCTCTCATAATAACTCAGTTACTCCTTGTGTGGCTCCCTTTTGCATAGCACACATCTTCTCTTATGGTAGATATCATTAGAATAAACATTTTTTTTTCAAATGTCAGCCATCTCTTTTTCTGTTGGCCTTATCAAACCTAAATAATAATAAAATGTATTAAGACACATTGAGCTTAGAGAAAAGAAACTTGGAATTTCTGAGGAATACAATTTGTCTAGTAGCAAAGAGCTCAGTTAAGTTAAAGGGATGTCAAGTAGGCTATAAAAAATTGGGACAAAACTGTCTGGATTTGCACAGTCCCATTTCACTTTCAGAGCTCTTGCAATCTGAAGGAAAAAGATGTTTGCTGTCCTCAGAGCTCCTCTGTCCTTGTTCTTCCATACCACATGTTTTGATTGCCTCCATAGTATGCAAACCAACTCACAATAGTCTTCCTGAATGAAACATCATGCCTACCCTCGTATAAATGAATTCTTCTGTACATTTTGAATTTAGGGGATACTTATGCTACAATTGAAATTCTCTCTTTAGTCACACACCTGGACAGTCATCTCTGCAGGTCCAACCCTGTGGTATTAGTGGTTCTCACAGATGTCACATGGACAAAAGTGTGCATTTATTAAACTAGTTCTATGCTAAATTCTGTGACAAGAAATTCCTCAAACCATTTTGTGAAAAGAAAACCTCAAAGAGTGTTTGTTTATTTTTTCACATAACAATGTAATTCAGATGTTCCTCACTGGATCCAGGCAATAAAGGTATTCAGGTTGGCATCTAGGTCCCAATATTTAAAGGTACTATGCCAGAACATATGGAGATTTTGATGGATCAAACCTGGAAAATGCATTTATTATGTTATCCCTTTTCCAGTCTGTGGCCTTATCACCTTGACCATGGCTGGTTTCACCAGAGGACAGCATTTGGCTACATGGATATACTTTTCTGCAGTGAAGACTCATTGCTGAAGTGAAAAATGAATGATTTTTCTGTGGAAAAAGTGTTTTCTGCCATAGTAGAACTGACATTTTTATTTGTATCACAAGGACAGGAGGGTTCCACTCAAAACTTGTTGTCCCTCACTCTGTAACAGTAGCCCATGAGAGTTCCCACAAGTGAAGCCTTCTCTTCAGACCCTCTGCCAAGATGTCACTCTCCTGCTGTCACTGACAAGATGTATTCTAGGCTATGAAATTTATAGATGAGTGTAAACAACAAATAATCTTAATATCCTGCATGATGACAGAAGCAAATTCGTGAAGAACCCTACATTGGTCACCAGACACTCTAATTTTAGACCACCACACAGGATTTCTGAAAGTGTTCCAGGCCATGCCAACTTTTTCTGGCTTGGAAGTGGGTATCTTCACTACCATTTGCTGCCTCTAATGCAACATCAGCCAGTGTGTTCCCATAACTTAAAGTTCTGGGTGCTGCCATAGGTTTTGTCCAGAATCAATGGAAATTCATCTGTCTGAGAGCAAGAAGGCATTTTGTGAATTTCTGTAATTTCTTTCTCTATACCACAAGGCTAATGTGGATTGAACTTCAGTTGATCAGCTAACAATTTTTCCTCACTGGCTGAAAACTGGAGTTACGGGAGTGGAGGAAATATGTTACTATCATACAAAGGTATTGTTAGTGGGTACATTTGCAGTTATACTCCAGAAAAATTACTTTTGTAAAGATTTCCCTTCATTTACTCAGTGGTTTGTAAATATTGCAGCCTGCTCTACTACTAAGTGTATATGTTAGCTTTTCTCTCTTTTTGTGTCTTTTATCAGTTTCAATAAGCCAATGAATACTGGGTACTCATGGAATTGAGATGGGTAGGAAAGAACTTCATAAAATAGCTAAAAAACCATGTCCCCTGAGTCCTGGAGTAAAGGCCCAGTTGCTGAGCTGCCCCAGGTTTTGTTCATGTGTGAATAAATACCACTGACTACCTCCCATGGATGAGAATTTGTATAAGGCCTATGACTCATGAATGTTGGCTTGGAGCATCACACAGAATAGTGCTGAAAGTTGACTGTGAGAAGCATAAACATTCTCCACAGAAATGCATCTTAAACATTTTCACTTGTCTCATGACCCTCCCATTTGTAATGCTTCATGGATAAGATTCTCCCACCTTTGACCTTGTTTCCTAATTCTACTATTAATATGTTCTCTTTAGTTGACACATTATTGTATTGGTCTCTCCTAGCCTTGTTATAATTTTCACACTTTTCTGCTTCCAGAATCTTCCAGTTTCAGTCTAAGTCAATGTTTTCTTTATATTGTCTTAAGAAGGCCACAATAAATAATATTCTCTGAAGTTATATAATTACTCAATAAATATTCTCTGAACTCACTCATAACTTTTTTCCTATTAAATTGGTTTTTTTTTTAGGGGCAGGTGGTAGAAATCTAGTTTCCAGTCCCAAGATACAAGTGAATATTTCACTACTACTAGCAAGGATTGCCAATTTCCCTGTGAAGGATGAAAAGGGCTTACAACTTCCCACTATACTTTTGCACCTTCTTTTTCTTTTCTTTTTCTTTTAAATCCATCACTCGTGTTATCCAAATACCAGTGCATTTAAAAAAAATCTGGTAGTTTTCTTTTCCATTTTTAATGACTCACCATCTGTTTTAGGAACATGCTCCAGCCTATAGCTCAGAAGTGTGTGGGCTAAAGGCGAGAGAATAAGTGAATGATTCCTTAGAGAGAAGCCAGAATGCAGTGACTAAAATGATGGTCTATGAATATTGCAAGATAAAAAAGCAGTGATTTTCATTATACAAGTTTTCTCAATTGAGCAGATAAGTTGGTTCATCTTGGTTCATCTTCAAGTTATGTTCTCCAAATTTATTTGGACACCAAGACTAGTCTGTCAATTTTTCACATGATCCTCATCAGCTTTTTTCATGGACTCCAAAAAGGATTGTTCATATGCTCCATCCATCTTCCTTAGACCCAACCCTGAACTCATCTTGCTTTGTACAGAATTTTGTACAGAATGTTCGTATAGAATTTTGTGGGTAAAAACTAGTATTTCCCTGGTCCTACATATACATATTCATCTATATTGAGACTACTTTTACCTCCTTTCCTGCTCTTCACTCCAATCTTCTCTCCTCTACAGGAAACTCAAAATTATTGTGCCCTCCCCTCCACTGGCAAAGTCTTCCTTTCTATCTACACTTTTCCCACAGCTGGAGATGAATTTACCACAAGGCTAATAAGTCTTAATAAAGCTTCAAGGCTTTTTATTTGCCCAATTTCCTTTCAAATTTCTAGGTATGGCTTTAATGGCATGTTCATGTGGCTGTATGTATTTGTGCAATAAAAAAGTTAAATCAATCTAACTGTAAAATTTCTGTTTGTGCCTACTTGCTGTAGGCTCACTGTGTCTTCCTAATTTTGATTGCCTTTTTTTCTTGTTTCTTTTGAGTTTTGACTTTGTAGGCAGTTGGGGATTCTAATTGAAGAGGAAACACATTTAACTAAGGTTTTGTTTGATGCATATTTAGTTCAGATACTGCTAACTAGCCCAGTATAGAAATGGTTTCCAGGAATATTCCTGCAACCCACCATTCCCACTCAGCAGGCACCATGATGGGAAGGAACTGTATGAATGTGTCCTTCAGTGCCCGGCACTAAATACATGTGGATAATGGTAGAAAAACAGTGTCTGAAGTAGAAACCAATCTGGAAATCCTCTGAGTCTTCATATATCTAAAATTAAAAGTGAATAATTCTGTTCTCATTGAACCCTAATTAAAGCAAATTCTCTTCTGTTAGAAATATATTTACTAATATAATAATAAATTCAGCAAAAAATGTTTAGTTTTTGGGAATACAGATAATGTGAAGTAGATTTTATCTTAACTACTTTTTGGAAAATACACATTGTAGTATTACAAATAACAAGAATATTCGTAGGAAATATATTCATTTATATATTATCACCATTAAATATTAATGCTGTTATGTTTCAGTTTCATTGCACCTCACTAAATGGTGATTCATAGACACCGCATTATTCACCGACTGAAGGATTCTGGCAATACTGCATCAAGTGAATTAATTTATCTTCCCAACAGTTTGTACTCATGTGTTTGCATTACATTTTGGAACCTTTCACAATTTCATAACTTTATTGCTATTATTATATCTGCTGTATCTATTATATTAACCAATTATTTCTTAGAATTCTTTATTTTTTAAATTGAAGAACAGAGTTGCAGAGTGGCAGAGGCAAAGAGAGATAAAGATATCCCATCTGCTGTTCCTCTCCTCAGATAGCCACAGTGTCCACCAGGGCTGAGCCAAACTGAAGCTAGACCCAGGAGTTTAATCCAGCTCTCCATGTAGTTCTAAGTCCCAGAGCACATGTGCCACCTTCTGGCGTTTTCTCAGGCACATTAGCAGGGAGCCGGATCAGAAGTGGAGCATCCAGATTCAAACAGGTATCCATTTGGGAAGACCCATGGCTTTGGCCTGTTTGCTACAGCCCTGGCCCTTGTCTTTGGTGTCACATCATTGTTAATTGCTTTTGGGCACTGTAAACTGTGTTCACATAAGATAATTATTGTAAGCCATTATTCTGTGTTCTGATTGTTTCACCAACTGGTATCCCCTTCTTCCTTCTTCTCAAGTCTCCCTCTTCCCTGAAAGCAATATTGAAATTTAACCAACTACAATAGCTTCTAAGTATTCAAGTGTAAGAAAGTAACACATCCCTCACTTTAAATGAAAAGGTAGAAATGACTAAGCTTAGTGAGAAAGCCATGTTGAAAGCCAGGACAAACCAAAAGCTAAGCCTCTTGTAATGAACAGCCAAATTGTAAATGCAGAGGAAAAGTTCTTGAAGGAAACTGAAAGTGCTGCTCCAGTGAACACAGGAATGATATGAAAGTGAAGCTGTCTTATTGCTGATATGGAGAAAATGCCAGTGATTTGAAGGGAATAGAAAACAAGTCACAAGCTTCTTAAACCAAAGCCTAAGCCAGAACAAGTTCTGGACTCTCTTGCAAGTCTGCGAAGGTAAAGAGGGGTGGGGAAGTTGCAGAACAAGAGTTTGCATGCAGTAGAGGGTGGTCTGAGATTTAAGGAAAGAAATTATGTTTATAACACAAAAGTGAGAAATTAAGCCACAAGAGATGTAGAAGCTGCAACATGTAAGAGCTGTACATTGTTTGGTAGACAATGCTGTTGCTCACCTAATAGAGAGCAGTATAAATACAACTTTTGTATATATACACTGGATAATCCAAAAATTAGAATGACTCACTTGATTGTGATAGTTGCTTTTTTTTTGTGATCTGAAACTGAACCTGCAGCATCTTTCAAGTATGCCTCATAAATGACTGTTTTTGTTTGTGATCACATTAAAAAGAAGAGTTGGTTATTTTGGTTTTCTCATGAAAATTATACTAGACCATATCTGTTATATCCAAAACATGTAGAAAAAATAATTATGGGTCCATTTGTGAATTTTGTGATGTCATCTTTCAGATTTAAAAGTGAGTAATTCAAGGAAGCCATACAGCACAGTGGTTAAGAAGCTGCTTGGGATTCTTACACATATCGAAAACCTGGTGTGAATCTTGGCTTCCTTGCTTCTGATCCAGCTTTCTGCTAATGTATACCTTGGGAGACAACAGTTTATGGTTCAAGTACTTGGATCCATGCCAACATGGGGAGATCCAGATGGAATTCCAGGATGAAGCCTGGCTCACTCCTGGCTGTTGTAGACACCTGGGGAGTGACCTGATAGATGAAAGACTTCTCTGTCTCTCCTTCTATGTATGTATGTATGTATGTGTGTATGTATGCATAGATAGAAAGATAGATAGATAGACATGTCCCTGTCTCTGTCTTTCAGATAAACAAATAACCTTTAAACTCCCATGAGAAATTGAATTGAAATGTATTTTGGTGCAAAAATTATAATCTCATTTTTAATATCTACATCTTTGTAAATTTAAAATTATTTTACTGATTTATTTGAGAGATAGAAAGAGGTCTTCTATCTGTGTGTGAAGTCTGATGTTTCAGTCAACTCAGCTGAACTCAGATGCCTGTGTAATACAGCTCCTACAATCCCCACACAGAGCAGCAGGACTTGGAGAGTACCACACGCAGGTGGTGTGGTGACTGCATATTATACCAGAGACTGTACATTAGCAGGTTCAGGGCCTTGAGTAAAGGAGTACAGCTGGTGTCCTTGTCAGCCTCAAGAGGAAAGTACAGGTATCCCTGGGAATTGCAGTCCTAGTCCCAGAGCTGCAGATCGCAAAGGAGACTTTGCCAAGTCTCACAGGTGAAGTACAGGTTATGTTGGGTAATTTGGACCTACAGTATCCAGCCTGAAGCACACAAATGCAGATAAAGTCATCCTGGTTCCAATATGAGCACAAATGACTCCTGGGTGTATGTGTCCTGCACGTGTCACTAAGGTTTAAATTATTTCACCCCTCAAAATTTATTGTATTGAAGTAGTAACTGGCAAGATGATAGATTCAGGGGGTGAATGCTCTGGAAGTGATTGGGTACTGAAGGTGCGTCTGTTATGAATGGGACCATCACCTATATAAAAATGGCCAGAGAGTTCCTTTACACTTTCTCTCCTGTGTGAGTACATAGTAAAAAGATAACTACCTGTGTACCAGGAAGCAAACCGACCCCAGGCACTTTAATCTTGGTCTTTCTGTCTGCAGAATTTTGACAAGTATAATTTTTTAACTTGTAGCTACTCATTTTGTTTTAGTAGTCTGAATGGACTAGCTGAACTCTAATCTTCCATTGAATTGAAAAATATGGCTGAAAGCCCTTCTGAGTTGGATGCCCTCCAATATAATTCCCTGTATTTATTATTTACTCTTTTTCTAACCATGATTATGAACTGAAAATATCTTGAGAGCAACCCACATATTTTGACATCCAATCTCTTACATAGCCACTGGGATATGTGAATATCTCAAAAAATTTAGAACTAGTTACAGAAATATGGAAATGCTGGGCAATGAACTAAAGGGATACTGGTGTAAACATTGTGCTTGGGGAAGTAGAGGAAGGAACAAGGAGTTGGATTGCAACAAGTTTGGCTTCAAGTCTTGATCTAGCCAATTCACTTATCAAGTGCTTTCGTTGTTATTTAAGAAAGAAATAAAGAAAGGACAATCTGTTCTTCATTTTTTTTTAAAAATATTGAGACATAAAATAATGTTTTGGAGGCACATGACACCCAGAAATAATTTTGCTAATGGTGATAAAAAATTACTTATAGTGAGGGTTATCTTATATTCCACTTTATAGCTCATTTGTCCATCCTATCAAAAGTTGTTGCAATATAATCAAAACACAAACTCCACCCTTAACTATTTCTTTCTCACTTCTGACCAATTTAATCATAAAACAAATGGTTAATTAAAAAGAAAAATTTTGGAGGCATTCTGGGATACCAACCTAAATTGCTGTTTGGGATACCTACATCCCGTTTCAGAACACCTGGGTGTAAATTCTGTTTCTGATTCAGATTCCTGATAATACTACTAGAAAACAAGCTGTGGGAGACCTGGATGGAATTAACACCTTCTGGCTTTGACCAAACAATTGGGAACCAAATAGAGAATGAAAGGTTTCTCTGTAACGTGTGAAGCCAGCACTTGTGATGCCAGCCTCCCATATGGATGCCTGTTTGAGCTCCAGCTCTTCATTTTCTGATCCAGTTCCCTGCTAATGTGTCTGATAAAGCAGCAGATGAGCACCCATGTTCTTGGGCCCTTACACTCACATAGGAAAAAGCTCTGAGCTCCTAGCTTCAGCCTGTGACTATCCTAGCTGTTGTAACCAATGGGAACTCTCCTAGCAAGTGGAAGATCTCTCTCCTCTCTCTCATTCCCTCCCCCTCTGTTTCGTCTGTCTCTTACTGCCTTTCAAATAAACAACTAAATAAATCATTAAAAAAAAAACCTATCTGTTACACCTTCTGTCTTTCAAATAAAATTTTGGAAAAGGAAACATCTTAAGGATGTAGATATCTCACTCCATTCCTATCTGACAGATATTATTTACTTCTTCTGAATCTTCTGTGTATTTAGAAGCTGGAAAATAATATAGAATTACATAAAACATAGAGGAATCAATAGCTTTACCTGAATAACCTTTGATGGGATACAGCTAGTTGATAGCCATCACCTGCTTTCAAGGCTATTGAAAAGCATGAGCAACCCCAAAATAGAGCTTGCATGCCCTGCCCTTCCTACCTCCTGCCCAGCTATTCAAGTTAATTGAATTCCCAATAATGATTCTGGAGGTTCTGTGTATGTCCTGTCCCTCCTGCTTCCAACCTGCCATTCGAGTTAATTGAGAGTTTGAAAATGGCTCTGGAGGCTTCCCATCCTTCTTACAACTGTGCTACTTAGGTTAATTAGCTACAGGGAAACTTTGGGCTCCAGCAGCTTGCTTCCTGTCTCCTGTCACTTAGTTAAATGTTTTGCATGTTGGTGGGAACTGTGTCTCAATATTTTTGGAGGATGAGAGCTTAAAATCCCCTAAGTTGTCCTACCCAGTGCAGTGGCTCCTGGAGTGTAGTGGGAGCTGCTGTCACCAAGCTTGACCAATAGACTCCTAACATCCTACAGTGTGATCTTTCTCACTCTATGTAACATTTTGGAGGGTTTGTTTCTTGCTGTTATTGCAAATCCTGAGAGGCAATGCCAATTGTTGGATTTTTAACCCACCATGGAGACCTGGATTGAGTTCCTTCTTTCCAGTTTTGCTTTTAGCCCTGCCCTGAGTATTTCTGGTAATCGGAAACTGGATAGCAGACAGGGGCCTTCGCTCTGCCTCTTTTTTTTTTTTTTTTAAAGATTTATTTTTATTATTTTTTCATTGGAAAGGCGGATATACAGAGAGGAGAGACAGAGAGGAAGATCTTCCGTCCGATGATTCACTCCCCAAGTGAGCGCAACGGGCCGATGCTATGCCGATCCGAAGCCAGGAGCCTCTTCCGGGTCTCCCACGCGGGTGCAGGTTCCCAAAGCTTTGGGCCGTCCTCGACCGCTTTCCCAGGCCACAGGCAGGGAGCTGGAAGGGAAGCGGGGCTGCCGGGATTAGAACTGGCGCCCATATGGGATCCCGGGCGTGCAAGGTGAGGACCTTTAACCACTTGCGCCACCGCGCCGGGGCCCTCGCTCTGCCTCTTAAAGAAATAAATAAAAATTAAAACACAATGATTGGTAGTGGAAATAAGTCTCGGAGAACAGTTTGTTGAGGAGGTCTGGTATAGACAAAGGTGATGACAATTGGAGAATCATACTCACCAGGAACTTTGTAGTCTGCCAAGGAATCTCTAGCAGTCCTGGTATTTGCTTGATGTCCTCTCTTGCATACTCAAGGTGTGGTTATTGATATTCAAGGTGGTCAGTTTCTGGGGACCAGAGAAAGGAATGATATTACTACCAACAAAGCATGTATATTCATTCATTATTGACCTAGGAGACAATACGCTCTCAACCACTGGTACATTTTTAATATGCTGGCATAAAATGTGCAGTTGGGAAGTGGGTTTAACCAAGATGGAGTGTGATTATATTGATTACCCCACATTATTGAGCTTTAACAAAGGACTTCAGGCTTGTTGAAAATTTATGCCTGATGGTTTCCATGGTGACACTTTGACCTCTGGCCAGACCCAGAAGAGGCAGTAGTGTCTCGGGGGTCTCTTGGGCAGCAGGATCCATGACCATTGAAGGGTGAGGCAACAGTGCTCTTCTGCAGCACAAACACTGGATACAAACCGGTGGTGATCAGGCACCAATTCTCGAGGGTCTTCTGTCCAGCAGACCCCCAGACCCCTGAAGGGTGAGGCAACAGTGCTCTTCTGCAGCACAAACACTGGAGATAAATCCTTGGTGAAGCACATCTGTTGATTTGAGAAAAGTCACAAGCTTATTTGGGAGAAGGGGGAAGGCAGAAGGGTCGTCCCAACAGTTCAACCACATTGTGACTGGCTAACAGACAGATCTATCTCTCTCTAGACCCTCCATCCAGTGAAGTTAAAGATTAGGAAGCACAGGAAATTGTATCTCAGGGCAGACTCGTTACCTCCTGAAAAGCAGGATGAATGTAACGTATGATTTCGTAGAGTTGTTTACAAAGGAAGTCCTAATAGAGTATGGAAGAGAGACTCGGATGCAGCCCATTGCTCTTGTTGCATGCCCAGTGAACAGGCCATGTTGAGGTGTGTTAGCCAAGGGCACAGTGTGCCATGTGCCTATGGCCTCCAACATGGGCTAGGCAGATGGAGATCTGGGGACAATTTCCCACAAAGGTGTATTTCAGGCACGTCACCAGGGCAACAGAGCCCTGGCAGTCCAAAGAGGAACTCTGACCGGCATTTATTTTCCTAATAAAGGCTGGACTATCACCTGATCCTACTTCCACGTCAGTAGGAGTATAAAAGACTCCTGCATGTGTCTTTGCGTGCCTCTTCATCCTCTTGGCTCCTGCTTTCCCTCTGCCTCTCCACTGCATGGAGGAAAGGCCTGAAAATAAACTTCACTTCCTTCCAATAAAGGCCTCTTTCCAACAGTTGACCAAGGTCTTTCTTTCTCTGGTGGTCGGTGAACCTGACATCTTGGTTATCTGATTAGGAAGCAGAAAAGAGGGGTTATTAAGCCAACCCCCACCCATGGGGTTGAGGCTTCCCCTACCCGATTTCCAGCCATTGGCCTCTGGAGACCTCTGCCTGCCACGAGACCAATAGACATGAGGAAGATAAGACCCTCTGCCTAGCCCCTCCTGTCCTGAAAGTCCTCTCATTTCAGAACCTCCAAGTCGTGCGCACGCCAGTCCTCCATTGTTGGGACACTTTACGAGCGGACGACGACGCCCGTTTCACATTGGTCCCTCAGTCCTGGAGCCCCCAGTGATACGAGAAATGTCTGTTTCTTTAACCTGCCCTTTCAAACCTTGGCAACCCATTTCATTTCCCAGTTAGCCTTGGATATTCAGAGAAAACTCAAACGGATGGAGGAAGGTCCTCAAGCCCCTACCCAAGAACTGGTAAAAATGGTCTTTAATGTGTACAATAGTCATGAAGAGGTGACTGAACAGTTGAGACAGCCTAGACTACAGAAGGTGACCCTCCAGTCCTAGGCATTGGTGGCGGCTCTACGGCCAGCCACACCTCATGGAGTCTGGGCACCATTGGAAGCCTGTTTTAAGTGTGGGCAGGAGGGACACTGGTCTCAACAGTGGACCAACCCGGGTTCCTGCATGCCTCACAGGCCTACTAAGCCATGTCCATGCTGTAGGCAAATGAGTCATTGGAAATTGGATTGCCCAGTGTGGGGGTCTGGCAGTCTGCCTCCACAGGATGCAGCACTTCCCCCCAGCAGTGCTACTGGCATGGCCAACACCCAAAATCTTGGTACTGGCTGAGGATTAGTGGGGACAAGGAGGTGGACACGCCTATCACATTGGCTGAGCCGCAGGTTTCCACTGAAGTAACAGTAAGTCCATCAATTCCCTAGTGGACACGGAAGCTACCTGTTCTGTGTTGCCTGCCCACGTCAGCCGTACATATTCTTCCCAGATCTCTGTTATTTGTATTGATGGCACTCCTTCTAAACCCGTACAGAAGGGTCGTTGCCGTGCTCCCTCGAGGGAATACCCTTCACCCTTTCCTTCCTGGTCATCCCGTCATTCCCATTCCACGTTGGGATGCAACATTTTGTCCACACTGGGGGCCTCCCTTAACCTGTGTAGAACTCAGCCTTTACTGATGTCACTCCTCCCAGTCTTGGAATGTGTTCAGTTAGATGAATCTTGGCCTCTTCCTACTTTCAAGGTGGACACTGGGTTTGGGACAGTCCACATTTGCCATGGCCACTCAAAATCAACATGTTCAGATATCCCTTAAATCAGGCATTCTTTATTCTTCTAGGCCTCAGATTCCTATTTCACCACAGCACTGATGAAGTCTTAAGCCCATCATCAACTGACTACTGGACCAAGGACTTCTCTCCACTAACTCTCCTTGTAACACGCCTATTCTTCCTGTATGCAAACATTCAGGAGCTCATTGATTGGTTCAAGATCTCCACCACATTAACTCCACAGTCATCCCCATCCATCCAGTAGCTTCTAACCCTTACACCTTACTCTCTTGAGTCCCTCCTGACACCACTCACTTTACAGTCCTAGATCTTAAGGATGCTTTCTTTACCATCCCCGTCCACAAAAATTCTCACCATCTGTTCACCTTTAATTGGGAGAACCCAGACTCTGGTCAATCAGAACAACTCAGGTGGACTGTACTCCCAATGTGGTTCAGAGATAGCCCCCATTTTTTTTTTTTTTTGCCAGTCGCTTGCCAAGGACTGCATGTTGTATGACCAAGATGACCAAGACAGCTCTGCCTTTCTGCAATACATAGATCATCTCCTCCTGTGAAGACCTTCCCTTGAGGACTTGCACTACTCTACTGCAGTTTTACTAAAATTTTTGGGAGATAAAGGATACTAGGTCTCCAAAGCTAAGGCCAAACTCTCCACTCCACAGGTAACCTACTTGGAGGTCCTCCTCCAACCAGGACAGAAGTCCCTCACAGGAGATGGAATCCAGGCCCTCAAAGACCTCCAACCACCTATGGGCACAGACTCTATCCATTCCTTTTAAGGACTGGTAGGTTTTTTCAGACACTGGATTCCTAAGTTTGCAGTAGTGACCAGGCCCCTCTATCAAGCAGCCAAGGACACCCCAAGGGGCTCTCGATTTCTGCTTAAGGAGGTGGTGTGGGCCTTCACTGTCCAATGGGACACATTGACCTCCTCACCTGTCTTATCTCTCCCTTACCCCAAATGACCTTTCCACCTCATTGCAGATGAACCACAGGGGATTGCTGTGGGCCTATTTGCACAACCTCTGGGTCCAGCTCACCAGGTGGTAGCCTATTTATCTAAGCATCTGAATCTCATAGTCAGGGGTTGGCCAGCATGTCTATGGGCTCTAGCGTTGGCAGCCCTGCTCACAAAAGAAGCTCTAAAATTGACTCTTCAGTTGCCTATCACTGTGTTTTCAGCTCACCACTTCTGGGGGCAAAGACTCTTCCACTGCTCAGCCCCTCTCAGATTAAGGAGATACATCTACTTTTCATGAAAAATCGGGACATCATTCTAGCTCCAACACCACCACTCAATCTGGCCTCCCTTCTGTCAGCTCCTAAGGAGTCAAACACTACTCATTCCTGCCTTAAATTGTTGATTTTTATTTGTCTCCTAGGGATGGCTTGCAGGATCAAACTCTTCTATCAGCTGATCTCACGTTCTTCATGGATGGCAGTTCAGTGTGTGGGCCTGATGGATTTCAACATGTAGCCTACTCAGTTGTGACCTCAGATTCCTTCCTTGAGGCACAATGCCTCCTCTGGGGAACTACTTCTCAAAGGGCTGAGCTTTATGCATTCATTTGGGCATTAATACTGGCTCAGGGAAAATGAGTTGACATTTATACTGATTCCAATATGCTTTTCTCATTGCATACTCACATTCAGCCTTTTGGCAGGAAAGGCTATTCCTCACCACCAAAGACAATCCTATTGTTAATGCCTCCTTAATTAATACACTTCTTCAGGCTCTTTCACTCCCAACATAGGAGGTAATTATTCATTGTCAGGGACATTAGACCTCCATGGACCCGGTGTCACAGGGCAACAACACAGCTGACTGCACTGTGAGGAGACTTACCACACAGGTGACAGTTGTTCCCACACTATTCCTCTGTACTACACTTAAGTCTACTTATTCTTCACAGGAATGACAGGCTCTACTCACCTCAGGGGAGCAAAAACATCCTGAAGGCTGGTTCTTCATCCTGAGGGCTGGTTCTTCAACAAAATAGCACTGTCCTCTCGGGATGCTCAACCTCTCCTCATATATATCCGCAACTTTTCACATGTGGGGCCTGACTTGTTATTCCAGTTTCTAACCTCATTATTCTGCCTTAATATGCATGGATTTCTCAAACAAATCCATGGCTCATGCCCAGCTTGTTCCACTGTCTCCTCACAGGGAGCACTCAAACCAAGAATATCCACTCATCAACTTAGGAGGCACCAACCGGGTGAGGACTGGCAAATAGATTTTACCCACATGCCTACATATAAAAAGTTTTGATACCTACTTACATTTGTTGACACCTTTTCAGGTTGGGTGGAAGCATTCCCAATGGCAAAGGAAATATCAGCAGTAGTGGTGAAGACCCTGCTTAAACACATTACTTCCAGGTTCAGACTGCCTCTATTCATTCAGTCCAACAATGGGCCAGCTTTCATTTCCCGTATTACCCAATAAGTGTCAGATGCCCTGAGATTACCTGGAAGCTCCACGTACCATACTGTCCTCAATCTTCAGGGAAGGTTCTACAGGCCAATGGCATCATTAAAGGCCAACTCACCAAACTGTCCTTGGAAACTCCAATTGTCTTGGGTTGACCTGCTCCCATGGGCACTCATGTATATCATCAGGGCCACTCATTGCAAGCCTCTGGGACTGAGCCCCTTTGAACTTATGTATGGTTGGTCCTTCCTGGTTATCCACCAGTTCCCATAAAACCTGTTCCCTTGGCTATTTGCCTTATCTTACTCACACTCACAATCTCCTTTGAGAACACACAGATTTGTGCCTTCCACCCCCAACTCAAAGTAGTTGGTGGACCTGGACAACTTCCTTCTCCAACCGGGGGACTTGGTTCTGCTCAAGACTCTTCATCCAGTCTCACTTTAGCTATGGGGGACCGGACCGCACACAGTGGTCCTCACCACACCCACTGTGGCCAGACTTCTTGGCCACTCCTCCTGGTACCATCTCTCCTATCTCAAACCTTTCTGAGCTACTACCTCATCTCAATGGGAAGTCCAACAGACGGGGCCTACCACACTAAGCTTTAAACATCAAAATGCTTTCCTTGTCCCCAGCCCTACAAATAATTCCTCTGCCTCCCATTGACCAAATAGATTCAATGACTTGCAAAATTCACAACAATGCTGATCTCAATATCTGGGGATCCCCACTCATGTCACGGCTCATCCAAAAATTCACTCCACTAGTAATCATAGCCCTCTTACTAATTATTGCCCCTTGTTTCCAAAGATTCATCCAGGAGAAAATCTATGAAGCCTCATGGTTAGCTTTCAACCAGGTGCTACTCCACCCCTATACTCTGGTGCCCGTGTAAGCTCTTCTGGACCTCACATAAGGACAATGCCCCTCTTCAGCAGGAAGAAGCCAGATTGACTTTGTTGCATCTCTTCCTATTATCAAGAGGCCAGAATGATGGTTTCTGTGCTCACAGAGCTGGACAGAGTTTGTGTCGACCCAACTCCGACTGGCACTTCTTTTCCTAATAAAGGCTGGACTATCACCTGATCCTACCTCCAATCAGTAGGAGTATAAAAGCCTCCTGCATGTGTCTTTGCGTGCCTTTTCATCCTCATGGCTCTTGTTTTCTTTCTGCTTCTCCATTGCATGGAGAAAGGGCCTGAAAATGGACTTCCCTCCCACTCAATAAAGGCTTCTTTCCAATAGCTGATCAAGGCCATTCTTTCTCTGGTGGTCAGCAAACCTGACGATACACAGGGTCCAACCACTGTGAAATTGCAAGGGTAGGGAGTGGCCTGGAATTTTTTCTAATATGAAAAGCTGACATGAATAAATTGATGGATATGGCTATGGGGTTTTTGAAGAGAAAAGAGAATGCTTAGAGTATGGAGTTTTTAAATAATGTTTTTAAAAATATCCTGGCTTCGGATCGGCATAGCATCAGCCGTTGCGGCTCACTTGGGGGAGTGAATTATCGGACGGAAGATCTTCCTCTCTGTCTCTCCTCTCTGTATATCCACCTTTCCAATAAAAAAAAATTAAAAAAAATATTCTGTTTGGCACCTGACATTGTAGCCTAGCAGCTAAAGTTTTCACTTGAATGCAATGGGATCCCATATGGGCGCCAGTTCTAATCCCAACAGCCCCCTTCCCATCCAGCTCCCTGCTAGTGGCCCGGGAAAGCAGTCAAGGACAGCCCAAAGCCTTGGGACTCTGCATCCGTGTGGGAGACCTGGAAGAGGCTCCTGGCTCTTGGCTTTAGACTGGCTCAGTTCTGGCCCTTTTGGGTACTTGGGGAATAAATCATTGGATAGAAGATCTTCTTCTGTCTCTCCTCCTCTCTGCACATCTGCCATTCCAATAAAAATAAATAAATCTTTTAAAAATATTTTGTTTTGATTTCTCAAGTGAAGTGCCTCTGCGTTTATTGAAAGATATATTTGTAGGTTAGTTAAATTAAAGAATCTGACAGAAGCAAGGACTCATATTCTTTTCCAGTGGGAAACTTACGGGAATTGATTAGTTTTTTATTTTCTTGTCTGGAATACTGATTTCATAATCCTTTTGAAATTGACTTATAAACTCTGAGAGTGATAGTCTTTCACCCACTACTAACTTCTCATTGCAGTACAAATGCCAATGTACCTTTTAATCTTTTCCAGTGAATTGAAATTGTGTTTTGGGAACACCTGGTACAAGTTAATGAGATTTAGATTGGTATAATCTGTGAATCCTAATTGAAGAGTGATTGCAGTATTATGATTTTATTATTGTATGAACATGTAAAGGCAAGGATATAGAAAAGACCCAGGCAATTTGTCAAATGTCAAGAAGCTTGAAACATAAGGAAAATTTAAAATGTAGATAATCCTCTTGTCTGTTCTCCTGGCATATAAAACTTTTTTTTTCACAATACTTCATGTGGAAAATATTTTCCTCAGCTTCTTTATATGATCATTCCTCAAATCCAGGTTCTTGGAGAGGATTTTTAGATGGTTGGGTAAGCAAGGGGCCTTTTCATAAATGACTAAGATAGTCAATTTGATTGGAGCTGAAATCTTCACTGCCTTAAAGTCACTCATTGTACTGATATACTTAAGCCATTCTCCAAGGGTCTGCTGGAAATTTCTCAGAAGCTTTGTGATCAAGAGTAAACAATTATGATTCTAGAAAATCCAGTATTTCTTACATTTAAAATGCAAAGTAAAATGACATTAGCTATGAGTATTTGTGATAGACAATGTGACTTATAATCTATTCACAGTAAAATTATTGAGTGAATATCTAACAGTTCTTGATAGACAGCAGCATTAGAAGTTTTATGTGTATAAGCTACCTCAAGAAACATGGGAAGTAACTTAAGTGTATTATTCTTTTGCAATCTCATAGAAACTAATTAAGGATATAGTGTGCATTAAAGATGGAATTTGGGGAATCAGAAAAAATTGTGATTTCAAAATTTTCCAACCTGTTATCCTGCCTCATAATTTTAAGGTGCATTTTAAAACAGGCTTAAGGCTTGTTGACTTAAAATTGGGCTATGTTTATCTTTTTCTGTACCCTTGCTTAATAAGAAAAAATCTTCAAATGAAGTAGACTTTTCAAAATTTGTTGCATTTGTTTGGATCCAGAGTTAGTGGCATTATGATTGTACTATAACTGCAAATTTTGTGATTTTTTTTTTTGGTCTATCTGTTTTTTCTTTCAGAAATAGTTATTCCACAGTTAAAGAATCTTTGTGGTAAACATTAATACTTGAGAAAAGAGATTGCGGTTACAAAATCAAGACGTGATTTTTTGTAAGTCTGTGTAAAAAGGCAGCTCCTTCTACTCAGCAATTTTAATTTTTCCAGCTTTAGCTCATCTTTATAATTGGGAAGGCGAGGATCCAGAGTGGAGGTAAGAAATCCCTGTGTGTGTGTGTGTGTGTGTGTGTGTGTGTGTGTGTGTGTGTGTGTGTGTTTCCGTTCATCCTTGGGTTGGTGGCATTTAATTGCCATAACCATATTTGTTTTTTGCTGGTAGACATTTTTACTAATAGATTTAACAATTGAAATTACATTTTCTTTTTTTAAAAAAGATTTATTTTTATTATTTTTTTTGGAAAGGCGGATATACAGAGAGGAGAGACAGAGAGGAAGATCTTCTGTCCGATGATTCACTCCCCAAGTGAGCGCAACGGCCAATGCTATGCCGATCCAAAGCCAGGAGCCTCTTCCGGATCTCCCACGCGGGTGCAGGGTCCCAAAGCTTTGGGCCGTCCTCGACTGCTTTCCCAGGCCACAGGCAGGGAGCTGGAAGGGAAGGGGGCCACCGGGATTAGAACCATCGCCCATATGGGATCCCGGGCGTGCAAGGCGAGGACCGGGCCCCTGAAATTACATTTTCTTAAGATATTTAGAGTTTATTCACATACCAATTTCTGTGTTAGACTACTTCAGACTAAATAATTTAATGATTTTTTTCAATATAGTTGTGAAAAACGAAGGGAGTGTTCACAGTTGTGGGTATCATAGAATGACTTATGGATAACTTAATTTACTATCTGTCATTTATCTGAGTATCTATCTTCATGAACTAAGTCCTGCACTTTGAATGCCAGACTACAGGTGGATGGGAAACTGCATACCAGCTCCTCATACCTCAGGATTCTGTCTTGGCCTGCACCCACTTTTCACGGCAGGAGAGTCATGGAAGTGGGCTCCTGGAAGGCCTACTTTCTGTCTTGGACTCCTATTTTCAGTTGCTCAGTTCCTCTTGGGCAGCTGTAAATTGTGCTTCAAGGTTCTACCCCAGCTCACATCTTAGCCTTCCTGAGGATTCCTTCACTGATCAATTGCTAATTTTGCATATACCCCAGACATTCTTGTCAAAATATATGAGAAGTGTTTACTCTTCATTAATTTATTTTTTCCTCCTCATCTAGTGAAATGGAATTTAGAGATAATTTAGCAATGGTAACCCTCAAAGCATTTCCTTGCAAGGCCACTTTGAATAGTTTAAAAATTGTACCTGTTTCATAACAAATGTTTTTCCCAGAATGTATTTGGTATCCTACCTATTCCTATAATTTATACTTCTATTTTTTAAAGCAAAGAAAGTCACCTGTGGGGCCCAGCACGGTGGCCTAGTGGCTGAAGTCCTCGCTTTGAACGCACCCAGATCCCATATGGGCACCGGTTCTAATCACGACTGCTCCACTTCCCATCCATCTCCCTGCTTGTGGTCTGGGAAAGCAGTCAAGGATGACCCACAGCCTTGGGATCCTGCACCTGCGTGGGAGACCTGAAGGAAGTTCCTGGCTCCTGGCTTCAGATCAGCGCAGCACCAGCTGTTGCAGTCACTTGGGGAGTGAATCATCGAACAGCAGATCTTTCTCTCTGTCTCTCCTCTTCTCTGTATATCTGACTTTGCAATAAATAAATAAATCTTATTAAAAAAAGAAGAAAGTCACCTGTGAAGGGAAAGGTCCATTTTACTGGCATGGCATCAGCCTTGTCTAGTAGTCAGTCAGCCTTGTTGTAGTCTAATCGAGGTAAGAAAATCATAAAGATGATAAATAATTCAAAATAGAAATAAAGCATTTTTGAAAAAGTTTAGGAAATTGAATTAAGATATATTTATTTTTGCCAAAATGGGTTTTTGGAACCCATGTATATGAGGGCCCTCAACAAGTTGATAGTAAACACATATTACAAAAATCTTGTATGTGTGTATGTGTGTGTGTGTATATAACATACATTGTGTGTATTCAGAGATTTATTGTCGGATATTTGTTACCAGGAAAGCTCAGTGAGTTCTTTCCTCAGCTTAGTATAGAAATAAAAAGCCAGGAATCAGTGGCAGCCTGAGAAGTTTTATTTACAAAGTGACCAGATGAATATAGAAAGAAGAGGGAAGGGAAATCACCTTTGAGAGAAAGCCTATAGGTGAGTTGCCTCTTGAAAGGAGAGGGAGAGAGACACCAAAAGTTTTCAGAAAGCGTCCTGGGATTTTAAGCATTCCATGACCCATTGTTATCTGTTTGGGAGCCTGGAGGGAAGATATTCCCCATTGGTGGTTATCTCAACTAGTTAGGAAATGTCTGGGCAATTCTTGTGTCACCCACTTGAATGTCTGGCCAAGGTTTTAGCAGGCTTGGATGGCCTCAATATTGGTTTGAGTAATTAGCGAGACTGAGAAGTTCTGCAACCCGATGTGTGGAAGCTGAAGACCCAGGAAAGCTGCAGAGATGATTCCCATGAGTCCAAAGGCTAGAGAAATGGAGCAAATAGTGTAAACCCCAGTGCAAGGACGGAAGACTCTGTCCGTCTCAGTGCAAACAGCCAGAGCTGAAGGAAAGGGGGTTAATTCCTTCTTCTGTTTTTAAATATTAATTTTTATCTGAAAAGCAGATTTAACAGAGAAATACTTCCATTCTCCGCCCCACTCCCCAGATGGCCATAACAGCCAGATCTGAGCTGCTCTGAAGCTGGGAACCAGGGGCTTCTGCTCTGTGTCCCATGTGGGTGCAAGTGCTGAAGGATTTAGACTATCCTCTGCTGCTTTTCCATGCCGTAAGAGGGAGATGTATCAGAAGTGGAGCAGTTGGAATATGAATTGGTGCCATAACAATGTTTCACCACAGTACTTATATTAATAGTAGAAAAAAAAAATAACTGAAGGGAGCTTCTTAGGAAGGAAGAAGGTTTAGAATGTATGACTGGGTGGCTTATAGTTTCTGGCATCTAGCAGACAGTAAAATATCTGTAAGTTGTGAAAGAAAACGTTAGTTATGTTTATTTCTAGGAAAGAATACTAAAGTTAATGTTCTCTTTATATTTTTCTGTATTGTGTGAAAAATTAAAAAGACTGAATAGTTATAATTTTGTACTCTGAGAATAAATCATGCTTTAAAAAATAAAATAAATATTTTGGCAGGTAATGTGGGAACTTTGGAGAACAATCACTATGAACCGTTATTTTGACATAGTTGCCTTTAACGTCATTGATTTAGTGCTTCTATTGGTAGGTAATATAGTGTTGAATGATTCTGTTCCTCAAGGCACAAAGCTCTAATTATAAAGTTACCAACAACAAAGCTAAAGAAGGCAGTGCAGCCAGATGGTGAACTATACAATTAAAATGATTAATCATAATGATTCCTAAATGTCCCATTTAAGGATTAATATCCATTTGATGTATGCTGTTAGCAATACTAATATTTAACATTAAAGGACTCAACTAAAGAATTGCCTATTATCACCACCGACCACTTATTATATATTTAGAGTATCTTGGAATACTTACTTTTATCTACCATCCAGTCAAAAGGGCAAATGAATTTTGTTGAATTTGTTATTGTTATAAATGGGTAAATAAACAGCAATCTTTCATCAAGTTTTTTCTGCTGTTATTGCCTATAAAGTATTTATGGAAATCCTTATAAAGTACTGACATAAACCGTTAATATCCCAGAATTGAGCTAAGGAAATTAATCAAGAAGAAGCTTACATGACTTTAAGGTGCAGTGATTTATTCATATTTTCTTTAACAGAGAAAGAAAACAGAGATAAAATTTAGGAACAGAGATAAAATATCATCTAGAGTTTGGAAAATAATATGCACTTATTTTTTCATTGTCTGTGAATTTGTAATTGGGCTCTCTCTTCAATTACCAAACAGGTGACAGGTGATATGCTCAAGGAACATGTTGTAATTGCAGGAGTGCGGGGAATGGAATGACAACACAATCTATGGCATCCTGGTATGCTGATTATTTAAATTAAAGGCCTTGGAGACTTGTGGAAGAAGGTTTACTTTGGCACTCCTTTCTTTGTCTAATGACTACCCATACCGAGGAGGATGGATACAATTATCTTCAGTCTCTTCTTGAAACAACTTTTTCTTTTTTAAAGATCATTTTATTTTTATTTGAAAGGCACAGATACAGAGAGGAAAGAGAGAAATAGTCCATTTGCTAGTTTATTCTCCAAATGGCCATAGTGGCCACAATGGTCAGGAGATAGGAGCCTCCTTTCGACCTCTCCTGCTTACTTGGTGTAATTTTCCTATGACACTATGGTTTCCATGACAGTAGAGATTTTCTTAATCTTGTTTACATGAACAATTCCTTGTATTTCTCTTTATGCAGCAAGTCTAATTTTATTCTGCCATATTTAGCATAAGATATGACATTTCACTATGTATAAGTATAGTAACTCTGCTTTAAGCTATTTTTTCCTCTTTCTCATCTCCCTAGACTTTTGATCTGAGTCATGAATGAAAAAGTTTCCTTCCTTATCTCAGAGCATACAATGAGAACAAAACTCTTAAATTATATAAAACATTTGGAAATAAACACAATAGCTTCAAAGTTTTATCGACACGTTTGAAAGGTACATTTTCCAAGCTCACAAAATGCTTGCGAAACACAAGTATAACATTTGTTGAACCTCTTGCCCAGTGTCCCTTGCTATGCAGTCCTTCTCCACCCCAGCTTCTTCACCTTTTTCTGGAAGGTAAAATGCTAAATGGTCCTCTTGCCAAATCCCACAATTTTAAAAAATATGGCTCCAGATTAAAAGCCATATCTCTGAACGCAATTTCTAGGAGATGACAAACCTAACTTCATTCTGTCACTGGATTCCAAAGTCATACAAACATGAGAAAAGTAGTAACTTTACCTTCAAAGCCTGATTTAATGCACTGCATGCACTTAGTTTATAAAAGGAAGACTTTTTATCTTTGAGGTATCTTGTGGCTTGCTTGTGATGAAAATCTCATTCTCACTAAAAGTTGTCCAATATTACAACTGAAGGGTTTTCTCTGCACTATTCGTTTGTAAAAACAGTATTCTGGGATAGAAGGAGATTTTGTGTTTAATTATGTTATTTTTTTTTTTAACACTTTGGAAGTTCTAACTACTCCTGTTCCAACTACCCATGAGACACTACAATAATATTTCCCCCCTCAGCCTTTGGGTAAATGAGTACATGATCTTCCTTCATTCTGCTTAGAATAGCTGTTGAGTTTGTTGTGTAGCATTAAAGACACAAGGTAAAAAAAAAAAGACTCAAGGTAAGTGGATATTGTAAAGCCTCAAATGAGAAGTGATGAAGACATGTGACCTTGAAATCAACACTCAAATATATATATATATGTCAGGAAGTATAAAGAAACTAAGAGACTTAATTCTCCCTGTTGAAAATAAAAGAAGAAATTTTCCTGCCTTCTCCCTTTTAAAACAACTTTTGCTTTGCAAAACCTATAAGTATTATCTCCTCTCTTTGAAATATATCGTTATCTCTTTAAAAACCAGGTAGGTCTTTTGACAGTTTTATGACACAACAATGTTTTTTCTCAAAGACTTAGGAGGTATATCTTAGAAATGTAATCAACAGGGCAGATAGCACTTTTACCTCCCAGTTTCTGTGGGAGTGTGGGAGCCTAACTTGGTAGGAATCTTCTCCAAATTGCAAAATTGTCTGCTATCATAAAGATAATAGAGATTTGTTTTTTTCTCTGAATAAAGCTAACTAATAAAAACACATTGTTTGCTTATCATTGTGGCAATAATGAAATTTAGGTTTAACTATGTGTGACAAATGTACTGTCAAATTGTCTTTCTTGAGGACTACTGTTTGTCATGCAGTAGGTTTTATCTGCTTATATAGAAAATGAGTGATTTCTTTCTGACTTTGCAATTTCTTATCAATTGCCTGTAAAGGGCATCACATTGTTCTTTAATGTTTATTCAGTGTAAGTATAAAAACTTATCTGCTTTTACTACTTACTAGATTATTTTGGGGATTGAGAGATTTGATTTTAAACTTGGTTTCTCCAACATGATACTTCCCATTTATTATGGTTGCTGGATTTCTAAAAATTATTGTAATCTCCAAATACATTTTATCTTCAAAACAGTCTTACTGACAATTTCTACAGTTTTGGAATGTTTGATTCACCTGATTTCTAATAGTTTTATTTTTGTACATGCTCACTTGTGTTGGGGAGTGAGAGTGAGATCACAACAGACAAGTCCAAGGTTTATTAAGGAGTCTTTATTAACCAAGCTTGGTGATAAGATAGCACAGTAGAAATAGCAAATCACAAGTCCATATGGCAATCCAACCAATCATAATCCAACCAAACATAATCCAACCAGGCATAACCCCAAGAGGAACAAATGGTCATTACCCTCAATTCCATCCATTAAGCTGAATATAGGTTTCTGTTTCCCCAACAATATAAGTTATCCTAAGAGACACACAACAAATAACCTGGACACACAGAATTATAGACATTCATCTTTCCCTGGCTTCTCTGCCCACATTCTACTACTGCTAGGCCTCATCTTCCCTGGAACTCCTGACAGCACACAAACCAGAAATAACATACTTAAGCAGTAAACAGAGGGAGAGGAATACAGACTCACAGAGGCCATGCTCAGGAGATTACCTGTCCTGGGTAGGGCCAGAGCAATGGAGTCACCCAACCAGGCACTTCATCAAGAGAGTGAGCCCCTCTTCATCATGAGCCTTTAAAGGGGCTTGTGAGGGAAGTGGTTACACAACAATGCAATACTGCCCCCTCTCATTTGATAAGTGAGAATCACAGGTGGGCAAGACTGAACACCTAGGTAGTGGTGGGGAGTGGCTGATGGCTTCCTAAGGATGGAGTTAACATTCCATTGCTGTTAAGTTCCACCTTCAGGACAGAGGGTAGGGGACATAGCCACATTTCATTTGCCCACTGTCAAGGGGTGCTGGCTATTACTGGCTGCACCCCCTAACACTTGTACACTGCTAATAATCAGTCTTATAAATATAAATAATTACAAAATACTTACTCTTATAAAATATAAAATACTTACAATAGTGGTCTAATTTTGTCCTCTCTGTCTTCAATCAATGGTTTTATGTTACTCCAATGCTGTAGCTGAAATTCAAATGGAATTTTGAGGAATAGAGGTAGAAGTGCGAAGTTAAATGGTTGTTTAATGTCACAAAATGTATCAGTATCAAGATTCACAAAATGAATCTTGACTTGCTCAATACTAATGAACAGTCATTATTTATAGGGGAAACTGTTAATGAAGTAGGATGACTTCAGTTCTTATCTATGTAGAAGAATTTTCATGTGGACAAGGTAGTTAGGAAAGCAAGATTTGTTAATGTCAGAAATCTTCTGTCACATAAGTCAGGACTGGAGCACCAGGAGAGTCTGGTTGAACTGGAGTCATTTAAACACGATTCAAGGAACATTCAATCAGAGGGTGGAGACAAAGCCCATCAGAATTAAAATACTGTCTAGCCATCAGAGTGCTGGGATAGACAATTTCTATTCCCATGATAGAACTAGAAATTCAAAGAGATGTGATGGTACTTTTGTCATGCTAAAAGTACCTTCTGAGCAGAAGCAATTGTCTTGTCCATTTGCAAAAAGGCTCCCCTTTTCTCACATCATCAGGGACCAGAGTTAACTAGCTATTAGTTCCTCTAACTTCTTATATTAGTACAATGGCACAGTGCTAGCTTTAGAAATGTAATGCAGGTATTATTTTATAAATAAAAAACCATTAAAGATATAACAGAGGAGATAACTCAGCTCACATAATTAGGTACACAAGTTACCACCCTGCCCTAAAACTAGAGATAGCTTATTGAGAAAATGAGTTTGTTTTGGGAGGAGAACAGAGTTTTGAAATAAACAATGTTGGTTATTAGTGATCTCTAAGGAAGAATCTTTTCTAGTGAGCTGAAATGGTCAGCTACCCCAAAACACTGAGTCTAATGCCCATATGTATCAGAAAGAAAATCATCAGAATGACAAAATTTCTTTGTGGACAGAAAAGTAGCCAGGTAGGGAGTAAGGAGTAATTCTCAGACTAGGGCAGAATGAGAGTATTCTAGGGCTTGGAAACTCTTTTTTGTATTCTATAGATAGTGAAAGTAAAGATTATGAATTTAGCCATTGGAACTTTCTTTTTTGGATGACAGAAAGATTATCACAAACTTTGTGAAACTCTGAACTGTTCCAATCCAGGACCTGTGTGTAAGCAAGGACGTTTTAGGAGCAAGTGCACTCTAAGTCAGCAATATTATTGCAACCAAATGCTCTAAGCTTCACTTTAAATGATACTGAAAGCAAGCACCCACTAAGAAATGTGAGTCTGAGCTTAAACAAGATGAAGTGCATTCTTGCTGTAAGATTAAGTATGTGATAAGTGGATATGTAATAATTCCAATTATCTCTGTTTCACTTGTCTTTCTTACTCCAAGGCATCGTTATATCTTTTAAAAAATTAAGAATATACAGGAAATAAAATGAACATTTTAAACATGATTCAATCTACTTTCTTAACTTGGAAAGTATAGGAAGGTTTCTGAATCATTTCTCCATAGCAAGTCCTGCATTAAAGCCATAATGGCGGATTTAAATTATAACACTTAGATGATGCTTGTGTGCTGCAACACATACATGACAAACAAAACCCAGAAATGTTAGGATTTACTGGGTAAAGAATAACACAGAGATTGCTTCTTGGCCTTTTGGCTAAGATCAAGTGAAGAATAACACAGAGAAAGAGAGTAAGAGTTCCAGTGTATTTGTTTTATCTTAATGAATGATAAATAAGGATGTCAGAGAATATAGGGAATATAGAAGTAAAAAGAAGTGAAAGAACACTGACTTTTAGTCTTCCTTTTAAGGGTGGCTCTTGTTTTGATGTTTAACTTTTATTGCAAAGCAAAATCCTATTCATGTGAATTTAAAGATAACTTTACTGAGCTAAGTTATTTTTCTGGATTTAAAAATAAGTTAAAATATAATACAGCAGTAGAATGAGGATATTTTGCACAATTCTCTTCACACATTGATACACTTTTTTTTTTAAAGATTTATTTATTTTTATTGCAAAGTCAGATACACAGAGGGGAGGAGAGACAGAGAGGAAGATATTCCGTCCAATGATCCACTCCCCAAGTGACTGCAACAGCTGGTGCTGCGCCGATCTGAAGCCAGGAGCCAGGAACTTCTTCCAGGTTTCCCACATGGGGTGCAGGGTCCCAAGGCTTTGGGCCATCCTTGACTGCTTTCCCAGGTCACAGGCAGGGAGCTGGATGGGAAGTGGAGCAGTCGTGATTAGAACCAATGCCCATATGGGATCTGGGTGTGTTCAAGGCGAGGACTTTTAGCCTCTAGGCCAGACCGCCAGGCTCTGATATACTAGCTTTAAAGAAATTTTGCTATTGAACTGGTTTTTTTTTTCTGCTGATTTTTCAGGTTTATAAGCATACGTATATCACGGCAATAAAAAGGAGTATAGGGAAAATTGGCAACATGCAGCCTTTGTGGGTGTTCATGCATTGAAACAGATGGGAAACTAAATATTAAAGTCATGCTTTCCAATTACAAATAAATATTTTAAGGTAAGATAATTACATTTTGAACATTTTAAGAAAAATGTGCTTTCAAACGTTTTGCATTGTTCTTAAGATCTATCTGGTTTTTGAAAACTGCACAAAATGTTATTTTTAACACAGGAAATTTTCCTATTTTGGTATTTCCATCATAATCTTCTTGAGAACAAAATTTTCCCCAAATTTATAAACTTCTTACTGACTCTGAGGTTTAGGGCTCTGGACTCCATTGACACTAAGTCAATGTGTGGTAAGGAAAATAGGACAAGGAATGTAGAGACAGGACTTAAGCTTTTTACATTCTAAGTTATAGATAGAAAATGAGCATATAGAGTTTGTAAGTAAAAATAGAAAGTGTAATTTAGCTAAAGATTGTTTTGTTTTGCTGATTATTAGGTTTGCTGTATAAATTCTATGGAGAATATAGCTATCAAATATATTTAGAGTTTTTCCTTTCTGTGTTAAGATTACAGAGTCTGCTGTCACAACCAAACAAATATAGTAAGAAGATGTTTATTCACAATATGTCTGTGAAATTTTCTGCCAGCAGTCGCAAGGCCCAAGAGTACATGTGTTTAGAATTGTCTTGAGCAAGGAAAGGGACTTTTTTCTGTGTCATTTTTAGCTGTAGCCAAATTCACTTAAAACTTTGCTATTACCAGTTTCAGGCAGAAAGTGCTCTTTTCTGTTTTGTCTAGCGATCATTTGAAAAACATCTAACTTATGCTGAATAAAAATAATAGCCCCATTAAAGCTTTCTGGATATGCACAAAAGGCTTGGTACAGGGCACAGGCAGTGCACGGCTTTCTCTCAGTGTTAACATTGGTGCAATGACATTCACAGCGTTTACCGCCCTTTAGCTGAATGCATGCTTTCATCACAGTCTAATCTTTCCTTTGGTCTTTCCAATGCCTAGCTGTCCCTCCTGGTATGTGATTTCTTCCAAAAGGAATATCCAACTCTAATTATAATTTCTTGCCTTTTTTTTTTCAAACTGCACATTATATGCATGTCATAAGCTACATTTTCAATGGATTTCAGGGAGATCTAGCCCAGTTTCCTATAATAATGACTGGCTCAACAACATCTATATCCAATAGTTCTCCAAAAGAAACACAAAAAGCAAAGCAACAATGACAATAATTTCCACCAACAGAGCAAACAAACACTGATGGATCGGTATAAATATACAGGAAGTGGTTTATTGTGAGGGATGGTTTCATCAGATTATGCAAGCTAAGACGTCCCATAATCTGTTGTCTGCAAACTGGAAACCCATTTTGCATTCTACACAGGCCCTTAAAGGACCAGTTGATACACATCCATATTGGTGAGGGTGGATCTTCTTTACCTGCTGTTGTGAAAGAAAGAAGCTTGTACTACACACATGAGGCTGCAATCCATTTTTGCTCTTTACACTGGGTATTAGTGGGTTAGTGGTTGATTGACTTTATCTGGGCTTCAAATAACTTCAGTGAAAATTACTCATGGGTTAAATCAGTGGCTCTGAACTCTAATGACCATTAAAATGACCTGAGGAACTTTGAAAAAAAATGTCAAGGCTTGGGTTTTACCCTCTAAAGGTTCCCATTCAATTAGCCAGGCTGGACCCTGGCAGAAGGATTTGGGGGAATATCCCGTTGGAATGTCTATGCTAGGATGATGCTCAAGCTCCTATCGTGCTGCTCTGTGTGTATGGTCTGTGTGTATGTAAAATTTAGACTCAAGTTACTTCAGCTCCTTTAGTTCTTATTTCATAACAAACAGATTTGTAGCACAGTAATGTTTAGTGAGAAAAGTTTAAATTTTCATAACATCTCTTGGTCAGAAAATACCTTGGGAATTATAACCTTTTCTTATTCCTGATGTAAGATGTTTTCATAATCCTTTACCTGCACACACAGAAACAAAATAAAATGAATTGTAGGAAAGGAAAGCAGAGCTCAAAAAAAAGGTGAATAACCAAATAGCTTTAAGGTGAACAAATGCTCAAGCATATTATGAAATAAACAAATAATTCAAGTATCAAAGTTATTCTATCATTCTTTATTTCAAGGAAAACAAAAACAAAGCTCATTAGAACCATCTGGAAGTTTGTACGGCTTTGGTAGAATGATTAACTCTGAGTCAAAAACAATGCTGAAAGGAAAGGAAAAACAGTCTTGTAAAAATGCTAATTTAATACCTACCTCCACCAATAATATGACAGAGCTCTTGCTGATATGCAGAACAGATTAATGAAAATTATTTGGTGAACAGAGAACATGCAACTGAATTTTTTTCATTGACTTTTCCCCCATACTGTAGAAGGAAATCATTAACAATTCAAAATCTACTGGAAGTTAGAGGTTTTTTTAAAAAATATAGATTTTGCACTACTAATATGGACCTCATTGTGTTTTTAAGATTTTTTTTTTGTTATTTTTTTTTTATTGGAAAGGCGAATATACAGAGAGGAGAGACAGAGAGGAAGATCTTCCGTCCGATGATTCACTCCCCAAGTAAGCGCAACGGCCGATGCTATGCCTATCCGAAGCCAGGAGCCTTTTCTGGGTTTCCCACACGGGTTAGAACCGGCGCCCATATGCGATCCCGGGTGTGCAAGGCGAGGACCTTAACCACTGCGCCACCGCTGGGCCCGACTTCATTGTGTTTTACATTTCCCAGTGTTGAAAAAGAGCAGAACAGCCGCCTGTCATGCTGTTTTCCTTCCTGAGAGCCTCTGAATGCCCGACACGAGAAGCAGCTCTATTTATCATTACCTTCTGTTGTCTGACTCCTTAGTTGAGGGAGTGTAATGAGTCCGTAAACTCAAAACTTCTTGTTTTCTTTTAAAAAGTGGTGAAGTTACTGCAAAGCTCTGAGGTCTTACATGCTGGTCACTACAGCCAGTCTGCTTCTGTGGGGTTATTCCTGTTTCTGAGGCTTGAAGTGAGGCTTCACCTGCTGAGCCACAAGGCCAGCCCTCAGGCTACACATCTTACACCCATATCTATTAACATGATTTAGTAGCATGGTGATCTTCTTTTTTGCTGCTTCTATCAGGGATTGTTTGAGCTTGCTGTGAGCTCTCATCCCTCAAACACATTTTTGATTCTGAGCATAAGTTTTGTTTGTGGCTCTGAAGACTAAGGTAAGCTTTGCTGAATTCTCACGAAGTGTGACAGTCCGAATCACTCTTCTGATCTCAAGAATGAGCTTTAATTTAGGAATTCAATCAATGAAAAAAAAGAAGTTTTGAACTTTAGGTAATTTGACCTAGTGACTTTCCTGATGTTCTTCATGCTGAGAATGTAAGTCAGCAGAATGATACGCTGAAACCATTCATTAAACTTGGTTGAAAAGAGAGACTCAAAAGGAATTAAGAAATCTTTTATTGATTCTCATTCCATGACAAATCCATAATTTGTGTTTTATGTTTTTGCAAAGCCACTTATATTTAGGCACCAAACTAGTCTAGCAAAAGTTTTTCCCATTAAAAATCTTTATATTATCCTAATCTTTATAGAAGTTATATAAAATTTATGGACTGAGAACTTGGGATTTATATAGCTTAAAAGGTTAATGACCCATGGTTACTTTAAATCTTACTGTATATGGCTAAAAAATCTGTATTTCTCTTAAACAACGATATAATTATAATTTCAAAACTCAACATAGTCGGTATGCATAAATAATTTTACAATCTTAAACTTGTAACAAAAATTCTAGTTAAGACTTAAAATAGTTTTTAGATTTAAAAAATTAAAATTTTTCTGAAAATAAAGTCTTGCCTGTCATTGCTTCATCTAGGACTCAGTAGTCTTTTTAGTGCAGTATTTATGAGGATGATCACTCTATATTCTGGTAGTTCTCTAGTCTGAGCTATTCTAACAGGTGGATTTAAAAAAGACCTAGAAGGTGGTGGTTGACATGATGGGTCAATTGGCTAATCCTTTGCCTGCAAGTGTCCACATTCCATACAGATGCTGTTCATGTCTTGACTGCTCCACTTTCCATCCAGCTCCCTGCTTATGGACTGGGTAAGCAGCAAAGGATAATCCAATGCCTTGGTGTCCTGCACCCACATGGGAGACTCAGAGGAATCTCCTGGCATTGGATAGGCTGAGGCAGGCCACCACAGCTTACACTTCTCTTATCATTGGAAGACAGCACTTTCCCAGCAGGTGGAGGGAGAGAGCACTATGCCTTCTGTCCCCAGAGGTAAGTGACCCCTGCTAACTTCTGCACCTAGAATCAGTCAGTGGGGACTGTGAGCCTCTTCCCCAGATAGAATCACCGGTGGAAGCACAGGCTTCTGCTGAGTCCTCTCCCCTCAGTCTGGTAAGATGGCATCCCTGCAAGTAGTTGACCATGGGAACCACTGGTGCCGTTCTGCAAGCTGTCTGTGTTTGTACAATCTTTTGCTGCTCATCAGAGTTTCTCATCTTGTTGCAGATTCTGAAAAAAGCCTCTTCAACTGTTTTCTTGATTTTCCGGTACTTTCTTGTGATCAGAATCAGCATGTCTTTTCTCTAATTAGCCATCTTGGAATCCTTGTGAGATGTTATCTTTGTAAGATTAATTGAATATGTATGTGAAATTTACTTTGTGAAGTATCAAGGGGCAGGTATTAAGGAACAGCAGGCTAAGCTGCTGCATGAGATACATATATCCAATAGTGGGATTGTGGCTTGCTTGTTGCTTCTTATCCAGTTTCCTGCTAAGGTGTACCCAAGAATGTCCCATGCTTGAATCTTAATTCTAGTAGTTGCGTCCTTGCCACCCATGGATGAAAACTGGATGGAGTTGCCCTCTCCTGGCTTTATTCTGTCTGGTACAGCTCTGGCTGTGTGGGAATTTGAGGGAATGAGTCAGTAGATGGAAGATATTTTTTCTCTCTCTGTTTAAATAAATAAGATGAAATAATTGTTTAAAATCTCCATGGTTTATAAAATACAGGCTGAATAATTTGAAAATCAGCCTGAGAATTCATGCTGTTGTCACAAGGGGTGATTTATCACATACCTAAGTCTAGGCCTTCATCATTTTTCACCTGTGCTATTAAAAGCTCTCTAAAGTTAGAATCTGTCTTTTTTGTTCACGTACATGCCCGTAGTATCAGGGCATGGCTTGACATATATTAAACTCTCAGGAAATATCTATTGAATAGAAAGAGAGTCACAGGAAGATTAATATTATCATATAATGCCTTTTTTTACTCTCATGATTGAAAGATTTAGATATGTAACAGACATTTTCCAAGTTTTACTCTTTTGTTGAAAACTTTTAGAGAGGATAAATGTGAGGAAATAAATTATTTCCCATGCTGTCAGCCAGAAGAAAGGCAAGCATTTGAATAATTTCTGAAAATACAATAAGCAAAAAGCTCTTTCCTTGTGTATCCCAGAACCATTTATGTGAAAAATGACTGGTTACTTTCTTATTATAATGATTCTAAAACTACTTATCCTACTAATTTATGGTGATAGGATTGTCCATACACTTTGGAGGAAGGATTTGATAAATAATTGAAGTGAATAAACAGATTTAATTTGCTGATGCTATAGAACATTTAAATAAATTTGTATTTCAGCATAATTCAAATCCTTTCTCACCAAGTTTCTCTCTTCATGGGAAATTATCATGAATGTATGATGTATAAAATGTTTATATCTTTTTGGACTGATTGCTGTAGCTGGTAAGATAGAAAAAGTCCCTAGAGCACGGAAGAATGATCTGTTAGACATAAAATCCTGGATTACATTCTATTGTCTTGATTTTATTGAATAACTTGGGATAATATAACCTTCTGACAAATTTAACTTTTTAAATGATTTTCAAAATAAACATTTTAAAGAGTTTAAGGAATCAAGCTTAGCCATTATTTCTTATATAACCATGGCAATATCATAAGCAGCATCATTTTCTTTTTTTAAAAAAAAGATTATTTTTATTGGGAGTTCAGATTTGCAGAGAGAAGGAGATACAGAGAGAAGCATCTTCCATCTGCTGGTTCACTTTACAAGTGGCCAGAACAATTGGACCTGAGCTTATCCGAAGATAGGATTCAGGAACTTCAGGGTTTCCCACGTGGATGAAGCATCCCAAGGCTTTGGGTTATACTTGACTGTTTTCCCAGGTCACAAGCTGGGAGCTTGATGTGGAGCAGCTGGGGTATGAACTGGTACCTATATGGGATCCCAGCACTTGCCAGGTTGAGGACTTTAGCCACTAGGCTACCACTCCAGGTCCACAGTATCCTTTTTTAACAATACGACTTCGGAATACCATACCACGTTGAGTTTTATATTAAATATTACATTTAATACTAGAGGTTATAAAGTCATATTTAAATGCCACATTGCAATTTTGCACAACTAAAATTTGAATTTTCCAACATATAATATTATTGAGTTTGTCAGTGATATAGCCATTATTTGTTTCACGTTTAGTACGTCTGCTAATGATTTTAGGCTATTTTTTTTTTTTACCATATCCATACCTGCTGTAACCAGAATATTTTGGTTGCAGAAAGCTGAGGAAAAATAGAAACCTATTTTTGATTATATGTGTGGCTGAGTTTACCTGTAGGTGGAATCATGAAATTAGTTTGTGCCGATAGAATGTGAGTACAGGTAATGGATGCCATTACTCGAGGTGAGTTGCTCTGAACAAATGTCCTCCTTTTCTCTTTTCCCTATTCATTCATCCAGATGAGATATTCAACAGTTTCCAAGGCTCTAAAAGGTACTGGAATCACAAGAAGGCAGGAGTACCTGTTTTGCTACATAAAACAGAATTCATCATTCGCTTTTATCTGGACAAGAAATTTTGAATAAAGCTTCTTGTGTTTAGGGAGTATTTTTTTTTCCAGGGAATAGCCTGCTCATCTTGAATCAGAAACTTGCAAAGTTGAAAAAATTGTCACTGTTTTGATGGGTCATGCTCAGGAAGTGTTGCTGGTGCATGCACTGGGATTTGTTCCGAGGAACTCATCACTGTTTCCTTTGTTCAGGGAAGCATGACTGGGCTGGTGGACATCGTTTCCACCTCTGTGCCTTCATCATGCTTTAAAAATGTTTGTCTCTAACTCACAATGAACATGTCACATGTCTGGTCCTTGGTGTATGCCATAGACCTGAAACAGGCAGAACTGCATTGTCAAAATCATTGCAAAACCATTTGCAATTTAAGAAATTTCACTGAGTTGCCACTTAAAATCTGATTTTGCTGAGTACACAATGTCAGTGAAGCAGTTTCATTTCTTCTTTATCATGTAAGCGTTCCCTGTATTTATGTACTCTCCTTTTCAGACCATGCAGAGATACAGCAAACCTCTTTATAAAATGGATTGTTCTTTATAACTTTCTTTAATAGCATACTATAGCAAATTAATTTCAAAAAGGACAGCAAAGGGCAGTTTTTTTCTTTTAAAAAGATTTAGTTATTTTTATTGGAAAAGCAGATTTTTATAGGAGATTTTTATAGGAGACAGAGGGAAAGATCTTCCATTTGCTGATTCACTCCCCAAGTGGCTACAACAGCCAGAACTGAGTTGATCCAAAGCCAGGAGCTTCTATGTCTCCCACGTGGGTGAAGGATCCCAAGGCTTTGGGTCTTCTCAACTGCTTTCCCAGGCCACAAGTAGGGAGCTGGAAGGGAAGTGGAGCAGCCAGGATGTGAACCACCACCCATATGTGATTTCAGAACATGGAAGGCAAGGATTTTACCACTAGGCTATTGTGTCTGACATGAGGAATTTTAAATTTAGAGTGTATATTCTGACAATTGGTATTTCTTTATAACTAGGACATACACTCTTGTTTGGATTTTTTAAATTGTCCATACGAGTTCTGTTTCTTTTTAAAAATATTTTGGGAAATATAAAACGGCTTATTAGCCTTTTTGGCCTAGTAGGCAAGGTGTCACTTGTAATGCTTGCATTCAACATGAAAGCCAACTGGAGTCCTGTTGCTGCACTTGATCCCTGTTAATGAGCCTACAGAAGCAGTGGAAGATGTTTTACTTAGTATGTGGGCCCATTTCACACACTTGGGAGAGCTAGATGGAATTCCAGGATCTTCGCTCTATGCTGGTTCAACCCTGACTGTTACAGTCATTTGGAGAGTGAACCAGCAGATGGAAATCTCTCTCTATCTGTTTCTCTTCCTCCTTCCTTCTCAATGGTTTTTTAAAAAGATTTATTTATTTTATTTATTGCAAAATCAGGTATACAGAGAGGAGGAGAGACAGAGAGGAAGATCTTCCTTCCAATGATGCACTCCTGAAGTGACTGCAACGGCTGGTGCTGCGCCAATCTGAAGCCTGGAGCCAGGGAGTTCTTCCAGGTCTCTCACGCAGGTGCAAGGTCCCAAGGCACTGGGCTGTCCTCAACATCTTTCCCAGGTCACAAGCTGGGAGCTGTGTGGAAGTGGGGCTGCCAGGATTAGAACCGGCGCCGATACAGGATCTGGGCGTGTTCAAGGGGAGGACTTTAGTCGCTAGGCCACACCATGCTGGGCCCCCAATCTTTCTTCAATTCAATTTTGCAAATGAATAATGAATAGATTAGTATTTTAAAAGTATATAAAATGATAAGGGAAAGTCATAGAATTATATGGATCTTGGGATACCTGTCTTGTACTTCATAAGGAAAATATATTCAGCTCTGTCTTAAAAGTTGATCAATGAAGGTGTTTCTGAATGATCCGCATGAACATGGCCCTTAAAATATTTTAAAATGTTCTTGCTACTTAAAGGTGATTTCTCATCCAGTTTTTGGATGTGTCAGTGCCATCTGCCTTATTGATAGGAAGGCGGATCCGCTGCTGCAGATATGAGCATCTGCCGTAGCTCTTGCCAACTGGGAGTGACAGGTCATCTGTGAACACGGCTGCTGAGAGGCAGAGAAGAGGAGGGCAAAAGCAGACAGATGGAGGCAAGAGTGTGTGGGTGTTTACTTCCTCTTGTAGCGGGTTGTGTAATCTAATCTCTTCACTGTCGAGTGCCATAGCAAGGCTAAATCATGCCCTGTTTGAAGAAAATGCGTTCTTCAAGAATAAGGCATTAATTTTGGTTAGGTGTGGGATGGTTTCTCATAACAAAACAACAAAAAATTGTACATAAAACACAGACAAAAAACATTGTTTTTTCTTTCTCTTCAGGTAATGAAGACGTGCTTGCCTGAGTGTGTATGCAGCTTTGGTATGTAGGGCACACAAATCAATAATATTTACCCTCAAGAGGACTGGGAAGAAGCCAGTTATCTTCTCCCTGTGTGAAATGAACACTACACCTTGCCTTCAAGAAGCCACATCCTAGTCAGATTCAAAGGAAGGAGACATACAGCTCCACATATTGATGAGAGAAAGATTAAAAGCTTTGTGATATGTTTCAACATTGCCAAAGCCAGGATTAGATGCAGATTAAATATAACACCCTAGATTTTGTATTTAAAAAAAAAGATTTTAAAATTTTCATTGGAAAGGCAGGTTTACAGAGACATGGAAAGACAGAGGACGTGATCTTCTGTCTGCAGGTTTACTCCCAAAATGGCCACAATGGCTGGAGCCGAAACTATTCAAAGTTAGGAGCCAGGAATTTCTTCTCACTTCTTTGACATGGGTACCTTTGTTGACATGGAGCCATTCTCCATTACTTTCCAAAGCCACAAAGCAGGGGGCTGGATGGGAAAATGGAACAGCTGGGATATGAATTGGTGCCCTCATGGGATCAAAGTGCTGTAACGGAAGGATTAGCCAACTGAGCTGTTACACTGGTCCACAAATTTTATTTCTATAATATATATTTTTTCAGTATTCTGAGGCTCATGGAATGCTAATTAACCTCCGACCTCTGCAGCTCACATTTTGAGTTTCTGAGAATGTCAATTTGTATTTTTCCCTGTGATTATCTTTTATTTCTGAATTTAGAAAATATCTACAAAATAACACTAACCATAATTTCCTCGAGTTTAACTCATGACTAACAGCCCAAAAATAGGGGAGATTTGTGTAGGGAGTTGAACAGAGACTTGATACAGTGCTGAAAATCTAGTAGAAAAGAAAGAAATAACCCAGTTGATGGAACCCTGGGAAATATCAGCCTACTTCAGCTTCATCTTTAACACTCTGCCTGGGTGTTGGGTTGAGTGTTCGTTTCTTCACTTTATTTTCCCCTGCAGCACTGGTGTGCAATAGGTAGAGAAGAACATGGCCTGATTGATGGCACCCAATAGCTTCACTTTCCAGGCACTGACTTGATATGCTTTTGTTTATCCCTGCCTTTGATTTTCTCTGATTATCTTCCTGCTGGTTTCTGTCAACTCTTCTAGAAATAGTCTCCAAGTGTAATCATTTGTTATACCAGTCCAAGACTGCAGAACTGCTCACTGGCACTACCTTCGCTTGTATTTATAGCCTTCCTCATGTATCTGACAAGTTGGCCAGCTCTTTGAAGGCTGATTTTTCTCTGTTCTCCTTTTATACACCACAGCGTCTCCCTTTTTAACAACAGAGCTCATCCTCCTTTGTCCAGCATGAGAAAAAAGAACAGAATGCTAAAGTATTTTCTCATCAATTCTGAGCAGATGGAAGCAAAAGCAACTTAGGAATACTTTGGCTATTGGTTTTTATCAACGCATCAGAAGTTCTAACTTCATTGTAGGATAAGACCAGATAGTGCCTTGTGATTAACACAAACTTTATTCTGAAGAACATGCAGTTCTCTTTTTTTCTTGCTTGTGAGATGTTTGTGCCTGTTATTGCTGACACTGCTTGGGTAAGCAGCAAAAGACGATGCAAGTGCTTGGGGCCATGTCACCCACATGGAATGGTGTTCTAGATTCCTGACTTTGTCCAATCATTATAACCACTTGGGAAGTAAGTAAAAGACAAAATATCCCTGCCCCTTGCCATTCTCCTCCACGGCCCCCAGCCATTTCTCTCTCCCTCAACCCTGAATATCAAATAAATAAATATAATCTTTAAAGATTACTTACATGACACAACCTTATTTCTGCATATAGGGCATCTAAGTGACTAAATGGAAAGTAATGCCAAGAATTTCACAAAGCAATGGGATCTTCCCAAACATTATATTTAGAATTACAACTCTTACCTCATTTCTTGTTCATGTTTCTCCCTAATCACCTTCTTATCAACACCTTCTCAGAAACTACATATAATGTCCTAATTTAGAAATGACTCTTTCCCCAGTCTATATTATCAATTTATAGTAAAGATGAATAAAAATCTGTTTAATTCACTGCCACATGCTGGCATTTAGAACAATGATTGACTGGATAGGGTAAAATCATGCTCCATATATGAGATCCCCAGCACCATCCTGGCCATGAAGCTGATCAGCACCTGAAGTTCCAAGTAAAGCTGTCAGGAAGAGAGAGATTGAGTGTGTGAATGCATGAGAGCAAGAGAGATACAGCAGTCAAATGAGGTCATATAGGATATGATGTAACTAGATAATTAATCAAGGTTTAGGTGACCTGGAGTTCTTGTAACTCTGAAATGTGATCTTATCTCTCTCTGTTGGCTTGCTGTGCCCACTTTGCCAGGATGGCACCTGTCATATTTGGGAATGCTAAGATTTTGCCCTATTTGCCCTATTTGTGTATCTGATTGTGGTATATAAAAAGAGATGGAAGGTGGGAGAGGCCTGTGTTTTTCATCATGAACTGCTCTTGGACTGAAAGACTCCATTTTACTGTAGAAGTGATGTTCTCAATCCCTCCTGCTCCTACTTCGTGCGTGGTTCTCTCAAGCATCTCCTTGATCTCATTCATGAGTAGGCAGCCCCCACTCACGTGTGAATACATGTTTATTTCATCACTGCTAAATAAACTATTTGTAATTGTGTATAATCCTGGCCTTTGGTTAGTGTTTCTATCTCTGTGGGAGACAAGAATCTTGATTAGAAGTCAATATATTCATTGCTCAAATTATAACTAAGTCTACTCGAGGTTTGAAATAAGTAGAATAGAACCCCAAAAGGGCAGTTGGTGGAAAAGGTTTCACTTCTCTTTTGGTCTCCATCTATTTGTTATTTGGAGAAACTGCTTGGTGAGTTTAAAAGGTATCTTTGTTCTTGGAATCTTGGGTGAGATTTTGAAATGCAAATCTGGTTACTTCAGTTCTTTGTCTGATAGTCCTTAAAGTCCAGTCACAGGCTGGAAACATTGTGTTCAGGTACACTCTGTCTGGTGGCAATGTTTCTACAGCTAGTGTCCACTAGAGATAAGTTGTCTGTTACTGCTGAATCATAACTGCTGGGGTATATGTGGCCAAACCAATTTTGTCATATAAATTATCTTTAGCTTGCAGCAAGGCTTCTTAAGCCATCCCTTTGCCTAGAAATAGTAGAAGGAGGGAAGAGCCATTTCCTGTTACCAACTAAATGCATATCTTGCTGGAGATTAGTACTCTACAATGTGACAGAAGTTGCTACATCTGACAGTTCTGGATGATGCTTCCTGTTCTAGCAAAAGTAGCACTCCACCTTGGGGCACAGGACTGTAAGCTGGTGCCCACTGCATTTGGGTGGCATCCAGGCTACTTCTGATCTTGATTGCGATTGCATTCTCTTTGCTCTAGTATTCCTAGTGGCTGTGAGGAAGGCAGGTTTAAAATGCAAGTGACTTCTGGGTCCTAGCACATGAATGTAGTTTCTGCTAGCCACTTGGGACTTAATATTCAATAGTCAAGCCTTCCTTAAGTATAAGAGTTAGTTTTGAGAAATTTGAATTCTGAAATTTTTAAGCTCTTACATCTGTAAATGCTTACATACTGGTTTCATGTTAGAATATAAACTAGAAATTATAAGCCCTAGGTGTGATAGCACAGATAACATTTGATACACCAGGGTTGAGGGGCAGGTGAAGAGAAAAGGTCTTGAGAAATACATGTTAGATATGAGTCAAACCCTCCTCTGATGCAGCAGGAAAAGTCCACCAAAATATTTAGGGCAGTAGACCATTGTTTTAGATCTAAGAGGAGATCCCAAGTCTAGAATAACCAGGAGGTAGCCCCAAAGCAGGCAGGTTAGGGAGCTTTACCTTGGGGTTCAAAAAGGAGACCTTGTGTTGTCAGGCTCCTAGGGATTCAAGCCACATGTTTACGCATAACTGAACCTACTCTGATGCATTTCTATCTTTTGCATTCCCAGGCCATGGAGAAACTTTCAGCTATTGGCAATTCTTCATAATTTCCCATGGACACATTAAGTAGGCGTGCATAATAACTGAGAAATTCTTAAGTTAAATTCTAAAGTTAAATTCTTAAGTTAAATTAAGGAAAGGTCTGTTATCCTTCGTACTACTGTCTAGCCAAAGTAAAAGCTGGAAGATTGAAAGACCTTGAGAATAGATGGGATTCTCAATTATAATACTGTCCCAAAACTTGACTTTTTTTTCTGTAGAAAGCAACACAAATGATCAGAAATTTCTTATCAAAACTTTAATAACAGAAAGAATAGTGGGCTCTGTTATGCATTGCTCTCTTAAAAATAAGGGAACAACAGATATATAAATAATCCTCTATTGAGTGTAACCATTAACCACTCCAAGCTCAACAGGTGTAAAAGTAAGAAGGATCCACGAAGTCCTAGATGCTCCCCCACACTCTTCAAACTTGTTTCTTCTCTTCCTCACATCGCTGTGTCTCTGGCACTTCAGTTTCCTGAGCAGTATGCTAAAGGAGTCTTTCATGGTCCCAACGGCTGTATCTGCAGTGATCAAAAAAGGATAGGAAGATTTGCAGAAATGAGACCATATGGGTTCATGTCTGGTGGCATGGTTGAACAAATGCATAATTAAAACCCTAGATTATGATGACATCAGAGAGGTAACACAGGAAAAGAATAAAATTCCACCCAAAGGGCCCAGCGTGGTGACCTAGAGGCTAAAGTCCTCACCTTGAATGCACCAGGAACCCATTTGGGCACTGGTTCTAATCCCAGCAGCTCCACTTCCCATCCAGCTCCCTGCTTGTGGCCTGGGAAAGCAGTTGACGACAGCCCAATGCCTTGGGACCCTGCACCCGTATGGGAGACCTGAAGGAAATCCCTGGCTCTTGGCTTCAGATCAGCACAGCACCGGCCGTTGTGCTCACTTGGGGAGTGAATCATTGGAAGGAAGATATTCCTCCTGTCTCTCCTCCTCTCTGTATATCTGACTTTGAAATAAAAATAAACAAATCTTTTTAAAAAAAGAATAAAATTCCATCCTTGTTCCAAGGATGGCTAGTGAATGCATGAAAGATTACAAATATGTTTGACACACATGAAAGAAATGTGCTGCTTGGTACTCATTTCATTACTTAGTCAAATATTAGAAGGAAGCTTCAAAACAGGCCTATTGGACCTAATTCTCATGATTCAAATGGTATAAATATCATTTAAAATGTTTAATAATAGGAAAAGTGCTGAAGAGGAAAGAATATTCCATCATGGGTAGTCCAGATAGAAGGCCCATAGAATAGTGACAACTGTAACTAGCTCTTGGCAACCTTAAAGTAAACTTAGGAGGAATTCTGCCACAGTAGGTTAGTGTTCTTGATATGGGAAGCCAGAACATTGCTGCAAAGTGTCACGCCACCTCCAGTGGAGCCTGCGTGAGAACACCACCAGGCCAAAGCAGAAGCTCCAAGGAAGTGTCTCCTGGATTTGGCTGCATCTCTAGTGGTCTTGGCGTTCCTGGCTGTACCCTCTTTGCTCTTATCTTTATGACTGGAATAATGCTATTTATGTGTGGCAAAGGCTCATTATTCCTTTTTAGTTCTATGAAGCCTTCTGAGAAGAAATTGGACAAAAACTAGTTTTAATAAACCTACTTGGGACTATTTTTGGGGATTCCTAAAAAAGAAGATTATAGTAGAGATCTATGGCTTAAAAAACCATACAGGAAGAAAAACCAAGAAAAATAGATAGGTTAATATTAAAACCAATGTAAGACAAAAGGCACAATGAGAGCTAACTGCTTAATGATTAAAACTGCAACTGGTGCCAAACCGCGTCCACAAGAAATAGCAACCGCAGTCTGTCACCAGGTTATTAGAGAGCAATCTTTTCTCAACGGCTCTGCTTATTCCCCTGGAATACTTGTTTGTAGAAATGTAACCACATGATTAAATAAAGAAAATGTCCCTTTGCATTAATCCATTGTATATAAGTTGATGCCTTGCTTTTGCAAAATGCACTCAGATACAACTGCCTTGAGTTGTCGTGTCTGTCACTCACTGGATCCTTGCCCACCATTCCTGGGGTCCTGTTCCCGTTGGACTGATTGCTCCCGGCCAAGCTGGTCTGTTGCACCAAAGATGGACCCTTGAAATCCATACCTCAGATGAAAGAAATATAGTCATTGCAGCAGGGACTGTCACGTCTTCCAAAGGAAAGGATGGAGAGAATTCCATGTGACTCGTAGCTTTGTCTGAAGACCTATGAGACCTTCAATGAAATACATATCTCATGTCAAGAGCCTTCTGTGATGGCTGATATAGCAGTTAGGTGGGTTCATTTTCTGCATGACATTGGGTTCACTTAACTCTGTGCAAACTTCCCACTCAGGACTCCTATCTTCAAAAAGTTGTATTACTAAGCAAGATGATATTAATCATCATTCTAAGAAATTTACTTTGCATTTAGTCTGTCAAATAGAGGATATTCTTATGCAAGTTGTTAGTAACGTTCGAAGGTCCAATTTTGCTTGCAAGGAATTTTCTAGCACACCTGGATATTTCTCTCAAGTCAATTGCTTCTAAGTTTAAATCCTTTATTATCATGTTACTAAGCATGGAGGCCGACTCAACCAGGATGATCTCACTGAAGATAGAGCAGACCCTCAAGCCAAGAATTGGAACACCTGTAAGGACTGCACATGTTGTGCCCTCTTAAAGGACAAGGCTATTTTACTCACTGGCATCAGTATGCCATAAAACCAGAATCTATGGAGGCTCCAAACATTGAATGATGCTTCTCGAACATGAATTCCTAGTTGCAGCACCCTTATGAAACTCTTGTTCTGCCTCTTTTAAAGCCCTGTGGGAAATATGAAATGGTTCATGATCACAGGGTGTTCATGAGGCAGTCATTCCCTTTGGCCATATTAACACCGAATCCTATACTATATTAATGAAGAAAATTGAAGGCACCCCATGGACACAGTACGCATACTGTCAAGCCAAAACAGTAAATATCTTTGAATGAACAGACCCATCCTTGAAATGATTCAGCAGCATATCTAGGCAGGCAATGCTATATCAAAGGAACTTAAGGAACTTTAGTTAAAGACTGGAATTGTTCTGCAAGATATAGATGGTATTCTCATTTTCAGTCCTTCCAAAGATGGTTCTGGTAACTGTTCCGAGAAGCAGGAGTACAGTGCTTCCCCACCTGAAGCTCTGGATTCTAACGATAAGACAAACTATTTAGGATATATTATGCTCTTTCATTCAAGAGATATGATGTTATAGTGTGCATGGAGCCAATACAGAGGAACAAGACACCAAGGAACCAAGGACATTCCTTGGAGTGATAGATTTTTATATGACATGGATTCCAAGATCTGTTGTTAGTAGTCAACAGAACCAATGTACTGGGCAGGAAAGCTGCGGCAGACTTTCCGAAGTATTAAAGAACTGTTAACCAAGGCTATGGAATTAGGAATCCCTAAATTGGACAAGCTGTTAACTCTATCTGTAACAGAGAAAGTGGGAATAGTTCTAGGTGAACTCACTCAGCAGTTGGATTTGTTTTTGTGACCTTTGGCCTGCATTTCTGAGCTAGATCTAGTGGCAACAGAATGGTCTATGTACTTAAATATAGATGCTACTATAGCACTTTGAGTTGAGGAAACCACCAATCTGATTTTATACAAGTCATTTGAAGTTCAAACTGTACCACAAGCAGTTCTAGAAATTTAACATAAATGGTCAACAGAAGGAATTCTTACAAAATACTACCCTCTTTTGTTAGATTGACCCAAGTTAACTCCTAAGGTATGCTGAACCCTCAAGCTGGCTACTTTCTTGCCATTGGAAAATACTGATGCATTAGCTCAGTTTGGTGTAGGAAAAATAGAGTAGGTCTATTCTAGCAGATCCGGCCTGCTAGATGAACTTCTGAAAAATCTACATGTTGAATGTTTCACTGATAGTAGTTTCACAAAGGAATGAGTTCTAAAGGTGACAGATGCCATAATGGATATAACTCAGGGGATAGAAGCACAAGTATAGTTATCAAACACTTCATCACCAAAGGCTGAGAGTTTTTTTTAAAGATTTATTTCTTTTTATTGGAAAGGTAGATATAAAGAACAAAGAAAGTCCGAGAGAAAGATCTTCTGTCCACTGGTTCACTCCCCAAGTGGCTGCAACTGTTGTTGCTAAGCTGATCCGAAGCCAGGAGCCAGGAGATTCTTCTCTGTCTCCCACATGGATACAGGGTCCCAAGGCTTTGGATCATCCTCTACAGATCGCCCAGGTCATAATCAGGGAGTTGGATGGGAAGTGGAGCAGCCAGAATATGAACTGGTGTCCATATGTGATCCTGGCATGTGCAAGGTGAGCATGTAATCAATGGACCATTGAAATCCTAAGTAATCTTAACTCTTAAATTGTCATCTTGATATGTTCCCCTTCCAGAATGCACCTGGGTCTTTGGGATCTGGGTGTATGCCAACATTCAAGCCAATTTGTGTATCCAATTGTGACAGCACCACCTTTCTTATTAAACAAAACAAAACAAAATGCCAAGAAAGAGAGAGCTCTCTTTCTCCTCATCAATTACCCTCAGATGGGATTCTGGATCAAGCAAGCAAAGGATTTTAACCCCTAAGCTATTGTGCCAGGCCAATGGTACTGTCTCCACTGAATGGGCTCCTTTGTTTTTTTACATGGGGGCTACGGCCTTTATCTTTCTCAAGAAATGTTTTTTCAAGTTATGCAGATTAACTCCTAGAAATGACTTCTCCCAGAAAGCCCTGGTAGATTGGAGTATCCGCCTAGGAGACTTGTGTACAGAAATATCTTATGAGGGTGGATGAAGGCCAATGACTCTGTGTGGTACACCAAGATCACTTCTCTTCAGTCTTTGCATGTCACCAGCCCTGGTCACAACTTATACTCTGTTGTTTTCAGGGCTGTGAATATTTTGTCCTTTTTTCTGCCCATGCTCTTTTTGGATGGCCTGCAGTGCCCAACAATCTGTTCTGCCACTGGGTGTGTCTTCCTCCTCTGAATTCTGAACTTAGTGATAAAGACAATGGAAAATGCTTGCAGTGCAAGCACTCCATTCATGCTCTGCTTCAAGGTATTTCTGTGGAGCAAAAAGTCTGTTTGAAATCCCTTCTTCTTCCTTGGGTCTGCTTGTATTTCATTGAGTCCAAGAAGGAGGCATTTGTCCCTCTGCTTTAAAAATATCACAGTTCTTTTATTTGTTAAAGAAATATTCTGTTCTCCTATGGAAGTAGCTATAATTTGTGCCTTGCTAAATATTTAAGCCTTTTAAAACCTACATGAGAAAAATCTGGAGCCAATTTGGAATTCTATTGGAGAACAATTGTAATGGCTTGAGGACAAAGCACTATATCCAAGCTTAGCTCTTATACTACTTATGTTTGGAGAACAAATTTTAGAATGGCATAAAACATAGAATTTGGAAAAACTTATCCCACTGCCCATTGAGGCCTCATATTTAGCAATTTAAAACTAAAAATCCACACCATTTTTGTATAGTCCCTATACTGTATAGTTGTAATTTAGCATTTGATCTGATTGGCAAAACAGAGCCTAAGGAAAGAATTGAGTGAGACATTCAATTTATAGAGACCTCAAATATGTAAAAACCCTGACAGGGAAAGAATTTTCTTTGAAATCAAATCCTCTGCTTCTCTTGTCCATGGCCATTTGTAGCTGCTGAGGTTCTCCCATGTTTTCAAACTGTACTTATTTGCTAGTTTTATACCTGTGTTGTTTCATTATTAAGCAATATTATGTATGCTAGGATGTGTGTCTTCACCAATACCTTGCAGCCTAAGAAACAGGTATGCTGAGACCAAAATATTTTGTGCCTTTCCTACAGCCTGCGTGGATTTTCCTAGACTAAGTAAAGATATGTGAAGGAGCTGCTTGCCTGTGAACAAAGTTGCCAGAAGCTTCAGTGACGCATCGAGGTATGGAAATGACAGAGTCCAGCATCCTGTTATCAAGATATATTTAACAGTTTCATTGGAAGTCCATCTTTGATTCGTAAGTAGAGATGCATACTGCATTGCATCTTCACATCTGGATATGATAGACCATATTGCACAGTTACTAAACATTCCCTTAAATGAAAAGCCATAAACCAAAATCCACAACAGGCAAAACCCACAGGATACAGCAACAACAACAACAACAAAACTTCAGTTTCACATTTTCCTCAATTTCCAAATAGATTTGGGGGTCTAAGGTAGCCCAATGAATGACATCCCTGCTTTCTCCTTACCAGATGTGAACATATCTAGAGAGAGAATGAGTGGTAGGAAAAGAGCAAAATATTACTTCCATTACTCCTGAAGTGTTTCCTGTTGTTTCTATGAATGGCAACAGTGGGCTACCAATCTTGAGCTCTAAAATTGGCCTGTACATTGGTTTCCAGGAAGTCCTGGAGGACTCTAGCTGCCTCACCTTGCCAAGTTGGATTGGCTCCTTGAGTCTCACAGCAAAAGGTAACTGAGGCAGGGTTTTCCTGTCATAGCAGGTGGGAGGTGTGGTGGTGGTGGTAAACAGTGATTTTGGGGAAAGGTTTAAACTGCATTTGTTTTCTTATCCTTGACTCACTGAGCAGCATCCCTTATCACCAGGAGTGGAGGGACTTTGGTTTGAGAAAGCCCAGAGTGTTTGACAGGGGAGCTCCACACAGAGGAAGGCAGCCAGCGTGCAAACATGCTTTCCCTCCCAGTTCAATAAAGAAAACACTTTCAATGCTGATAATTAGGTAAATAGCAGTAGAACATGGAAACGTTTCTATAGGAAATCTAGACAAATGATTTAAACATTATAGAAGAATATGACAGTACTGTGAAATACCCTAGCCTTTGTAAGCCTTTGTTCCTGCTAAAAGCCAGCATGGGGTTCTCAATAACTAGCAGTGCCATTAGAGGTACTTTAAATACAGTCATCCTTTTATCATTTTATTAGTCTGGAGTCCCCATAGTTTTCATCAGACTCAACTGCAGGATATTTGAATCCAAATTACCCCGTTGCATCTCACCAGGCTCAACAGCATTAGCACAATGCTCATTCTTGTTATTAAGGAAATGAACCACCACTCACGGAACCCTGTGATACAGAAGCTAACTTTGCTCTATGTCTTTTACATAGTATCTTGGCATACACAAATACAAGATTTGTTATTTAGATTAGTCATGTGTTTTTTTTTTCAAGATGAGTTAAGAAATATTGATGCAATAAAATTAAAAGACCAAACTGTATTGGTTAGAATGTTTTTATTTATTTAGGTGGTGAAGGTTTTTGGATAAAATTTAGATACAAGAAAATCAGCTTTTGAAGTTGAAGGAGCATAGATCCTCACCTACGTAATAACTTAAAATTTGTCATCAAATTTTGTAAATAGTGGCTGTAGATTACAATAACACAATGCAAGTATGAGCTATCATTTCCCTCACTATATGTAGCCATATATGTCATTCGTACACAGTTTGTAGATGAAGGAAATACCTTTCTGTAATTGTCAAGTGGCAGGCACTAGTTTTAGAAGATTTAATAAAAACAGTCTATCAACACATAATGAGTTGAGAATAATCAACTCATGAAAAAGCAAAGTAAGTGAAAAGCAAAGTGACATCGCATTACTCTCTTTAATTAAAACAAATTAATTATAGCAATTTGTTGACAGAAATAACACTGTACAAGGCAGGCAAACATAATCTATTTAAGTAGCTCATTCACTGCAAGAGGAACCCAGATATTATGACATTTCATTAACAAGAATGGAGTGTTTAAAATCTTTGTTACAGCTGACAGTTTCACATTGTGTACCCATTGCATGTCATATCTTTTTTTTCCTAAATATTTTGCTTTAGTAAAAATTGTAGGGTTTTCAGTGCTTTAAATTAAAACCATGGACCAACTCTTGTGTTATCTGAGTTTTCCACCCACCCCATTATTGTAATTGTGTCATTCTTTGACACTGAAAGCAAGCAAGTAAGCAATTTTTATGATATACTAATTGATTTTCTTTTTTTTCAATCTGGAGAAGTAGCTTGTTATTAAATAAACATGCTCAAAGATTTGAAGATGCATTTTTAAAAATATTAGAATAACATGAAGTTCTTGTACATTTTGTGGGGTATGGTGGAATACTTCAACAGATACACACACACTGTATACCAATAATACCAGACAGTGAGCCCTTCTATTTCTTTTGTTGCACACTATAGTAAAACCTACCATTCTGTGGAACACCAGAACCCATTATTTTTACCCAATTGCATTTTGTTGTCCATTACCAAATTTCTCCCCATTTCCCAGACTCTAGTAACCACAATTTCAGTTGTTTTAGATTGTTTAAGCTTTAATACATGAGAGATACTCTGAGAAGGCAATTTGTTTCCCAGCTGCTTGTTTAGATTGCTTTATTTCTGACTTCTTACCTATCAAAAACACACATACACATCTCACATTATGTGAGTCATGGCCAGGCTTGGGCTGGGGGTTAAAAAGAGCAACATGGAAGTCTGGTCAAAGAAAACCAGACATACTCTTTCTTACACTGGCAGTCACATGCTGCATTTTATTTCTATGTATATATCACTGGGAATAGGATAGTTGAATTTCATTGTAAAATTATTTTTAGTTCTGTGAAAATTTCTATACTGTTTTCCATAATGATTGCACCAATTTGCATTCCCAACATAGTTTTAGGGTTCCTTTTCTTCACAGCCTTGCCAGCACTTATAAAACTTGAATTTTGAAGATACAATTTTAGACAAATTGCAAATGGAAATCAGGGAGGATGCAGCAGTGAAACCAGTGGATGGTTAAAGATTACACTAGAATAAACCCATCCGCCAGACTCCAATATAGGGTGTTGTGATATCAAGGACCATCTGATCCTATCAGTAAATGCCTTACCCTTTCTCCATCAGAACATAAATACAGATCTAATAAAATTGATTCAGCTTAAATTTATACGATTTACGGTAAATTAGAAATTAAAAAGAATAAATTTCTAGGAAAGGATTTATGCTTTCTATATGGGCATACGTTTACAGACCAGTGACAAATAGAGGACTAGAATGAAAGTGAACAGATTGTACACATTCACACACACACTCACATAGGAAAACATAAAGCTATGGATTTCTCAGGAGATACCTTCTAAATTATGTGAGCTGGAAAAGCCTTTCTGAAAGGTGATATTTAAACTGAAAATTGAAGGATACATTAAAAATATAACAATTTTGGAATAAAGATCATTTTAGGCAGAAACTGTACTAAAGGGAAACCCAGAGCAGGGAAAGAATTTGTAAGATGTGTGTGAGTGTGTGTGTGTGTGGTTGGGAGAAAGAGAGAGAGAGAGAAAGAGATAGGGAGGGAGGGAGGGAGAGAGAGAGAGAGAGGGAGAGAGAGCTTGTGCGTGACTGGGCATCACACAAGCAGAACAAGCAGATGTGAACCTGTTTCTGGCTCAGAGTATTCTAACAAGCTGTGGCACTGGAGAGACAAATTTCACTTAATGATAGCCCTCACTGGACTTCAATTCATAATTTCTTAATACTGCAGATTTGTAATTGGTTCATTGAAGCTGAGACCATGAGGAGCTGAGTTACCTAAGAAGGGTGTTGAATAGTACAACACAGAGGATGAAGGAGCAGATGTTCAAAGAAACAGCAAAAAAGCTGTGTGTACCCAAAACTGACCATCCGGGGTAGCCCCTGACAATTTTCTAGTTTCCATGTACTACTGTGTTTTGTACACTTCATGGGAATGTGTAGTAGACACTTCCCATTTTTGTCTCATATATTTCTTTGCTAATTTATGGATTCCCACAGTGTTACCCAAAATATAGTTTCCTGTTGACCCTTCAACACAAAATAGGCATGTAGATGTCTCCTAGAGATTTGTTATATGGACACTAGATGAAAATGGTGTTTCTGTTCTTTTTGAACCATTAGCTTTATAAACACTGAAGCTTTCCCAGGAAACCCTTTCCGGTCCTGCTCTGTGTACAGAGGTTGCCTAAGGTACAACAAAGGACCCAAAACACCAAAGAGAAGCAAAATCAAGCAAAGGTGAGTGATGGAGATGATAGGATCTCTTAGATTCAGCACCCTTCTCCTTGAATTATCTTGCATTTGTTTCTTATAAATATGTCCTCTTTAGTAAGGTACTCTGGTCATTGTGATAACTTCTCAACCGTTTCCTTTCAGACTGGAAATCTAAGATTTGGGGCGGTTATATGACTCCTCTAAGAAACTCCAACATTATGACTTTTGGCTCCCCATCCACAAACTCAGAGTCTCTCTAGACATACAGAAAGTGTTTGATCAAAAGGATCTAGCCAGTGATACTTTTTCACCAACAAATGTTATAAAAATGTGCATCATAAAATGTACAAGGGTTTTTGATGAAAATGTCCCAAATCAACAAGTAAGATTAAAATATGTAGCTAGCAAATTTGCAAATAAAAATCATTCACTGAAATCTAATAAATGTGAAGATAAGAATACAGATTCTAACTGACTAAATCATTTTTCTTGACTTTTAGTAATATTTAATAGTATATTTAAAGTTTATTGTTCTTTACAGAGATTTGACTAAATTGTTAGGCTTGAAATCTTCTTAATAGCTGCTATATATTTTATTTCTTTCTTGGGAAAAATATTTATGACTTTTGTTATTATTAAGCAACTGTCACAAATATTTCAATTTGTTTCTTAGATAAATGTTTTCTCACTGTAGCAATAAGCATGTAAGTGTAAATTTTACAAAGTTTCATTGAAGAATTATTGATTGAAAAGCTTACCAGTTTTTGGTTTAGTGCTGTTTTGAGTGAACATGATATGCTTGCTAGCATTTTTATTCCTTAGGAGAACTTTTGAGAAGTGGGAAAATTCCCAGTTTGTAAAAAAAAAAAAATTAGGAACCAATTATATTTGATGTACACAAAAGAAAAGAATTTTATAAACTAACAATTTACATCAATGTGGTAATGACTGAATGTTGTGTAGTATTGTTTTTTTTTTAAAGATTTATTTTTATTATTTTTTATTGGAAAGGCGGATATACAGAGAGGAGAGACAGAGAGGAAGATCTTCTGTCCAATGATTCACTCCCCAAGTGAGCGCAATGGGCAATGCTATGCCGATCCGAAGCCAGGAGCCTCTTCCGGGTCTCCCACGCGGGTGCAGGGTCCCAAAGCTTTGGGCCGTCCTCAACTGCTTTCCCAGGCCACAGGCAGGGAGCTGGAAGGGAAGTGGGGCTGCCGGGATAGAACCGGCACCCATATGGGATCCCGGGCGTGCAAGGCGAGGACCTTAACCACTTGCACCACCAGGCCCTGTTGTGTAGTATTGTTTGGCAAAGAGAATAAAGATATTTTTCTCCAAATTCTTGAATGTTTAAAATAAAATATTGCCTTTGTTATGTCATTTTCAAATGAAGACAATGAGGCTTGGCTTAAAGAGCATTTTACAGGCTCCCATTTTGAAAGGCATGCAGTAATGCTATAGATGATACAATGTTTTTGAAAAACAATTTCTGTGTATAAATAATGAAAAAAACATGATCATGAATCTACCAAAGAAAATCAGTATGCATTTTAGAAAAACGTAAATCAATGAGGTCATCCACTGATGTAGTATTTCTAAAGATGAACAAAATCTCTTGAGATTCAGAGTCCGTGTTAAGAACCACGCAAGTGCTACTGTGCACTATGAGGTAAGCACCATATTCATTTCATTTTGTAAGTAAGGATAGTAAGCATTAGTGAGGAGACTTGTAGAAATAGAAACAATAGGTGCTGGCACTGTCATAGAGGGTTAAGCTGTCACCTTTAACACTGATATCCCACATGGGTGCCTGTTTGACTCCCAGCTGCTCTGCTTCTGATCCAGATCCTTATTAATGTGCCTGAGAAAACAGTGGAAGATTGCCTAAGTGCTTGGGCCTCTAACTCCATGTGAGAGACTCAGAAATTCTTGGCTTTGACCTGGTCCAGCCCATCTTCCAATAGATGGAAGATCTCTCTTTCCATCTGTTGTCCATTCCCTGCCTGCCCTCACCCCACCACCTGCAACTTTTTCTTTGAGATAAATTAGCATATCTTTAAAATAAATGGAAGCAATAGAAAAAATGTACACATTTACATATATAACATCTTTAAGAAATAGGTGCATATGATTATGGGGCTGGCAAATTCAAAACCACATGCTAAACTGGCTGTATATCCAAAAGAGAGTTGTTTAAGTCTGAAGACAATTTGGTAGCAGAATTTCCTCAATGTGCATTTGTGTCTCAACCTTCTTTTCAATAGTTATATTGGATTAGGGCTCACTTAAATGCTTCTTTAACCTTGATTATGTCTTTAAATATCTTATTTCTAATTTCTACCACATTTTTTATCTACTGAACATTAGGGCTTCAGAAAATACTACTTTGTATGCATATGTATAGGAACACCAAATTCAATCCATTTCAGCAGAGATTTAGTCATTTTTTTTCAATAAATATTGATTGTGAACCTACCAAGTATCTGTCTGTGAGAGGCGCTTGGGGGATGATTAACTAGTGTGTTAGGGCACGGAGATAATTAGTAATAGAAATATGTTTGTTTGATGTTGCTGTTAAACCTGGGGATGTACTCTTAATCTGTTATTTAGTTAAGTGAGAACTCAGTAGACCTTCTATTTCTTCCCTACGAGCCTCATGATTAAGTAGGCCACTCCACCAGTCTGTGTGACTCAGACCATTTTGATTGCTGCTTTGACTCTATTGAATACTGCAGTGTCCCTGTCTACTTTGCCTTTGGTGGTAGAGTGCTGTAGCATGTTCCCTGCACCCCAAATTCAATTATTTCCCTTGTATGTAGGTTTCCCCTGCAGTGACTGCAGCTCCAATGTTAAGATCTGGGCTACCAAGATGAGCAATGGCAAAGCACAGCATGAATATCAGGCTTTTGTTTCATGATTTTAATGCTTACTGTGATGGTCCAAAGTGTCTTTCTGCTTCTTCTGCTGTACATGAGTAGGCTTCTAATACCCATTCCGACATTTCAGTTTTCTCTACATGAAACCTAGTCAGATGTGATAGTTGTAATTTCTTCATAGTAGATAACCTTTTGGTCCATGTTTAATCTGCCAACCAACCTTCCCGGGAGAACTCTCTTCAACTTCCTGAGCAGCAACTTCTTGGATCAGTATGCGCTTACCATATAGGTGGCATGATGCCACTTTATTATCTTTCCCACATTATCCCATATTCTTAGTATCCATTCTCCTGCTTCCCTAATGTTCATCTTTAAGTTAGAAAATATTTTAGAGTGTAATTTACTCTTTCTTGGGTCATGATTTAAATTTCATTATATGGGTTTGCTGTTTCTTGAGTCTAGCTGTAGATTTTGAAGTAGAGAGGATATGTGAAAATCATGAGAAAAAAATAGCTTATCTTGTATAGAAATTGCTTCAAGGAAGGTCATTAAAGTTTCCTCAGGCAGTGAATAGCTAATCCCCTTTAAGAGGACACTGCTCCCACTGGCAAAGAATATCACATTTTAGGGGCTCTAAAATCCAAATGTCGTAAGTTTTTTACTACACATCCACATCCCATCTTATAGGATACTACTGTTTTCCAGCCAATGCCTTCATTTTAATAGTAGACTTTCTGTGGGACTGGTAATTTAGATCACAATTGTAATTCAATCGGTCACAGATGAGACTCTGAGGTTGATTTTAAGCAAGGACAGCCCTGTGGTTATATGAGAAAAAATTCTCGTTTAGGGCACACATGGAAGACTTCAAGTCATTTTTTTCCAGCACTTGAATGGGGAAATCAAATGCCTGAGCTCATTTCTTCATTTAGTAGTTTGTTCAGCTACATTAGGTACAACCAGCCAGTATCACTCTATTTTTTACTTTTCCAAAAATGTTCCAAACTATGTAGAAAATCACTAGTTCCTTACTTCTTAGAAATGGTTGTCTAAAAAAGGATATATTGTAGGTATTTCATGTATTTCTATTACAAGTTCATACTATGGACTATGAGTGCTGTCTTTGTTGCTGGAAGTAGAATCATTGCTGTTTTTCGATCGAAACTGATTACAGAACCAAGCCTATATCTGAAAATTTTTCCCTAAATTTCTGTTTCTGTATAGTCACTATAAGTGTAAAAATCTCTGTATCTGAAGACTTCCCAGAAAAACATAACAGGATACATGCACACTGACACACACACGTATACACATGTATACACATGCATGTATACACATGGGAGTACTTTAAATTCATATAACACCACATTTGAAAAGTTTATTTTGGTAAAAACATTGTTAAAATTTATTCACAGTCCTTAAAATAATGCTCATCACCCAGAAATTTTCAAAATTGCTGGCTTTGAAGATGGAGGACTATGGTCACAGTTCAATGAATAGAGAGAGGGTCTAGGTGCTGGAAAGGCCAGGAGCTGTCTCAGTGGTTTTCTGTCCAGCAGGCCCTGAGACCACCAGGTGGTGAGGTGACAATGTTCTTTAGCTGCAGAACCACTATGGACAAACTGGTGAGGGGTGTCCGTTTATTTGGAAGAAGTTACTAGCTTATACAGAGTAGGAAAAGGGTGATCCCAACAGTACACCCACCCAACAGTGACATTGTATCTGGCTAGTAGGCATGTCTATCTCTCTGGACCCTCCAATCAAGTCATGTTTCCTGTGCGCAGTTGGAAGCTGTGCCTCAGACCTTGGGCAGATGGGCTGAAACTTACAGGTGCACATAAACTAGTATTTGGGCTGGAAGCTACACCTCAGGGAAGCCTGTTACATGTGGCTGAAAAACAGGATGAGTGTTACATTTAACTTCCTAGAGTTATTTACCAGGGAAGTCCCAGCACAGCGCTTCCAAAGATAAAGAGAGACTGGGGTACAGCCAACTGCTGTTGCTGCATGTCCAGTGAACAGGCCAGGTTGAGGTCTCGGCTAGCCAAGACCACTGTCAGGGGCTTCCCTTGGGGACACTGTGTGCCGTGTGCTGACAGCCTCTCACGTGGGCTAAGCATGTAGAGATCCAGGGGTAATTGCCCACAGAGCTGGGTTCTACTTTAGAGTCTCCAAAAAAGAAGCACAACTCTGCTGATACATTTTTAGCCCATTGACACTCCGCCCTATTTGAGTAGTGGGGTAGTCAAGTTTGGAATTTGAGCTGTGCTATACTGATAACAAACCCCCCTGAACAAAGTGAATGACTTGACATCTGATTGCATTTTTCTTTTGCTTACATTTTTCTTATATTTTATTTACTTTCTATTATACAATATTATAGGTATAGGGATTCATCTCTCCTCCTCCCCTTCCTACCTCTCTGTTTTCTTTCCCTGTCCCCCCGCCACGGGCCAATATCATTGCAACAGTATAATCCCTTAGTACAAGCTACATATGTAATTTTCTGATATTTAAATGTATCATGACATAATACAGGCAATAGAAGAAATCCTACTACTGTAATGTAGGGTATATTTATATGTTTTATTGGGAATCCTACTGTTATTTGAAAGTAGAGATCTATACTGCCTAGTATCTTAGATGGAAAAGTCCTCCATCTGGAGTCCCAGCAGTTTCCAAGACTGAGCTCCAGACACGTCTATACATGGTTAAGAACTGAAGGGTTTAACATGAAGGAGATGAGGCCAAGTGAGAAGAGAGGCAGTCATTGAGTTCAGTCCAGTAAGGAGTCTGGGAGTTTAGAAGGGTGCCTGAATTCTGAACATGGTGTGTCTGTTTCCTGGAAATATCTGAAGTTCTGAGTCACGTCATCTGATAGAATTAAAGCTAAGGAAATGTTTGCTTTTGTTTGTTTTTATCTCCAGAAAACCACAACCTAGGGGGTAAATAGGTTTTTCTACTAAGTCTCTCTGGAGCTTGACATGCATCAGGATCACCAGAGTGTGAGCAGTGACAGGGTGGTGAGCAGCTTCCAGTGCAGTCTGACTGGCAGAGCCACATGAACAACAGATGCTCATGGGAGCGAAGTAGAGCAAGAAGGCAGGGAGAAACAGGGCTGACATCCAGTAGTGAAAGGATTTAGCTATGCTTTTGACTCAGACCTTCCTTAAGGCCTCAAAATAACCAAGAAGAACTTTGAAGACACAAAAGGCTCATGGAGGAGGGAAGTACTGCATCCTGGCGAGTTCACATATGCATCATCTGCAAACATAGTACTGATTTTCAAAATTAATGAGAACTTTTACTAGGACTGCATGTTAAGAGTGATTGTAACCAGGCAGTAGTGGGCTGATTAGAATAAACATGTTGCTTTAGCAAAAAGGGAACAGGCTACATTCAAACGGTGTGAGCACCTATCTTTGTGTTCAACTGGTAAACTTCATGAGCAACTTAGCAGTGTTCTTTGTTTATTGAACAGGCCAATATAATAGCAATACTATCATAATATCATCACGGTTTCCTTATCCATTACTCTAAAAGTAATTTACCAGAAAAGTAAATTGCTAGTGGGTGAATATCTGCATGAATATAAAAACAAATACGCCTCAGGGATCATTTTGAACGACAATTTATCCCCTGGAATTAACATAACGTTACTTTCTTCCTAGTAGTTTTTCACTGTCTTAGGATAGCCAAAGAAGGAACGAGGCATCACCAACAGTTCACACATGTGCACTCATGGACTGCTACTCAAGTTGTCCACAGATTGTTCATTGCTGTGAAAGGATATACTAAGAAAGGGCATGCTAAGGAGAGGGCGGAGTTAATCTCAGTTTACAAGGAACATTCAGAATATTTATTATATATACATGGCTGTAGAAAACTTACCAGAAGGACACCCACCAATGCGCTAGTAGTGATTATTCCTAGGATCTGGAATTATAAGTTAGCTTTCTTTATGTCATCCATATACTTAACCTTTCATTATAATAATATGCATTTCTTATATGATTAAAAAGCATAAAGCACATAACAGCATGTAATAACAATGTATGGTTTTTAAGTAAAGCAGTTATGATAATATGTTCTCAGCAGGTATCTATTCAACAAATAGATATCTGAGCATGGTATGGTGCAAGATATCGTAATGTCATGGGAAATAAACAAGAGCAAAGATAATCTCCATCTGCACTCTAGTAGGTCAGCCACAGACTTACATACACCAAAATACAATTATCCACATCAAATCCTCTAGGTGTTCTGCAGAAAGGGGAAATAGCACAAGTGGATTTACAGAAGGGTTTTGGAAAAGGTGTTTGGGATAGACTTCAAGATATTTCCACAGTTGGAGAAGTAGATGGAAATGAACCAAGAGGGACCCTTGCCATCCCTGTGGGAGGCCAGAACGGAGTTCCCGTATCCTGGCTTCAGCCTAATCCCCCAAGTGTTATAATCATTCAGAGAGTGAACTGGCAGGTGGAAGATCTCTCTCTTTTCTTTTCCTCTTCCTCTTTCCCTCTCTCCCTCTCTCCACCTCCTTCTGAAGGCCTGCCTCTCATACAAATTTGTTTAATGAAAACAGAATAATGGGTCCAAGGAGAACAATAGGTATTTGAAAGGATGTTACATGTTCACTGATTAAAGTGTTTAGGACTTAGAACAATGAACACTGGGAGAAAAAGAGTAGAAAGCGGTGAGTCTGTGAAGATTGGCTGGAGAGGCACCATTACCGATAGGAAACTGCATAGCTTTGGGGTCAAAGAAATCATCACTGAAATCTAGAGGCTGAATTCTCAAAAGGTAACAAGGGCAGGTAGTTGGTGGCTTTCCACTTCAGTGCATCTCTGCAATTTGAGTAGGTGTTCACAGAAGCATGTTCCTGTGCTGTTTTCCTCAGAGGATTTCTGCTATGCGCTCCTGTAAATGACTCACTGAACACGGGCACTTGGAGAAAGCAGAACAGGTAAACATAGGCATGATAGTTTCTTTAAAATAGCTTTGCAAGTAAGGTTTAGTCCATTTTTTTTTACCTTATATTACATTTAATCCAAACTTCCCCAAGTTCATACTCCTGAGGTTTTATTGGCAGAAAACCATTAAAAATCAGGGATCTCATTTTTTTACTCATTGCCTAACATGTTTTTCCTCATATAAGTCAAATGCTTCTTATCTGACTCCTTTCCAGTGCACAGCCTCCTTAGGGCAGGTAGGCAGTTACAAGTCAGGCAGAGAAGAAGATGCAGATCTTGGCAAGTTCATGCCCAGAGCACACTCTTAGCCCTCCATATGATGGACTCAGAGCCAGGCTCATTTTTAGGCAACTCAGACATTGGTATTTTTATCCAGTGCAATTCTCCAGTGAAATTTGAAAAGTCAAGCCATTGTTACATGTAAACCAGGGACACAGATGCGGTAGATGAGAGTCTCAAAACTGAAGAAAAAAAATTAAACTTAAATTTGAATCGAAAACAATGATGACATGAGTCTCTACATTTGAATTATCCTAAGTCAGTATGCGAAGCAAAGTTATTATTTTGCTCTGGTCTAGTCCGTGTCACAAAATCTACAAATGTGAGCACAAATTAAATAAAACATTTGGGAAGAAGATTTTTTTGAATAAATGTAAGGACCATTAGCATTTGAGATGTGCACTGGCAGCTTCTGCTGCCTTGAGGCCTTCATAGAGATTCTGTTGGCCATTCTTCAACCGTGCTTGTCAGAGTCATCTTCTGGCCTCTCCTTAGTAATCACCATTTTGCCATAGCCAATCCCTTTCTTTCCTTAGCAATAGTTTCTCTAGTCCCTAATTCCTACATATTACTTCTTATAAGACTATGCATTGATACAGTAGATTCTTCAGGAGATAGTTTTAGCTGTATTTGGTGGAGGGGTTGGGAAGAGATCTTTGAGGGGAAAAGTGGGGTCCAATTTCTGGGACTTAATTGACGCATTAAGGAAAGAATACTGCCTCTATTTCTGAAATGGGAGTTCTCAAAATATGGTCTTTTTCAGCATACCAGAAGGAAATAGCTCAGGTACTTGGAAACATGTCACTTATGTTGGCGATCCAGATTTAGTTATTATCTCCTGACTTTGACCTGATGCAGCCCAGGCTGTCGTGGGCAGTAGGAAAGTCAACATTATCAGATGAGTGATATTGTTCTCTTACAAGAGAATCTCCAGGGAATCCTGCTTAATGAAGATTCCTGGATCTTACTATATACATTGCATCTCCAAAATTTACTTTACAGGAAGCTACTTGAGCATAATGAAAGATTATTGGTGACCGTTGTAGGCAACTGCTTAAGTTGCCTTGTCCCTAGACAAGTGTTACACTGCTGGGAAAAAAGCAGCCAATAGCTGGCTGGCACTCTGGGCCTGGTTAATGACAAATTTCTTTTTTTATTGGAAAGGTGGATATACAGAGAGGAGACACAGAGAGGAAGATCTCCCGTCCAATGATTCACTCCCCAAGTGGGCACAATGGCCGATGCTATGCCAATCTGAAGCCAGGAGACTCTTCCGGGTCTCCCACGCGGGTGCAGGTTCCCAAAGTTTTGGGCCGTCCTCGACTGCTTTCCCGGGCCACAGGCAGGGAGCTAGATGGGAGGCGGGGCTGCTGGGATTAGCAATAGTGCCCGTAAGGGATCCCGGGCGTGCAAGGCGAGGACCTTAACCACTGCGCCATCGCGCCAGGCCCGGCAAATTTCTTAACTATAGCAGTGTCCCAGCATAGCTGCCTTTTTCTTGTTTTCTAAGGATATGTGAGGAAGGCAGGGAACACTTGACCAGGACACACCACCCTGGCACCCAGGTGGGGGTGGCCGCAGATTGTCCAGGGAAGGGGTTTGCAGACATATTTATCTATTTTTAATAATTTTTAATTTTGATGTTTACATAATTGATCAGGGTAGGAAGGATTGAGGGTTAGAAGAAAGTGGGTGAGACCACTGTTTCCAAACTTTATTTTTCTTCTTCCTGTATGTGGAAGGAAAGGGGAGATAAGGGAAGAAGCCATACCTAGCATCCCAACTGCCCCAGCATCCATGCATGGGGAGTGGCCACCCAATATTAACCCAGGGTTCCTAATGTGGAGCATGTTCTGAGGGTTCTGCTTAAGTGGTTTGGTATGTCTGAAATGCTATTAATCTTGCAGATCCAAGGATGAGGAGATCCTTCCAAGTCCATTGGCTGACATAATTGAACTTAGAGTCTCCTTTTGCCCAGATATTTGCTGTCATCACATGGTTGGGGTAGTTGTCCAATTTGTTCTGCCCTCCTTCCTCTGCTGTGGTACCAAATGTCCTCTGCAGGCCCCAACAGACGCTATATCATTTGTGTGCATCTAGGCCAGCCATCTACTGCTCTGTCTTTTCCACTAAGGAGGCTCAAGTTCTGGCACATGCACTCTACAATCAGATCATAAATCCTAGACATGAGACCTTATGTTCCACCATGTCCCACCTGTACCCTCTCTGAGACCACCTGCAAACCCAAGCCCCCAGAAACAAGCCACTGGGTGGCCAGGGGCTTGTGCCATTGGTATCCTGCGGTTGCCTGACCCAGGCTCTGCCAGATCCCCAATCCCAAGGCTCATAGACTTGGCACCCACTCCCACTACACAGGCAGACCTAAGGACCTAGGCCAGGTGACCTGGGCTCAACCAGACTGCCTGCCTCTAGGGCTATTGAATCCAGCACCCATGTATAAGCAGGCCTAAGAACCCAGACTGGTCAACTTGGGTTCTGGTGGACCTCCCTGGAGCTCACGGACCTGGCACACCCCCATGTATCAAAAACAAAAAGAACAACATCCCCCCCCCCAAATAGAATTGGCTAGGTGACTGTGCTTGTGCAGGATATGGTTAACACATTAACCAGGCCCAGGATGCCTGGCAGCTATTAGCTGCTTTTCTCCAAGCAGTACAGCACTTGCCTATGTACATTGCAGCCTAGGCCACTGCCCACAGCTGGGGAATGCAAACATATTAGAGTGGGAGCAGCTAGGGGCATGTTTGACAGGGAAAGAATGACTTCTATGGTCTTCCATGGACTGGGTCATTGTATTTGCAGGTAGGCAAGGGAACTGAGTTCAGGTGACTGAGATGGGGAAACCAGAGGGCATGTTTGGGTCTGAGAAGGAACCCACCGATTTTGGAGAGCTAGACTTGTCTAAATAGCATCACTTGCTGCCTGCAAACATACGCAAAGCTGGAGCTGAGGGACATGCCTGGCTGGGCTAGGCTACAGTACCAGCCTACTCCATGCAGGGAGTGACCACATCAGGCTGGGGTGCAGCAACCACCAGAATTCAGGAGAACTGTATTTGAGACAGATTGTGTAGAGGGCTTGTGGACTCACATCTGTGATACTGCAGGGCCCATTAGTTTGTATGGAGATCTGGCCTGAGCCAGGTTGGATTAATGAATTCACCCGAAACTGCTGGGGCAGCTAGGCATTGAAGGAGGCCGGGTTGGGCTAGGCTGCACCACCCACAATCACATGCAAAGGTCAAGACTGAGGGTAGATGATGTTAAGCAGGGCTGTGTCACCCACTAGCATTCTTTTTCTAAAAATTAATTAATTAATTAGTTTTTAATTTTGATGATCTTTACGTAGTTGATTAGGGCTCAAAGGGTCAAGGGCTACAGGAAAGTGGGTAAGACCATTGTTTCCACATTCTCTTGTTTCCTTCCTGTATCTGGGGGAAGAGGAGAGATAAAGGAAGAAGACACACCCACCCTCCCAACCATCCCAGGGTCCCCCTTGACCCACTAGCATTCTTGAGATCTAGAATAGGTACTGGGTGTGACAGGAGAGCTGGAGGTGGGAGACTCTGCTAGTCTGCAGCTCCTGCTGGGGAGCACAATAGCTGAGGGTGAGCCAGGTCAGGCAGGGCTGAAGCATTCATCAGCATTTGTGGGCTATATCTGTGGCAAGTCAGGCTGGGCCAGGCCACAGCACCCACTAGCATGCACAACAGCCAGGACCCAAATGTGGGCTGTGTGTGGCTTCAACAACTACTAGACTGAGAGTCAGTGGGCCATATCAGGCAGGGTTAAAGCACTTGACAACAAATGAGGACCCATGCTGGAAATAGTAGGGGAAATCTTGGGACTCCCTTGCTAAGCTACAGATCCCACTGGAAAGTGTGAGAGCTGGAGTAGGGGTGGCCCAAGCTGGGCAATGGTGTAGCACCCATTGGCATGCATGTGAGTTGAGTTTGGAGATAGGCCAGACTGGGCTAGGCCCAAGCATCACCAGTGCTCATGAGTTTCAGAATGGGTATGAACAGGCTGGGCTAGACCACAGCACTCATTGGGTCACATGAAAGCTGGGCTTAGGGAGTGGGCGAGGTTGGGCTAAGCTGTAGCACCCACTGATAAGACTTGTAATCAGTGCAGGCCAGTAGGGAGAGGTCACAATACCAACCAGTGAAAGCCAGGACTGTGGGGCAGGCCATGCCAGGCTGGGTTGTAGCACTTTCCAGCACATGTAAGATCTAGGGATGGTAGTGGGTCTGGTAGAGGAAATTATGGAACTCCTTGCTAGGTTATAGCTCCCACTGGTGAACATGAGAGCCAGAGCTGGGACAGGCATGGTCAGGCTGGGCTTCAGCAGCTTTTGGCATATCTGAGCTGGGTCTTTTGGGGATTTGGGCTGGGTCATTCCACAGCACACAATAGCATGAATGGGAACCAGGATGGGCTGCAGGATAGGCTGGGTTGGACTGCAGCACTTGCCAGTTCACATGAGGGCTGGGGGTGGGTCAGGCTGAGCCAGGTTAAAGTACCTGTTGGTGAAAAAAAAAAGTGTTCCAAGTGTGTGATTTGAATAGATTTAATAGTTCTGAGAGTCACTAACTTACACATCATATCTGAGGTATTCAACATAGTGCATGCCATAAAATGGGCATTTGAATGTTCCCCTGGCACACAATTGTTTGCATACTTACTTAGGATTACTTGCAACGTTGATCCTGGGACTTCTAGCAGACAATCTTCTCATCCCTTGGCCAATTTGTTTCCTAGTTGTCCTCCCCAATCAACCAGGCTATCATTGCTCCTAAAGTTCTTGTGCAGATACACTCTTCTAATAAATTCTTTTAAACTGATGATTACAAGCAGACTGGTCAGGATTACGCAAATATTTAAGATTAACTAATAATGCTAAAGATTTTAAATACTGAAGAGATGTGGTTTAATCCAATCTACTCAATGAGATTGAACTAGCCTCCAGTGGTAGATAATATTTTAAGTAGTACACATAATTTCCCATAAAAGGAATGAGTAAGTTACCTCCAGCATGACATATGAATTATGGGGAGGGAAGTTTGACATTGGAAGTAGAGAACTTTTTTTAGGTGACTTTGGCCAATACTTAATACATCAATATCTATAAAATTAGCATAATACTATAGTACCCCCTATCCATGGTGCATGTTTTCCTTGGTGGATGGTTGGATCTGTGAATAATACTAAACCTTACGCATATTCTGTTTTCCCATTGATACATACCAACAATAAAGTCTAATTTTTAGATGTGATCAAGTGAGAGATTACCAACTGATAATAAAGTATAGCAGTGCATACTACAATAAAAATTATGTGAAGGTCATTTATTTCTCTCTCAAAATGTTCTATAATCAACCTTACACCTTTGGTGGTGATATCAGATGATGCAATGCATGTGTGATGTAATGGAGTGAAGTGAATAGCATAAGTATTGTAATCTACTCTGTTAACTGCATACCGTGATAGTATATTAGACACCTACATTGCTACAGGTAACTGCTGAGTGGGTAGTATGCTCCGGGTGGGGATGCTGGACATAGATTCAAATACTGGGAAGGATAAAACAGATGGTATGAGATTTCATTGTCCTGTCAGAGAAGCATGTAATTTGAAATTGTGAATTTTTTAAGAAGTCTCCATTCAATGTTTTCTGTACACAGCATGCACAGGTAACAGCTACCTCAAACAGTGAAACTGGATAAGGGGCATTCTTATTATATTATGCATGACTATTATAAAGGTTAACTGATGTCAACCATGTAAAATGTGCTCTGGCATAATGTTAGAAGTAAATGTGTATCTGTTTTTTTTTTTTATTTCTTTCTGAATGAAAAAACAAACTGGATTCTAGAACAATAGCTATAAAGCTGACCTTTGTATAAATAATAGCTTGCTCTGATACTTTACAGTTCTTTCCCATTCTTTTATAGACAGTGATGTGTATGCTGGCTTTAGTCTTGTGTGCACAAGGGAGGACTGAGGAAGGTAGTCTTGGTAAAATGCCAGACATCCTTATATGCTCAATTGATATTAATTAACCTTCAGTAACATCGTTTTGGCAACAGACCTTTGCTTGTGTAATTATTCAACCTGTATAGAATTACACTCAGAAGCTTCCTTTCTTCAGCCAAGCCCTTTAGAACCTTCTTGGGCTGTTGGAAAACTTCCACAAGCACTTCGGTTTCCTCAGAAGTCTCCAGTTGGCATCATAAATGTGTTCACATTAAATAGATAGAATGTGAGGCATCAGCACTCCAATTTTGATGATGAGAGATATCCAAATATTTGTTGTGCAGATGTAATACTCTCCTGAGCTCTGTGGATCCCCAGGGGGACAGATTTAGGAAGTATCTCCTGCCTTCAACCATTCACAAGGCCTGTAGTTTATTCAGGACGGTCACTCCCCATGACAAGGTTAATGCTGGCAAAACAACTGATTCTTCCAGAGGATAAGCAGCTTAAATTTAATGCCTTGGGTTGCACTGGATTTACATTCATTTTCAGTCCCTTCTCTCCTTTTCCCCTGCTGTTTATGAAAAGCTTTCTTATGTGATTTTATACTCTATTTGAAATGAAGGCAGCAGGAGTTAATCACAAAGTTGAAATAAAAACCTGATCACTCTAATCATACCTGGATCTCGTTCTAAGATAATTACACCCATGCAGTGACTGTGACTATGGGCTGCTTATATAGAATGGCCACAGCACTTTTCTGATCATTTTGCACCCCTACGGCTACACTTTCTTATGTGTAGTGTTTAAGTAACTTAAAAAGCTGCTGTGAAGATGAGTCTCAAGAACGTGATAATAATGCCAATTTGCAATGGAAGATACAGTGATTAGTGTTAATGATATTCTTTCCCGGAACCCCACAGCCCTATTCACAGTGTGTTGAAACTGTCAGTTTACTTTTTAGTATCTTCCACCATATTTTCAGATTTTGTGCAACTATCTTATCCGCAGTATTTGAAATATGACAATCTAAACTTTTAGTAAATATTTTTAAATGAGTCAATCATGAGGTAGTAGACACAAATAATAATAAATAGTTGTAAAAATAGCAAAATAGTTGAAAATTAATAGATATAATCTGTTAAAAATTAATATTTTTCCTGTTTGTTTTCCCCACCTTCACTCTAGTACTTAAATTACGAAACATTTTACTGTCATTTTTAACATTCAATGAACTGTTATTTTTGGTGACTCCCTTGGCCACTTTTCCATTTAATAAATGGTCTTACTGGTTATAACCTTAAAGTGAAACATTTTCTCCATTCTCACGCCTAGTGCTTCATATCAAGCCACGTTCCCTATTCCATTTTTTAAACAACTGTATTTTCTAAAAGATTATAGCTATATACTCCAGGAAATAAATATGCAATTACTTTTTCCTTCTCTCTAAATTCTTTATAACTAATAATTAATGTAAATGCAGTACTCATTTTTTTCTTAGCTTGTAGCTGCTTGAAATTGGTACTTTCTATGTCATGAAATACATTCTCCCTATAGCACATTTAATTCTTTAAATGTTGTTTAAGTGCATTTTATGGCATTTAATTTTTCTGTATTGGTAAATGTTCCATGTGAATTGGAGATGTGTGTTTTGGTGTTATTGGATGAAGGAGTTCATAAATGTCAAATAAATACAGTTGATTGATGGTGTTGTTTTGCTCAACTACATTCTTCCCATTTTTCTGCCTGTTGTATCTGTCAATTACTGATAAATTGATGCTAAAATCCAAATAAAGTGGAGTTTCATCTATTCTTGCAGTTCTGTCATCCTTATATTCATGTATCTTTGATGTTCTGTTGCTAGGTGCAAAACACTAAGAATTATTTCATGCTCTTGGAAATCTAACTCTCTTTGTCTCATAATTTTGCTTACTCTGAAGTCTGTCTAGTTTTAAACTGCAATAACTCTATAGCTTTATTTTGATTATTGTGTTGGATGGTATATATTTCTCCATCCTTGACATTTAGATCTTTGCTTAAATATAATTAAAGTGTATTTCTTGTAGAAAGCATATAATGGACCTTGTTCTTTTTGTTCCTATCAGTTTCTGTCATTTAACTGGAGTATTCGAATCATTTCCATTTAAAGTGATAAATATGGTTTAGTGTTCACTGCATTGGTAAATATATTGTGTCTGCTGTAACTGCTTCTTTTGTCCTCTATCATTTTCCTTCAGTATCTGGCTTAAGTTGAGCATATTACATGATTTCGTTTTCCTCCTATCAGCATATACATGCATTAGCTGATGTATTTACAATTAATAGAAGTCCACATTCAAATAATATTACAGTGCTATATGGGAAGCGCATGTAACTCATCCATTATGCAGTTGTCATTCATTTCACTTGTCTGTATATATAATCGTGAAATATCACTAGATTGAGCAAACCTGTATGTTACATCAATTAAGAATAAAAATATTTTTATTTTGTTTTCATTTACTTTTATCTGATGTTCTCTTCTTTTCCGATGTAGACACAAGTTTTGACAAATATATATGTGTGTATACATATGTATATGTATATCTATTTCTATCTATCATCTATCTCTTCTATCTACCATTTTCATTCTTCTTTTAGGATTTCTTGAAATTTTTGTGTCTCTGAAAAAGCCTTCATTTTATCTCAAAATTTGAAGGGTAAGTCTTTTCTGGGTTCAATTTTCTAGTTTGTAATTTTAAAGATTTATTTATTTATTTTTATTACAGTCAGATATACAGAGAGGAGGAGAGACAGAGAGGAAGATCTTCCTTCTGATGATTCACTCCCCAAGTGACTGCAACAGCTGGTGCTGCACTGACCTGAAGCTGGGAATCAGGAACCTCTTCTAGGGTCTTCCACGCGGGTGCAGGGTCCCAAAGTATTTGGCCGAACTTGACTGCTTTCCCAGGTCACAAGCAGGGAGCTGGATGGGAAGTGGAGCTGCCAGGATTAGAACCGGCACCCATATGGGATCCTGGTGCGTTCAAGGCGAGGACTTTAGCCACTAGGCCAGGCCCCTAGTTTGTAATTTTTAAGATTTTGACTTTAAGTGTTTCACTCTACTCATTTTCTCTCACATGATTTCTTAAAACAAGTATGACATAAATCGATCAGTTATTCCTCCATGGATTAGAGGAATATTTTCTCTGAGTTATCTAGAAATACTATTATTTGTCTTTGAACTGTTCACGTTTTTTTTTATTAAATCTTATTTTATGGGTAATTTCTCATGACCAGTCAATTGAAGATGAAAAACAAACCCAGATTTTAGAAATGAACAACAGCCAAATTGAGTCTAATAAATGACAAAAGAAATTCCATGGAACTACCAGTAGCATTTATGAATTCTGACTTACTGGATTGAGAGAAGTATAGACACATTCCAGTACATGAGTTGCTGCTAATTGGCTGAAAAATACAGGACTGAGGAATGGGCTTGGAATGTATGTAACAACAATGTCTGGAGAATCAATCTGCAAATAGGCTACTCAGAATGGCAAAAAAGGAAAATGGTCATTCCTGTGTCTTATGTAAATCAATAGTTATCACTGCATAAGAAGGATTCAATAATTAGCTGAACAAAATGCCACACGCAGTGAATGTCAGTCACCTCCTTTTCTCCAGATACCTCAGAACTTTCTTGATGGTCCCATGAGAAAAAGTGACCATGCTGCCACCCAATGTATGAGATAATTAAAAAGTTTGTAGACATAGGAAATAAAAACAAGTTTAATTTTGATGAAAAAGGTTTTAAATCCATGTACACTTCTTTCATAACACAGTTTCTACAAACTTTTGAAGTCTCCTCAAGGAGTAAATCAGGCTACAGCTACTGTTAAGTACTTTATCAAATAACAACACAGTTCAACAAGAAGTCTTTAGCACGCCATCATTCCCTAAAAGGAACTATCAGCCATCTGGTGGAATGGTGATTATATCAGACCCCTTCTATCACATAGGGCTAGAGATTCATTTTCACTGAAGTATTCTAGAAATGCATTTCCTTCTTGTGTCCTCATGCTTCTGCCAACAACACCATCTGTTAACCCACATGGTGCCTATCCATCATCATGGGATTCTGAAAAGTATTGCTCCACATTATTTCACAATAAATGAACTGCTGCAATGGATTTATGCCCAAGGAATTCATTGGTCACCCAGCATATTCCATAACTGAAAAGTGTTTGAACTAAGAGAGGGGGATTAGTTTATTGAAGATAGCACCAGTTGGTAGACTGAAACCTGTTTTTCTATGGAACATATGATATGATATTTTTTCCCTCTCCAGAATACACAATCCGAAATCAGAGTGGTAGCAAAGCACATCCTCCTTTCCTTCATTATTTCTAATAAGCCAACAGACAGACAAATTATTCCCCATCCCTCCAAAGGCATTGCTTGTTTGGATGCAACATCCAAAGTGGGGATGAGAAAATGAACCCACTGATGTTAAAGTTAAGACTTCCACCAGACCTTTTGGCCACTGAGGTAAGAGACTAAAAGGGAAAATACTCTAATGGCTGAAGTGATGGAACTTCGTTTTCAAGGAGAAATTGCTTCTGCTGGACCTGATTCCTGGTACATTTTCCCTTTGCTATGTTTAATCTGCATCGTGAGTCCATTGAGTCCTTTTTATGAATCATCAAAGATTATGAGATTGGAGACATTTGACTTAAGTCCCCCAGCTCAATTTCAGTTAGATTGGTGTGTTTAGAATTTGTTACTTGGCTGTCTATTGCTGTGTAAATCACGCCTTTAAGGATTCTCCCTGAAATATGGTTTTGATATTGTGATTTCTGTTATGTTGCAAATTTTCTAAGAATCACATAATGGTTTAATGTTGAATTTTTAACATTTCTTACCCTTCTGAGAAGAAGGTCACACTTGGGAAGCTGTGAAATCTCAGATCAGAGGACGTGATATAGGGAAAGGTTTGCAGGTGTAATTTTTCTAAATCATGCTCTCTTTTGTCTTGATCTAGTAGCACAATAAACCATAATTCATAATTCATTAGTAAACACTACTAGGGCAGCCAAAACCTTGTTTGATCACTTGAGTTCATTGTTTTTTTACTTTTCAACTGTGTACTAGATAAATACAGGTTAATTATCATGATGTGTTTTTTTTATGATTTCTGCCCAGTGTTTGAGGAGATTCATCATAATATACAGTCTAAGAAAAAAAAAATGTTGTGGCTTTGTTCTTAAACTGTACTGCAGATGAGTGCAGAATATTAATGAAAAAGATTTTTTTCTTTTAGTATTTTACAGATACCACTTTAGTCATTGGCCTGTCAAGAAAGCTCTGAGCTATCTGGAGGAAAGATGACTGACATTCATTGCACGTGACAGTTGCTTGCTTAATTATTGATTTTTTCATGTGCATATTTAAGGATCTTTTCCTTATGTTTGACTGAAGATAACTTATTATTTTTGTGGTGAGGATCTTTTTTTGGTCAGTCCTAGGGGTAGTTCTGTGTCCCTCCTGTATGTTGTTTCTCAGTTCTTTCTTTATATTAGTAAAGTTTTCATTAGGTGGTGGTCTTGCTGCAACCAGCTGGCCATTAGATCTGAGGGATACTTGGACCTATTTTGGGTGGAACCCACAGGATGCTAAGTTGTTACTGTTCTCCCTGTGGAACAGTGTAATGTGCTAAGCCGCAAGTGGGTTCGCTCATGGCTAAGCACACGTGCAACTCACTGTTTTTCCTTCAGTACCACAGCCTTTTCCTCAGTACACAAAGTGGTGCCTAATGTGGCACTGGTGGGTGCTGGTTGTGCTGACAATTAGGTCTGGGGGCTACCTGGACCAATTTTGGGTGGAACCTGCAGGATGGATGTCACACTGGTACTTTCCCCCCTGTGGGACCAGTGCAATGCACTGAGACAGAAATGAGCTCACTCCTGGCTTGCTGCATGCACAGCTTGCTGTTGTCATTCCAAACCTTCAGCCTTTTCACATGGTACAAAATGGCACCTATCATGGCACTGGTGGATTTCTGGATCTGCTGGCTCTCAGGTCTGGGTGCCACCTGGACCTATTTTAGGTAGATCCTGTAGGATGCCAAGTCAGTCCTGCAGGATTGGAATCAGTACAATGCACTGAGCCAGAAATGAAATTGCTCTAGGCTTAGTGCATGCCCAACTCACTGTCGTCGCTCCAGTCCCACCACCTTTGCCTCATTACACAAAATGGCACCTGATGGGGTACTGGTGGGGTCTGGGCTGTGAAATACACCCTGTTCTCATACCAGCTGCTTGAGGTTTGATGTTTTTTCTCTGCTCCTAATCAGATCACACAAATCAGCAAGGTGGGCAGTTCTTGCTTGGATTCAGCTCCTGAGCTCCTGGTGAATTCCCTTTCCCTCCTGGCTGCCAGTGGAGCTCTGATTGCCACTCACTGATCATTGCTGGGTCATCTGGTCACTACAACACCACTCTTGTCTCTATTACTTCCCCGTGTCTGCGGGTCTTCAGGTGCCCCTCTGCCATCAGTCTGCCCTCTCTTATTTCCTAGAATGTGCCCTCTCTGCTTTACTCTGGCTAACGAGTCTCCATCATTTTAAATCTATCCTTACCCTATACTGCCATCTTGCTCACCTCTGCCTACTTAATTATTGAATGTTTCTTTTGCAGTGGAGCATTTTATTGCAGTGGAGTGGATATTTGTTTACTTAAGACTTAAAAATGCTTAAGTGTTGTGCCATGACTGGCTTATTTACACATTGTTTTTCCAGACATTATTTTTGCTCACATTCCAACCCTGTTCCTTTCAAGTCCTGGATTTTACAGTCAATTATAACAATAACCTGTGTACTGGATTGTATTTCTTTCAGATCAGTAAAGAAAAATCAAAAGTGCTGTTTTGTAGATCTACAGAACTTCTTTTGTTGCTTCTACTTGGGTTAATTTTGCAGTTATTCATTTTTTAAAACCTGGGTTTGATTTTCTTCCTCAAGCAACTGATAATTCGTTATGAGGAATGACCCACAAGATGATGATAAAATTGAATTGAAAGATAGGGAACAAACTTAGGTCTGCATCAAAGACTGAACTATTATTCATTCTAGGGATTCTGGCAAATTCCTTATTAATATATTATTTCCATTTATTAGTATAGTCCTGTTGCATGCACCCAACCTCTTTGTTCATGATAGCAAAGTATGGGCAACTATTTTATGATGGGCAGCTCAGATGATAAGATCACTTAGTAGTCAATGATTAGGTGTTTAACATCTTGAAGTATCACTATTTTCTTAGAAAGCTCAAACTTTGTGTTTTGAAGCTGCTGCTTCTAAAAAGGAATAGCTACCTGTTGAAGAAGGCATATGATTTCTCTCAAGCCTAAAGTGTATGCTCTGCTATGCTGGCACTTGTCAGAGGCCTATACAGCAACTGTTACTGCTACCAACATTTGAAGCCTTATTGTGTCTATTGGATCATTATAACTAAGTAGAATAGCAAACGACTTTATAGGATGGACATGTTACAAAGATTTTTCTCATACTGTCCTTTGCAATTGAGAATCTTATGTAAGTGATTTGGCAATAGAATCTGTTGTTATTTCCAGAATCCAGAAAGGCATTGTGCCTTTTTTTCCCATGTGAGGTGTTATCTTGGAAGAATTATCTGTTCATGCTCCCAACTGCAGACTTCCTAGGAATTACTTCCTAGAAATTACTTATTGTAGAAGGGCTCTGAGTTTTTGTGGAGTTTGTTTTCTAGTATTTCATTCATAAATGTCCTTCTGAGGTGTCTAAAATGCTTAATACTTTCTGCTCATCATATACAATCATATAAGGTCAACAATTATTAGATTACTGTTAGAGTTTAATATAAGCTGCATGGAATGTAAAGGTGATGAAAATCTCAGGAAATGTGTTATGGCTAACAACTGGGAGGCTGACATAGTACAGAGGCAACTGCGCACAGGTAGACTGTAAGCCTCAACAGGTGTATAATATTCCTTATACTTTTTTTTTGCAGAGAAACAATAGCATCATCTAGATCAAAAGCTGGATACATAATGTGATGAGTTACACAAATTGTGTCAGTTAACGTATAGCAGAGAAAGTGAGTACACTTGGAGTGTCACTGCCTGGTGTAGTTTATGATAATTAGGAATCACCAGTCTTGTACCTTTCAAGGTTTGGAAAGTGACACTAATCTCTTGTTTACTGAGAGCTGCTTTTAGTTTACTATTCTGGTAGGAGATCTGTCATTTGGCTTTCTTATGGCAATGGTCCTTACTCTATCAGTCAATGAGCCAAAGTCAGTTGCTTAATATATGCAGTCTAATTATACATTGATAAACTGGGAACACAACCACAGAGTACATCCGTGGCACAATCTGAGCCACTGTGAGTCAAACAGCAGTTCCTTTTCCACTCTGTCTGTAATACTAGAATCCCTCACTTAGAAGACAGTGACATTTTGGGTATTTCAGAGTTACTTTCATTTTACAGCATATGCTTAGTTATTTCATAAAAAAAACTCAACATTTAATTTCCACCGTCCCACAACCATCCTATTAAAAAGTCCCAGGACCTTTGGGAGAAGATTTGATGCAACAGCTTGAGTATACATTCTGGCAGTGCTAACGAGTTTTTACACAAGAACATCTGGTCTTCAAACAAAGGTTTAGCCTGGAAGCTGTGTGAGTACAGTAACTGTTCATCATGTAACTCTATTCAGATGTTAGCTAGGAGAATCAAAACTTCTTTTTTTCTGTTTATATTTCAAGCAATTGTTTATACAGTTAATTCCTTAAGAAATTATGCTAGTTAGTACCGAATACCTTGGGTTAAATTTAAGGGCTGTCCATTATGTCTTTGGCAGCTAGTGTTGATCTCTGCTACTTTGACAAGTCCAATCTTAGAGAATCTGTTTAGATGACAATGGCTCAAATGTCAGATCCCACCTATAATTCATAGAAAGCACAGGTGTTCTATAGGAGCCACTTTCTAGTGTATTTCTCAACTTCTTGAAAGAAAATCTTGAGATTTCTTAAGAAATATATTTGTGCGTCTGTGTGTGCATGGATTACACATATAAATTCATTACAGGGCCCAGCGAGGTGGCACAGTGGTTAAGGTCCTCACCTAGCACGCTAGGGATCCCATATGGGCACCGGTTCTAATGCCGGCAGCACCGCTTCCCTTCCAGCTCCCTGCCTGTGGCCCGGGAAAGCAGTCAAGGACGGCCCAAAGCTTTGGGACCCTGCACCCACGTGGGAGACCTGGAAGAGGCTCCTGGCTTCGGATCGGCATAGCATGGGCCGTTGCGCTCACTTGGGGAATGAATTGTCGGACGGAAGATCTTCTTCTCTGTCTCTCCTCTCTGTATATCCGCCTTTCCAATAAAAAAATAATAAAAATAAATCTTTAAAAAAAAAGAGGGCAGTAAATAATAAATTCCTACTTCAAAAAATTTGGAATGATATTAAATAAGTAATCAACACTGCAATCTTAAAGATATGGAAAAATAAAAATAAACTAAACTCAAGATGAATGTGAGGAAAGAAATTATAAAAATTAAAGAAGAAACAAAGCAGAAACAAAATAACTTTAAAAGCTTAAGTGATATTAAGGACTGTTTTTTTTTTTTTAAGAAATACAATATATACATTGTTGGACCAATTAATTAAAAAAGTGGAGAAGATCCAAATGAACAAAATCACATGTGATAAAGAAGATGCTACAATGATGTCAGCAATACAAAGAATAATGAGGAACTACTGAAACCAGTACATGGCAATGAATGGGAATATCTAGGACAAATAGATAGATTTCTGGAAACATTTAATTTGCCAAGATTGAGTCATGAAAACACAGAAATTCTGAAAGACAAACAACCAAATTCAGATTGAATCACTAATAGAGACTCCCAACAAACTCAAGTGCAGAACTGAATGGTGTGATTGCTGTGTTTCATTAAACTTTTAAGAAAGAATGAATCCCAGCTCTTTAACTATTTAAAGCAACTACAATTGAGGGAACCCTTCCAAACGCATTCTATGAGGCCAGCATTGCCTTAATTCAAAAATCAGAAAAAGATACAAAAAGAGAAAGGGAATCACAGACTAAATCTCTGAAAAAACATAGATGTGAATATCCTTAGAAACACAACAGCAAATGAAATCCAACAGTAACATGCTAAAAGGTGACATGCCCCGGAATGGGATTTACCCAGGAATGCAGGAATGGCCCAGCGAAAACAAATCACGAGATAAATTACATTAACAAAAAAGGATATAAATCATATGATTATTTCAATTCACTCAGACAAGCATGTATGTAGTATGCTAAAACATTTCCTGATTTAAAAAAGCCTTTAAGGATTGGGCACAGAGAATTGGCACAGAGGTTGCCACTGTGCCTTGTGGGTTCAGCTATCACTTGAGAAGCTGGCATACATAAAGTAGCACTGAGTGTGATGGTTATTCTTCTAACACAACTTCCAGCTAATGCACCTAGTTAGGCAGTTAATAATGACCCAAATGAAAAATCAGAATGGAGTTTCTGAATCCTGACTTAACCTGTCTCAGTTCATAGGAAAGGAACCAGTGGATGGAAGGTTGATCTTTCTTTGTCTGTTTTTATTTATTTTTCTGCACAGAAAACTCTTCTTCTCTATCCCTCTGTTTTTCAGATAAATATATAAATCTTTTAAAAAAATATTAACCAGCTTTGTCATCTACTTAACTCACATGACCTTGATCTAATAACTTCTGATTTTTAAAAAACTAAATACATCCTTATAATATGAATTTTTATTCTATTGCATATATACAAAGTCAGTTTAAAAAAAATCAATAATTTTGAAGATACAGTCTTTTTGTAACCTGCATACAACTTTCCAAGTGATGGGCTAGTATTTCTTTTGCTGTTATTAAAATTCACTCATATATTTTATTTTTCAATTTAAAAAAATATTTATTTATTTTTTTATCTGCTTTATTTTTATTTAAAAACTTATTTGGGCCCAGTGTGATAGCATAGTGGCTAAAGTCCTCACCCTGCATGAGCCCGGATCCTACATGAGTGCCAGTTCTAATTCCAGTGGCCTCGCTTCCCATCCAGCTCCCTGCTTGTGGCCTGGGAAAGCAGTTGAGGATGACCCAAAGCTTTGGGACCCTGTACCCGTGTTGGGGACCCAGATGAGCTCCTGGCTCCTGGCTCCTGGCTTCGTACTGGCTCAGCTCCTGCCTTTGCAGCTGCTTGGGAAGTGAACCATTGGACAGAAGATCTTCCTCTCTGTCTCTCCTCCTGTGTATCTGCCTTTCCAATAAAAATAAATGAATCATTAAAAAATAAAAAATTGCAGAGTCTATGGAACTATATCATTAAATAAAAACGTAAACGAATTAATTTTAAAAAAACAGTAACAGAAAAAAATACAAAGGAAAGAAAAATCAAAGAAAAACATCCACAGAACTTATTGATAAGTCAATCATGAGATTTCCCATTCATCATTATTTGATGATGCAAGTACATACTTACACATGCTCACAATTCATTTTTGAAATTTAGAAGAAGTTTTTGAAAGATAGATTTTACAAAAAGAGGAAGAGAGATAGAAAACTAGGTCTCCCATCACAACCCCAATAGCCGCAGCTGTCAGAGCTGAGTTGATCCAAAGCTGGGAGCCAGGAGTTTGCTCCTGGTATTCCACATCGGTGCAAGAGTTGGACCATCCCCCATTGGAATCCCAGGCTGAAAGCAGAGAGCTGGATCAGAAGATGAAGGGCTGGGACACAAACTCGCACTGAAATTGGATACTGGTGTAAGCAGGTGGAGGATTAGCCTGCTACACCACCATGCTGGCCCCATTACTATGTATCAGGTTTGCAGTTCAAGTACATTCACATTTGTCTCATTTTCTGCAAGATTTTCTTTAAGGTACTCTAAGTCTTTATTTTGCTCTCAGATAATTTTACAAAACATTCTTTTTTTCTAAAAGGATTTATTTATTTTTATTGGAGAAGTAGATTTACACAGAGAAGGAAAGACAGAAAGGTCTTCCATCTGCTAGCTCCCACCACAAATGGCCCCAAATGGCTGACTGGACTTGAGATGATCTGAAGCCAGGAGCCAGAAGCTTCTTCCTGGTCTTCCACCTGGGTGCAGGGTCCCAAGAGCTTAAGCCAATCTCTGTTGCCTTCCCAGACCTCAGCAGGAAAGTGGATGGAAAGTGCAGCAGCCAGAACTAGACCCGACATCTACATGGGATGCTAGTGCTTGCAGGTAGAAGATTAGCGTGTTGCTCCTTTTTGCCAGCCCTAGTAATTAGTTTTAATTATGAATGCCTCTAATACAAAAGGAGGGAGTTTCTTTTAAATGTTGGAGAAACGCTGTTTGTTTATTAATGGCATTATTCAACCTTTTTCATTATTGTTAGGAACACAGCACTCTATTTGAAAGTCATGGGTACAAAATATTCAATCTTTTTAACCTACAGTACTAAGCAGAAAATTAATTCAGATGCCCTCCACTTATCTCTGGGTGGGATGGGTTCCCTCCTTTGCACACCAAATAAAATCATCTTAGAAACAAATCAACTTGCCCCTCTTTGTACTAGTCCATAAAGACATTCCTATTCACCTGTGCAAAGCAGGTTGGTTCTCAGCATTACACATCAGCTCTGCAGGAGAATTTCAGTATGACAATTCATTCCTGACTATTATTTTGTATGGATATAAATGTTGTTACCAGCATTTTGTTTTCTTTAGAATAGAAATAAATCACAAGTGTCTAGTCAGGAATAAAACACTAGGTAATAAAGGATTTGTTTTTGTTTTATTTGTTTGTTTATTGTGAACGGAGTCAATATTTCTTCATTTTTACAACAAAATGGTGACTAGCTTCAACTGAGAAATAAATGTTGGTTAACAATGATGATTTTCTATGAATCACTTGAATATACTAAATACAGTACAAAACATGTGAAAGTTTTTTTGTTGTCCTCTAACAGCTTATAGGATGATAAAATAGTTCTATATCTGTGCTTCTGACTTCCATACAAAATGAAACCAAAGAGAAGGAAAATTAAGTTGTGAAGGAAATAAAGTCTTGCATAATCATTATTAAGTTAGCCTTCAGTAAGTTATGTTTAAGGTTGTTTGGAGTAGGGGTAGTTAATTGCAAGCGTTAGCAATAAAGAATCTTAAAAAAAAAAACAGAAAAAGAAAAAGAAAATAAAACATGCAATAAGACCATGAAAGGAGAGAAGCTGATGGACCAGCCAAAAATCCCATGACCCAATACACACGAGATGGCGAGTACTGTGCCTTTTTTTTTTTTCTGTCTTAGAGTTTGTCTTAGGCTTGCTGAAGAAAAAAATCCATGACCTGGAAATATAATGAGAACAGAACTAAAAACCTAGTGAAATCTTGTATTCTCTAGCCAAAGAACTAGAAAATGGAAAAGTTAGAAAGCCAGAATATTTTAGATTCTATCCAACGCTGCAGAAAGAGTATAGCCCTAACTGCCACAGTTTTGAACAAAAACTAAGTGGGGAATTAGGCTTTCACTCCTCCTTCCACACTGATAGACAAATTGAATTTAGTCAAAATTGCAAATTTTTCTTTTTGAAATACCTTGTTAGAAGATGAAAGGACAAGGTACAGTTGGAAGAAAATATTTGCAAACCACCAACAAGCACCTAAGAACTACTATCTAAAATATATAACGAACTCTTAAAACTTAATGAGAAACAAAGCAATACAAATAGAAAATGGGGGAAAAGACAAGGAGAGCCATGAGTATATACAGATGGCAAATGAACATGAAAATAAGCTCAAAGCTGTTAGCCATTAGGGAAAAGCAAATTAGAACAACATTGAGCTATAACTACACATTTATCAACATAAAAAAAGTTAATGACAATATCAATGTTGATAAGTATGTGGTAAAACTGGATCACCTATGCATCACCTGCGGGAATGCTAAACAGTAAACTCTGGAAAATCATGTGATAGTTTCTCATTAAACTAAATGTACCTACCTTATGACCCATCAGCTGAAAACTCCTCTTTAAACAGAAATCGACATTGAGAACGTTTTCACATCTGTTTAGTGTTAGCCATTAGGGAAATGCAAATTAAAGCACAATGAGGAATCCTATTACCCCAGTTAAAACAGTCCTCTTAAAAAAGACAAAAAAGAACAGGTGGTGGAGAGATTGTGTAGAAAGCTAACCTCTTCAGCTCCAACTATGGGATCATTACCTAATTTGGATTGGTATTCATTTTCTCTGTCCATTTTGTTGACTCAACTTTTAACTTTTCGCTGCCTTTTTCTGTGGGAGTAGGCAGGGACTTGGGACGAGAGGGTGAAAGAGGGAGAAAAAACATCACCTTCTGTGATACTGGTTTCTATTTGTTTCTTAATTTACTCTCTATTCTGAAAAGTCCACATTATACTGCATACTATGTCAGGTACTTTGTCAGTGTTTTATGTATTGTTAGCATAATCCTTGTAACAATGCTACAAGGAAAGTTCTCTTACTGTCACACTTGGGAAAATAAGGTCAATTATGCTGTTTCGCTCAGAAGTTGGTAGAATTCCACAGGAGAAACAAATTAAAAGCTGATACAGCCCTACTAGTCACCAGTCCAGAAGCTAGTACCAAATCCCCTATGTAATTACTTGGCTGTGCTCTACTACTGTCTATAAGCACATATAAGACTCTAGGGGCATACCTGAACATGGAACCTCTGTATGTACTTGTTTCAGTGTGAAATTATAAAGGGAAAAATATGTGGTTGGTTCTGTAACTGCTCTTTCCCCCATCCAAATCTAGACCTAATCTGCTTGGGTTAACACTTGGAGTAGTCGAAAGGATTTGTCAGCATGAAGCCTTCTGTCTTATTAGAGGGTGCGATTCAGTGTTGACCAACCATGGTTATGTAGTATTTGGAGGTTTATAGCATTGTCTGCATGAGTGCACCCCAAGAGTGGGCCAAAGTGGATGACTTATCCACTAGTATATGGAAGAAGGATGCTCAGACTGTGTTAGGATCTATGTGGAAAGTCTTCCTGGCTGCCTTGTGTTCAGAAACCAATGCTAACTTTCAAGCAGAAACCTAAGAATGAGACTTACCACATGCCATAGAGGAGAAGAGATGAGGAAGGAAGCAGAGAGAGAACGAAGATATGTTTGTGCCCTGGAAACGGAGGACATCAGGTTACATAAAAGCCAGAGATAACCATGTAGTGGTAGTGGTTGACTCTTGAAATGGCAAGGTCAATGCTGAGCCTGAAACAGTGCAGTGTGGGTGCAGGGAGAGGGGCTCTTCTAGTAGTCATTCAAAAAACTGACTAAAGCACAGAGGATTTTTCAGGGGCAGCCATAATCTCCTGCCCCTGCTCCAGCAGTACAGCACCCAGTGTTCCAGCCATAACTCAGGAAAAATTAGTACATATGGGGTTTAAATTGATTCGTAAGGACTTTGAATCCAGTACAGCATGGTTGTTCCAATTGCAGCATAAAGGAGTGTTTGGGCTGTTTGATCTCAGTGCAGGAAATTGAAAAATGGCATTCCTGGCTGTACCCAATCTTGCAACAGTAACTTCAGACTGTTCAACATGCAACAGGAAATAATCCCACCTATGTCATGGTTTGGTGTTGTTATATTTGGTGCAATGGCCAATGCCTGTGATACTACATGTCTTCACTATATAGATGATGTGATGCTAACCTGTGACTTTCTTACAGATGAAAGTGCCTATACACATTTACTGAGCACTGCAGATCATGTGGCTAGGTGGTAAGTAATCCAAAATATAGGGATTGGGATTCTGTCAAAATTTTGGGAAGTATCAGAATGGGCAAGATGAAGGTTATCGCAGAAGCAGTGATAGATAAATTCCAGGATGTTTTCATCCCAGTGACCTTAAAGTAGTTTCGGGAGTGTCTAGGATTGTTGGAATAATAAAGAGTGCTTATTGCACATCTGGCATAAGAGACTAAGGACAGAGTTACTATTATGATGTGAATGATGCTGGACAGGTACAAAGGTCCTGTGGAGACTTTGCTGAGTGCTAGATTTTTTAGAATTCCTGCATAACCACAATAAAAGCTATGTGCCACCAAGACAAGTGTGAGAGGTTACGATGACATTTTTGGCCAACTTAAGTTTTATTTCAATTCAAATCCCTTGCCTACTTTCTGCCTAACAGTCTGGCTACCACATTTAGTGTCACTGATTTCTTTGTCTTATTGTCCTTAGCTTGGTACCTGTGAGCAACCTGATAGACTAGGCACAGATTTTTTCAGTGTGTGTGCCAAAACCACCTGGCTTGTTGGGTGGACCTGGAGTTACATATCAACTCTACAATTGTTCTTTCTTTGAGAGTGATTGTAGTCACTGAACAAAACTGGACTTGGTGGGAAGGATGGAATTTTTTTTGTCCCATTATAGAACAACACCTGGACCCGGTGAAGAGGCACAGTCATGGTTGGAGTACTGTTTTGGATGGTCTAAGTTGACTTTTTTGCAAAGGCAATAGAGTAATTCCCACAAGTTCTAAAAGGTGTAACAAACAGGAAATGAGCCTCTGGTGGGATAAAAAGTGGTAGACTACCTTGCTTTTTATATTTGATGTTGCATATTCGCCTATAAGTTTGTTGCTGTATCTCAGGTTGTGGAATTTGGAAACAACATTTCTTGTTACTTGCACAAATATTCTGCAAGAAGATATTCAATGCATAGATTATGAGGCAAGAAACTCTGAAAGGATGAAGTATTGGGGAAATGAAATTAGTTAAACTTCCTTATCCAGAAGTAGATATAATCTGCACGTTGGTGATCCCAGAAGTTGAGACATTTCTAACCATATAACTACATGGTTATCTGCTAGTATTTTCTGTGAATATATGGAAGAAGCTGGGGCATGGTTGTGCATAAATCCTGTAGGTGCTTGCCCACCACTGTGAAAGTAAAGGCAGAGGCGTATGTATATGGTTAGCTCTACAGTTGCTCTTTGGCCTGTCCAAGTTATGGTCTTCATATTCCTGGATCTGAGATGCTCCATTGCACATACGCATTTTCCAGTTCAGGCATGTAAGGATGCATGAGAAGAAAAACTTCCCAAGGCCACATAACTAAGGGATAGAATCCAAGTGCAAATCCTGCTCTATCTGTCACCCAAGGCTCTGTTCTTTGCTGCTCTGTTGTTGAGGAATTACAGCATGAGTTTTAGGAGAGCAGACATGGGTGTTGTCAGGAGTCATTTGTATCACAACACTGGAGAGTTGATGGGGAAATTAGGTAATAAGTTGACCACATTGTAATAATTTTGTGTGACATTCACCAGAGCTCATAAATGCTTAGGTCAACATAAAAGAAGTGAGAAATTGGTGAGATGCTAGTCAAAGAATACAGGATTTAGTTAGAAAGGAGGAATAAAACACAAGAGGCCTAATGCACAACATGACTGTTTAATAGTGATGTATTGTGTTAAGTTTAAACTAACTAACCTGAAAACTTCAAGGGAATAAATTTCAAGTGTTTTCACAGCAAAAAATGTTAAATATGTGTGCTAAAGGAACATGTTAGTAAGTTCTACATAGCCATGCCATACCGTATATGCAATTCAAAACATCATGTTGCATATCATGAATAAATATAATTTTCATGTCTATTTTAAACTTTAAAAAATAAAAAATACATAACATGCAGCACTGTTTGTATAAGAATTTCTATGAATAAAATATATTAAAAATTAAAAGGATAATTAAAAATATACCATCCAAAAACTGGGTAAAGTGAAAAAGAACACACAGTTTTGAGGCTTTTTCACTGAAGGAAAGAACAAGGTTGAGAGTCTTGCTTGGGACAATTGGCAATAGCCATCTTAGCTAAAAACAGAAGAAAGCAAACAATACTTTAATCACCCAATTCTGGTATATATGTGATGGAGAATGAGGAAAAGGAGTGGCTACTTGATGGAAGGGATATAAATGTGAAAGTTATAACTCCACACATGACTAATAAATGACTAAACTTATTCTGACAGCTTACTTGGAAAACAAAAAAGAGAGTATCAGAACAAATACCAGGAAAATATGATTCCTAAAGTAGAGAAAATGAGGAGATAAAAGAGAGGTGGCCATGACTCAGTTCAATGGTAAATTGGTAAATTTGTGATAGGCCTTTGAAAGAAAACATGGAGAGGCACTGTAGAACCATATAATTGCTCAGGATGTAATGTTTCACACCAATGAATCCTATCAGCACATAATTCTTAGCTATTTTCTGCTGGTAGAAATATCAGTTGCATGTAGTCATTGTATCTCATTTATCTTTGCATTTTGGTTTTTGTTGGTGAAAGTGAACTCCAGGGACCAGAGCTACAAGCAAGTGCCAAGTCTAAAATTAACTATGACGACCCTTTGGGAATCTCAAATAGGGACTTCAGTTTTCAAGTTTCTTCTTCTTTCTGCATGCGTGAACTTAGTGAGACCAGAATTTATGCCTGTTTTTCCCAGATAATTGCTGTGTGGCTTTCAGCTCAGCTGGGACATTGGTTTAAAGAAAGCCTCTTTCATTGGTTTCAGTTCTCACACACCTCAGAAGAAATACTTCTTATTGTGGTCTATCTTTTCAAGGACTTACTGACTAAGTGTTTGCATCAGGAAACTGTCTGGGAAAACAGCCTTCATGTTAATCCAGCTGTCTTCAAGAGAGAAAGTCTAAGTCCAAAGAGCTACTGTCAAGTTTTACTTTTTACTGAATGCCTTTCTCCAAAGACAGTGTCTCTCCACTGTATTTTCCAAAGGTATTAAAGCTTCTATACAGCTTAAAAATTGCTGCTGGGTTCTGTTTTTGGGCTATTGAGTAAATTTCTGAAATTTGTTGCTGTAACACTTCTGTAACACTTACCGTATCTTATTCCGTATACTGACATTAAATCCAAATGAAATTGAATCCAAATGCAATTTTTCCTAGAATAAATGGGTATTGAGAAGATTACTTGCTTTCATCTTCCATTCTTTGAATAGGCAATGTTTGTCAACAGTATTAATAAAGACTTTTCAAGGACAGGATGTAGGCAATTCAGCTTGATACACTGGGGTTGAAAGACTATCTCCTATGTCTAAGGAAGTACTTCTAAATGATCAAGAGGACGTGCATCTTCAGATGGCAGGGAAAATATTAGACTCTAAGTCAAAGGTGTATATAACCTGTTTTCACATCAAATAAATCTTTAAGTTTTTACTAAAATAAAAAAAGACAAGGGTGGAGTATGGACAGAATCCAGTTTTATTACACTCTATGATCCTGGAGTCAAATTCATGTCCATAGATTTTGATAAATTCAGAATTGTCTTGAAAATTCTAATACATTTATTATGAGTATTATTTTTATAATGTAAAATACTACAGTTTAACTGCATTTTCATTCAAAAAAGCTAAATTAGCTTTCCCCAAACTACTGATTTATTTTAGAATTGTTCTTTGCCATAGAACTGCTCCTATATATGTTATGCCAATTTTCTAGCTAGGTGAGCTACCCCTTAAATCACAAAATGGGGTGATAATTGTTAGTAGAAGCATAATTTTAGATATTCATGGATATGTAGACATCTAGATGGACTGGGTTTCTTGGTTAAACAGCTACCTGTGGGGAGAACACTATGCTCTGACTCTGGTGGATCAAATCTCAACTCTGCCCTCCACACATGTATGTTAGGGGAAGTTATGATACATCTACTTGTCTTATTTTCTCCCCAGATATTTTATGGTGTTCTGCATTAATTGGCTCTTGTATTCACAGGGTACATAAGACTAGATAAAATGTTTGACAATAATCTTGGAATGCTAGAGCTGAGAAAGGATGAGAATCACTTCAGCTACTCTTGTTTTTTAGTTTAGGAAGCTTGGAACGATACCTGTATCCAGCTCCACCCTTAAGAGAATTGTCCCTGAAGTAGGCCTTAGAGGTTACAGAAAATCATTCAGTAGATGCTTTTCACCTTGTCTCTGCTCTCTGGCATGTGAATAGCTCACTCCATGTGGACTTTCCCAGCCCTTCTTCCAGTATTTGTTCAAATCTGCCCCTGCTAGGTTAAGTACAGAAATATAAATATATAATTAGCATGCTCATGCTTAATATTTATTTCTTTGAAAACTTCTGATGTTTTCCACAACTTAAAAGTGATGGTTCGTTATAAAGCATTATTTGTGAAAAGGCAATCATTGCTAGGGTTAGAGGTGGAAGCAATTTGCAAAACTTCTGGAGTTTAGACAAGAACCTGTACTAGACCAGTATAATACTTTGGACAATAACAATTTTGTGCCATCTAGTGGATAATTCAAAAAGTAAACCATGTTTCCAAAAAAAAAAAAAAAAGCAGCATTATCAATACAACCATGACTTCTAAACAACCTGTAACTGCAAGAAAAAAATTTGGTGTTAGAGAACAAACCATTTTTCACAAACTGTGTCATAATTTTATTCTTACAAGGAATGGTCTTACTGATTTTTAAAATTTTAATTGATTTTTTAATTGATAAAATATTGTGGATACTCATGAAACACAGATCCAGTATGTTCAGCTTCAAAATGTTTGTATAGTTAAGAAGACTGTGATATAGATGAATACGTTTATACTTTGCTAAAGTTTCTTCTTTCTAATTCTGGAGGCAAGCAGTGTTCAAAGTTAAAATAGTACGAACTCTTCAGCAAATCTCTTACTTAAAATTCTGACTCTGTACTAACTGTGAGAACATGGAGGACTCAATTTTTTGTGCCTTAGTTTCTCTATGCTTATAGTATCTACTTTGTAGGCCATTGGAAGGATTAAATCGATGCAAAGTCCCGATTTCTGATTCTAGCAGTTCCAGGCGCTGAGATGGAAAGGAGGAAGATGTGCCTGGACAATATTGACAGTCACAGAAAGTGAGAGGCTCTGTCCTGGAGGTCTAGACTTGGAATTTACTTCAGGTGCAGTGAAACTACAAGGATCTGAAAATGTTTTCAGCACAACGGGGCCCAATGGCAACCCCCACATCACCGGGTGGAGAAGCAGCAAGCCCATGTGCTCTGTGTGGCAATGACAATGATGAACGTCCCAGCACCTGCCTATTCACTCTCACCTGAAGCACTGCAAACTTCCAGAGACTGGTTTTATCAGTCCATATCTTTCTTTTGCTAAGCTTGTCTTTGATCCTTTACAACTAAGGCAAAGTTGGTGAAGTAATGCAGACCAGCAATGGTGTCCTATCTCTCCTGCCTTAGCAATTATTTTTTCTTCTGGACTCATTTCCTTTTGTATAAAAAAATACTCTTTTGCCACATTTTTCACAGCCTTTTACCCTCTTTCTTTTCTCTCTCTCTCCCCCTCTCTCTCTCCACACACGCGCGCACACACACCCACACGAGTTTTTAAAAATGATGTGTATAACTAAAGGGACACTCAACTTCTCTTGTCTTATCTGATAGTTTAGAGACTGGGATTGTATATGGTTAAGAGAAATCTTGTCAGGGATAGAGTGGTTTTCCATAGATCTGGTGACCAGAGTAGTTGGAATTCTTGATATATTTGTTGGTAATCAAAAGTATAAAACATTTCTGAGAGCCTGGACAAGACAGGAAATGCAATGGGGAAATTGAGGGATGGAGGGGTGAAACTTACATTTCATAAAATGGACTCTTATAAATATTAGCAGTGACTATTCATAGTAGATGTCTGCAGCTTCTGACACATAATTGAATGTTTTTACTGATCTTCTGAATAAACAAATTGATGGAACGTACTAAACGTTGGGGTTGTTGTTTTACCGTTGTTTACACAATCATGTTTACTAATAATAAAGAAGCAGCTAAGGAGTATTGTGACTCTAATTATAAAAATCAGCAAACATTGTTTTAAGCACATTTTATACTCAAATTGTAGGACATACAAAGCAGAATAAAGTATTATGCTATTTCTGAGGCAATGGTTTCATAAACCAGTAGAAAAGAATGAACTGTAATGTAAAACAAACGTAATGAATGTGACACCAAAACTGTCATAAATAAAACATAAAGGAAGGGGTATATATTTTCAGACTGAAAGATTGACTTTCGAACTGTAACATAAACTGATGGATTTTAATGAGAATTTGTAGAGGTGGAGAAGATAGGTAAGATTCACCAGGTAGAAGAGTACAATGGGATCAACTTAAAAAAATATGGCTTTCATTTATTTGGGGATCAATGAGTAATATGATCTGGTTGGAGTGTTAAGTTTCTCTAGCCTTCTAAAGTTTCTTTCTGAGCAACTGAGCAGCATGGGCTTGGATTTTACAGTGAACTTGATGATGGAGATAATAAGTATTGTTGGACAGGTGGAGGCACATTAGATGCTAGTCAACAAAGACCTGATGAAGTAAATTTTAAAAGAGATTAAAAAATGAGGCCACAGAGAAACAAATGCATTTAAATGGGAGATGATTTAAAAGATGAGAGATAATGGTCTTTATGACATGAACGATAATAAAGCCTGAATTATGGAAGAAAAAGGCCTTCAGATATGCAATAGGTGAAACAGAATTGAGGTCAGCAAGAAATTGGCATGTAGGCAAAAGGAGGTGGGGTGGGGAGCTCAGTCTTGTATGGTGAGACCCCACAGTGCGATGTTAGCATCACTGGTAGCACAGACCCTAGGGCCAGATTCACCAGTATCATAGTGACAGAATGGGAAAAATTAAAGGTATCATTTTTAAAAATCACTATAAAAAGAAAGACAAGTCCATTCCACTTTACTGGGGATATGGTCAGCCTGAGGAAATTAAAGAAAGCTGAGACAAAATCACTTATACCTTCCTGCACTGGCATTAGATGTGTTTGAAAGGAAGCTTGTCCTCACCTTACAGTGATAATTACTCAAAAAGAAAATTGATCATCATTTTCAATACTTATTCGGTGTGAAGTCCACAATTTAGAGATTCTTAATTTTTCTTCTGGAAATCAAAATAGTTGTGTATTTTGATATTATTATCTTCACAAACTGATAAAGGCCTCATTTGGACAACTAAAAGCATGATTCTTATGAGGGATAAATGGAAATTTTATGAAAACCTTAAGAACAAATTAAAGTTTTAATACCCAATGTGTTCTGTGTTTCACAGTGTCAAGATCTGACTCTGAACATTTGCTAGTGTCAGCTTATGTTTGCTATTCTTAGAAACTACATATTGAATTTAGTATAGAGGCATTAGGCAAAAGGGTGGCTGCTGGTTAAGAATCAGGTAATATGGACTGAATATGTGCCCTGGTATTTATTTTTTGGAATCTCATCCAAAGTAATTAAATGGACATTCTGTTTTTATTTCTAGAGGGAGCTAAAATACAACAGGAAGAGAACTCTAAGACAGGAGAGGTGAAAGTGTCAGGAAAAAAGAGAAGTTTAACTGGGAGAAAAAAAGACAAACACTGTTTTCCCAATTCTGGGATGCTTGGAGCAGTTCATGAATGCTGTTCTGGGATGATAAGAGAATTTAAGATGTCCAAAATACGCATACTCAGTAGGAGGTTAAAGCAACATTGTCTGCACTTGTGAGTGGCTCAAGAGAATGCATTTTGCAGTTTAAGCAAAGTACCTACAGTTACATTTCTATCTGTTGTAAGCACATGATTTAAAAATTGGACAAATGGGGCCCGGCGCGGTGGCTCAAGTGGTTAAAGGTCCTCGCCTTGCACGCCCGGGATCCCATATGGACGCCGGTTCTAATCCCGGCAGCCCCGCTTCCCTTCCAGCTCCCTGCTTGTGGCCTGGGAAAGCAGTCGAGGACAGCCCAAAGCTTTGGGACCCTGCACCCGCGTGGGAGACCCGGAAGAGGCTCCTGGCTTCGGATCGGCGTAGTATCGACCCGTTGTGCTCACTTGGGGAGTGAATCATCGAATGGAAGATCTTCCTCTCTGTCTCTCCTCTCTGTACATCCGCCTTTCCAATAACAAAATAATAAAAATAAAATCTTTAAAAAAATAAAAATTGGACAAATGATTCAAAATTCAGCAGAACTGTTTGAGAGGGGCTGGCATAACATTAAAGCTAGTTGGAGGACCCTAGAGGAAATTTTAAGACAGTTATTCTCCAGGGCAAAAAGGCAAAAAAAAAAAAAAAGGCTTCAAAATATACCTGTGACTTTAGATTCCTAGTGCAGGCACTTTTGATGCTAAAAGGAAACATCAAAAATTTGGGTGGACTGAGTCTGGCTGACATCATAACTTATGCCTCTCCAGTCTACTTTAACAGAGATGGTGAGGAGGAGCAGTGAACTAGGCAGCAGTGACAGTAAAAGGAAATACGGCAGGCCAATAGTTCCCTTTCTCGGTGATCTGCCTTCATGGAGACCCTCTACGAAGGCCAGCCCCGCCACCGCCCCCAGACAGCGCATGTTATCTATTCAGAGAGCCAGCACACACTGCATGACAGAAGCCAGTTCCTCAAGAGACCTAGCAGCTCTGCCAAGAGTTGGGTCACTGGAAGGGAACTGCTATCAGGAAGTACCGGGAGGAATTCCAAACCAGAAAACTTTCCACCTAGCATCATTCCAGAAAGAGCACAGAGGGAGGGGCAATGCAAGGTCCACACCTGCACCCATAAAAACTCCAAACCGAATGCAAGCTATACTCTTAGTTCTTTAACAAAGTGTCTGCCTAATCCCTCAGGTAACAGACCTTCATTATTCCTCTTCATCAAACTAGCACGTTTCCATACTGCCTGACCAGCTGAAATTTGTCCTTGGGGCCTGCTGGATGGGGGGGCTGTAGATTGCCTGGGACAGGGAGTTTGGGGATGTGTGGGAGTAAGAGCCGCCAAGGCAGTGTTAAACAGGTGGGGAATGACTTTTAGGGATTCCAAGAACTGGGCCACTGCACGTACAGGTGAGGAATGGCTTTGGGGGAGGGGCTTACATGAACCAGGTCCACACTTGCATGTAAATGAGGGAGCAAACAATGAGTAGTTTTTTAGGAAGGGGAAACTGGAGGGTATGTCTGGGTCAGATCAATGTATTTGCCCACATAGGAGACCTGGGTTTGGCCAAGTAGCATCACATGCCACCTACTGGAACACAAGAAAGCTAGGGCTGTGAAAGCCTCCTAACTGTAGTTCCCAACAGCAAGTGTTGAGGCAGGAGTGGCCTGCATGAGGCTGGGCCATGCCTCCAACTGGCACACAAGAGAACTGGGTCTGGAGAAGTAGCTGTAGGGGAATTGTGGGTCTGCCATTGTGGGACTGCAGTACCTACTACTTTGTGTGAGAGCTGGGGATTGTGACAGTGAAGCCAGGCATGACCACCGATATTCATAGGAGCTGGGATTGGGATGAGATCAGGCTGAGTTGGGAAATAGCACCTGCTGGCACACAGGGGTGGGCCAGGCAAGGCTGGGTCAAGTTGCAGCACCCACCAACACATACAAAGGCCAGGACTGTGGGTTGACTATGCCAGGCAGAGGCCTAGCATGAACCAGCATATTAAGATCGATGGTTGGGAGCAGTCCTAGTAGGGAAACTTGGAGCCCTGTTAGGCTATAGTATCCATCAATATACCTATGAGCCAGGTCTGGGAAAAGGTGGTGTTAGGGCTAAATTTTAGTACTCACTGGCGTGTGAGAGAACAAGGATGGGTGTGGGCCATGCCGGGTTGGACTACAACTAGCCAGTCCACATCAGCCTTGGGACTGGGGATGGGCCAGGCTGGGCCAGGATACAGCACCCAATAGCATGGACTATGACTGGGAGCAGGCAGGCACAGCCAGACTTTAGCAACTGCCAGTAAATATTGAGACAGGATGGGGTGTGCCATACAAGGCAATGGCATGTACTAGTGCATGTTAGACCCTGGACTGGGAGCAGGCCTGACAGGGACATTCAGAAACACCCATGCTAAGCTGTTGTTTACACTGGTGAGCATGAGGACTGGAAATGGGGTGGATTGGTTCACGTAAGGCTGTAATACCCTTTTTCCTGCATGTGATCTGGGTATGGGGAAGGGTTGGGCTGGGCTAGGTGACTGCACCAGCTAATGCACTCAAGAGCGAGAATAAGTCAGGGCCAGATAAGCTGGGCTGTAGCCAAGGATGAGCGCCAAGACTTGGCAAGTGCCAAGACTGGGTACAAGCAATTTTAGGCTGGACTGCAATATCCCTGGCCAGTCCAAGATTTGGGGCTGGGAACAGGCCTGGTAGAACTGTGGGCACTGTGCTGCTAGGCTGTAATTACCACTTATGAGCATGAGAGACAAGATCATGGTTGGTCCAGGTCGGACAAAGCAGCAGCAATCATCAGCATGTGTGTGGACCAGGTCAAGGTTTGGGCGGGGCCTAATTAAGTTGCAGTACCTGTGTGCATGTACAAGTGTTGGATGGGATATGGTACCCGCTGGTTTAGACGGAAGCACATGCTGGCACACATTAAAAGAGAGGCTGGGGGTGGGTCTAGTGAGGGTTATTAGGGGTTGTCCCAGTTAGGCTGCAGCACTTGTTGATGCTGGAATGTGTAAGGGCAGGTGTGTGGTGGCCTGAGTTGGGCTAGGGCACAGCAACAATTGGTCTGTGTGACAGACGGGGCTGTGGGTGGAACTAATCCGACAACTGTATCCACCAGGATGTCCATTGGCTGGTGCAGATAACAGACTGAAAAGAACCCTTCATTAGTTGGTATACACAAATGTCAGACCCAAGGACATCCCAGTAGAGATTTCTTGGGAACACCCTAACTAGACTGACTACTGGACTCTAATCCCAGCCACAGGGAAAATCACAAGAAACGTGGTCTGAACTAGGATTGCACATGTGTAGGCTGGGCCCCCTCAGTTACTGATGCCTGTGCAGTAGAGCAATGAAAGATGCACACAAGGACATGACAGCCAGCTCATCTAGGTTAGCAGAGGACGTCAAATGCCTTGGAAAGCAGAACAAGTTGACCATTCTCCTGGACATGCTCTACGGTGTTCTACATGTTCTACACAGCATGTTCTATGGTGGGTCTGCAGATGTACTGAGGTAGGCTTTGTCAACCAATAGGCCTTGTACCCAACTGGAAACTATAATGCTAAGGGAAATGAGCGAATCCCAAAAGGTTAGATACCACATGTTTGCCTTGATTTAACTTGTAATTTTTGTTTGGTTGTTGGTTATTTTTTGAACCTGTCATTGATACTGTCTCAACCCAGATGTTTCAAAGAATGGAACTTGCATTATTTTTAACATATTGTTTACCCAATACTATGTCAATTAATTCCATAATATTGTATATTGATACTGAGGTTTTGTTGGGGCTTTTAACTGAATGGATCTTTACTCTGTTAGCCCTATCTTCAGACCAGAGAAGGTCTCCCCAAGAGGCCACTGAACTTATCTGGACAATAAGACGCTGGACTTTATGCTAGGTATGTGTTTGCAAGGAACGAATCTCAACTGAACTTGAACTGTGGTTATGCAACAAGGTGGAGGAACCCACCATGGGGGGAGGGGTATGGGAGGGGTGGGGGGAACCCCCAGTGCCTATAAAACTGTATCACATAATACAATGTAAACAACAATAAAAAAATAAAGTAAATTAAAGATTTTCAAATGCAGGAGCATCGAAACTGCAAATGTCTCAGAACTATCAAAGCCATTCAAGTGACATCCTTGGAACATTCTTCATACCGGGGTTTCTAAGGCACCACCCTTCATCCCCTAATGCTGATATAGTTTGACAGAAAGGAACAACCCTTTTCTCCCGTCTCCCCTACTGCAAATACAGGAGAAAAAGAAAAAAACTGAAACATTTGTCTCACCACCTTCCTTCTTACCTTGACCTTCTACACCCTAATCAGAGGCTCACATTGGCATGCATCCTTCTCAACTATGTAGCCAATATTAAAAAATGAAATTAAAAAATTAACATGGTTATCTTTAAATGAACAACAAGAAAAAGCTTCTATTTCTTCTAAGATTCCTCATGTCTATTTATAGTTAAGAACCATTCCTACCTATAGTCCCATAAAACCACCTATTTCTCTTCTGTCCCTATGAAATTGGTTTTTCTGGATATTTGACACACTTGGATTCATACAAAATATGGCACTTTGTCTGACTTTATTCATTTAGCAAAACTTTTCAAAGTTCATTTATGTTAAATCATTAGTACTTTATTCCTCTCAGGGCTGAGTAATATTCCATTCTGTGGCTATGCCATACTTTATCCACCCGTCAATAGGATGCTTGGATTGTTGTTATTCTGTCAACAGCTACGTGGACATGTATATCCATTTATCTTGGGCAGATGACAGAAAGCAGAGCTGAACTGATCTATGGAAATTTTATGTTTAAAATTTTGAGGAACTATGAAACTTTACTCCAAAATAGCTGTATCAATTTGAATTCCAATCATCAGTATTTGAAGAGTGTTTTTTCCACATTTCTAACAGCACGTGTTATTTTATTGCAGCCTTTTTAGTCCGCATGAAATGATATTTCACTGTGGTTTTGATTTGCATTTCTCTAGTGACTAACTTTTGTCTGCCTGTTTTGAAATCTAAAATCTGCAGGAGCTCGCATTGTATTATAATAGATTAAGGCATGAATAAAAACAAACAAACAAACAACAACAACAACAAAACCAGCTCTCGAGATGCTGACATTCCATGTTTTATGCACTGGTTTGGGTCCCAGTTGCTCCACTTGAAAGCCAATTTCTTGCTAATATATCTCAGAAAGAAGCAGAAGATGGCACAATGTTTGGATACTCCTCTTGGGAGACTCAGATGGAATTTCTACCTCTTGGCTTAAACCCTGGTCATTGCATACACTTGGGGAGTGAATCAATGGATGCAAGATTTCTCTCTCTGTATCTTTTTCCTTTAAAGATTTATTTTTATTACAAAGTCAGATATACAGAGAGGAGGACAGACAGAGAGAAATATCTTCCGTCTGATGATTCACTCCCCAAGTGAACGCAACAGCCAGTGCTGTGCCGATCCGAAGGCAGGAGCCAGGAACCTCTTCCAGGTCTCCCACATGGGTGCAGGATCCCAAATCATTGGGCTGTCGTCAACTGCTTTCCCAGGCCACAAGTAGGGAGCTGGATGGGAAGTGGAGCTGCCAGGATTAGAACCGGCGACCATATGGGATCCTGGGGTGTTCAAGGCGAGGACTTTAGCCACTAGGCCATGCTGCCCGGCCCTCTCTGTATCTTTTTAACTGCCTGTCGAATCACTATACTTAAAAAGACTAAAACCAGATATTAACTAAGATAAGGAATATAAATGGGCTTTGTAGGCAAATATAAGTCATCATTAACTGGGTGTGTGACACTATATTGAAGCTGTCCAAAAGGCAGAGAGAAAATTGGGTATGGTTCTCAGAAATAAGAGCTAGAAAATAGATGTATATTATAGATGACATTAGAAGAAAGATGTTGAAGAAACTAGGGGTGGCTTAACAACAGCAAGTAATCCAAAAATAGTTATAGAAAATTCAACAATAAATCGTAGTCATCATGAAAATTGTAATTAAACAGGGAACGCTTATGTTTTAAAAATCAAATTGAGTGTTCAGCTTTTTCATGAATGCCAGATTTTTACTTTGTCACTCCTCCTTTTTATCTGTTTGTTTTATGTCCAAGTATTTCACTTATTTCCTATTTGAGAGCCTGTGTTGGACTGCCAAGATAGACAGCTTCATTAGCTGCTGCAGAGACAAACCAGTGATAAGCTTTCAATTTTTTGAAGGAGAATGACTCCTGGGGACTCAGTGCATGGATTTCCATAAATATCAGACTTGATTTTTGTTTTTGTGTGTGGTGGGAACAGCATTTAATGTCATTGCTTGAGTCACTGGATGGATGTCTGTTGAGCTCATTAATGTTCCCCACTGAAAGAACCCTTTATGGACATCCACTCCATAAGTTTATAACCATTCGTGGGAAAATATTTGACCCAAATGCTCTTTGCTCCTCAGTGACATGGATCATAATTCTACCACAGTGAACTTATCCCCTTCCCAAGCACGGAATTTGCAATCTACTCACTCCAAATACACACATAAACCCTGCTAGTTCTTCTTATACCTTGAGCTTGTAATCTGTCCTGTTTCTTTTTAAAAACTAGTTTTAGAAATATTCCTCTATCTCCATTTTCAACAGAATATCTGGTCCTGAAGCTCTTCAGCCAGGAAAATTCAGAAGGGCTATAAATCTGATGAAGAACTTCTCTAATTCTCCCTGTATGACACATTCTTTGGTCACTTACGGGGCTTTGGTAACTGATGGTATGGATTCATTTCTAAGTTCACTTAAGTTAGATGATTCAAACAAAAACTCCTCATATTCTCTCTGTTGGTGTCCCTGTGTTTGGTCGACATAGCATAAATTATGTTCATAATTTATGTGCAATATCTGAGAAGTGGCAAAGATAAACTAACCTTGTGACATGTTTTTGATATATTTCCTTTACATATCTCCGGAAAGAAATTTAAATTCCTAACCATTTCTTTATGATAATCCTTTGGAATTATCTGACTCTTGGAATATTTCTGGTAGAGAAATGAGGATCTAATGAATTAATGCTCTTGGAAAGAAGTTTATGGTAATGGTAGTGTTCTGACAACTTTGATATTCTCTTTCATAGAAGAAATTCCATTCCCAGATACGAAGTAGGTTTTATGAGCAGCAATAGGAATAGCAATGCCTTTCAATAGTATTCCATCTTAAAAAGGAATAGGAAGATTTGTTGAGAGATTTTTTTTTCCCAAATTTTAGTGGAAAACATCTTAACATTAAAGGCATTTATACCTAAAATAATTCTGAATAGAAACTAGTGATGTTAACAGTGTGGATTAACTGACATTTCATGGAAGTCTCTATAGTTTTGCTGTTGATGGAATGAATGAGAGTTTAAGAATACTGAGAATTTCAGCAATTCCTCCAAAAAAAGAAATATACATTTCGCAAAAGACTATCTGAGTCAAAGCATTGAAAGCTAATGAAAGTGAAATATTTCTGGCAGAATATTTTCAGAATCACATAGATAATTGAAAACAATTGTTTCTACTTTAACACATTTAAAAAACTTGGTTGCTGCAAGAAAGAGTACAGATAGGGGTTCTCTCAGTTTAATAGTAGAGGAATTCTATTTGGGTCATACTGAGTTCAATTATGTAATTTTTGTATTAGTGTCCTGAGATGATATTTGGTTAAATAGCTAATATGGATGTTGTAAAAATGGATATGAGACAAGAAGATAAAAATTATTTTGTTTCCTATGTGATGGATGTAAGAAAACTGAGACATTGGTCTGTGTCTATTCTGTTTATCACATAGATCATGTTTAAAAAAAAAAAGCAGATCCTTAAAAGCAATTCAAGACATATATATTGGATGAAATGTAAATTTATTCAGCATAGAAAGTTCTGAAATTGCAATTGGTAAAATCATCCAAGAAAATTGTATTTGTGCAACAATAAGCATGTATTTATACATATTTCAAATAATAACTCATAAACCTATACCAAAAACACATGTAACTATTATTTTCTCAACTGAATTATGAATCACTATAAATCTCAGAAGTGAATTTGTAAGTGTTTTTCTTTTAAATTTGAAGATAATGTTACACACAGGTTTGGAGTTGTTTTCATTTTTAGGATGATATGAGGGAGTATTTTTTTTTATCTAGGCCGTTTGTGATTACTGTTAATGCATTTTTCAAAATGTTTCACTTTAGTGGACAGCATAATTGTTTTAAATAATTATGGTAAGTAAATACAATCCTTTGGTTGTAATCACATTTCCATTAACTCATGAAGTTGATGTTCCAGTATAATAGTTTTATAATCTTCATAAGCAAAAACCAAACACCTAGAAATCCTCTCCATTTTTTATTGAAGCAGCAACATATTTTATCTTTCACAACATCTTGATTTCCTAACATGACACCATAAAATTTGTTGGCTTGTACACTCAGTTATATCAACAAATACAGCCTTGTAGCTTTATTACTTGTTATTGCTCTCGTATCTTTAGCCACTGACAAACCATTGGGCAACAAGAAACCTAACCTTTCAATTTTGGCTTATTTCACACAGATTTATTACTGTAATAATTATCACCTTGAACACTTGATAATCCTCTTACCCTTCGATTTAAGAACAGTTGATAATTGCCTATACCTGTTATATCTTTTGTCCCATAAGTTAGTATTCTCCCTTCCTCTGACCCTTTCTCAACAATCCCGTTTTTGCCTGCTCTTGGCACACTTCTAAGCCATCTGGTTGTTATTAGCACATGAGGTTTAATTCTAGCCACTTCCTTGGTGTGCAGATGTCACTCCTGAATCACTGGGAACCCACTGCTTCCTGAGGTAGCCCATGCTATCTTTACATAGGTCAGTTGAGCAGACTTTTACCTTTCTTACATAAATAATAGAAATCAACAAAGTGATTTTTACATTTGTCCTCACATGTATGAGAGTAACTGAAAAAGTTTGTGAGGAATAGAATTAGCTTATCTTCATGTAAATAAACTCTTGAATCCATTCATACAAAGGGTCTTCAAAATGTTCATGGAAATAAATTTTCCAAAAAAAGTGAGGATTCCTAAGATTTCATTTTATCCAATTTTCTATGAACTTTTGATGTTCCTTTATATGTCAAACTGTGGAGGTCTTTTTTTCTTCCTGGTTTTGCATATGTGTTCCAGATCTACAGTTCTGCAGAAGGAAGGATTTTTTACGAAAGCTCTAGCTTTCGTATTTTCTTGCCATGACCCACCCTCCTTCCACCTTAAAATTACAATAGTATGTGATCCTGCTTTGGGCATAGCACATGTGTAATACATGTTTAATGGCTAAGCTGCCTTCTAATTATTAAATATATAAGTGTTAAATAAATTATCAAAGCATGATAACTTTTCTAAGAAATGATCCTATAGATTTTAATTATGAAGATTGAATGCAACCCTAATAATGTGTATACTCATTCATGTATTGCACAAAATGCCTAAATATTACTAATTGTTTCAGCAAATACTACATTGTTATATAGTTACCTACAAGTGATTAATGGAGAGAATGTTACATAATGTCTATCTGCCCAGCCCTCAAATGGTTTTTCTGTGCATGTACAACACTATTATCTTCTAGATATTGTAATTACTAGCTTTATTTCTACACATGCGACTTCATGAAATGCAGGAAATACTGAGTTTATGATGTGATTATGAGAAAATACCTTAGCACGGCTAATCCAAAAATAGAATCGTCATTTTCAAATAGTCTTTGTAGTCCAAATGTCCTTGCCTTTTAAATTATTTGCAAAATTATCTAACATTTATGAATAGATCTCCCATGGCACTTTTAATCATTGCAATCAGCCAGAGCCTACAGCAGTTAGATTTTAATCAGAACCTTTAATTCTTTGCAGTAACCTGAAAGTAGACAATTATAAATACATGCATTTAGATTTCTTCTCCTGCTCTTCACCCAGGAGGCACAAATACCAAGTGTGATAAAGGCCCTTGAAGAGAACTGGTTGCCTTTCATTTGTCCCAAATAAAGTGGAAATATTCTCCAGGGTCAGCTAGATCATCAACTGGTGTCTGATATAAAGACAGATATATGGTGTTAGCCTTTTCACTAAAGCTGTTATTTATTTTATGAAAAATAAATATTGACTCATTTGTATAATGTCTTTCCAGGGTTAAGAGTTTAGTTTATACCACTGAATTAGATTGAAGGTCTGGGGCAAGATGGACTTGGATTATGGTGTGGAGTACAGTTATGGAGGAACAGGGAACAAGGATTGTCTATAGACCACTGGAATCTATTGCTCTGCTTTGCCGTCCAGAAATTTCACTTATTCAGTTTTTATGAGTGGTATATCTCTTTAAAGCCCACTTTTATGTCCATTAATCATTTATACAATTTTAGAAGGCAGAATGCATGAAACTTGGAGCTAATTATGCATTCTATATGCTTCTGGAAGTCTGGATGAAAGTCATGTTCCAACACTCAATTTCCTACCCTAAATCTCATTTCCAACGTGATGATTTAATGATCTATTTACTTATAAGTTTCGCCTTTAGGCACAATGATTATCCTGGTTAGCTCCACTTGAAAGAACAGACTTTTACTTCACAGACTCTGTAAGCCTTTAGAAAAATCATTGTGGGTTTTTAAAACATATTTCATAAGGAATTTGTTAAAAATTATGCTTTGCCTGTCCCTGGGTAAAAAATGATTCCATAATGTCTTAGGCAGAGTTTAAGAGTCATAGCATCCACAGTTTTCAAATTTCATTGATTAAACATGGGAGTAAACCAGTTATGGAAGTAAGTAATATGTGTGAGGACAAATTGAAGCTTCGTTTACCAATTCTAAAGTCAGTATGTGTGCACAATAAAATAATGACTAAAAATGACACAATTCTTAACTGTGATGATTGTAAATCAATTTTCCTGATCAATTTTATTGTGCTAGCATTCATTGTCAATCTGTCACATTCCATGTGACTCACTAGCTGTGAATGCAAACATTAATTTCACACACACCCTTCAAATTTTGCTCTCTTACTATTTCTACAGTTTTGGAAAACACTCTTCTTTAGTGGTAACATTTCAGGTTTTAGGAGCAGGTTATATCACTTTCTTTTGATAAGTTATTTTTCCTATGTTTCTAACAGCAGAGTGCAGTATGTTACAAGCAGAGATGCTTTTGTGATTTGATGTTTATTCATTCCTCTTAGACTGTGGGTTGTTTTATTTTGCATCCTTGTTATATATGCTTTAATTTGAATATGTGCAAGAACGCTTCTGATATAACCCCCACATTAGTATTTTCTAAAACTTAAGTCAACAACATTACTTTGACTGTGTTCTTGATTTAGTGAGAACAATGCGAAGTGGATTTCGGGTAGGGAGGGGCTGTTTCCTTCTAGATGTCAGTCTCTACCCCAGAGCCACATTTGCGACAGAAGATTTCCATGTTCTGGGTTAGGAAGCCTTCACCCACCAACGAGGTGGAACACTTTCCACAGTTGAAGCACTCACTATGCCACTGGCGATCTTGAAAGCAGATAAACTTGGCACCTCTGAGACCTGTGAGATGGAGCAACAGCAGGGAGTAAAACACCATAGGATGCTGCTTTCATGGCCCATGGCCTTTTATCCAGCTTTTAGAGTTAGTCATAAGAAAGCTCCTCCTACATGACCAGATTACTCAACCTAGTGTCATGATCTACAGAAATTAAATACAATCTAGATATACAAACCACATATATTTTGAAAACAATGAGGAACATCTAAGAGAAAGAAATGCAGTGTAGTACAGGTCTAAGTGGTTTTTGAAGTCAGAGCTATCTAAGAAGGAATATCATTCCCTATTCTTTATATGACCCAAATTTTCTCATCTGAAAAAGTTATAAAGAAAAAAAAAGTACATTTTTAGCCTAGTGTTTAGTGTTCCAATGACTTTTAGGTTTATTCTTTCTCCTCATTTTTCCATGCTTTGTTTTATTTGGAGTAAATCACATGGTCAAATTATGATTTGGACACAAAAGACAACTTGATATAGTTGCAACAAAGATCAATGAAGTTGGTGGCTTCTCTTTTTCCCGAATTGTGGTATGCAGTTCTAGAAAAATAATTTAGAGAAAGATTTCTGGTTCTGGAAAAGGTCTGTCTTTGAGATGTTTCCCCCCAGTGACCACCATGTTAGGACTTCCTGTGATTGTGTGTATCATCCATGGCATGTGGCTAAAGTAATACACATGCTGAATTATATGTGATTTTTCAAATACTCAACTTAGATTGGTGAACACAAAGGATTAACAACCATTCTACTTCAGATAAACTCTCCATGAAGATGATAATGAACATTCGTTTCAATCCTAAAATCATTTGATGGTTTTAGATACAATTTAGTACTTCATACGGAAATGTGCATCACATTCCTACTTTTACTGATTAAATTTGTAGCTTGATTATGTATGATGCCACCAACATCACTTCCTAATAAGAGTAAATCAATAGTGCACCAATTAATTTTCTTAATGCTATTCAAAACATTAGTAAGCTGCATGCAAGAGTGATGTTCTATATATATATACATAAATTATTTCTGTTCACCAAGCTTATTATTACGTCTAGCATTTTGATTTTCATGTCTTTTTTTTAAAAAAAAATTTATCAGCAGGCTTTGGACAAATGAAATAAATAAAAGTAATCTAAAATTTTAGAAAGAAACAAATAGAAGCATCTGACAGAACTTTAAGAAAGACTTAATCTGATACATGAAATATTTGTAAATCATTACAAATTTTGACCATGAGCCCTGCGAGTCATTTGTAACGAGAATTCATCAAGTATAAAGGGGTTATCACCTGTTTTTTTTTAAAGAGTCAGCAGACTAAGAACAAGCATTTGCTGATAACTTCAATATGTGCCAGTCAATATCCAAAGCTCTTTATATGTACTACCTCATGTAATACTCACCTTGATTTCATTGGATAGACATTTGCATCATTGTACATTTGTTAATAAAAACTGAACAAAAAAATTCACCCACTGCCAAAAGTCACCCAGCTGGTCACCCAGTTGGTACATGGCAGATTGGAGATTCAAGCTCCAAGCTATCTTGCTTCAAAGTACATGTTTTAGAACTCCCTAAATGAAATCTGACTTCTACATCTATAAAGAACATTGCTAGGGACCTTAGCATCTCTCCTTGTAGAAACTTTAATGCTTGAATGACCTTTTTCCCAAAATAAACGCATATGGAAGAAAGTTACAGTGTGATCCTGCTCAACTCCTCATTTTGCAACAAACAAACAAACAAACAGTAAAGAAGGGCATCCAAAATTAAACTATCTGTCTGTCTGTCTTGGGTCATACAGGAGTCAAAGGCAGAAACAACACCATTGTTTTTCAACAAAGTTCAGAGCAATTTCCATTACGCTAAACAGCTTCCTTTATCCCAGATACGTTGTGATGTTAATCGCATTCTAAAGGAATGAGGGGAATATTATAGTTACACAGAGTTTATTCAAATTAAGTAAGTTCATTATGACAGTGTTAAAAAAACTACGCTTAACTGCTTGTAAGTGGATTTGGTTCATTCTGAAAATATCTTAGTATTTAACTTCTTTTTAAAATTAATTCTTAGCACACAACATTGCTGGTTTCTGGTGTACAACATGTTGTTTTGATGCATTTATACATTGTGGTATGGCTATATTAAGCTATTTAATATCAGTATTACCTGATTTATCATTTTTGTCATGAGAATATTTATGTTAGATATGTTCAAGTATTCTAGATTAATACATTGTTTTTTAACTAAGGTCAGCATGTTTTACAATGGATTTTCTGGATTCATTCCTCCTAACTGAAATTTTCTATCTTTTGAGTGTAACAAATTGCTTTTTAAGGTGATGTAATATTTTCAAGAATGCCCAAACTTCTGATGATAAATACGTAGCAGTATCAGAATTTTCCATGGCACATTAATTCAAACAACCCATATTTCAAGATAGCACTATAGCATAGCCTACACATGTAACAGTCACAAAAATATTAAAATGATCTAAAAGCTTCTGCAGGTATTTCAGTCTTTGGCGTCACAATTACAGAATCAAAAGAAGATTGAGACAATTATTACAAGTTTCCCTTTGCCTAACTATTCTGACTTAAATATGTAATATTGCACTTGTACTACTTTTGAGTAAATGTTTTGTTCTTTTTTTTCTAGATGTTTTATTCATTATGATTTGTATGTTTGGGAACAGAACCGTGTTTTTCTGTCTGAACATTAAAAAAGCCATCTCACTGATTGATATCATCTCAGGAAAATCTCTTACAAGCATAAATGTGTGATGGATCAGAAACACATCAAAATCGGGGGTTATGTAAGTAATTAAAATCAGCATTAGCCAGTGGGGACCCCAGTGAACTTTGAAGGCCATTTGGAGTTGTTAAATTTGTCCATCTCCTCAGTGAAGCAACCTTGCTCCTTTATTTGTGACCTAGTTTTATAACAGTGAAAATAAATTGGCTGTAATTACAGATTTCAATTAAGGACAATTTTGCTTCCAAGTAATTGTACATCTGGAGGTCCTATATTCTAACTGCAATCAGTGGAAAGGATAGCCTGTTCTGATGGCTATAGAGGGTCTCATGGGCATAGACAATCCAAAGGCAGGCGAGCAGAGTTCTTAAGGGTCTCAGGCTCGTAGTCTAAGGATCTGAGACTGCTAGTGTAGCTGCAGGAGTGACACAGCTGAGTGACAGACTGTGAAGAGGTCATGCCCCACACAACAGCTTCTGAAAGCTTCTGAATTCTATGTAATGGTTTATCTTCTGGAGGGACATGAAAGCAACCTGTTCACCCATGAAAAACTCAATTGCTTTTTACTTCAAAGGTTGGTTTTAACATTAGTTTAAAAATGTATGAGCCAAGGACTCAGCAAGGTTACCTAGCTGTTAAGTTCTCACTTTGAACGTGCCAGGATCCCAAATAGGCACCGGTTTTAATCCTGGGCACTCCAGTTCCCATCCAGCTCCCTGCTTGTGGCCTGGGAAAGCAGCTGAGGAAGGCCCAAAGCCTTGGGATCTTGCACCCATGTTGGAGACCAACAGGAGGTTCTTGGCTCCTGGGTTCAGATCAGCTCAACGCCAGCCATTGAGGCAACTTGGGGAGTAAATCATCAGATGGAAGATATTTCTCTCTGTCTCTCCTCCTCTCTGTATATCTGATTTTCCAATAAAAATAATCAAATCTTAAAAAGCCGACATGTAAGCCAAACAAACCTGCCACCTGGCCACATGTAGCCTTGTGGGCAAGCACAATATTGTGAAAAACATGGAGCTCTTGTACTGCAAACAAGGACTTTGTGTATAATTGTGTGCATGGGTGTCATCCTCCCTTCTTCTCTTACCAAAATCAGTGGAATTCTGCCAAACTGGGACTTCTCTTTCATTGGAAGATGTGAGAAGATTCAACTTAGTTATTTGGAGATGAATGAGGAGAAAAGAGATTAAACGGTACTTAGCTCTGTGTTTCATAAGCTAATTTTTTTTAAAGTGCAATTTGAACTAAGGGTACTAGGAATACATAGAGAAACACAGTTCTGTCACATTATTAAGTGGTTCCAAATTGCCTGCGAGTATAGGTGCTAAGTTTTTCAGGTGCCATGCTGGTTTCAGTACCTACTATTGGATTAGTGGTTCAGATATTCTCTGAGGGAAATATAGTCCAGTATTTTATAACTGGAAAATCTCTTTGTTTCTTTTAACGTATTACTTATTTTTATTTGAAATGCAGGTTTTACACAGAGAGGAGAGATAGATAAGGTCTTCTATCTGTTGGATCACACCCTGAATAGACACAGTTGCCAGAGCTGAGTTGATCTGAAACCAGGAGCCAGGAACCAGAAGCTTCTTCTGGGTCTTTCACATGGGTATAGGGTTCCAAGGCCCTAGGCCATACCCTCCACTGCTTTCCCAGGACATTAACAGACAGCTATATCATAAGTGGAGCAGCTGGGACTTAAGCTTGTACCATATGGCCAAGTTCATCAGGGGGAGAATTATCCAGCCCCTGGAACATCTCTTTACCAAGGACAATTCACCATTTATATCATTTTCAAATCATGTCCTGAGTTTTTTTTTTTTTGTTTTGTTTTGTCAGATAGAATGTTATCTTGTTTTCTTTCATCCATTTATAATCAGAATTTATTACAAGTAAATAAAAAAAGTTTTTAAATGAAGTCTAATTCTTGACCTATGTTACTCTAATTATTACAGCTTCCAATAGTTTATAGAACATTTGCACTTAAAATTCTTTATATTTTCTGTGAATTTAGCCCTTGCAGAAATCTAATGTTTCAGCATCTCTTTCATGTCCTCAAATTGCTTTAAAATTTTAATTGGATTGGCATCCCAAATGGGTGCTGATTCCAGTCCTGGCTGCTCTCCTTCGTATCCAGCTCCCTGCTAATAGCCTGGGAAAGCAGCAGAAGACAGCCCAAGGCTTAGGGCCCCTGTATCCATGAGAAAGATGCAGAGGAATTCTTTGACTCCCAGCTCCAGACAAGCACCCAGCTCTGGACATTGCAGCCATTTGAGGAATGAACCAGTGATGAAACATTTTCTTTCTCACTCTTTTCCTCCTTCCCTCTCTTATTTGAGGAGTGAACCAGTGATGGAAATTTCTCTCAATCTCACTCTTTTTCTCCTTTATAACTCTCTTTCAAATAAAAATGAACAAATTTTTAAGAGCTAAATTTATCAAAAATTTTAATTGAAAGGTGCAGAAACAAGGACAGGAGAAGTTCTCTTATATATTCTGTTCCACTTCCCCAAGTGCCCATAATATCTCAGATTAGCTAGACCGAAGTCAGGAGATGGGAATTTAGACCAGCTGTCCTCTGTAGATAGCAGGGAACAAAGGACTTCAGCCATCACTTGCTGCAACCCAGAGTGTGCGTTAGCAGGAAGCCAGATCAGAACAGAAGCAGGGACTGAAACCTAGACACTCCAGTTTGAGTGGCAAGTATCCCAAGTAGCTTTCTAATTGTTGTGTGAAACACGGGCTCCCACTGAAATTTTTAAATGAAGCTTAGATCTTTTTGTTAAAATCTCTTCTGGCTTTTTGTTCATTTTTCTCCTTTCTTGCACTAACACGTTATAGATTCTTCACCATTAGATTAATATTTAGTAATTCTTCAAAGAAATAGCTATGCTTTCCCTGAGAAACATCCATAATATTTATGTTCTTAGATAGGTAGACACTAATGTTTAGGAAATGAAATGTAAACCAAAGATTTCCCTTTTATCCCCTTGGATTATTGAGCTGAGTAGATAGCATCTTATAAAGTCACATCTGTCTTATGTTGAGGCCATACGAGACTGAAGAACTTACCGGTAATTGGTTTGGTACAAGCTGCACACTTTTTGGCATAAAGATGAATGTAGCAGTCCATGCAGAATGGATAATCATCTTTGGACATGAATTCTTCTTCACAGAGCTCTTTCCTGCAGCCACTACACAGAAAACACTCTCTGTGCCAGAGTTGATCACGAAAAGTTATTCCATCTGATTTTATCACCTGCAAAGAATCACAAAATAGGTGAGATCATGAGAGCCAATACAATTCAAATCACGTCATGAATCTCTTCTTTGTTCAAAACTGATGCTCGGGGGTTAACCTATAACCTTGTGTTATGGTGAATATTTTTAAAAGAATTCTGTGATTTTTAAAATTTTATTTTTAACCAGCATAAGAAGCCAAGGTCCACATGGATTATATTAGAACTGTCATCGTGATTTGAGTGCTTCTAACAACACGCATGTTGGAATTTAGTTCCTGCTGTGAGGTTTTAAGAGATGGGACCAGGTGAAACCTTCAACTAATTGGGTAATGAGCATTCTGTGCCCTTATGAATGAATTATCTCCTTCATAGATTTGTGTAATAATGACTAATGAATTATCAAAGGAATGGCTCTTTTGGTGTGTGCTTACACTGTCCCTGTGTTAAGACTTGGTAAGAAGGACACCACAAGTAGATACCAGGACCATGCCCACAGAATTCCAGAACAAGTAATTTACACAACTATGTTTTAAAAATGAATTATCCCATGTGTGATAATGTATAGCAACGTAGAATGGATTATGACAACTGCCAAAAGAGGAAAAATCTAGATAAATTCCCTCAGTGGAACAAAAAAGAGGCAGAACCATTTAGGACTCAGGAAGATGTTAAACTAATATTAATAATAATAATAATAACAAACAGAACAACACAAAAAAACAGGTCCTTGTTTACTTTTCATCATCCTCTAACTTTTGTTATTTGGTCAATGTAGTTCAGCCATTAGAACTGAAATATTTTCTGTAATATGTTTCTATATTCACATCTAACTTTCAAATGTGCTGAAAAAGAATCATTTTATAGCAAGTTCCAGCACATTCAGAAATAGCAGTCCTGCGATCCGTGGTGATTGTTGCTTGGGCTTAGCCTCAGCATCAGCTGGCAGAAGCTGGCACTGGGGGCTGATTTTGTCAAGTTAAACCACAGAACCACCTGGAGCATGCATAACCCGGGAGTGGGAGTGGCCTGGGAGGGAAATAGTTGGCTCCTCCCTCTTGGGTTACCACCCCCATGGAAAGGCACAAAAACTAGGACAGGGGTTGGGGTGGCTAGATAGACACCAACAACATCCATGAAGGCTGGATAGTTGAGCTGGTTAGATGGAACTAAGCTTTAATACCCATTGACATGTATGAGAACTAAATGGGATGTGGGACAGACTGGACTAGTGTGCTGCACTGGCAAACCAGGGCAGGGGGTAGGTCTAGTGGGGGTTATTGTGGGTCGCTCCAACTAGGCTGCAGCCCACACTGGTTTGTGTGAGGGCTGAATATGTGCTGGGCAGAACCAGGCTGGACTGCAGCACCGTTGGTTCTAGTGGAAGACAGGGCTGGGAACAGAACAAACCCAGTGATTGCAACCACCAGCTGATCGGGGCAATGGACTGTGCTGGGCCTTGTGCTTGCTGGCACATAGAAGAATCTGGGCTGGGAACACCTCAAAGTCTCTTTGGAATTGAACTGCCGGACTCAGAACCCTAACCATGAAAAGACAGAGGACAGAACTAGTCAATCAACCACCTCAGCTATATGTTGGCAGTGAAAAACTGGGCAAATGGAAACCCTAAGATGGACTATGTCAATCAGTGGATTCTTCAACGACCTCATCGTGCTTGGAGTGGCGAAAGTGGCAGCAATTCAGAACTGTTGAACTATCAAGACCACTTGAGCAAGACCCTTGAAGCAAGCCCCACATCCAGGACCTGGGGTAGGTGGGAGACTGGGTGGGGCTTCTCCCTTAAAATCCCCTTTTACATCAGATATATGAAGGAAACAATAAAAAAAAGCTAAATAAAAATATATATATATATAGGAAGAAAAAACAGAAGTAGCAGTCCTGAATATAATTGGTAATAATCACCAACCCAACATTGACCAACGCTTTGTGTTTTTCAGTTCTCATGCACTATGCTAAGGGATAACCTCCCCTGACTATTGGTACCTCCATTTCGTAGAGACAATTTTCTTCGCCCACCTGCCTTCAGAGATGAACCACTACTTAGTGTTAAAGTCATTAAGTTACTTTCTGTAGCCTCACAGTTTCAGCACTCAAGCCTGCACAATCTAACTCCATAGCCTATTTAATACAACACTGGTATCAAGGTAACTTGACATGAATAATCAATTGAGGAGCCCATATTGAAAGAAAAAATATCAAAGGGGAAAAAAATCTTTGGCACACAGTTCCGACTTGTCTCTACACAAAAGAAATACTGTGAGAAGCTGTAATGTTACTGACTCGAGAACTCAATATAGTGAACACTGGTTGTTCTTGGGCTTTAAGGTGGACAGAATGGAATTTTGTTATATTTGGTTATCAGCATTCCACAAAATATGAATCTTTTCCAAAACAGTGTAATCCACATATTAAATGTGTCAAAAAGGCTAAGGAATTTTATATAGAGTCAGATGTTTTTTAACTTGTGTCATTTTTCAAATCCATGGCTATTGATCTCTTGAAGTTGCTGTGGAACCTGTAACATGCTGAAATAAATGTCTTACAATGTTTGGGAAAACATGATCCTGTGTTGGTTCCAATAATTTTTTTATTTAAATTAGCTAGATATAGAAAATGTAGAGAACACTTTAAAATCAATTTATTATTGACAAGGTAAAATATGTTAGTCTGATAGAATCTAATAAAATTATTCTGAAGATATTTTAACCTTACAGCAACAATCTTAGAAGTTAAAGATGTTTAATTTAAAAGATATTTTTCCCAGAGGAAAAGTAATATACTCCTTGGTTAACTAAATGAAAAGCATAATGGTGTGTGTGTGTGTGAAGTAAAGCAATTTAAAATACCCCCTACTAACTTCAAATGACTAGGGGCAGGCACAGTAAAATTCATGATTCCTTTGATTTGCTTGGTCAAATGATTAGCAGGCAATGTTTAAAAAGATCCTCAAAGCTTGGAATATGTATTCACAGCAAAATAAAATTTAGTATGCACACCGAAGGCTATTTAATGAGGAAGAATCAACTTGGGAATATTAAAAATAGTTTACTTGTGATTTTAGTCCTTCTAAAGAAGTACAAGGTTAAGATGAAACCTAGTATCTAAGCTTGTTTTTTTGCCACTGATTGATCCCAGGATTTTCCTGCAAAGTGGAGGCAATAATGGGTTTGTGCTCAGTTGATGACAAACCAAGTGTCAAAGAACACATTTAACTCTAATTGAACCCTGGGGAGTCTGAGTTCAAAGCACTTATAGCTTAAGATCACTTGCTTTTTAGTAGGAAGTAAATTTTAGGATAGCAAAATACAATCTATGGAAAAATGTTGTAAGGTTCTGCTAGCAAGTAGTTTTTACTTGTCTTTTTCTTTTAACATTTGATCTTTGCCTTAGATTGAAAAGAACTGTCATAGAAAATTTTGATCTGCAGCATTTATATCGAGCTTTCCTTAAAGAACTTGTGGTTTCAAACATTAAATCAAAAGTAATATAATTATCTATGTACTAAAAAAGCACACACACACACAATTTACAAATATCTAATCATTGCAAATCATATCTTAAATATAGTTAAAAGTACTTATAACCTGGAGAACACCAACTCTTTGTTCCTGATTGTGTGCATACTGATGAACTAGAAAAATCCTGTTGAATCCTTACCTCATTGAAACTTCACATTGTGTACAAGTAAATGATTTTAACATAATTCATACTAGTTTCCTCTATATTTTAGCCTAAGTCTTTAAGAAATGCTGCCTCCAGATAGTAAACTTACTCAGCTGTCCATCACTAAGATAAATGTCTCAATTTATTTCAAGCATCTGTTTTAAATGTTTGTCACTGACTCTGATGTTTTAATGGTATCTCATTAATTACAGGGCCACAAAGCTCGAATACCATTTTTCTTCCATGTTTTCTGTGTTAGTGCTTCTGGCAGAGCAATCACGTTCTTAGAGTGTGTAAGATGATTTCGTGGTATGTTACTACCAATTAGAATTACCAGCTACCATCCTAGTACCTTAATAACTACAATTTAAGAAATTGTCTTGGTATCCCTTTAAATGTAGTACTGGTATTGCTCATACGTGTAAACAGTTATTATACACATCATGTATGTGCATGTACAGTTAATGAGATTTCTACCTGTCCAGATGCAAATTGATACGTTACCTGGCAAAGTGTAGCTAGACCAAAAATATTTTTAAAACACTTTTCATGATTCATTTTTATTATCACAGTTTATGGTGTTGCTTTAAACTTATTCACCATACAGGTCACAGGTTTCTTCAAGAATACCAATACATGTATTATGAAGCACAGATCAGATTTCAGCATGACGATAGACATGAGCTGCTGTTTTACATAAAAACTTAGTGAATAAAATAGAGTTAAGTTTACCTCCAAAGAATATTTTTCCCCAGTTGGAAAATATGACTTGAACGGAAAACCAAATCAGAAGGCCTTGCATGATACTCTGGAGTTGGACGTGTGGTAACTTGGTGTCTTTGGTTCTCTTTCTTTCTGTCCATTGGACTTCCCTGATAACATTTTTAATCTTTTGAGTTCACAGGTCTACTCTTTGGAAATACAGAAGCTTCAAGCCAAGACGACATTTGTTTAACTGGACCATAATGGGAAGAGTTAACCATCCTATTTAAATTGGTTTCCTTCATCATTCTAACAAGCAAGTTCACATTTCCCTGAAATGATTAGCAGCTAATGGATTAAAATGTTGTTTTCCTAGAGATGTTCTGCATTCAAATGGAAATGTGTGCCTAACGCATATGTATATAAAAGCAACAAATGGAATTTTAAAAATTAATTAAGCTGCTTAGAATATGAAGTCATATTTTTAGTGAAATATTTTGGCTAGTAAAAATAGATGTGATAGATGGTAGCTTTGGACATACTACAATTTAAAACTGTCACAAATGTGTAAAGGCAAAACTGATATCATTGATCGATTTCAAGTATATAGTGTAGCTAAAAAAAAGCAATGATCTTGAAGATTCCACAAGTTGCATGAGCTTTAGATAATTACCTTCTTACAAAAGTTGCAGTAGTGAGCAAACTCCTTCTCAAAACAGGGTACACAATAATTGCCACTCTCTTTGGAGATCAAAGGCTTTGTCCCAATTGGTTGTCGGCAATGCTCACATACAAAGCAGGTTTCATGCCAGTGATTTCCCTTAAATTCCATTTTGCGAGAACCTATACTCCAAAAGTTAAGAATCTATTAGTTTAACTCAAATATAATTTAGATTTCTTTAGGAAACCTAGATTAAATCACTTGAAATACATATTTGTGGGAATTAGCTGTCCTTTTAGAAATATAGCATTTTGTCAGTTTCAGAAGCTTGCATTTTGGGAAACTCAGCAATGATTATGTTGGTGAATCCCATAACTAAAAACTGTTCCAAGCACCACTTAAGCTGTGGTCTGGAGTTGTGAAAAGATTTCAAGTAGAATGCTGAATGGCTGCTAGAGGCATAGAAAAATCAAGGCATAATTATTGTTCCAGGGATAACAGGAATGCCCAAGGCAAAACTGCTAAGATTTGTGCTGTGAAGTTATGACCTCTGATAAGTCAAAACAACAACAACAAAAAAACATCAACAAGTCTAAACACAAGAAAGGTTATGGATCTTGCTAACTTTTCATGTTCTTATGCTAATCTTCATAAAATTGAAAAGAGGATCACACTATAGATAATTACAGTTTGTAGATTGATTTTCTTTCTTTTCTTCCCTGACATGCAAGCCTCTCAAATCACTCTGTAAAGTTACAAAATGATGGTTGATATAATCTTTCCCTTCCCTTCCCTTCCCTTCCCTTCCCTTCCCTTCCCTTCCCTTCCCTTCCCTTCCCTTCCCTTCCCTTCCCTCCCCTCCCCTCCCCTCCCCTCCCCTCCCCTCCCCTCCCCTTCCCTTCCCTCCCCTTCCTTTATTCAAGATTTATTTTCATTGGAAAGTCAGATATACAGAAAGAGAGACACAGAGGAAGATTCTCCATCTGATGCTTCAGTCCCCAAGCGACTATAATGGCCGGAGGTGCACTGATCTGCAACCAGGAACCAGGAGCTTCTTCTGAGTCTCCCACATGGGTGCAGGGTCCCAAAGCTTTAGGCCATTCTCGACTACTTTCCCAGGCCACAGAGAGCTGGATGGGAAGAAGGGCTGGTGGGATTGGAATCAGTGTCCATATGGCATCTCAGCACGTGCAAGGTGAGGACTTTAGCAGCCAGACTACCACGCTTGGCTTTTCCTTTTCTTTTCTTTTCTTTTCTTCTCTTTTTCTTTTCTTTACTTTTCTTTTCTGTCCTCTCCTCTCCTTTCCTTCCCTCCTCCCTCCCTTCCTTCCTTTCTCTTTCTCTTTTTTCTTTCCCCTTCCTCCCTTCCTTCTTTCCTCCCTCCCTTCCTCCCACCCTCCCTTCCTTCCTTCCTTCCTTCCTTCCTTCCTTCCTTCCTTCCCTCCCTTTCTCCCTTCCTTCCTTCCTTCCTTCCTTCCTTCCTTCCTTCCTTCCTTCCTTCCTTCCTTCCTTCTTTCTTAATAAAGTGACAAAAAGAGAGGAAGACACAAAAAGGATGAGATTGTCCATCTGCTACTTCATTTCCCAAATATCCAAACAAACTAGTAGCTTTGGACTCCATCCAGGTGAAGACCCAAATATGTGGAGCACACTCCACTACTTTCCCAGGTGCATTAACAAGGAGTTGGATTGGACACATCCATGTCTCAAAAAATTGCTCTGAGCTAGGATGTCAGCAATACAGGCAGAGGTCCAACCACTGTGCCGCCAACACTGGCTTCCAATGAAATCTTCTTTCTGAAACCATTGTTTATGTCTAGATCAGGGTGTCTATGTAATATTTCTGGTATAAATTTGGTCTATGTCCTATATCTTCCATTCTGGTTTAAAATGTTTCTATGAATTAGGTATTTCTGAAAAAAATAAAAGCCTAGAACACTGTAATTTACCTGTTCAAGAATAATGAATGAATGGCATGATGACTCAAATGACTAATCTTTGCCTGCAAATGCAAGCAATCCATATGGACACTGGTTTGCACCTCAGCTGCTCCATTTCCCACCCAGCCATCTACTTATTTCCTGGGAAAGCAACAGAGGATGGCCTAGGTCCTTAGGACCCTGCACGCATATGGGAGACCTGGAAGAAGAACCTGGCTTCTGGTTTTGGACTGACTCATCTCTGGCTGTTGCTGCCATTTTGGGAGTGAGCCAGCAGATGGAAAACTTACTCTCTCTATCTCTCTTTTTTGTAAAAATGCTTTTCAAATACAAATAAATAAATCTATGCAAAAAGATAACAAATGAGGGACCAGCACAGTGGTTGTGCATGTTAAGCCTCTGCCTGAGGCAACTGCAATCCATATGGGTGCTAATTTGGGTTCTGGATGCTCTACTTCTGATTCAGCTTGCTGCATATGGCCTGAAAACACAGTGGATGATGACCCAAGTCCTTGGGACCCAGCACCCATTTGGGAAGCCTGAAAGAAGATCCTGACTCCAAGCATCACAGACTGGCCCATTTCTGGCTGTTCTAGCCATCTGTGTGTTAAACTAGCAGATGGAAAATCTCTATCTCTTTCACTGTAATTCTACCTTTCCAATAGAAATAAATCATTGAAAAAGGGATAATGCATGGACATTCTTTCATTTCTAAAATATGCTCAGTGTAGTCAAAGGCTTTGTGGGTTGGCACTTATTAAACAGCACTATAGATACAATTAGGAATCAGAGTTTCCTTGAGCATTTACCAGGCATGATGGTTTTCTTGCAGTGGAAACACTTAGAGGAGCACTCGTTAGAATAGCACTCAGTACATAGCAGGCGTTCATCCTTGGCAGCGAATGGCTTTTCCACCAAAGAATAGTTACATTTGGAGCACTTGAAGCATCCTTCATGCCAGTGCCGGCCTTTGTAACAAAGATCCTTTGAAAATGTAAATAAAAGCGAATTAAATGTGTTTGTGACAAAGTAGGACATTTTATAAGACAAAACTAAACACTTTGGAGATTCTAGCACAAGCAAGTTCTGCTTGAGGTGGCTTGAGGTAAGGCTGTTGGTTACTGATACCATCATCCATCCAGAGTATTCTGGGTTATTAAGGGGAAGGGCATGGGACTTTGGGTTGGTTGCTGAAACCAACTGCAAAACAAGCTGCCTCTGTGCTGATTCTTCGTATTTTCCCCATTTGACTTTTTTATATTACAAAAAACTGTTTCTCTTAGATTTTGTACTCTTAGACTGCAATTCTTTGAGCTTAACAAGCAAAATTAACACTATCTGACTAAATAAAAACAATAAAGGAAGATAATAAGGAAGAAATGAGCATAGTAGGAGGAATGGGTGTGATGCATGGCAGGAAATCAGACAGGGCATAATGAGCTTTAGTATAGATATTAATGATTAAGTCAGAAATCACAGATTTTGATTCTTTACCATTAAGAATTTAAGAATTCTGTAATGTGCACTGGTTTTTGTCATGAACGAACCTAGCCCAATCCACACACTGTTCCGATGCTCAGACTTGCCAACAGGTGATATGAACTGATTCAGCCTCATCTGCCCCGACCTGTGCCAAAAGTATACCAGTGGGTACCTTTCCATGGCCTGTTCTGGGCTGTTCCCTATCATGCTTCTTGCGCTCTCATGCCGGGACTATGTCCTGCAAGAGGAGTTGCCCAGGCTCCTCTACTACCTCACCCATATGTTGGCAGTGAAAAACGGGGAAAACGGAGACTCTAAAGTGGACTAAGTCAATCAGTGGATTCTGCAGCGACCTCATCATGCTTGGAATGGCAAGACTGGCAGTAATTCATAACTGTTAAACTATCAAAACCATTTAAGCAAGACCCTTGGAGCATGCCCCACATCAGGGACCTAGGATGGGTGGGAGACTGGGTGGGGCTTCTCCCTTTATCTTCTCTTTTATCCCAGAAACAGGGAAAAAAATGTGGAAACAATGGTATTACCCACTTTCCTGTAGCCCTTGAAACTTTTACCGTAATTAGCTGTGTAAAGATTGTCAAAAATAAAAGAGAAAAAAATTTTAAGAAGAACTTAAGAATTTACCTATATTTATTGTCGAAATGGCTCAAGGTTTTAGCCATGTATTTTTAAGCAAATAGCTTAACCTCTTTAACTGTTATATCCTAAACTATCCCATAAGTTTATTTTGAGGTTCAGGCATATGTGTATTTCATACTGCTAAGCATTTTGAATGGAATATAATACATGTTAACGTCTAAGGTTGTCACATCTAGTAGTAGAAAAACAGTTAAATGTCAGCATTAAAGGCAAAGAGCTTATTCAAAAGCATTTATCTGCTGACCACATGTAGTAACTGAGGATCAAGATGAGACTTACCTTGGAATCTGATTCTATTGGTTCTTTGCATTGCTCACAATAGTTGGAGAAGATGCGATCATAACAAGAGATACAGTATGGACTATCATCCTTTAGGACATACTTCTTCCCCAGAAGTGACTCTGTGCAGTATTGGCAGTCAAATTGACTAGCCATCTTTTTAGTTAGATCCTGTAAATAAGAAAATAATCTATGATTATGAAAGAAAATTTTTGTTTATAAGTTAAAAAGCCACAATGCAATTTATGAATTTATATAATCTTAAGCAAAATGTTAGGAAAATATGTTAATAGTCATGGTGACACTTGGCGTGATTTAAGAAAGGGTGCTCTTCATTTTTGGCAGTTCCTGTGGGGTTTTTGCTGAAAAAAAATACGTCAAGCCAACCACCAGATTGTTACACCTATCTTGCATTCATCAGGAACTAATGTGAAAGTTAATGGGAATAATACACATGTTGAAACAGGATGATTTTACCATAAGAATATAAAAGCCAACTGTTGATAGGGCTTTTACTCTCATCACACAATCTTGGTGCAGAGTTCTAGATGTGGAGTTTGACAGAAATGTTACTTTTACTCAAATGCAAGTAGACATTAATAATAGTGTGTATTGTAATTTCACTCTCCCTTCCTTGGCTTAAAGATTCATATTATTTTTATTGGAAAGGCAGAGTTATAGATAGGAGGAGACACAGAGAGCTCTTCCACTCCCTGATTCACTTTCCAAATGGCTGCAGCAGCCAGAGCTGAGCAGATCTGAAGCCAGGAGGAAGAACTCAGGACTTAATCTGAGCCTCCCATGTGGGAGCAGGAGCCCAAGGACTGGAGCCATCCTCCACTTCTTTTCTAGTCCATAAATAAGAAGCCAGATTGGAAGTGGAGCAGATGGGATAGGAACCAACACCTATATGGGATGTCGGGCACCACAGGCAGAGGCTTAGTCTACTGTGCCATGGCCTCTCCTCCCCATTTATTTATTCCTGAAATTGTCCTTTGATACTTAATTATAGCTATTCACATTAATCTTAAGGTCTATGTGTTTCATTTACCTCCTTTGGGAAAATTGTTGTATGTGGCCTCACTCATCTTAAGTATACTATGACTAAAATCTCTCTGCACTTTTTTATTATCTTTAGTGTCTTTAACAACTCAAATGTTTCACAACAGACTGGAAAAATTAACTCCTTCATAGGTAAGATTCAGTCCAAATGCGAGGCCTTTGTAACCACAATTGAGAAATTGTCCAAAATAGACAAAGACATGAAAGGTAGACAAAGACTGCGATTTTCTTCAGGCTTTAGGGCTACATTAAGAAGTAGGAAGGATAAGCAGCAGAATTAACATCTTTTTTTTAAAAAAAAAAAAAAGATTTATTTTATTTTTATTACAAAGTCGGATATACAGAGAGGAGGAGAGACAGAAAGGAAGATCTTCCGTCTGATGATTCACTCCCCAAGTGACTGCAATGGCCAGAGCTATGCCAATCCGGAGCCAGGATCCAGGAACTTCTTCCAGGTCTCCCACATGGGTGCAGGGTCCCAAAGCTTTGGGCTGTCCTCGACTGCTTTCCCAGGCCACAAGGAGGGAGCTGGATGGGAAGTGTAGCAGCTGGGATTAGAACCGGCGCTCATATGGGATCCAGGCACGCTCAAGCGAGGATTTTAGCCACTAGGCCACGCCACCAGGCCTCAGAATTAACATCTTGCAGAATAAAAACCAGTATGAAACAGAGCCAAACCTAGAATAAGAATTATGATTGTTTTATAAATAGGGAGACTATTATGAAAGAAAAGGTCTTAATTAAATATTGCACATGAATTTTCGTTTTTTCCAAAAGCAGTTGCATGAATTTGCTTGTAAAATTGGATTTGTCATTTCTGGATATACAGTAATAGATCAGAATCTGCTTTACCCTTGAGTTAGTATTTTTAGTTTTAGCAAAACCAGAAATCCAGTTAATTGTTGTGATGCCATTTACAGTATTTTCATTGCCAGTTTTAATTTACCAAATTCAACTGTTGTTTTTTTGTATTTCGCCTATTACAATGCAAAGCAGAATGCCTTACTTAGTACACATGGCCATTTCACTCAGTTTCATTGTGTAAGCAGAGAAGAGATGGAAGCTTCAGTCTATGTGGGCCTTTTCCCAGGAAAGATGAAACTTCACACTAGAAAGCTGCCAATGGAACATGGCCAAAATCTCCTAGCAAGGAACATTGAATTTGATATCTGAATAATTCCACAGACAGGTCCCTTCCCGTTGAGTACAAGCTCACTCAAGGGTTACTGAATGCCAGAGGAAAGAAGGAAAGTAGATTCTTTTCCCTTGAAATGTTTTAAAATAGGTTTTCCACATTTACTGTGATGAGGTGTTTATTTATAATAGTAGAATAAGGAAAGCATCTTTACTATTCATTGATGAATAGTAAAAATGTCATTTTCAACTTTAATAAGGCAGATAGTCTTAGACGTATGTAGTAGCACCGTGAAGCATGGCATGTCACAAGATGGAAACTTTCAAATTATTTGCTCTTCATGAGATTTTTACTATACTATAAAATAAACAGTGAAACATTGCAAAATTGATGATACTTCAATTTTTAAAAATGTAAACAGTGCTGTAAACACAGTCCTTGTGTCTCTTAGTGATCAGATCACAAATCAAAGGTAAAAGTGTATGGTTTTTCCTCTAACAATCACATAATAGCTCTTGATCCAGAGAAATTCTTAAAAGAATGCATCATGTGTCTTAAATTTTTCAAAAGAAAAAGCCACTTTTTGGATTATGTTTTGTTAAGGCAACACTGGAGAATTTTGTGAGGTAGGAATAGAATCAGCCCATTACTCAAAACCCTTTTGGATTTGCTTTGTGGGGCTACAAAACGAGAACAATATATTTAGCCCAGAACAACATTTATTATTTACTCAGTGGCATGTGAAATCTCTTCCCTCAAGAAGTGTAGATTTCATTAGCTTTGCTACTAACCTAGAAAGAATAAGCATAACGTTAAGTACAAGAACATTTTATAAAGTCTGTCACTCGATTATGGCAATAGGATACATCTAAATAATTTCCTAAAAAATGACCAATTTTTATGTGTTATGTCTACCTTGCTTCTTCCTCCTCTTCCCTTACTTTTCTACTCTCTTTCCCTCCATTTTCCTTTCATTCTTCTTTTCTTTCTTCCTCCCCTTTTTCCTCCTTTCCTATCTTTCTTCCTCTCTTCTTATCCCTCTTCCTGTGTTACAAGATAGAAGAAGAGAGGGGGGAAGAGAGGGAGAAAGGAAGGAAGTGTGCAGGGAAGGAGAAAGGACAGGAGGCAGAATTATTTTGATTTATTAAGAAAGGGAAAAAGACAAGTGAGAGAATAAATTAGACAATGTGCAGAGCTATAGCACGCTAGTTATCTACCTGTGGAGCCAACATCCCATGTAGGCGTTGGATCATGTTCCAACTGCTGTACCTCCCGTCCAGCTCCCTGCTAACGGTCTGGGAAAGCAGCAGGGGATGGTCCACAAGCTTGGGCCTCTGCACCCATGTGGGAGACTTAGAAAAAGCTCCTGGCTCCCAGATTTTGACCCATACAACTCCAAACATAAGAGCCATTTGAGGTGTTGTTGATTTCTTTCTCTCTGTCCCTCCCTCTCTCCTTCAGTAATTCTGACTTTTAAGCAAAATTAACAAATCTTTTCTAAAATGAGTCAGGAATAATCTTTATGTGAATCTATTCAGCGTAAAATAAACCTTGAGTCTTCAAAGCTTTTTGAAACTATATAAACCTCTAAAACGATTTATTATTTATTTTTATTTTGTTTAAGCTTTTTCATTTATTTTTATTTTTATTATCTTACAATGCAGTTCCATCATCTCTTTTGGACCTCCCTGACCCACTCCCTAGGTCCCCTTCTTCCTCAAATTCCTGTGTATTATTACAATAGTGTACTTCTTCATAAATAGTCTATCATTGTGGGCATGGACAATGGCAGAGAGTCCAGCATCCTATTGTCAGGATAAATTTAACAGTTTCACTGGGAGTCCATCTTTGATCTGGAAGTAGACATGCATACTGCAGTATCCTCATATCTGGATATGATAGTCTCCATTACACAGTTACTATACATCCCCTTAAATGAAAAGCTACAATGCATAATCAATAACAGGAAGGAAAAAAATAAAAATGCCATAAAGTTAAATAACATGTGACTGAATGACAAATGTGTCTCCGAAGAACTGAAAAACAAAATCAAACCTTCTCGAAGAAAATGATCTATGAATAAGTAAAGAATTTAACGTGAGAAAAAAAAATTTTAAAGAAGTAAAAATAAAAACAAAAACGTCAAAATCCATGAGTTAGTTTCCACTGATCTTTGTTGGTGAGATGTGGCTGCAATAGGCCCCACCAGGTTGAGGGGTTTTGTTTTTTTATCTAGTGTATTAATCTATGACGTTTGGTTGATGAGCTTAATTCTTTTACAGCCGGTTGGCATTAATGTGAGTGGGTGGTAATTTGGTCCTCTCATTAGAGCAATGGGCGTTCATTGTTTGATTTAGTCTTCTGTTGTTATTTTACTGGGATGTTCTTCACATTTGCCTTTAGTTTTGGTGGATGCTATTAATATTCTCAGTCAAGAGAACATCTTTAAGTATCATTTGTAGGGCAGGTCTGGAAGAGGCATATTATTTGAGCTTTTCTTCATTGTGGGAGAATTTTACTTCATTTCCTTTTCAAAGACAAAGGAAAGCTTTGCTGGGCACATTATTTGGGGTTGAAAATTGGTTCCTTTTAGAATCTGGACGATGTTACTTCATTCTCTTCTGGCATGTAGTTTAATCTGAGAGGTCAGCTGTCAGTCTGAATGGGATGCCTGTATATGTCAATTGAATTTTTTCATGTGCGCATTTAAGGATCTCTTCCTTACATTCAATTAAAGAGATCTTGATTATCAAGTGTCATGGTCAAGATTGCTTTTGGTCAACTCTGTTGCAACTTTTGTGCCCCTCATGGATATTGTTTCCCAATTCTTTCTCCAGATTAGGGAAGTTTTCATTTATTATTTCATTTAATACAGCTTTAAATCCAGCTTGTCTTTCTATGCCTTCTGGAACTCCCATACTTATATTTGGGCTGTTATTAGCGTCTCTTTATTCTTGAATATTTTTTTTAGCTTGACGCAGATCCATTTCCAGCTTTTTGATTGTTTCCCCACTGTGACAGGAAATATCTTCTAATTTTGAGATTGTTTCTTCTGCTTCATTCATTCTATTCATTCATTCATTCATTCATTCAGACTTTCCACTGAATTTTTAATTTGCTGTAATTGTGTCCTTCATTTCCAATAATTCAGCTTGATTTTGTTTCAGTGTTGCTATTTACTGTGTGACATATTCCTTAAATTCCTTGAACTCCTGTGTTACGTGCTTCTCATTGTTGATAAGAAACTTTTAATGAGTTTTCTGAATTCTGTATCCCTCATTTCCTTAGTATATCCCTCACTTAACTCTGAGGTTGGCAAAGGGTTTTGCTCCTTTGCAGGGGAGTCCAGTAATATTCACTACGCCTCTGTCTCTTGCTCTTGGTCATCTTTTCCTTCTTAGCAGATACTTTTGGTTCTAACTAACAGATTCTTTTCCTTAGGGCAGGTTTCTAAGCCGTGTCACCCACATGTCTACAGTTCAATTTTACTTACTGTGTTTTGTACACAGTTCTTTCTTTGAGGTCATTTGTGCCACTTCCTCCAATGAGTGTTAAGTCTGAGTTTTCTCTGTTAGGCTTCTTCCATGGTCTACAAAGGCCCAACTCCTGACTCACCCACCACTCTCCACCTCCTGTGATTCTGTGCTGTGGATGCACCATTGTCTGTACAACTTTTCTCCCACTACTGGTTTGAGCAGTTCCAAGGATTAGGGAGACACCAAGTGTCCTAAAATAGCTAGGTTGTTGGTGGTGCTGATTTTGCTGCAACCTGCTGGCCATTAGGTTTGAAGGCCACATGTACCTATTTTGAGTCATAAGATGCCACAGTTGGTATTATTTTCCCTGTGAGACCAGTGAATTGCACTGAGCTCAATGAGTTTGCTCCTTGCTCAGTGCATGTGCAGCTCAGTGTTGTTCCCGTAGTCTCTCAGCCTTTGCCACACAATAAAAAATGGTGCCTGATGTGGCACTTGTGGAGTTCTTGATCTGCTAGCCAATAGGTCTAGGGCTACATGGGCCTATTTGGGGTGGAACCCGTAGGATTCCACATGGTTGCATTTTACTGAGCCAGAAGTGAGTTTGCTCCCAGCTTAGTACATGCACAGTCCTGTTCCACAGCTTTTAGTGCCCTGTAAAAAATGTGCTGATGCAACTATGGTGAGGGTATGAGCTATTTTCTCCACCCTGTACCTGCACCACCGGCTTGAAATCTGTTGCTGCTCCTGGTTGATTAAAAAAAAAATCAGTAGGAAGGGCAGTTCTTTGGGTTCACCTCTTGAGCTCCAGTGAACTCCCCTTCCAACCTGATTGCTGATGGAGCTCTGGGGACCAGTGGAGCTCAGTTCACTGCTTGCTCACTGCCACTGAGATATCTGGTTACTGCAACACCAACCAAACCATTAGCTTCGCTGATTTCATCTGTTGGTCCATCTCTAGGTGCCCCTCTGCTATCATCATGTCCTCTGCTATGTCCTGGAATGTCCCCTCTCTGCTTCACTCTGTGTAATGATTCTCCATCTGTTTAAATGTGTCCTTAACCTATTCCACCATCTTGGTTCCAAGATTTATTTATTTTTATTATAAAAGTAGATCTAACAAAGAAGGAGACAGACACAAATCTTACACCCTCTGGTTCACTGCCAAAATGGTCATAATGGCTGAACCTGAGCTAATCTGAAGCCAGGAACAAGGAGACTGGAGCCTCCTGACAGTCTCCCACGCAGGTGCAGCATCCCAAGATTTTGGGCCATTCTGTACTGCTTTTCCAGGCTGCAAGCAGGGAGCTGGTTTGGATCACTATGAACTGGTACCCATTTGTGATGCCTGCACTTACAAGCTGAGGACTCGCTAATAGAGCCGTCACACCATACGCACACACCCACCCATTTCAAATAGTGGCACAAGCTACAATAACAAAGATATGGAAATAATCCAATGCCTGTCAAAAAAGGAGTGGATAAAAAATTGTAGTACATTTACTCCTTAGAATACTACTTAGCCATTAAAAAGAAAGAAATTCTACCCTTTGCAACCAAATGGTCCCATTTAATTGAGACCATTATGCCTAGTGAAATAGTCAATCCCAAAAGGACAAATGTTATATGTTCTTTTTCATATAAGGCAAAGCTCATGCAAAATAAAAGATCAATAGCCCTTTCAATACTGTTTTTTTAAATTACATCTCAGAGTTTGATAATTTTGTTTTATTTTCATTAATTCAAAAAAGTTTTTTTTCTTATTTATTTCTGATTCTTACAAATTCAAAGATATCTCCCATGTTGGCATATTTCTCATTTTCCCTATTATCTTCCTGTGGAATTCTGCATTTGTTTAAGTTAGACCTTCTTAATCATTCACATCCTTTGAATGCTACTTTTGTTCTCTTTTGTGTTACTTCTTTAGTTCTATCCTCAAGTTTTTTTAAATTGTCCCTCAATTCCAAACTGAGTTTTAATTTGCTTAGGTTTCATCTTTAATTGTAATTTTATAGTTTGTACTGCTAACAGTTATTTTTGCTTTATAAATCATTTTATTCTTCTGATTTTTCTATAAATATTTTCTTCTCTGTATTTAAATATATTGAACATGATTATTTTATACTGGATGTTATTTTTCATGTGAAATTGTTGTGTGTGTTTTTTTTTCTCTTTGGGAGATTCTACTCACACTGTTTATGTTCACTGTTGAGTCTCATTTATTTATTTAAATTGTGAGCTCAATAAAGATGCATACATAGTCAAAAAATTTTTGAAAAATTTTGAAAGGGGAGTTGGGTCTCAGGGGTGTTCTTTCAGAGATTATTTTCTTGGGTTTATGCAAGGTAACTTGATACTACCCAGCCCAGTTCATTTTAAACTGGAACTGAGGTTTTTACTCTCTATTATGAATTTAAGCTATAACTACTTGAATCTCAAGATTACGAGGGCATAGAAGACATCTTAAAGACAGCGCCTTTAGAGATTTTTAAACTTTCATTTCCTATGTTTCTTTATCTTTAGCCTCTGAGAATTTTTCTTTCTTCTTGCTGGGTCAGTAATGCAGCCAATTTTGTTTATTTTTCTTGCCTGAGGGGTATTGTTTTATTAAGCTTAGTTTCCAAAACTATCAACTATGGACTCATGCACTGTTTTTAACTTTTGAAATCTGAAATCAGTCAAAAACATGTTTTCAAGTTAGTCATTTGAATGTAATTTAATGTAATGTAAGTGCATTTAGGTAGAAAATGCAAAGGGGGAAACTGGAAGATAACTTAAACACATTCATACCAGTGGCTTTCTGAGCGATTTTCTTATGTGTTTATTCTTTGATACATCAATATACTGCTGAATTAATCTTCTAAATTCCTAGTACACAATGGTGAAGATTGGGGGCAAAAATGATTTAGTTTCAGGTTGAGTTTTAAAAGTGTAAAAAGAATATTTAGGTGATATAGCTCAAGTGAATGACTAACATCTTAGATTCACATTTTAAAAATGTTAAATGCTACCCAATGGGTTATATCATTTGCATTAATACTTCTTGTGAGCTACTTATAAATTAGCTTTGCTTGATAAAAAATTTTGAAAAACTTTATGAATTAACTTTGCTTAATACATCATATTTTTGAAAGATAATTCATTTGAAAGAAAATAATTGAAGCTGAACTTAAGGAATGGGATGAGAATGAAAACTCTTTAGGCCCATAAAAATGTTGGTTACAATCAAAAACTCTCAGTAACAAAAAGTCTGAAGGATATATAGTTTATAAAAATGAAATCTCTCCAAAGAATGACTGAAACAAAAGAAGACAAAGGAGTAAATATACTGTTAATATGCAAATTAGCATTGACTTATGAAGCAACAGCAACAATTTGTGGAGTCGAAAAACACAACATGGTGTTAATTTACTGGGAAAATGGCAATTATATACAGAAAGAGTTAATCATTGCTTCTTGAAATCACTGGAAAAACATTAGACATTTCCATGCAAAGCTATAAAGAACAGAAATAGGAGTAAAATAATTAAAATGAAAATAAGTTAACTTAAAATGACAATAGCAAAAAGAAAAACAGAAAACCAGAGTATCACAGAAAAGAAGATATATTTAAAACCCAAATAAAAGCTAAATCTAACTTGCATAAACTCTCCAGGTAGAAAGAAAAAAATATGCATCCCAAAATGATCCAAAATAATCTACAAATGAATACCTGCAGCTAATATCATTTCAAACCCCAACAAATTCTAATTAGCTTCATTTCAGGATAGAGAGTAAAGACCAGATAGTTCTAAAAAATATTATTTAAAACTAGAAGGTAATTTAACGTTTTGGTCAATATCAGTACAACCCCTGAAGGAACCAAATGAAAACCCTACCATCAGGTGTACGGTAAGAAAGAATGACATCCTCTGGATAGATAAACAAAACAAAAATTGCTCATGTGCCTTCACTGTTCAGTAAGGATTTAATAGACATCTGAAGTAGAAAAATATGCTTTGTAATCAAGAAAAAGTGAAGGAACATTAATTACAATCATATTAAATACTTGAGAAGATGTGAACAGAATTAACATAAATTATTTAATCAGAAAAATTAAATGAAAAAATCAAATGAAATATTATGATAAAATGTTATAATATCTAAAATTAAGAATTGAATGGGTAGGACATAAGCAGACTGGACAAAGCAGAAGTAATGGTCAAGTAAACTAAAATATGCTTGTAAAAGCTAAGGAAAATAATGCACAGAAGAGAATTGCACTGGAAGAATAGAAATAGAAATAACTTTTTCTCCAAATGAAATTGTTAAAGGACTTCCATCCTAAGGATGGAATGTTATATAAATTGAACCGTGAGGTCAACCACTAAGGAAACTGGGTAAAAATGTAGTTTAAAAGTATGTTGTCTTAGAACTGAACTTTGCCTTCAAATGTTATGAAATGTGTTATCTTTTCATTAGTGAAAATTTTAAAAATTATAACCTAAAAATAACCCCATCACTTCTAAGGTATCAGAAAGCTGACTAATAAAGCAGTGAAAAATTAATGTGCAAAGTTTAGGATAAGAAAGAAAACAGATTATGTATTTGAAATCTGTCTTCCTCAGTAGCTTCTATGCATTTAGACAACATTCAATGGGATAAGAAGTAGAACCATATTTGTGAATGAAGGAGACGACGATTGGAATCTGAGCCTACTCTATGGACCTTATTAGAAGGCTTACTAAACCCATCTACGTGTGGGTGGGATTCCTAAATACCGACACCCTAAACATAGGATGAAAACTAGTTATTCCTGAAACAGAGCCTAAAGTTGACTGATTTCCGTTTTAAAATTACTTTAAGTTGATCTTGAAATACCTGACCATAGCTGAAAGCCACAGTAAATGCACATCGTAGCTGAAAAAAGCACCATCCGAGACCACATTTCATTCTAGAAGTTTTCCTATGCAATGCATGGGTCCAAACAAAACTGATCATATACAAAATAAGATGAGAGAACATGAAAACAGAAATATGTGGGAGACTACAGACACTGGAATTTTAAGATACAGATCGGTGAATTGTTTTTCTCATGTTCAAGGGGACAAAAATAATCAGTGGGGCTGGTGTGATTGCTGTTTCTGATGTCTGCATACCAAATAGATTGCTGAGCAGTATCCCTTCCAATCCAGCGTTCTGCTAATGCACTTGGGAGTGCAGGAGAAGATAACCCAGGTACTGTCATGCAGAGATTAAGATGGAATTCTTGTCTCCTGTCTTTGACTTAATGCATTCCTATCTGTGTGGGCATTTGGGGTGTGAACCAGCAAATGAAAGATCTCTCTCTCCTCTTTCTCTGCCTGTTTTTCAAATAACAAATGCCACTCAAAGCAAGCAAGCAAACAAAAAATGAATCCATAAACTAACCAGTCTTTAAAATCACAATTTGAATATTAAGGCAAAACTATCAAAATGTAATCACAACGTATTAAAAAGTTGAGATATTACTTTCTGGTTTAGAGCAAATTAAAAAGTTAAATACTTGTCAATGGAAAATTTATAAAGGAAATGCAACAATGAAGAGATATATTCAAACTGTTGAAATGGATTTGGAACAAGCCTAGAAGTTTACAACCAGGGAAAATACTTTTGAACAATACAGGTAGAAAACGTTTTAAGACAGAAACTGAATTCAATAGCAGTGTACCTGCATTACAATAAATACCAAAGAGTGTTCAACAGGTGAAAGGACACTCATAGATCCAGAAGAGTAAAAAAAAAAAAAAAAAACACAAAAACACACACAAACATATAGATGGCTCTAACTAAATATTGACTATGTTAAAAAAATCCTGATGTCAAAGAATTAAAAATTTAGATAAAAACAATTCCAAGATAAACAAAACTAAACTGGCACAAGAAAAACGTAAAATTACAACTTGCTGGTGGATATTAGAGACAATGAATTATATATATATATATATATATATTTAACAATATTTTAACATTTCTGTACAATATGAGCACATTTCATGTATTTTGTAACAGATTTAAGAATGCAGTGGTATTTCCCACCGTACTCTTCCTCTTACTTGCATTCTCCACCCATCCACTCCTTTCCTTCCCTTAAAAAAATTTTTTTATAATGGCAATGGCATATTTTTTTGCAACACAAGATAAAGAACATTACATTTATTAGGTAAAGAACTCAATAACTGGTAAGTAGGAAAAAAAAATCCTGCTGTTCCTCAGAGTATTTAAAGACTCTATAAAGCAATGCTCAAATTCAAAATGTCAGTCTCATTCAGGCAGATTAATATTTTTTGAACCCTGTGTATTAGTTACCAGTGATAAGGAAAAAAACAATGTGTTTGTCTTTTGGGTGCTAGCTGATTAGATGATTATATGTCCATGCACAGAGTAAAATACAAGGTGAAATGGCTTCACCAATAAAAATGCTTTAAAGAAGGTATAGCATCAATCCTACACAAACTGAAGAAAATTATTTTAAACTGGGAGCATGCTTTGGTTAATTTTGAATAAATCACATTTTGAAGCCAAAGTATGAGGACATTAAAAAAATGTAAGTTGATGGCGAGGAGGCCTGGCATGATGGCTCCACTGGCTCATCCTCTACCTGCAAGTGCCAGCCTGACTATGAATAATTAAAAAGACATAGTAACAATAAAATTAAGAATGCAATTTAAAATGTCTAACTTTGAGGACAGGTATAATATGGTAAGCTGTTGCCTGGTTGGGTGAAGGCTTTATCTCTGGTTATTCTGCTTTTGAAGTAGCTCCCTGCAAATGCACTTGAGGAAGAGCAGCAGATGGCACAAATGTTTGAGTCCCTGTGGGAAACCAGGAGGAAATTCCTGGCTCCTGATTGTGACCTTTTGGATATTGAACCTGGGGATGAAAAAATGCTCAGCTTCTTCTTCTTTCTCTCCATAATTATGTCTATAGATAAACAGAATGAATCTATAAAAACAGTAAAAATATTACTTTCATCTTAAACCTTGATCTCTAAGTTTTACTAAATTCAAATAACTTTAAAACTATTACTTTTACTCACATATGAACGTGTGCTGTTCTTTAAAGTTTGCCGCAATTTTTGGTTTACTTTCATCTCACGATTCAAAATAACTTCAGCTGAGTAGGTACATTTATGCTCGCCTGGGAATGCTGCAGAGTTGCTGCAATTGCCCATTCAGATCCTTTACTGAATCTGTGAAGAGTTGTTTCTGTGCTTCTTTAGAGAGGAACTTACAGGAATTTAAATATAAATGCTATCATGAATACTAAAATGTTCTTGGGAAATGTTGGTGCAAAATGTTGAAGTATTTAAAATGTCTGATTGATACACAAACTCAGTTGGAGACAGAAACTGAAAGGTTTTATTTTGAACTCTATGTAACTAGATTTTCTTGTGATTATTTTCTCATTAAGGATTTTAATTTGAATCATTGCTACAAGGGCAGACAGGTGGCAGATGAGCAGTCAAGAGCATTTTTGAAGCTTCATTGAGCAACGTACACTGCAGATATGAAGATCTATAAGAACCACCTAACAGTGCATTGATATAAAGATACACTGGCTCTCCTAAGAATTATGTTTCAACCATCCACCACTCCATCCTGAACCCCACATATGTTTATTGCATGCTATGTCCTATTGATTCCACCTCAGACACAACCTTTGAATCTGAGGATATGCCATGCTCATCTTTCTGATGGGCATAGCAACTCACATTGAACTGGCAATATTATTAAAGATTTCTTACTCTATTGAGTGGAACCAAGCACATTTCTATTACATGGCTTTGTTCTCTAATAATGAGATCTGTTTCCCTGAGGGAGCTCTGGCACATCTTCCAAATGCTCAAAAAAAAAAAAATCTGATTATTTTTCTTCCTGGCAGAAAGTTTTCACAGCTCTTCTTTGTCTATAAAATAGTCTGAACTCTGTTGCTTGGCACAGATATCTTTTACTATCCTGTCTCATTCACTTTTCTCACTATCTTTACCTAGACTCTGCAATACCTGCACCCATTTACACTTCAGCCACTTCTAGTGACTCTTTCTTCAAATACTTACAAAGGTATTTCAAATAGTATTCATAATGTTCATTTAGTGCAAAGAAAATTAAAATCCACGTGTATCAATTCTTCACAAAGTTTGTGGGAAATGTATATGATGAAAAATCCACATATGTAATTCAAATTTATTATGTGAACATAAGCACATCTTTTAATTCCATTTTTATGAATCTTTTGAAGTAGCTTCATAGATCGTTTTCTGCCACTAAGCCAACACATATGACTTTTCTAGCATTAATGTAATTCTTGTTATCAAACTATGCATCCAACTTGAAGTCCAATATGAAATGCTGCTTTCTGGGCTGGACATCCAGCCTCTTGGCTGAGATGTTCATGTGGGACACAGCAGTGAGAACTCAAGTAACTGAGCTCTTGCTGCCCATTTATGAAACCTTGATTGAGTTTCCAGCTCACAGGTTTGTTTCTTGTCATTGTGTCCATTTAGGCCACTCTAGGTTCTTGCTCTCAAATAAATAAATCCTCCCGCAATAGAGTTCTCATTAGTGTTTTAGCTATGCTTGTCCTTCTTGTGTCACATGTTTAACAGTTTTGTACTATGTGTGTCTTTCTTAATTGTGAGATCCCTATGGGTAAACAAATTACTTGCTTTTCTGTGTATACTAGAAATTAAACAAGATGTCAATAAATTATTTATGAGTCAATAAATGAATGAGTGGAAAACCTTATTTCTAAGAACTGGGAGTCCTGGATAAGTACTAATGAAACTGCATCATCAATAAAATAAAGAATAAGGACTCAAATATAAAACAGTTCATGCTGGAAGTGACATTTCGTACAGTGGTTAAATTCCTATTGGGGATGCCCTCATTGCATAAAGGAGTGCCTGGTTGAAGACTGGGCTATCCTACGTGTGATCCTGGGAGGCAGTTGGTTATAGCTCAAATCATTGGTCCCTGACAATCACAAGACCCACCCAGATTAAAGGGTTCCTGGCTTCAGCCTGTCCCACACTGGCTGTTTTTGCAGACATTTGTGGAGTCAAGCAGCAGATGAAAAATTCTCCATGCCCCTCCTCTCTCTCTCTCTCTAAATATATATATATATGTCGTTCTCCTTTTCCTTCACTCTTTCTAGTCTCTCATACAGAGAAATAAATTATAAATAAATTAATTTAAAAATATAGACAAAATTCACTTTGTATACATTTAGTTCAATAGTGGATAAATTTGCACTTATTTTGTTTATTGTGTATGTGGAAAATACATAAAAGGACTGAAAGTTAAGATTAGAGAACAGACACTAGAACATTAAGCACTTGCCCTGGCAGAGAGAATTCTTTTACTTTCCCTGTAAGCGTGGCTGAAGAGGAAATCTCAAGCACCCTTTGTCTAACATCTGAGGAAGATATCGAAGAAAATAGCACAAGTAAGTGGTTAATCTGTTGACCTTATTAAAGGTCTTTCTCTAAACTTGGAGTACCAATAAGCTCCTACTAGTTTTTAATCTAGTTTTTGATATTTCAATACTTTGTTGGAGGCAGCATTGTCCTTTTTGGAGCTGAGTATATGATTTTGAAGACTGTTTCGTGTTACAAAAGATTGAAAGTTCATTGTCTGCTGGATTGATGACATTAAGTTTTTTGGGTAAAATTAATAAGTCAATTTGACTAAACTGGGGGGGGGTTGATGACATATATGAGAATAATAAGTAGTCAAATTTTATCATTAATGTGTAAACTAGGCTTAATAGGACAAGTATATTTTCTACAAGAGGAAAGTGTAAAATCCACATGTTTTAAAGCTATAAATAAGGCAGAATAACTAGTAAATAGGTTCTGCTTTTTTTTTTTCCTTTTTTCCCTGATTCTGAGGGTGAGATCGAATATTCTAGGTGTTTTTGTGTTTTGCCTACAACCCAAGGCAAACTGAGCTAGAACTCAGTTGTAGATTTTTCACCAGTTGCATTATCATTACTGGCATTGTGGTAGAAGCCATTTAACTTTCCTGGCATTAATTTTATTAGCTTTAGAATAATGAGAACTGTAGTAGTTGCTTATGGTCCTGTTCAAGGATCAAGTGAGATGGAAGAATGAAGGGGCACAGGTAAGTTGGCTGAAGGCGTCATTGTTTAATGGAAAAAATCTGCAGCTTCTGCTGTGAATTCACATTTTGAGGAAGCTGACTATTTCTTCTTCCGTAAAGGCTACTTTTAAAAAACTTAACCATCTTAAAATAACCAAAGCTGTAACTTCAGGCCATCAATCAGAAATAACCCAAAACAAACATTACATAATTGTAGTGGAATGCTTGTTATTAGTCTCTAGGGACATATTCACAAGCCCAGCTTGTTGGAAGCTCAATGTGTGGAAAAATCGAACACAAATTCCCCTAAGAGCTGAGAAACTACTCTCCCATGAAAAAAACAAAAAAAACAAAAAAAACAAAAACACAAAAAACAGCTGACTAGAGGTTTCCATCTGCTTTTTATATGATTTTCTTGGACAGATTACATTCAGAATTATGTAATTAGAGTATTACTGAAAAAAGATATAGTTCATAATAATGCGTAAACATAAAATATATTATCATAGATTTTGCAATTTTAAAAACTAAAGGGTTTTAAAATGCATAAACCAAATGAAAAGGTACACACAGTCTATCTTTTTGCAGTAGTTTTGCAGATTAGTGCAATTGTGTTTTGGGATATGCTGGCTCTTTAAACTTCTTTATTATGTTTCCAAAGAGAGTGGTCATTGTAACTTTTAGATCTGTATTAAGTCTACAGAAGTTGGAAGGAGTGGGTTTAGTTCTAACAGGAGATGTCCATGGCTTTTCACTGGTTTGGTGAGGCCCCAGCCCAGGCTTTGGGCTCCAGCCTATGCCATGAGGCTCAGTATTAATCTACCAGTATGTGTTGGTTATTATGACTGTATGCCCATTATCACATGCATTAAGTTTCAAATCTTTCAAAACTTCCAAATTCTTAACTTCAAGTTGACAATTTTCAAGATTCTAGAGGGGATATGGCTCAGTAACATTTCATAAAATCAAGCATATGAAACATAATTTGTTATCCTAATGGTTCTGTATTTGGTACTCTTCAAAAGCAAACTTACCTTTCCATCGATCAACGTGTAAATCACAAGGACCAAGTGTCACTCTTAAAGAATCACAAGAAATTATCTTATGAGGAAACAGGGAAGGTATCAAAATTTACTTTTTCATGTATAACCTTTTTAAACTTTGGAATCTTGTACCAATTGCAAAAGTCACCTATTTCAAAAGTCAAATGAAATCACACACATACACAAACAGAAAGTACTAAAAATCTATTGGTCTTGATCACAGAATGCAGTAACGAAGAGAGCTCAAAAACTCATTTTATGATACAGAAATTAGGTTACAAAGAAGGCATTTATAGAGCCAGCCTGTCTTTCTAGAAAATAGGATAAAATTGGTTACAATTCTCAAATAATATTTAGTATCTACTTTGTAGAAAATTCTTACATTATTAATCCAAATTAATTTTAACAAGATTGTTTTTACATTAGAAAATTCTCAATGAGTGATCTATTTAGAAGCAGGCTTTTAAATCAAAATGAGAAAGATTTTCCTTAAGATCAGCCAAAATTAGATGCCAGTTTAAAGGCCAATTTAAAGATAACCTTATATTTATCACCATTTTGTTCATTTTGCACAATGCATTTCAATTTTACCTATACAATTTCATTTTCTCAATAAGAAAGAATTTCCCCTCTGCAGTATGTTAGTTGCAAGACCAGTTAATATTTTCTGTAAGTACATGAAAAATTAAATTTCAACCATAGAACAAGAAAGATGAGAAATAAGGAGACAGAGTAAGGAGGATAAGAAGAAATTCAGGGAAGAAGAATCCTCATGGATATACTGCACGGCAGCTAGAAATAAAGCTTCCGAATGCCATGGTCATTCTGTTATTTTTCCTCCTCTGTAAAAGCATACTTCTGTTCCAAACCTGTTTTCCCTAAGCTAGCAAATCTAGGCACCAAGAAGGATTTTTTAAATTCTTTCATTCAATCCTCTTATTGAACAAATGAGAAAGATTGAGTTCAGAGGCACAAACTGACTTCCTCCTTTTCTAAAGTAGACAAAATAGCTAATGAAAATGGCTTTAGCCAGAACTCAGATTGCTCAGACTATAGAAATCATTTGCTTGGTTTGCTTTGATTTTTCCATTTAAAAATGGGAGAATAGATTGTTTGAAATGACAGCTTTGGTCACTACCATGATTTTCAAAAATTTTAGGAAAGGGTGAAGTCTTCTCCTTGTTTGCATCTGTCCAGCATGTCTTTAATTGCTGACCCGGTGGCAATCTCATGCAAAACCAGAGGTTCATTTAGTGCCTGAATTACACTACTTTTATTTGTCAATATGAAGCAAGTATCCATCAAACCAAGTGCAAGTCTTCTGTCCTCTGCTTATGAAAAAAAGGATGGAGTGAAAATCCTTTCCACATGTCAAAAACTCAACTACTTTTGCTATGGGTATGTGTGGTCCATTACTTTTATTTTGTTCCACTGAAGACCTGTGTTAAGGGTAGATCTCTACTAACTAAGTGTAGTTAGTAGCTCTAAGGGTACTAACTAACTAAGGGTAGTTCTGCTGACTAAAAATATCCCTTATTTATTATTTCAGCAATTTGCATTGATGATTTAATTTTAAACAGATTCTAGAGTGATTTTTTAAAAATATAGATCATTGAGAGAACCTCATTGCTTCATTATTATATATTTGCCCTCTAAAGAAAATTTCAGTCTTTTGAAAGTAGTGAGAATGAGATGTCACCATTTGATTTACTCAGTCTATGGCATCTGAGGTGTGACTCCACAAATACCTGATTGGGCAAAGGGTACTTTCAAGTGGAGCCCCCAACACCTCCACTTCTCCTTAAGGAAGACCTAACAGGCTCGCCTCTGTGAGGTGCATTTATAGAAGTTCCCCAGCCCCACTAGGGAGCAGAGTCCACTAGAAGGGGCAGCTTGGTCTCTATGCAAATTTTCTTTTCCATTCCTGACTTAGCAATGATAAATTGATAATAATTGATCAATATATGATACAGGTATCTAGCTCTCAATTACTTCAGAAGTCTTAAAAGAGAAGTACATGGCTCAGTAGAAGTTTTGAATATGTACACATACATTATAATAAAGGTTGTTATCTTCAAATCCATTTGTTGTATTTTATGTGTATGTGATGGAAAGAGAGGAAGAGAAAAAGAAAATTATGTGTGTGTATATATCAATTTAAGCATGATTATTCTATTGTCCTTTGCAAAACAGGTGAATAGCATTACAAATAACGAGCAGCATTATCTGTAAACTCTTGTATCAGTAAAAGCAAAATAAAGCAATAAATAAAATAGCCTTGATTTGAATGACAGTTCATTTCCATTTTAAGTAGTTTTGAAAATTTAACTTCTTACGTACTTTCTCTTTAGTTTGCACTTTTTTAGGTTTTATAATTTCGGTTACCAGCTTCTACATGGAATAAGGCTAATGTCAGTCAATTCTATTATTCATTTTTTTTAATCAAAAGAGAAATAATGATGTATTTAATAAGGAACTGTGGCTTACTGCTTTCATGTGTACTATCTGGTGCAGTATGAATTTTTTTTTTTTAGTTTACCAATTGCTGTAGAATAAATAACAAGTTATTTATCTCTTCCTAGAAATATTTCACGTACATGGGTTCACAGAAGTTTGTCCAACTTCAGATGGTGGAGTTCTCACAATCAGGCTATAGGAACTGCGACTGTTTGTAGCATAAGGTCAAAATCTAGACTCTACCTCCTTTTTTGTGGTCTGAGATCTATGCGTAGCTTCTACATTTTTGAATAATGGAAAAAATGCCAATAGTTTATATTTTTGATACACGAAACTCAAATTTACCAGCACGCAGAGTTTACTAAAACACTATTATATTTCCTCATTGTCAGACTGCCTGTGACTGCTTGCTGGTTGCAAGAGCAGAGTGGAGTAGTTCAAAGTCTGACATACTTGCTATCTGGCTCTTTACAGAAAACACATGCTAACCCCTGATCTACAGGTTCAAAGTTTGTACTTTTAAATGAATTTTTCTAGGCACTTAATAAAGTATGCTTAAGTTTAATTAGAATATGGAAAGAACTGTGCTTTTCAAAAAGCAAGGTTATTATAGGTTATTATTTAAAAGATTATATGAGTATTTACTAAATACTTTTAAATGAACAGTATAAATATTGTTAACATGATGTTTTTAAAAAATAATTACTGGAGTGGCAACATATTTATATTAGTTTAGATGAGAAAAAGCAGGATATATAATAATCGCTGTGATTTCAACTATAGAAAACTTTTTAAAAACTGATTTATTTATATATTTGAAAGTCAAAGCTATAGAGAGACAGACAGAGATACTTCCCATTTACTGATTCACTCCAAAGATGGTCACATGCCATCTCAAATGACAACATGGTGACAACTCCTGTGTATATATATATTTTAAAGGAAATAATTTAGAAGAAACTGTATTTACCTGTTGATTCTCATGACTGAAGTTACTGAGTTTTGGGTCTAGCATTGTGTCATGGAGAGGGAAACTGCTACCTCATACAGTTCCATATAGAAGCTGGTTTGTGTCCCAGTTTCTTCACTTCCATTCTAGCTCCGTGATACATGCATGGAGAAAGCAAAGGAAGATGCCCCATGTGTTTGGGTCCAGGTCACTCACACAGGAGACAGACAAAGCTCTTGGCTCCTCAATTTGGCCTGGCCAAACCTTGGTTATTGTAGCCATACAGGGAATAAAACACCAGAACAAAGATGGATCTCTCTCACTCTTTTCCCTCTAAGTTTCTGTATCTCAAAAAGGTTTTAATTTTCAGTATCTTCAAAATTGTACATTCTAATATATCAGTTTAATAGGAATAAGGAAAATATTAAAATTAGAGTACAATCTTTCAATTTGGAAAATTATCAACCCAAGTTTAGAATCTTCTCTGATCATATAATTACAAAGAAATGCAGGGAACAAATGAATAAATGGAGTGTAATTACAAAAATGGAAATCACTTTTAAAATGAAACCTTTATTCAGACAGCATGACAGCTTGGTATCTGATTTTGTTTTTCCAAACGCATATTACATTTGAGAAACTGCCAAAGAAGTATGAATTTCTATGTGAAGGAAAATTCTTGGAAATGTTTTTAGTTTTATACTAAGATGAATTTGGTCAAAATGTATGGAAAACTATTTGCACACATAAGTGTCCTTTTGTTGATCATTAGCACAATGGCATAAGGAAAAGTGAACATGCTGAGCCTTTTCCAGTAAACATATATTGGCTTCATCTGGTTGCTGAATGTATGAGTTAATATATGCATGTGGCTACCATGTTTATGTGTTTTTTTTTCCTCTGTCAGAAAAAAAAAAAAAAGATAGTTTGATACCTTGGTAGTGAGCTTACACTCTTTTATAAATGTTTGAAGAGACATGACTATAACATGTTACTTGAGTTGTATTTGAACAATTTTAAAAGATCATTGAAAAGATTAGAATCAACTGGACAACAACCTAAGCAACTCATATTTTCAGTGATAGCAAGAAGTATATTCTTACATAGTGTGAATGCACAATCTGATATATCAAAATGATCTGCTGAAAATTAATATTTGCACCATTTAGTGAACATTGCTCTGGAAAAAATCGGTTACGCAGAGGAATACATCAAAGCATTTCTAGAAATCAAATGAGATAAGGTTCAGACCCAATAATCTCAAAATTCTAACAGATGAAATTTGGGAATAAATAAAATAAAAATTAAAATGTGTAGCATTACTATGAATCTGATACACATTTTATAGGCTTTTCTCTTTCAGCCTTTAAGGTAATGGGAAAAAAAAAAACAAAACTTGTCCAAGTTCTCCCGGGGTCAGCATGCACCAGACTTCAAAGCCTGCAGTTTCAACTTCACACTACATACACTGTGGCAAAGACTTTCTTGCTTGGCTTGTTCAGTGAATTTAGAACTTCTGGTTTTTTAAACACTCCGGCATTTTTATTTGAACTAGCAAATAGTTTCTACAGGTTTGAATGGCTCCTATCTTGACCTTATGTCTGAATTTTTCACAGACTGATTATCCTGGTTAAAACAAGAAGGTCAAGTTTGGCTCAGAGAACTGCCATTAAAGTGCCAGATACATAAAATGATAGTTTTCAGCGTCTTTCATAAAATGATATCTGGGAACAGACCTTGTGGTAGAGCAGGTAAAGCTGGGGTTGGAGTTTTAGCTCTAGCATGAGAAAACAATTTCAAATCCCATAGGTCAGTAGCATCAGCATTTCCTGGAAGCTTGCTAGAACTGCACCAAAACAGTTTCAGAACCAGAACAGACATTTTAACAAAAACCTGGAGGTGGTTTTAATCACTTTGAAGTGTGAGGAGATTTGTCATCCATTATCTGCTCTACATTATTCCTTCTCTGAGGAAGAATTTCTAAGTAGGAATCTGTACATTATTTGAAGGCAAATGGAGATTCAAATAAAATTTTAAGTAAGGAATTGGCCAAGTCTTGGCTGTTACATATGATTTTAGATTGGCTGCTTTAATGCAATCATTCTAGCTTTTGTTTGGATACAGAATGGAAGAAAGCAATTCTAGTTCCAAGGAGCCATGCAAAAGGATTACTTACTATTAGTCAAGTGAAAGATGATGACAGTGAAAAATAGGTAATGGTAATGATGCGGGAGATAGGTGAATTTCAAAGGTAGCATTGACCAAACTTGGATGTTCTTTACATACACAAATTGACAGAAGCGAAGGAGCTGATTTCTTGCTGGTTTCTAGCTTGAATGACGGATGGGATCACAGTGTCACTTCTGTGTGAGATCCTATGTGGAGGAAGCAGACTGGGGAGCAGGAAAGAGAAATGATGAGTTTACGTTGTGCAGTAGCCAAGTAGAGGTACTCAGTTGGGGCTGGAGAGATGGCATTTAGAAGGTACCCAGGAGAAAATCTATGTTAATTTTTAAAATACTGATTTGTCTGTGATGTCCTCCCTGCATTTTTTCACCTTTCATCATTTTTTTTTCTCCTAAGGATCAACTATGGGTCTTATGATATTCTTAAGGGGATGTATCATCTCAACACAGTCAGATAAAAAGATAAATAAATGTTCAATTTGATCATTTTGCAGGAGTTTGAGGTATTTTGACAGGAATAAGTTTTCCACCTCTTCATCCTCTTCAAAGTTCATTCTAGAACACCAAATCATAGCCAAGAATAATGGTGCCAAACAAAGAGGAAAACCGCAATTATAAAAACGTGGGAATGTAATTTTCTAACATCTGATTAGTACTTCCCTTGTGGACTCACATACTTGGAACACTAAAAAAATTGTGTTTTTAGATCTAAAATAACCGCAAAAACAATAAGCAAATCAAAGCTTCCTAAAATGTTCTAGATAAACATTTATTTTCAACATGACAGTAAAAAAATTTCTAGGCCTGCTTATGAGGCACCAAATATTAACCTAGCTATTAACATATTGTTGGCAAGTATAATGAAATAAGAGATAAACTTAAATGTTGCATTCTGCTATTATTCTGCTATTCTTGTTTAGGTAGAGCAGTTCCAGAACTTAAAACTTGTAATGATGTGAAAATAAACAGAACAAGTGTAGAAAACAGATATGAGAATTTACCTTCCCCATCAAGCAATTTGGATTAAATAGTTAGACATGTATGGTAAGTCATATGAAAATAGTATCTTGTATGATGCCTATATTTGCAATATTTACATTCAATTTTAACTCATATACTACTTTCCTTTTAAAACTGCTAACTGTACATGTCGGTATTGTGGATGTGAAATACAGCCAGAATGAATCAAAGATTTTTCTTATATTTTACATATTAGCAATGCACATTTTATTAATGATTCTTTTTAGTTCCTGCATTTATAAAGATCAAAGTGACAGCTGAGGAGCTGCATTTGGTTTTCAAATAAATGACAGATATTAAAGAGGATATGACTAAAAGAGCAACAAAGTGGTATTAACAATATGGGGCACACATTTCAATTTCAATAAGCAGTTGAAATTGAGGTAGGCTACTATGTGTCTGTGTGTGTTGGACACACAGTTATTTTAACTCAATCATAGGAAACCTGATAATATAAATTATCAAATGCCCATTTCTGGAAAGCAAGCAATTTTTTTTTCTCAAAATAGAAGGAATCTCATTTACTCTTTTTACAGAAAAGCTAAAAATGGATGCAAAAACCTCCCTAGAAATATAAATCCAATAATAAGATTTTCTCATTGATAATCTTATTCATTCAAATAAATTAAGTAAAATAAGATCCCTGAATCCTTTCTTTTCCCCCTTCCTTTTTCAATATGAAGCTATGTTCTGTATATTTAAATGATTACAAGACAGTGGAAGCAATTACAAAGAGCTGTCAGGTTTCTATGCTGCCTCCACACATGCCATTGCAATGAGAAATACAAAGACTACAGCATATAAAATTGAATAACTACTGGCTCCACTGGGTAGGAGGCTTCAATGCATCCACTTACTTACCAAGCAGAAGTTTTCTTTTAAGTAGTCACTGGAAAGTTCATAAGAATCTCTTGTCCTTAGAAAATATGAAAGAAGTCAAAGTAGCACATACAGAGCTCAAAGAAAACATTTTAGAAATCTTTTCCAGCATTATGGGAAAAAATAGGAGTGTCCTGTATTTCCTCCTAGTCTTGTGACGTGCACACAGCTGACTCCTCGGACTAAAAAAGCACTCCTTGTCAATTTTTACTTAAAATTATGACTAACAAATTCTCTACAGAACATCCTTAAAGGGAAATCTTGCAAGGATTAGTATTTGGAACATCTGGGTAACGTCCAAAAAGTTTTAAATTCACAGCCTTCGTGAAACCACATATATACTTGAGAAAATTCCACTGACGAGCCTCAACCAGGGACACAACAGTTTTTGTTTTTGTTAGTTTTTTTTTTTTTTTAAAAAAAAAAAGGTTTTCCAAAAAGATGGTGTATTTTCTGTTTCTGTGTTGTCAGGTTCACCTGATTTTGATTCTATTTTCTGGTGGCTGACAGAGCAGACCCCCCACCTCCACTCCCCTTTAGATTCGAGATGGCTGAACTGCAGATCTTTTCTGTTGAAGTATCTGAAAGAGTTGGGCCTTGTATTCTCACCTGCCAAGTTCTTGGTAGTTTGAGAGACGAGTTCTGGGTTGTAGTCTTTATCACTACCTTCCTGGGAAGTTTATGGACATCAAGCCTTTGGATTGAATAGAATAACTCAAGGTAGTTACCTGCTCTCTGCACCTTCACTTGAGGACTTAGCTTTCCCTGCCTGGCTGTTTCCCTAAGAGCTGGCAACAATTGTTATGTCATCTTCATGGCTGTATGACTTCATTTAACTGTGGACTCATCTCTGCCTTATACAGCATCAGTTGAAACATTAAAAGTGATCAGATATTTCAAGAGGTAGATCTGAAGAAATGTCTGGATACTAAACTTCTCCACAGCTCAAATTCTCTGTGGGTTGCACTGATACAAAGTGAATGGTATTTTTGCTGATAGATTTCCATTTGAGGCTATTTCTTAAGTTTGGAAGATGAGATGACAGAAGCACCCTGTCACAGCATCCTAAGTTTCAGAGCAAACATTTAAGTTTGGTTTAATATTGTTTCACTACTAAAAAAAAATAGCACATTACTATTTATTTGTGATAATTTGGGGCCAAGCTGCTGCCTGCCATATTGGCGTCCTATAACAGAGGGCTGGTTGAAGTCATGGCTACTCTGCTTACAATCGGGATCCCTGCAAATGTACCTGGAAAGGCTGAGAAACATGTTCCAAGTGTTGGGCTCCTGCTACCCATGTGGGAGGTCTGGATGGAATTCCAAATTCTTGGCTTCAGCCTGGTCCAACCTTGGCTTTGCAGCTCTTTTGCGAATCAGTATATGAAGATATCTCCCACTCTGTCTCTCCTTTCTCTATAACTTATTTTTCAAATAAAGAAAACTTAAAATTAACTACATATCTCAAACTAGTCATCATCCCTGCGTTCACACTTTGATTACAGCATGAATTATTTAACAATTGGTATCTGTGTATATTTGGAACACTTTTTCATTTTTTGCCACAGAGCCGTATTTATTTTAAAATACTGGCTTGTTAAATTAGATTTGAAAATGCTTATTTTTGAAAATCTTAACCAAAACTAAGAAACATAAAATGATGTATAATCCAAGACAGTCACTGACCATTGTATTTCTACCTCTTTGGAATGTTACTTATGTAATATAAATAGTAACCACATCAATAAATTCCTACATTTTTGCATAAACATTTATATAGCTATGCACGTATATATATGTGTGTGTATGCGTTTCATACTTAGAGAATACCAAATTGAAAACCGAAACTACATTGTCCATACTAATAGGGGATGGGAAATAACCTTTTTATCACATCAATAGGTTTATGATTGAGATAAAAAATAAAAATTAAAAAATAAGTAGCACACAGACATATTTAATATAATTTTTTAAAAAGTTTTTGTTTATTTATTTTGAAAGGCAGAATTAGAGCAAGAAAGAGACAGACAGAAAGAGTTCTTGCATTTGCTAACTCACTCCTTAAATAGCCACAATAGCCAGAGCAAGACCATGGCAACACCAGGAGTCAGCATTTAATCAGTATCTTCTGTGTGGGCAGCAGTGACCCAAGCATTTGTGTCATCTTCTGCTGCTTTCCCAGGCGCTTTAGCAGGAAGCCGGATTGGAAGTGGGAAATCTGGGACTCACACTACCTCTATGCACCACATTGGCATTGCAGGCAGCGATGTTAACCTGCTATGTCACAATGCATTGCCTTCATTGGATTTTTAAAAATTTTTTATTTCATTTTATGACGGTTTCATAGGCTCTGGGATTCCCTCAACCCCTCCCCATGCCCTTCCCCTATGGTGGATTCCTTCACCTTGTTGCAGTATTACAGTTCAAATCCAGTCATGATTCCTTCATTGCAAGCATGTACCATGTATAGAGTCCAGCATCTTATTGTCCAGATGAATAGTTTTTTGGGAAGACCATCTCTGGTCTGAGTAATATAAATTTGATGTGACATGAGAGACTTTAGAAATACAATACCAACGTAGCAGGTAGATATTTATTTTTATTAAGTATGTATAGCTGGGGGAAGTATCGCTGGACAAAGTTAGGTAATGCCAAGGCTTATTTTGGGCTAGTATGTCCTGAACTCTATCATTATTATATATAATTTAAAAAATCATTGTACTGTGATGTTTTAAACCAACAAAACATTTTTAAAGTATCTGGTTATAATGTAATAAAACATAAAACAAGATGATATTCCTTCTTTTGTTTCTCTGGCACCAAAAGTTACACTGGACACTTTTCAAATATGAATTGAAAGGACTTATATAGGAATGAGGGAAGGCTAAAAACCCATTTTAGGGTTTCATTTAAGAATATTTGCATTTATTAGGTATTAAAGAATCATCTTTTCTGTGCTAACCATTTGTCATGACTTCAAACACTTATTCAAGTTTGAAGTCTACATCCAGTAGGTTTCCCTTATCCATAATCCGTATTTGTGCTTTCAGTTATCCATGGTCAACTGCAGCCCAAAAATACTGCAAGGAAAACTCCAGAAAAAATTTTAAATGACATATAGTTCTGAATGGAGTGATGAAACTTGGCATCATGTTCTCTATCCCACTCTGGGTGGCACTTATACTTTGTTCAGTATTATCTATGCTGCATATCTGCCAGTCCATCAGTCACTTAGTAACCTTCTCCATTGTTGGATCACTTGTCTATGGCAGTGCTTGTATTTAGTATTCCTTGTTACATAGAAAAGGCCACAAAATGTGCATCTAGTGATGCTGGCAACTCCAAGGATGTCACAGAGAAGTCTTAAATTGCTTCCTTTAAGTGAAAAAGTCTCAATAAAGAAAAGACATCATATGCCTAAGTTGCTAAGAGTTAAGGTGAGAATACATCCTCTGTCCATTAAGTTATGGAAAAGGAAATGGCTAATTTTCTGTTGCATCTCAAATTGCAAAAGTTAGATCTACAGTGCATGCTAAGTGATTAGTTATGATGAAAAAGACTTTATATTTCTGCAGATATTGGAAAAAGCATGATGCATGCTGGATTTAGTACTAGTTGTGGTTTCAGATATCCCTGGAGATCTTGGTCTATATCCTGTGTACATAAGAGGAAATGAGAGAAACTGTAGTAGAATTGAAGAATGTGTTTTAGATGGATAAAGACAGATTCAGTAGGAAATTATTTTGTACAGTTCTTTCACTATTTTATGTTGAATATCAAGAAAAACAATCTTGTAGATTATTTTAGCTCTACTAGTCAGATAATGATTTTTGTTGCTATTGTTGCGTTACCATTTGAATAAAAATATTCCAGTCAAGATTGCCTATGTAAAGACTTGTATGTGTCCTGGTAGACTATTTGAAAAATATTACATACATTTTAAAACAAGTTTTGTATACTTTAAAACATTTATTTGAAAGGCACAGAGACAAAGAAAGGGAAACAAAGATCTTCCCTCCACTTGTTCAAACACTTGCAGCAGGCTAAGAGCCAGGAACTCCACCTGGGTCTTTCACATAAGAGGTTTGAAACCAAATACCCAGACCATCATTTGCTGCATTTTGGGTATATTAGCACTAAGCGGCTTTAGAAGTGGAGGTAGAACTCCAACCTAGGCATTATGACATTGGATACCAGCACCCCAAGTTGTAGCTCAACTTGTTCTGCTTGAATGACTGCCTCATAGGGCACATGCTATTTCTTAGAAAAGGAAGACGTTTGATAAATAAAATGTATTTTGTAAAGAGTCTGATGATTACCAAACTGTCTCACAGAATGGAAATATTTTTTCATCCTGGAAATGTTTTAAGGCTCCCTATATATCCACAGGATAATGATTAAATTCTTCAGCTTATTTCATGATTACCCCAGTCTTTCTACTTCATCTTACATTATACTTACCCAGATAACTTTTCCTATTTCTCTTACTTGAGGGCTCCCCAAACATTTCATCATCTCATGTTAATTCGTATTAAATACTTTTGAACCTCCTATTCAAAGAAGGGCCTAGAAATGTTCCATTTCCCCTTCATTTTCTACCATGCTAACTATCTATTTCCTCTTGCAGGAGATAGCTCAGGGGCCATGCCTACCCTCTATATATATGTGTGACAGTATGAACTTCATTTCTACTTCCATTGCAATCTCTGCTTTCTCCTACACAAAACACTATAATTACTGATTCTTGTCATCTGTTTGAAAGTAACATACTTTAAAAATTTACAAGCCTGGTGCAATGGCTCAACTGGCTAATGCTCCTTCAAATGCAATGGGATCCCGTAAGAATCCTGGTTTGTATACTGGGTGCTCCAGTTCCCATCCAGTTCCCTGCTCATGGCCTGGGGAAAGTAGCAGAGTATTGCCCAAAGCCTTGGGAACCCATATCCACGTGGGAGAAGAAGCGTTAGCTCCTGGCTTTGGATCAGCTCAGCTCTGGCCATTGTGGCCATTGGAGGAGTGCAACAGAGTTCTCTGCCAGAGACAGGAGACAGGAGTTCTCCGTCTCTCCTGTAAATCTGACTCTCCAATGAAAACAAATCTTTAAAAAATACAGATATTTATGACTATTCCTAGTATTTAACATTCATTAAAGAGACAGTAATTGTTGTATCAAATATTCAAATTCATAAGTCTTCTTATATTCCATTACACCATGGTTATGATTGCCCTTGCTGTTCCTTGAAACAAATATTCAGGTTGTCTTACTATTATTCACTCAATACACAGATTAAGGGCAAGTGTGACAAAAATAAGTAGTACAATACTGGAAACATATACTATTTTTGCTATCATCATTTTGCTATCCTTTTCTCACTGTGTAATATTGATACCTTTGAAAAAGATCATTTGGCCATATATAATAAAGAGTTTATTTCTGGGCTCTTTATTCTGTTCCATTGATCTATATGTCTGTCTGTATGTCAGTATCACATTATTTCAGTTACTGTTGAGTAAGATGTTTTGAAACTAGGAAGTATATTCTTTTTAAAAAAATTAAAAATTATATGTACTTATGGGCTAAGTTTAATATTTTAATACATGTATTCAATGTGTACTGTTCAAAGGAACCAACATTTCCTGTTATGTGACATTTTTTGTTTGGAGTCTTTAAACATTATTTTACTTGCTCATTAAATATGAAAAGCTACTGTGAATGGTAGTAGTCCCATTATGCTGTGCATCAGTAAGATCTTATCGCTTGGATCTGATTTGGTACACATTATTCAAACTTTTTAAGCTCACTTCCCCACCAGCCTGTATAATTATCACTCTGTATTTAGATTGAGTGGTTTTTAGCTTCATACAGGTGGGAGAACATGAAGTGCATATCTCCTGAGTTCAGCCACCTTACTTAACCTGCTTATTCTCCAGTTCCAACTATTTTGCTTCCATTGACAAGAGAAATCAGAACCCATGTGCATCAATCCCATTTCTGAGTATATATCCAAAAAAAACTGAGATATTGGTACACCCATGTTCAATGAAACAATAGCTAAGAGGTAGAAACAACCTTAATGGTCACTGAGAGATGAATGGATGAAATGTGGAATATGTACATATGGAATATTTAGTAGGAATTCTTTTTCATGCTACTACATGAGTGAACCCTTTTTTCACACATGTCACAAAAAAGTATATTAGTTTTATTTCACTTACAGGAAAATAACTTGGACATTTATAATTGTCATTACATATAAATATTTGTAAATTCTCAATAACAAAGTAAAATGATGGTTATCAGAAGCAGGGAAGAGGGAAAAAGAATTGTGAAGTGCATATTATGGGATTTCAGCTTTGAAAGATGCAAAAATTCTAGAGCAATGCCAACATGCATGTGGTTTACATTAAGATTCTACATATAAAAATGACCAAAATGGTATTTTTTTGCCACAACAGAAAAATGACCAGCAAAACAAATATTGCTCCAAGATTTGTGTGGAACATATACCTCCCAGAGTTTTAAACATGTGTTTTATTTCATTTCTCTTGTGTGATGGGGGGGACAGGATTTATGATCTTCAAAAGAAGCAAATCTCTTTGTCATTCAGCTTCATTCAGTTGACATTAAAATGATCTCATTGTTTTGGGTATAGCATTTCTGAAGAAGCAATGAATTAATGCCTCCGTTTTTTGGTTTTTTTTTTTTTTTTTGGTAAGGTTTTTAAATTTGAAAGTCAGTTACAGATTGAGGAAGACAGAGAGAGATCTTTCATTCACTGGTTCAATCCCCAGGGAAACAATCAAATCAGGAACTAGGAAAACCTTATGTGGGTGACAGCAACCCAAACACTTGGGCCATCTTCTATAGTTTTCCACAGGCCATTAGTAGGAAGCTGGATGAGAAGGGGAGTATCTGGGACATGAACTGATGCCTTATGCAATGCTAGTGTTGCAGATGGTGGCTTTACACTCTATATCACAATGCCAGACACCAAACTGCTTCTTTTTAATATACATCTGTGCTGCATTTCAAACGAGTTGTGCCTTGATCTAATCACCCTCAACATTTTGTGGTCTAAAGCATATTTTCTAAAAAGTGTCTGAAAACTATGTACTTAGGTTAAGTAACTGCTGTATTTAGTCTTACTTAGCATTAAGGTACATTATGATTTTGGCAATATATTATTTCCTTGTTGCATTTTTCAAGATTTTTATTGGAAAGGCAGATCTACAGAGGACAGACAGAGAGGAAGGTCTTTCACCGGCTGGTTCACTCCCCAAATGGCTGCAATGGACAGAACTGAGCTGATCCAAAGCTGGGAAGCTGACAGGAGCTGCTTTTTGGTCTCCCACGGTGGTGCAGTTTCTCAAGGCATTGGGCCATTCTCTACTGCTTTCCAGGCCATAAGCAGGGACCTGGATGGCAAATAGAATAGGTGCGACATAAACCAGTGCACAAATGGGATGCTGCACTTGAGGGTGGAGGATTAGCCAGTTGAGCCAATGCCCTGGATCCCCAATGGATCTTTTTAGTGGCCATAAATGGGAGATCTCTGATTTTTCAAATGCACAGAGGGCTGGCTTTGTGAAATAATGTATTAAGCTGATGTCTGCAACACTGGGATCCCCCATCAGAGCACCAGTTCAAGTTCCAGTTTCTCTGTTTTTGACCCAGCTTCACACTGATGTGCTTGAGAAAACAGTGGAAGATGTCAGCAATGGGGAAGATCTGACTGAGGAAAACTGGCTGCTGGCTCCTGATTTTGGCCTGGCCCAAATACGGACTATGGGAATATGGGGGAAGGGAGTCGGAACCAGTTGATGGAATATTGATCTCTCTCTCTTTAACCACCTTTCATAAATCTCAAAACAAAAACATGGGTCTAGAGATGGAACACATCAGAGTAAATATCTAAATATGTTTTCAAACATATTTACTATAACCAGAATAGCAGGAACGAGATTTGAAAACATAGCTATCCATTTACCGGCATCAGCTGTTTGGGAAAGTAATGTAGTAAGACTGAATGGTCAATAAATGGAAATTTTCAAGTAATGAAAGAAAACTGTTAGGATGTTGAATGTTAGTTTTGGCTATGTAGAGGAGATGAGGAGGGGAATGGTAAAGTATAGAGGTTGGGGGTGGCATGGTTGGTGTTGCTTTTTGATTGTATTATAGGAGGAATGTGAGAGGTGTGCGTTAGGGGGAGCGGTGAGGAGTGAGGGGGGGGGGGGGTCTCTCTCTCTGTGTTAGATATCTCTTAGATTGTAATGTCGGGGGAAAGTTTACTGAAATAATTGGGGGGGTGGGGTTAATAAATGTTTGTGATTTAGTGAGATATATTGTATGTGCAGTGTGAAGTGTAGAGAGAGGCATGAGAGAGTAATATGGGTTTTGATATGTTGTGGGGGTGGGTATTTTTATTGTTTTTGGGGGTAGTGGTTTTTGGTGTGGTAGATTATTTATTTTTTAAGTTAATGTTTTTGTTATATGTTTATTAGTGAGGGGATGGGTGTGGATGATTAGAGGGATGGTAGGGGTGTAATTAAGACAAATATTATATTATTGTAAGTTGTTATTTACTATTAATAACATTGTGTTGCTTAGATATAATAATATATAATTGTTTCATTTTTTTTGAAGCTAAATGCCAATCGATCTAAATTGGAGTTTGTGGTTATGAAGGTCCTTGTCATTGTTCTTTCTTTGCCCATATGAAAATGTAGTAGAAAATACTCATGGAAAACTGTTTTAATTAAATCTTAAATTCTTATCAGTTTTACTGATAGTGCTTAGTCTTAGTCACGGTCACTCAACACTAGTGTTTGTCTACAATCATGCAGGGTGGACTGATCTTTGTATTCAAAAATTTTAAAATAAAAATGCAAATTAAGGAATTACATGAAATAATATTTTCCTTGGTATTTGGCATTTATTATTATATTCAAAATATAATAAATTATTTAAATTCATCTGGTTAAAATGATTATTCCAAGGAGCTATTCTATCTTTTAACTAATAAGCTTCAGAAAGCAATAACTTTTATTTTAAATAAGAGTTTCTATTTTTGGAAGAAACAGTTTCAGTGACCTGAATATGCTTACAGATTTTCTTATCACCAGAAAAAAACAGCCTAAGTATCATACAGGTATTTATGAAATAGTAGGTACAAGGACTGCTAGGAAAATGAAAAATGAAATCCAACAATGTATACTGGACAAAAGAAAAATTCAGTATTTAAATTTCACTTATTCTATTATTAAATGGGACATACAACTACTTGTAAATCTCATGCTTTTTCTCATTTTTAGTAGCAACTTGTATGTAGCAAAGCATAACAATGCCATTCTCATGTTCTTCTGCCCTATAAAGCATATGTTATGTCCCAAACTCATGACAGTTCACTCCAGTAGAGGATATAGGGGGCCCTCTCCCTGCCAGAAATCAGAGCAAAGGCTTAGTAATATATATAAATATATATAAGCATATTTATGCAATGTAAATTTTTGTATTAATTTTGAATCTTTCTTCATTAAGAAAAACCACGATACATTTTTTTAGATACCCAATGTATACTTTTAAAAATAATCATGACCACATTGTAAGCTTCTGCTTGAATGTATATAAATACAGCAATATCATTTGAATCTAGTGCAAACAAATGAGTCCTTTCCTGGACATGGATAATACCAAAAAATTTACATTTCACTTACCATTTGGAAAAAAAAATCTAAAATGTATAATTTTTAGGATTATGTGAAATATCTCTACGTTATTATACATGAAAATAACTTGTTTCACATAAAAATCATGAGAAGATATTGTAAAAGAAAAGCTTTTCAGAGATCCCATTTTATAAAATTTAAAATCTGTAGAAAATTTCCATTTAGTGTAACTTTGTTGTTTTAACTGTATTGTAACTGGGGTGGGATTGTTACATGGGAATGGGGAGTTATGAAGTGACTATTTTTTTTTTTTGTGACCACTCACTTTTAATTTTGGGGAGAAATATTTACTATTTAACAAAAATAAATTAAGCTAATTACTCCTCTGTCACAGATGACTTCCTGGATTTCAGGATCAGGTCTTTAATGGATGAAGAAAGTTCCTGAAGTTCTTTACGAGTAGTATTGATGATATCTTGCTGTTCTTTGTCCAATTCCTCATTCAAAGAATCATCTCCCTGTCCAGTCTTCTTATTCTGACTAACCAACTGCTTTACAACCAAACCTTGATATTGTACCAAAAGAGTATATTGATCCTGAAAAAACAGAAAGATGAGGAGAAGTTAGCAAATACAATTTAATTTTCAGTGGAACAGGTACAGCAGGATATGTATGACTAAAACATATCTTTATAAAATATTGGACATGAAAACATAAAAGCAAATATAGCAAAGTCCTTAATCTAAGGAGTATACAATTTAGCGGAAATAAAACATGAATGCAGATCACTTTCAGTTGACTTAACACAAAGATATGGTCAAAATGATACAGTAGTTCAAAGTCAAACTATTTTTAGCTAAAAGATTTTCAGAGGAATTTGTGTAGGATAAGATTTTTGAACTGGACCTGAAGCAAATTACCTTGTCTAAAAGCTTAATTTATAAATTCGGAGCATTCTTTACCATGGATCTTATAAATCCTGAATTTTGAGCCAGCTGTATTTTTAAAAATCAGTCTCCTAATTCACTGTTCACATTCTATCCCCTGAAAATATTCAGAATCTAAGAAATTGAAGTTGAAAATATATTGAAGTTTAAAATACATTAAATAGGTAATACCTCTGGAATTTTATTATTAAGAAAAGCAATGATCTGTGGGACACATCTTCCCGGTGCATGGAGCATGCTGTGGGTTGAGAACTGAAACAGTAAGACTGACGTGAGGTGCAGAATGAGAGCAGGGTCTTCTGTGACTTTCAGCTGTTCAGCCAGTGCTTGTCGATGCTGGAACATTATCTGTCTAAACAAATATAAAATCACATAAATGTATTATCACTTACCAAATTCTCACTGATATTAATTTTCTTCTCTATTCAGTTCATAACTTGTCTAGCTAATTTTATGAGCATTTTAAAGTACTTTCCATATATGGGGATAATATGGACAGACACAACCTTAAGTGGCATGGTCAGGCTGACTACAGAACAAGATATAGGTCAGAGATATTCAACTGTAAGCTTTTGAGTGTCTGGACATGAAACAGAACTACACTGATACAGAAATGTTTCTTGCACAGAAAATCTCTAAGCTGACAAAAAATTCTAAGCTTAATGGACTACGAAATAAGGAGCTCTACTCCTTATCTGAAATGTTAGAAAGGAATACTAATTTTAAGACTTTGAACATATTTGAACATCTATCAGGCATATTGATAGGGCTCTATGAACAATTCAGTAATATTCAAATTTCAGATATTAAAGGTCTCACACTTAAGAACGTTAATAATGTATACAACTCAATTTTACCTTTCTCTTTTCTTGTCTCCTTTCTTTAGCATAATATCACATGTTTCTGTTGCTGAATCCAGACAAGAAAGAAAGTCTTCTATGCTCTGAAAATATATTTTAAACCATAATTTAACTTATAACAGGAGCCTAAAGAAATACAGCATAAATACGTGTGTGTGCGCAATATCTTCACATACAATTCTTTCAAAAGTTCATAGCAATAAGAAAAATTGGGATTTAGAGTTTAACGGAAAAATGCCCCAGTATTATTCTTTCACTCTATTTGCTAAAGAGGTACATGAGTGCAATATACTTATTTTAGATTGAGTTCACAATTATTCTGGTAAAAACCTATTTAAAGATTTTTATAATACAAACCTCCAACCGGGAAAACTAACTAAAATCAAATGTTATTTACCTTTTCATTCAGAGAATTATGGAGTTTTGTGAGAGTTACTTTGGTTTCTTCTGACAACTTGCTTAAAATCTTTTTTCTTACCTGTAAGGAACAAAATTGTTTATGCTTTTTTTGGGCATTATGCTTCTGACACATAGTGGTTATATGATCAAGCAAAAAAAAAAAAATGAAAGCATATATATTGCTGAAACATAACTGTGAATCAATTTTATATTGCTCTTGAATTTTAGATCTAGCTAGAAATGAAAACAAAAAACCAAACCAAAACACAACAAAAAACCATACACACACACACACTCTCTAGAATCAGAGAGCTAGCCAATAGTCAGCTCATTAGAGACAGTTCTAGTCCTCAAATCTGCACTAGCAACAAGAAGATGCTTCAAAAAACTTCACAGAAAATATGCATTATGAAAAAACTATGCTTGGATTTCAGAATTTTTCCCACCAAAATAAACTTTAATTTCATTATTCGTGAGCTTCCTCATCATCCATGTAAGAGGAACACTGGAGAGACAGTGGGAATTACAGTATTTGGAAAAAGAGTTATCTCTTGTGCATGGGGGTGGAAAGAGAATACTCATCCCTTCCCAGTGTCAGCTGAGAAGGTACTCTGTCATAAAGAACAAGGATGCCTGTAAGACGGAAAACTGATCATGTCCTGTGGCTGGACGTTAGGCTAAGTGGTGTAAAGAGGACTGTTTGACCGACATCAAAGGCAGTGATAGGCATATGAAATCATTTTCAAGAACTTAGCTTTGCTAAATGTCAATCTTGAGTAGATCAAGAAAGTTAAGGGAGAAGAGCAGAGGTCATTTTCATCTTAGTGACAGATAGCAACCTTCTTCCACTTAGCAACTGAGAACCAAAGCTCTACCTGCCATTCGAAGAAAGGAAAAGATGAGCTTTCAACTTTAGCCTGTGTTGAGAACTTTGAAAAATATTCTGCAATTATCTAACTAATGAAATGAGATGATGTTATCAAATGAAAATGACTACAAAGTTGTTGAAACTAGTGAGAATGCTGTTAAGGATTTGGAACAGCAAAAAAGAAGCTATATAATATGAATTTGGAAAGGAAATCCTGTTGATTTCAAAGTATTTAAGCACTGCTACTTTTAATAGATTGGTTATATAACCAATCCTGTCAGCAAGTGTGTATATATTATATGAAAATTAAGACTGCTTATAGTTTTTTTCTAAAAACTTTTTACTGTGTAATTTCAAGTGAGAGAAAATGTGCTTACACTTAAAGCAAAATACGTTAAGAGTGGTAAACAAATCACTAACATACTTCACTTGTAATGGTTGAAGGATCATCTACCGCCATCATCAAATCTGAAGCTAGGAAGTTGAAAATGAGGTTAGTGATGTCTGTACACACGGTCTTCAGCAAGTGCTTGGTAAGGGAAGCCTGAGTGTCATCTGGAAAAAAAGGAACTGAATTAAAACTAACTCCTCCCCCAAAAACATGAGAATCAATGAAAAAAAAATCAGTATTAAATTTACCTGCAAAAAATTTCATCCCTTTTTCAAACAATCTAATATTATTATACAAGTTTGAAACTTCTTCTTGCAAATCCTTGATGGTGCGTTTTCTGCCAGTTCCAGATGCAGAAGTTGAAGACATAAATACTGAACGTACTACCTCGAGATAAGTTTTATTAAGAGGCCTGTGCAAAAGAGAAGTATATTTAAGTCTATTAAAATGTACTGGATTTGTGCAGACAATAAATTTTGCTTCAATCAAACCTTGAAAGATTTGATACAATAAAATAAATTTAGATAAATTTAGATTGACATTTCACCCAGAATGTTTCACAACCCTAGGAATGAAATGCATTATTTTCTTATCTCTGCGTACTCAATGTTACTGCATGGAAGACAATAAAAACATTAACTGGGCCCAGCACAGTGACCTAGTGGCCAAAGTTCATGCTTTGAAGATACTGGGAACCTGTATGGGCAAAGGTTCTAATTCCAGCATCCCTGCCTCCCATCCAGCTCCCTGTTTGTGGCCTGGAAAAGCAGTCAAGGACAGCCCAAAGCCTTGAGACTCTGCATCCATGTGGGAGACCCAGAAGAGGCTGCTGGCTCCAAAAAGGTTCATCTTCAGGCACTGCAGCTGCTTGGGGAGTGAACCATCAGATGGAAGATCTTCCTGTTTGTCTCTCTTTCTCTCTGTATATCTGCCTTTCCAGTAAAAATACATAAATCTTAAAAAAAATTAACAATATAGACTTCACAGTTCAAAACAAATTTTTAAAGTTATTTGGAGTATAACTATAAATATCTTCTTATGTGTTTCTAAATTCAAAGTAGGATGTACTTGGATGCTGGATTATATTTATGTAAACTTATATACTCTGATTAATTTGAGGGATGACCAAGTAAGTTTAGTAATGGTCAAGTTAAACACAATTTCCTCTCCTTTTGTATAAAAATAAATTCAATCTGATTCATTCATAAGGTAACTTATCTAAAGTTAATATTTCTTGAGGATGCTCTATTACTTTTCACCCTAACAGCAAATATTTTATTAATTAAAAAGAACAAATTTTTTTTTTTCTTTTGTATACAATTTCTCATGCTATGGAAACCAGTGACTAGTGCTGGTATTTTCTTTCCAACTAAGACTTAAGGTTAAATCAGTGAACAAGGACATTTTTAAGGGTTTTTGTCCTTTATTTTCCTATATTGCTTTGCCCAAAGCATCTAACACATATCTGTTGAACTGCTACAGTCAAGTAATATCTACAATTTGGCAGCTAGATTAAATTCTAACCTTGGAAAAGGAAACGCCTAAAATATGTTTTTGTTGTTCTCCGGGAGAATTTTAATAACCCACAGAGTATCTATCATAAAATAGAAAAATGCAATTTATACTTGCCTTATCAAGTGTTCTGCAAGTTCAGAAATAAATTCCTCAGGAGCATCTTGTACATGTTTTCTTAAAATGTCTTCAATTTCATCCTGGAACATAAAAGTCATCTCTGGCTTTTTCTTTCCTATAATAGAGACAAAAAGAGAGAGAGAGAAAACAAATATGTAATAAAAATAATTTTTATTAACATATTAATCATCATTAAAAGATATTAATTTAATGTCAATAAAAACATCCATGTTAACAAATAATACCTAATGAAAATACTGCTTTAGAAAACTATATAGTATATGTAATGTAATTTATATAATTTTCCAACTTCATCTTAAAATGACCTTCTCCTAACAATTTCATCAAAAGATAATAAAAATTTTCTCCCTCATCTAATTTAGATGATGCAAATACACAGAAAAAAATATTTTATGAAAAGGTTCTTTCTCTCCACTGAAAAATGGACAGTGGTAGAATTTTACTCATAAAAAATTATGTTAACTACAATCCCAGTAGAATTGGTAGGCTAAATTTTGACTTTTTGGAAAGAAATTGAGCTAAGAACAAAACAGAAACAATCCAATTAATCATACCCTACGTTTATAACTTATTTTTGTTGTCAGAAAAACAAATACACACACAGGAAAATTTGTATCCAACTAGTGCTATTGGACTATATGTTGTAAAAACATAACCTCTATCAAGTTACTTGGTTGTGTATAAGAAAAACTAACAATATTTCCATTAGAAATTGCAAAGGTTCTTTTTTTTTAAGATTTATTTTATTTTCATTACAAAGTCAGATATACAGAGAAAAGAGACAGAGGAAGATCTTTCGTCCAATGATTTATTCCCCAAATGAGTGCAACAGCTGGTGCAGTGCTGGTCTGGAGCCAGGATCCAGGAACTTCCTTCCAGGTCTCCCACATGGGTATAGGATCCCAAGGCATTGGGCCATCCTTGACTCTTTCTCAGGCCACAGGCAGGGAGCTGCATGGAAGTGTAGCAGCCGGGGATTAGAACTGGCGCCCATATGTGATCCCAGAGCATTCAAGGCGAGGACTTCAGCTGCTAGGCCATGCCGCCGGGCCCAGAAATTGCAGTTTAAAGGTGAGTATTTCCAGCTAATTAACTTACTGCTTTTACAGGAGAAACCTTAGAATTAAAAATAAAATAGGGCTCTGCATCACAGCGTTGGCTCAGTGGCTAAATTCTTGCCTTGCACACCCAGGATCCCACATGGGTGCTGGCTAGTATCCTGACTGTTCCACTTTCCATCCAGCTACCTACTTATGGCTTAGGAAAGCCATAGATGATTGCTCATAGCCTTAGAACCCTGCACCCATGTGGGAGACCCAGAAAAAGCTCCTGGCTTCAGATCGGCTCAGCTTAGGTTGGTACAGCCATTTGGGAGGTGAAACGATGGATGGGAGGCCTTTCTATTTGTAAATCTGACTTTTCAATAAAAAATAATTGGAAAAAAAGGAATAAAAGTAAAATGGCTCAAAAATCAATTTTTAATATGAAGATTTAAAGAGCTGAGATCACTGCTTCTGAGTAGACAAACAGTATCCTTCTTTTCTGAGATCTATCCATTCCTGATATTCTAACTACTCTTGTAATTTCCTGTCGGATTCCTGTATGGATTTTACAGTGTATTGTGTTTTACACAGTAATCTGTCATACTGAACTGATAATATTTTACCCAAGACATAGTTAGGTCTTCAGATACTGTAACACAATCATTTTCCAAACACATTGAAATTACAATTTTTTTCAGGTGGAATAATTTTACAACTCGTGTAACACTTCTCTATCTATACAGAAAAATGAACACATGCCTCAATTAACAAAGCTACAAATATCAGAGAAATATTTTTTAAATGCTTCTTCACCTCCATCCCTCTTTATCTAGGGAAAAGGATAATACATTTATCAGTGTAAATTGAAAACCCACACTGAATAGTCTTAATGCTATTGAAAATATGGGTATAGCTGATAGCCTATCTAGACACACTTTCACATAATTAAGTTTTATACATACTAAGAATAGCAACAATTTCTACTTCTCTAATTAAAATCAGATCTTAAGTGACTGTGCTGTTACAAATAAGAACACATTAATAGCTGCAGCCACACCACTGATATGTGTACCTCCTAACTATGGTCCATATGTCATGAAATCTGTGAAAGAAGAAAAAAAAATCTTCTATTATCATCATCTGAAATTTGTTTTTAAGTATTTAATGGGGAGCATTATGGTGAGCATTATGGTTTTACTGTTAACTTTTTAAACAGAAAATGAAAATACATTAATTTTACTCAGAAGAACAAACTCAGATGTCTTGTGCATACTTGACTTGGTCAAACACAGTGCAGGAAATAAGGATGAATACAATTAATTCTCCCTCAGAGATAGAAGTAACCAATCAGTTAGGTATTACTATAGTAAGTAAGCATGCACCTTACATATTACCTTTTCCCATTTAATGCCTTTTGTATCTTTAAGAATTCCTTTAATGTGAAGCTTTCTACTTACTTCTTTCTGATCACAGCCAGTTACCTCACAGATATCATTAAGCATACATTTACTAACTTTATTTCATTCTATACCCAGTTTCTTCTTTTTTTTTTTTTTTAAAGATTTTAATGATTTGAAAAGCAGTGTTAAGAGAGAAAGGAAGGGGGCTACAGAGAGAAACAGAGATCTTCTATCTGGTAGTGCATTCTCCAAATGGCTGTAAAAGGTAGGGCTGGATCAACCTGCCAGGAGCAGGAGCTTCATCTGGTCTCTTACATGTGTGCAGGTGTGCAAGGACTTCATCATCTTCATTTCCTTTTCCTAGGCAGAGTACCTGGGAGCTGAATTAGAAGTGCAGCAGCCAGGACTGAAACTTGTGCCCATATTGGATGCCAGTCTTGCGGGTGGTGACTGAATCAGTTATGCCATAAAGCTGACCCCAACTGCTATATCTTGAACACTGACAGCATCAACATTCTCAGAGGTAACATTTTCCCCGTAAGATTACTTGTGAATGATTACAATCTTGTTTCCAGTATTACTGCTTTTAATTTCTTTGTTGTGTCTCTTTGTCTGCCAATTCCCTGTTCTGATGATCCATTTTCATAAAGTGGTATGTTGGTTAGTCACTGGGAGACAAAAAAGCATCACAACCACATACTCTACCTGTGCATAATGCATAAATGTGTAACTATCAGCCAATGATAAGCTATACAATTCAAAACATAAAATAGGCAACAGGACTGTCATAGTTTCATGATATACAACTAATTATGAGTATGTACTGATTTATGAATTGAGGCACTAGCAGTGAAGTTTGAATTTCACACAATTATTAACAAGTAAAATATCAGGGCAACTTGGTAACTGAAATTTGAACTGTTTTTGTGGACTGAAGTCACTTATACAATGGTAACTGAAATTTGTACCCAGTGAAATCATGTAAAACAAAATCATCCTGTGTAAGTATAAAGATATACTAATAAAGCTAATTATATATACATATGCACCTTAAAAATATGCTGAACAAAATCATACACAGAAAGGGAAAATCAAGATGGCAGAACAGGGTAAGGACACGTTAAAACGGACAGAAAAACATTTAATCAGGATGAAGCAGAGGGGACACATTCAAGGAAATAGGAGAGGACAGAACAACAGCAGAGTGGTACCTGGAGACTGACAGACACAGGAAAGCAGCAACAACAATGGTGTGGTGTTGCAGTGACTGATACTCCAGCAGCATTCAGCTAACAGCAATCTGAACTCCACCAGCAGCCAGAACTCCACCAGCAACCAGGTGGGAAGGAACTTTGGGAGCTTGTGAGGTGAACCCAGACAAAGAACTGTCTGTCCTGCTGGTCCGTTTGATTTGACCAGGAGCAGAGAGAGAGCAGCAGATCCCAGACAGGTGATGCAAGAACAGGGTGGATTTCACAGCCCAGTCAGCCCTCTTGAGCTGAATCGGGAGCCATTTTGCGTAAGGAGGAAAAGAGAAAGGACTGAGCACACGCTGAGCTGGGAGTGAACTCATTTGTGACTCAGTGAACTACATCAACATGGCAGTCTACAGGTTCCACCCAAGACAGGTCTGGGTAGGCTTCAGACCTGACGGCCAGCAGATCAAGAACTCTAGTAGTGGAACGTCAGGCACCATGTTGTACACTGTAGCAAAAGCTTTAGGAGTACAGGGGACAACAGTGAACTGCACATGTGCTGTGCTTGTGAGAACACACTGAGTTCTGTGGACTGCACTGGTCCAGCAGGAAAACAATAGCTACTGTGGCATTGTACGGGTCAAAATAGGTCCATGTGGCACCCAGACCTAACGTCCAACAGGTTCTGGCAAGATCAGTGCCACCAACAACCTAGCTATATAGGACATCTGGTGTCTCTCTAATCCTGGGACCTGCTCCAACCAGAGGTGGGAGAAAGGATGCAGAGACAAAGGTGCAGCCTCAGCATGGTATCACAGGAGGTGGAGATTGGTGACCCAGGAATTAGGGCTATGGAGTTCTTTGTGCAAATCTGACATAAGAACCCAGACCTGGAACTCGCTGGAGGGAGTGGCACAATTGGCTGCAAACAAAGAGTTGTGTACCAACTGCAATAAGTAACATCAAACAGTAGACCTGTGGGTGACAGAGCTTAGAAACCTGCCCCAAGGAGAAGAATCTGCTAACCAGAAGTATAATGACCAACAGCAAAAAAAGAGACAAAGGCATAATGAATATTATCGAAAACTCCCCTGCAAAAGAGCAAAACCCTATGCCAACCTCAGATTTAACTGAGGTAGACATTGAGGAAATGGGTGACACAGAATTCAGAAAACTCATTTTAAAGCTTCTGATGAACAATGAGAAGCACATGCAAGAGTTCAAAGAATTTAAGGAATATTTTACACAATCAACAGCAGCAATAAAGCAAATCAAGGCTGATATATCAGAAATTAAGAACACATTAGAGCAAATTAAAAGTACAGTGGAGAGTCTCCAAAAAGGAATGAAACAAGAAGAGCAAGCAATCTCAGCATTGGAAGATATTTCCTGTCACCAGTGGGAAGCAAACAAAAAGCTGGAAACAGAGCTGGATCAGGGCAAAAAAAGTATTCAAGGATTGAAAGACACTATTAAGAGGCCAAATAAAAGAGTTATGGGAGTCCCAGAAGGTGCAGAAAGAGAAACTGATTTTACAAATATATTTAATGAAATAATAAAGGAAAATTTCCCTAATTTAGAGAAAGAATTGGGAAACAAGATCCAGGAGGCATACAGAACTCCCAAAGCGGAAGGGGGAACATAAAAAACATTAAAAAAAAAAACCCAGAATAAATAAATAAAAAAGAAACAAATCCAGTCAGTCTATACTTTTCATCCTGTTTTGTAGAGTTGAAATCAATTGTCCAAAGAGCAGCTCTCTTGGAATTTGAACATGAAATAAACTATTCCCAGGTCATAAAAAAAAAGTGATCTTCACCATGACACATGATCATGAAGCTCTCCTCAATCGAACATAAGGAAAATATCCTGAAATGTGCACATGAAAAATATCAATTGACATATAAAGGAATGCTAATTAAACTCACAGGAGATCTCTCACAGGAAACTCTAGAGGCAAGAACAGAATGGAGTGACAGATTCCAGATTCAAAAGGAAAAAAATTGTTGGCCTAGGATAACACATCCAGCAAAGCTTTCTTTTGTCTTTGAAGATGAAATATAATTCTTCCATAGTAAAGAAAAGTTAAAAGAATATGCCTTTTCCAAACTTGCCCTACAAATGTTACTTCAAGATGTTCTCTTGACAGAGAAAAAGAATAGCATCAAACAAAACCAAAGGCAAACAGGAAGAACATCCCAGTAAAATGACAACAGAAGACTAAACCAATGAAGAACCCATTCCTAAAACGAAAGGACCAAAGTATCACGCATACATATTAACTCTGAATGTAAATGACTTAAGCTCAATCAAAAGTCATAGACTTGTAGACTGGATTAAAAATCAAAACTCGTCTATTTGTTGTCTAGAAGAGACACATTTCACCAACAAAAAATCAGCCAAAACTATCTCTCATGGGTTTTGATGTTTTCGTTAGTTTCACTTCTTCCAAACACTTTCTTCTGATTAAATTCTTCAGTGACTCATAGATCCTACAGTAGCATCATTTTCTGCAAGAAGGCTCTTGATTTTCATTTCTTCAGCTACACATTAGTCATTTAGAAGCATGTTATTTAACCTTAACGTGTTGTTAATGTCTTTTTTCTTCCTGATGTTGATTTTGTTTTGTTGGTTTACATTTAAGGGGATGTATACTAGCTGCGTAATGGAGACTGTCATACATGTTATTCAACTTAATGACACTGTAAATTTCTATTTTTCTTTCTATTATTGATTTTGTATTATGACTTTTCATGTGAGGGGATGTACAGTAGTTGTGGAATGGAGACTAACATATCCAGATGTGAGGATACAATGTAGTATTGTCTACTTACAGACACAGATGGACTTATAATGAAACTGTTTACTGTATCTTGACAACAGGCTGCTGGACTCTCTGCCATTGTCCATGCCCCCAATGATGGACATATGATTGTGTATGAAGAACTATACTTTAGCAATGATATAGAGGAACTAGGTGGGGGGTTGGAGCTGGGTTAAGAGAAATACCAGGAGCCTATGGAACTATATCATAAAATTATAATAATAATAAGAAAATGTTAAAAAAAATCATACACAGAAAGAAAAAGTAAGATCAAGGTACATACCGGTGTGAGATGACTGAGACTCATCATCACTATCATCATCTTTTCTTCCTTTCTTCTTTACCTTCTTAATTTTGTATTCTCTGGCATTGCCCCCACCTCCTCCTCTCACACTTCCACTACCCTCTGTTAAAAAATGACATTCATTAGCATTACATAACTGAATCTAAACAATTTCAGAAAATGGTACTAAGTCATTGCATTTGATTTTAAAGCAAATAACAGAAAAAAAATAAGCAAAGAAAATTTGGGGCTCTGCAAATGTGAACACTCTTCATTAAAATAAAAGCAACTTTAATAAGAGATCAATAAAAATAAAATATGAAACCTTTGGAGTTTAGACAGGCATCCCTGCCCTAAAAAGCAGTCATTTATAATTCTGTCTGGTGTCAGCTAAACTCATTCCTTTATCTCTTCTCGCCTACTGTCTCTGAAACAAGTATGCTTCATTCATTCATTCTTTTACAAAAGACATATCAATATCCCCTACTGAGACTCTTCACCAAATTAATTCCACTTGATTTTGCCCTACTGGGTAAAAGATCACAATGAATATTTAGGGGAGCTAACCTGACTCTTGTACCACCCAAGCTGATCATGAACTCCTGGAGAAGAAGGACCATAGCTCATAAACTTCTGCATTCTTGAGGTCATAACAATGCTTGAAATATAACATGTACAATAAATTACCATGAATATTAAGTTGCTTAATTAGAAAAAATTATCAGTTAATACAGGCTAACTTATCACTTAAAAAAAGCACAAATTAGGAAAGCAATTTGAATATTATAAATAAAAATGAAACAATGTCATTGAACTACTTCCCTACTATTATGCATTTATATATTTTTATTATTTAATAGCAATTATATGTATATTTCTGATTTATATATATTTATGGTTATAATTGTTTTAAAAATATTTATTTGCAATGAAGAATAACCTTCACACACAGAGATAGAGAATTTTCTAAAATAGCTACAGCAATCAGGGCTACACCTGCCTGAAGCTGAAAGCCAGATTTTCCACTTGAATCTTCCATGTATTTGTTAGGATTCAGATACTTGAGCTACTATCTGCTGTTTCCCAGATACATTACTAGGAAGGCAGAAGTGGGAATAGAGTAGTCAGGATGCGAACTGGTATTCTGGCATGGGATTCTGGCATCTCTAGTAGTAGCTTAAAAATCCCTGCATCACAATGCCTGTCCCTATAATTTGTTTTAAATATTAAAAATACTGAAACTGTTTTTTTCATAAATATTACATAGAGGTTTTTCTAGATTCTAAATTGAATTCACTTAGACTTTATCATATCCTTGACTTATATCCATTAGTTCCCATAAGAACACTATTTTCAAAAGTACTTATTGAAATGAACATGCCTGTAACATTTCATAGTAAGTTTATAAGAGAACATTCATTTTTGAGATGATTCAATGTAATGTAATTCAGTGTAATGTAACTACATGTCTACAGTAAAGTAGTACTAGAATTAAAAGCAAAACATCAGCCCCTAAGCTTTAGTGAGAAATAAAATGACTAGTTACACTGATGTAAATCCTCATTTGATATAAGCAAATTGATAACTTCAAATAATGACAAAATATGTGCAACTATAAATTTATTAATTTACTATAAATGTCCTGTTAAAATAGATTAAAACATCAGAATATCATTGTATGATTTTATAAATTTTAAAACAGGAAATAAAATCTCATATAAATGAGTGAATTCTCGTAACGATAAGAACGCTTTCATTATAAATGTGGTTTTCATAATATATGCTCAAGGTAGCTGTGCTGTTATTTAAAAAGTTGAATATCAGATTTTTAAAAATACATTTTTATTGGCAAGTCAGATTTTACAGAGTAGACACACAGAGATTTTCCATTTACTGGGTCACTTCCCAAGTGGTTGCAAAAGACAGAGCTGAGCCAGTCCAAAGCCTGAGTTGGGAAATTCTTCCAGGTCTCCCGTTCGGGTGCAAAGTCTCGCGGCTTTGGGCCATATTCTACTGCTTCCCCAGGCCATTAGTAGGGAGCAGGATGGAAAGTGGAGCAGCCAGGACATGAACCGGCATGATATGGGATCCAGGTGCTTGCAAGGTGAGAATTATAGCCATGGAACAATTGCTCCGGCCCTAGATCTCTTTAATATGTATTTAGTGCTTTCTTTGGCAGTACACATATTCAAATTGGAATAATACAGAGAATATTAGCACGGTTCCTAGGAGAGGATGACATGAAAATTTTTAAAATATTTATATTATACAATAAACTTGTTCCTATTATAAAAATTATGGAAAAATATGCTACCTTTAAATGCACCTTTTAAAAAAATTTAAAAATATACCAAGGGTGCTCTGGGTACTACAGATTCAAAAACAAGAAGATTAACAAGGCTCTTAAACAACAGAACACATTGCAGTGACAGAGTATTACAAAAAGCTGATGTCATGCTTTGACAGAACGACTGTGGAAACTATTATGAGGGATTAGGAAGTGACATTTAAAGTTGTCTCTGAATGAAAAGGAGGAACCAATTATACGAAGTTCAGGAAGCAGTATTAAAGGTTTAATGTGAACCTACACTTGGCAAGTTGAAGAATCAAAGAACTGTTGGGGTAAAACATTGAAGGTGACAGGGAAACAGGAGATGGGCCATAATCCTAAAAATATTACAAATATTTATTGCAAAAGAACACAAACTATATATAATCCCCCAATATTTCCAATTTTGTAATTAAAATTTAACTCATTAGCAACAGATTTGGTTGGTATTATCAGTCAAATTAAAGGGTGATAATAAAACAGTCTTTCAAAGAAACTAATAAATGCTAACTTTACTGGAACAAATTCATATTTTAATCTAACTCATAATTTATTACCTGTTGCTTTCCTCCTCCTCTCGTCTTTTTTATCTTTTTTATTTGTATTAACACTTTCTAACACGGAGACTTGTTTCAGATCTTCTTCAGTGATTAAATGTACAGGATTGTTTTTCATTTCCTGAAATAAAACATGCTTTTTTGTTGCTGTTGTTAAATACATACTGCATTTCATTGTTTATACTCATATTCTAACATATCTTAAATATTCCTGCTTAATTTTAATAGGAATTATAAAGCATTGTCATAGTTACTATTTTTTAAAAAGATTTATTTTTACTGGAAAGTGAGAATTAGAGAAAGAGAAGCAGAGATAAAGCTCTTCCATCCACTGGTTCACATTCACCCACGAAGTGTCTGCAACAGCTGGAGCTGAGACAATCTGAAGCCAGGAGCCTGGTTGGAGCTTCTTTTGGGTCTCCCATGTGGGTCCAGGGTCCCGAAGTTTTGGGACATTCTCTATTAGATTCCCAGGCCAAAAACAGAGATTTGAAGGAAGTGGAGCAGCATGCATATGAACAGGTGTCCATACAGGATCCTGGCATGCAAGGTGAGGATTTTAGTCACCAAATTATGGCATTGTGTCCCATAATTACTATTTAAGGCTATTTCTCTTTTCTAAGAACTAGTGATTATGGGCCCGATGCAACAGCCCAGCTAAATCCTCACCTTGTACACGCAGGATCCCATATGGGCACCAGTTCATATCCTGGTTTCTCTATTTCCCTTCCAGCAACCTGCTTGTGGCCTGGGAAAGCAGTAAGAGGATGGCCCACAGCCTTGGAACCCTGCACTCATATGGGAGACTTAAAGGAGGTTACTGGCTTCTGGCTTTGGATCAGCTCATCTCTGGCTGTTGTGGTCACTTGGGAAATGAACCACTGGATGGAACATCTTTTTTGTTTCTCCTCTCTGCATATCTGCCTTTCCAACAAATTATCAAAAAAAGAAAAGAAAAAAAAATCAGTGATTCTTCGTCTTTTACACCTGTCATGACTCTCAAAGTCATGCAGGTATACGTTTATATATTTGAAAGGTGGAGTTGGGCCCGGTGCGGTGGCGCAAGTGGTTAAAGGTCCTCGCCTGGCACGCCCGGGATCCCATATGGGCGCCGGTTCTAATCCCGGCAGCCCCGCTTCCCTTCCAGCTCCCTGCCTGTGGCCTGGGAAAGCAGTCGAGGACGGCCCAAAGCTTTGGGAACCTGCACCCGCGTGGGAGACCCGGAAGAGGCTCCTGGCTTCGGATCGGCATAGTATCGGCCCGTTGCGCTCACTTGGGGAGTGAATCATCGGACGGAAGATCTTCCTCTCTGTCTCTCCTCTCTGTATATCCGCCTTTCCAATGAAAAAATAATAAAAATAAATCTTAAAAAAAAAAAAAAAAGAAAGGTGGAGTTACAGAGAAAGAGATCTTCCATCCACTGCTTCAATCCCCAAGTGGATATTATCACTGGAGTTGGGCTAGTCCTAAACCAGGAGACAAGACAGATGTGGTTCCAAGGGTCTAAAGATTTGGGCCACCCTCTGCTGCTTTGCCAGGCACACAGGCAGGAAGCTGGATTGAAAATAGAGCAACAGGGACATAAATCAGCACCTAGATGAGATGTTGGCACCAAAGATGGCAGCTATATTTGTAACACCAAAACATCAGTCCCTGATGCAGGTATTTAAATCCCAAACTGATATTATTTAAGGAATGGAAACTTGATCAAATAATGGTGTTTAAGAAGTGGACTGGTGGGAGGTCTTCAGGTCACTGGGGATATATGTGGTGAATATAACTGTCACAAAAGAGTTGTTGGAAGAGACCTGAGTTGGGAACAGCCTCTTAATCTGTCTTTCTTCTCACCATGTGCTTCCTTCCTTAGTACACTGCTGTCATTTACCACCTAGCCAAGAGGCCACCTGATCCTGAACTTAATCCGCTCCAACAGTGATAACTTCTCTTCATAAAGTTAGTTGTTTCATTTCTTTGGAGTACTCAAAACCTAGTTAATAAAATATCTATTAATAGCTAATGAAAAAGTCTTATCTGGTACCCAAGCAATTGATTGCTCAACATCAGATGAAATTCTCCTTAGCTGTTATTGGCTGGTCTTAAAACGTCATCCCTTCCACTACCTTTCGAAAGGGAGTACCAAGTAGAGTATCTGGGTACCTGAGGTCATCAGAAAGATAACGAAACTTCCTCACCCCCTACACCACACACAAATATGAAATTATACCCTAAGTCAAATAAATGAAATTTTCTCTGAATTCATTCTCAATAATCTTTGTTTTTTGAAAGTTCATTTTGATAACAATGAATTATTTCCAAGGCCATAAACAGTCTTTATCTCATGGAAAGGTTCTATTTGACTAAAGTACATTTGTCAAATTTTACATTTTGTTTATTGACAAAAGTGCATTTGCTGGTAAAAATGCAATTATTTCCCTTTATCATTCTGTAAAGAGAAATACTTCGAATGTTACCATTTCAAGGTGATACAACCCTCTCACATGAACTATTTTGTGGTTAGAAGGAAGAGTCCATGGAAGGATAGTGATGCTGATATTAAGACCAAAAGATCAAAAATAAAAATAACAACTTATTTACTAACTTATTGCTGATATGTATCAGGCTTTATATTCCTCATTTACTTATATGTGTCCTTTCCAGAGTAGATAGCATCGTCTATTTTTGAAGAAAGCTGGAAGTCTATTTATCCAAAATCATACAGAAGGTGAATATACTAAATCTTGGATTTACTGATATCAAACATGTATTCTTTTTATTCTTCAAACCAGAATAGTTAATACAAGCTATTTACATCTTTAATAAGCCCTTATAAAGATTAACAGTTTAATAAAACACATGGGTTTGTCTTATGCGTTTGATAGCAGGTTTTATAAGGAAATGGCGCTGTATAATTGGTGATTATTAAAGCAGAGCCAGAATGACCTCTATTTCAGAATATTTTGACAGCAGCTGCTCTTAGGAACTAAACAATTTTGACACCTACAAAATTTATTTCCTCAGTAAGTTATTCTGTGTCCCTGAAATAGATGAACTTAACGACACTCAACCTTTAGTAAATACAATGTGTACTGATTCACATAAACACACTGTATATTTATACCCATCAAGATGACACGTTTGCCTGTCTTAGTGTTTTAAAATTGAACCAATGCCCTTAGTAACTATGATTTTAATATATAAAATCAGTTTCCATGTTCTAACAGAAATGAAGAAATGAAAAAACAATTCCAGGAGAGGAAATAAAAAAGGAATGATAAAGAAAATCATGTATGACATAAGGTGTTCATTTTGGATCAAACTGCTCACTTCATATTTCAAAAAACATCAGAAGATTCTAATATGAAAATAATCTGAAGATTAGCAGGTGAAAGGAAATCTGGCATACCTTTTCCGCTTTTTGGTGCATCAGTTCATTGAACAGCTCTGCACAGTCATTTATAAACTTTTCACTAGCTACAATAGTGTCATTAAAGACAACAGCTGATGCCTGTTTGGTGAATGCTCTCATCACCTGTTGAAGCAACATGGCAGCATCTTCAACTGATAAAGAACTGGGTAGCAGAGGCTAGAATAACAAATAAAATAAAGTCAATACAAGTTTTAAATAAAACATAAATCATTTGTTTTATACACAAATATAGAGGATCTCTTAGGGGATCTCTTCAGTATAACGGCCTTTGGATCCACATCTATGCCCCAAATTTCCTAATTTCCTTTTCGATTTCATCAACAATACTGAACTCTGGAATCACAGATCCCGCTGCCTACCATTCATCATCAAGTGTCAAAGAACCTTAAGTCATTCAATTTCTCCAACTTACAAAGTTACTAATAATGCATTAAAAAAGAATTGTCCTAATAACTTTATCTGCAAAATGTATTTCTTCTTCACTCCTTCTTCTACCAAAATTACCATTTTGATCAATGTTCTCTTTCCAAAGTGCTCCTCCTGTGGGCAGAAAGTCTGGCCACCAAATCACCACAAAATAGAATGGTTCATAGGATGCTCTTAATAAAAGTTATTGAATAGCTAAAAAAAACTTAAATCTGGAGTTTTAGAAACATGGATACCCAGAACAGCATTTTCTGCTAAAAAACAAACACAACAAAACAAAAGAAAAAAAAAGTCAGGTCTGAATCATGACTATGAAATAATGGATTGATGTTGATTTTACTTTACTACACTTACCTGTGTGGTATAATAAAGAGATCAACAATGAACACTGATCAGTAAAACAGTATCAGTGTCAAATACATTAGCAGAGATTAGTAGATAAAGGATAAAGAAATGACACACAATACCTAATACCAGTGCAGCTGAAGCAGTATGGGTAAGATAGGGGGAAGCCTTATCAATTTCACTATCAGGATTAACAAAGTGCTCTATTTATTTGTTGGAGATTTACAGAACAAAAGATATTGACAATCCAAACGTAGAAGGTTACTCTCTATTTGAGAAACTGTGATGACATAAAACATAAAATAAATTGTTTATTGAAATAATTATTTCTAGAATGTCTACCTAAAATCAGGATGATCTCGGTGTACCTTAACTACTTAAACAGCAAAGCACTAGTAAAATATAAGTTATCACTGGTTTAAAGAAAATTTAAGAAAAAAAAAAAACTTACTGCAATATCAACCCATGTTCCAGAGCTGATAGCTTCCTCCACTGATGCTTCCACCTGGTCCACAAGTCCTTGGCCGACACAAGCCGCTTTCAAAAACAAGAGCTGTGTAGTCTTGTATCTTTTCTTTATGTAGTTAACAGCATCTGGGATTCCAAGTCTGCACAAGGCATCAAATTCTATAAATATACCACAGATGAATTAGAATTGCTAGCCATTCACACCTCTTAGGAATTGCAAAAAAAAAAAAAAAGATCCTGTCTCCTGGGTTGGGCCAGCAGAACTCTGGTTACTACGGTTAGTCATCTAAGGTGTGAACCCTGTCTCTCTAATTCTTTGAATAAATAATAAATATTGTTTTTAAGAAGATAATGTGCATTTACCAAAAAGTTTCTGAAGGAATTGTTTTAATTCCTTAAACAAGCAACCATTTTATCCAGATAACAGAACCTTAGAAACAGTATAACTTGGTGTTGAAGTACAAGAAACTAATAAAAATGAACACAGTAATGTCTAACAGCCAGTAAAATATTCCTAAGATTGTAAGTCTGGAAAATCTGGCAATTTTATAAAATATGCTTTCCTTTTTGAATTAAAAGTATTTGGATTTTAAAAGCATCATCTTAATTTGCAATATAGTTAATGGTTGGTATCAACATTTGTTTTTGGCTTTCTGATGTTACAGCTGTTCAGTAACCATGGCATTAAAATCAGGTCTATGAGCCATGGAAACCAACGTGATTATTTTTATACTAAAAGGAAATCAAAATAATCATCTGTTCAACAACAGAGAAATACACATGGATTCCAAGGTTAGACAACATTTTCTCAGAACGTGTTCCAGAAACATATTTTAGCAAAAAAAAAAAAAAGTAGTTACCTAGATAGCCATTCTGTCTGAAAAAGGAATCCACCCAAGCACTCTGTGTCTTGGAGTAGATGTCCGGGACAAACACAGCTTTATCTTGCCTTCCACCAACCACAGTGCCTCGCAAGCGGCCACTATTGACAAGCTCCTCAAGCACAGCTGTAAAAAGAACAAAAACAGGCAAATGCGAGTAAATCACAGTAGGTGAAACCTTAAATAGTACCTTATCACTTAACAGTTTGTTTCTTTCTAATCTCTTAAAAGCCAATGTAATCTTTAAAAAGTATAATTGAAGGGATTTTAGTTTTATATAAAACTCTGGCATTCATCAGAATTTTTAGGTTACAAATTCAGAGAAACCAAAAGTGTTGAATCTGTTGAAGATTTATTATTTTTATTGGAAAGGTGGATTATACATAATTTTAATATAGATTGCAATAAGTTTAATTTTAAATGTCTTAAAATTTAAAGTTCATATTTGGAAAGGTAGTAACAGTTAATTTTTCTTTCCACATTTAAATTTATTTCCCATTCATTTTAGATCTATTTTTGCACTAATGTCAATCAAAATATTAAATTACTGCTTTAAAAAATTATTTTAGTAAAGCATTAAATCAAAGTTGCAAAATCCCAAACATACACAGACACAAAGGACACAGTTCTTTAATAGATATGATATTTCATTATTTTAATATTAACAATAAATTTATATTGCTATAAACTATAACAACTTTGTTAGACTAGTTTCATTTTAGAAAATGTAATATAAAAGTATAAGAAACAAATTATAAATAAAAATTGCTCCAACAATTTAAAATCCCTATCTATATTAATATATATATAATTTCTCTCTATATATCAATAACTATACATTTTAATTTACACATATTTAAGCACATGTTCATTTCTGAAAGTAAATAATAATAAAACAGGTATAATGGTGCACATATGAAAACTATAAATGTGTCAGAATAAATTTTAAAATTAGGAGGAAACCACATTAAAATAAATGAGTTTTATAATCACACTATTTCGAAAGTAATTGAAGTATATATATATATATATATATCTGAGCTAAACTCACAGTAAAGAAGTTGCTCTTGAAATCCATATTTTGAAATTAAAGAATTCACTGCTGTAGGTCTTCATTGGAAGAAGAAAAAAATACTTTAATTAATTCAAGGCAGTTGTATTAATTACACAATAATTGGGATAAGAATTTATAAAAAAGACAATTATTTTTTAAAATTGGAGTCAAAACATACACCAACTTTTAAATCCTTATCAGAATTATCCTATTGAAAGATCAAAGAAATAGCCTTCCAATCCATAATTAATTACATCCCTACTCCATTAAATTTTCATTTCCGGTTTCTCTGGTGCTTGGCTACCAGCTTTGGCTTTCAGTGTACATCTTTCTTCACTCTGAGCTCTTCTCACTGGGATATTCAAGTGAATGTTATTTATGATTTCATTTTTAAAGAAAAATCAGCTCATAAGTGTACTGAAAAGAGCTCAGAATATACTTTTAGACTAGGGTGAACGGGAGAGATCAATTTAAAACGCTCTTTATTGTTTATCAAAAATTTTTAGTTATAACTGTACATTTTAAAAATCTTTATTTTTATTAGAAAGTCAGATATACAGAGAGGAATATCTTCTGTCCAATGAATGACTCCCTAAATGGCTGCAATGGACAGAGCTGAGCCGATCCAAAGCCAGAATCAAGGAGCTTCCTCTGGGTCTCCCATGCGGGTGGAGGGTCCTATGGCTTTGGGCCATTCTCAACTGCTTTCTAGGCCAGAGAGCTTGATGGGAAGCGGGGCTCCTGGGGTTAGAACTGGTGCCCATATGGAATCCTGGTGCATGTAAAGCAAAGATTTTAGCTACTAGGTTATTGTGCTGGACCCTGTACATTTTTTAATATGCTATGATATGGTATAATTTGTGTACCATAAAATATATACTTCTGCGCCCAGCATAGTAGCCTAGTGGCTAAAATCCTTGTCTTGCATGTACCTAGGATCCCATAATGCAACTGTTTGTGTCCCAGCTGCTCCACTTCTCATCCAGCTCCCTGCTTGTGGCCTGGGAATACAGTAGAGGTTGGCTCAATTCTTTGGGACCCTGCAACTATATGGGAGACCATGAAGAAGCTCCTGGCTTTGGATCAGCTCAGCTCTGGCCAATGCGGCTGCTTGGTGTATGAACCAGCAGATGCCAGATCTCTCTCTGCATTTCCTTCTCTGTAAATATGCCTTTACAATAACATAAATAAATAATTCTTAAAAATATATACATATGTATACACACACACACACACACACACTTCTGTAGTATATAGTAAAATATGTAACAGAACTACAATTCAACTCTTCGGACTTTCAATTAGATTTTTTTCCTCATGATTCCTGGGTGAGTTCAATACACTAATGCAGCAGAAGTAACTGTGAATTGCAGAAGTACATCTGTAATATGATGGTGGTAAGTACAGTGAGGGTAAGAGCAGACAGGTTGCCAGAGCACTGGTCACTCTGTAGGACTTCATAATTCCACTTCAATTTCACAGAAACTCCACTTCCATTTAACAAACCATAGCCCTGAATCAGTTTTTGTTAAAAGATTTATCTGCTGAAGGGGAAAAAAGCCAATCATAATAAACACACACACACACACACACACACACACACACAAAGGGCCAGCATTTTCTGATGCTTATATCCCATATCAAACTGCCAGTTTGATGAGTCTCAGCTGCTTTGTTTTTACTTTAGCTTCTTTTTTTTTTCCAATCATTTTTTTTTTTACTTTAGCTTCTTAATGTATTTGGGAAGGCAACAGAAGATGAACCCATGCACTTGGGCACCTGCCACCCAAGTGGAGAACAGGATGGAGTTTCTGGATCCTGACTTTAGTTGGGTCCAGATCTGGCTGTTGGCAGCCACTTTGGGAGTGAACCAAGAGATGGAAGATAGCTCTTTGTGTACCTTTCTTCATCTATCTCTCTCTCTCGATGCCCTCTCAAATAAATAAATCTTTCAAAAAGAAAAAAGACATGTACAAAGATGTATACTTTAAAATGTGTTTACCGGGTAACAGCACTGAAAAGTCCACGGATGCGAGCTTTATGTCGAGCTACAAAAGCTTCTGTAAAAATTACTCCTCTGTTGTCAAGATCAATATGTCCATTGATAATTCTACCAATTCTCTGAGTGAGTGCCTTAGAATAAAAATATAAATATCTATTAGTCTGAAAGAATAAAATGACCTACATGCCTTTTTATACTCATTTTCAATTCATGTCCTATGCTGATGTATCGATTATGTGACTGGGAAATTTCAACAAGCCCAAATTATAAAATCTAAATGAAAATGGACAATTCAGGACACTTCAATATCTCATGGCAAAGCCAATGACCAATCATTATATTAGCCATTGTTAATTAAGTCCATAGCTAATGTAAATAAATTAACTATTTTCCTAGATATATCTTCCATGTTATAGACAGCTAAGAAATACACGCGAGCTTTAGAGAACACTCCACCAGGAGCTTCTAGTATTGACACAGAGAAATGTTATTCCAAGATTTTGAAATCTATTAAACTAGAAGGCCTGAAATCTCTCCTCTTTGATGCAAATGTTAACAGATGATCTAAAATCACAGATGATCTGTTTTTATGACAATCTGCTTTCAAAGTCAACACTCTTTCTGTATGTGTATACCAGGACTGGTCAATGAGAAATCAGGGGTGGAAGTTTCACATCTCAAGCTAAATTAAATTTGCTCAGCACAGCTTGACCAACACTTTCATGATATATATATATATATATATTTAAAAAATGGTTTTCAAACAACTTGAACTTTAGAAGAATGCATAAGATATTTACAAAAATTAGAGCTAAAGCTAATATAAATTATTGTGAAAAACTTATACCTATAAAGAAATTCAATTTATAAATCTCAGATTATCAATAACAAAATAAACTATAATACAGTGCAATAAGTTGTGTGAATGTGGGCTCCTCTTTCTTCTTCAAAATATCTTACCATATGCACAGGCTATCATTGACCAGAATAATTGAAACCATTAAAAAGTGAAATCACAGATAAGAGGAGGGCTATTGCAAACATTATTATTTTATAGATATATAAGTTAAACCACAGAAAGATGAGATAATTTTCCTAATATCAAATAAGAATGGCCAAAGATAAGATTCACACATTTATATCAAAGCCTGAATACTTTCCACTGTTCCAAGAGCACTTCTATGATTCTAAAATGTCAAAATCCTTAAAAGGAAAAGCTTCTTATTTTCATGTGACACGGTTATTTCAAATTAAAGTATTTGAGTATTAACACAAATATGTAAAGAGTATGTGAGATTTCTGTAATACTGACAGTTCAGAGGAACAAAAGATGGTGGTGTTGATATTTTGAGAAGAAAATCCTTTTGAGAAACAGATCTTATTAAAGATGGTTAACAGCATCCTTGACTTTTACTAGAAATTCGTACCCCTTTCTAGATTATAATCTTCATTATTTATTTCTGAAACTGTAACTAGAATCTAGCATTCCCCTTTAAAATTTCTGTACAGTTAATATCAGAAGCATTAAATGCCCCATGCATTTATGGCTTTAATCTATTTACTATTTTCAGAGTATTCCTTAGTTTGGGATCATTGTATTATGATCGTTTTTAAATAAACTCCCCAGAGTCATAAACATAGAAAGCCCCCAAAATGTAGTGTTACAATTTATATTAAGTCAAATCTCTGCAGTAGGAAATTCACTGATGAGTTAGAACATCTGTTCCCAGTCCCCCCTAATTTTTTTTGACATTCCTTTTTTAAAAAGACATGTCACAGTATTTTCAAAATTACCTGTGTTAGAAAATTTCCAGGAAGATCATAAGTCTTACACAATTCTGATATCGTTACCTGACCGCTTTCTTGCAACTTATCATTTACCTCCTCTGCTAAATGATCCAAATAGTTCCTAACAGTGGGGAAAAAAAAAGATAGAAAAATCCAATTAGGAATAATGATTTTTTCCTCTATCCCTCTATTTTTTATATTTAATTTCTTAAGAAAATATGCCCCAAAAGTAGCAAATGTAAAACATGCATGCAAACACCAATATTCTATAAACTTTTTGGTTGAAATAACTGAATGAAAAGTTAGTCACATTATAATTTTTTAATGAGTAGAAATTTTGTAGTCATTTTTATTAATATTTTCCCCAATAAGCTTGCTTTCAGAGTTAAGATCACATAAGAAAGACTATAAAAGTTGGGACAGATGTGTGGTATAGCAGGTTACGTCACTACCTTGGATACTTTCACTGACCACCAGACTTCCTGCTTCTGGCTTCCACTCTGGATGTTTGGGACCTTTTGAGGAGTAAGCCAGAGGATGGCAAATTGGTGTTGCTCTCTTTGTCCCTGTCTCTCTCTCCCCACCCAGTCTGTCAATCTGCCTTTCAAACAAATAACGAATAAATCTTTTAAAAGTTTATGTTTTGTACTGCCTTAAGAAAACAGAAAATTACCTAAAATGACCCTTATAAATGCCAGCATTACAAGAATTCTACAGGAAATGAAATGACTAACTAGCTACAAGGCCTATTAAATACTACGGAAGGGGGAAAAAGGCAGCAAGGAGGTGCTGTAAATATTTTAAAACCACAGCTTGCCAGGTCAGCATCCTATAGGGATATGGTTCATGTTCAGCTTCTCTTCCAATCCAGTTTCCTGCTAATATGCCTGGGAAAAGCAGTAGGGAATGGCCCAAGTAGTTAGTCCCCTGCTATTCACATGGGAGACCTGGTTACAGCTGCTATGGCCAGAATCTGTGGTTAGAGATCTGGGGATTGAACCAGACGATGGAAGATCTCTTATTATTGTTTTTTACTTACTCATCTATTAGTTGTCCCAGTACTAGTTGAACATGCTTTTCTGATTTAATAATATCGCCAATTCTATTTTCAATATGAGTCAGGTCCACATTAATTACCTGAAAAATGACACAAATTACATTAGTGGTAGGGTTTTATTTTTCTTAGATCCCACATTAAACATATACAACTATAGTTTTGTAAAAGATTATTTGTTCTTAGATGAACAATTGACCTGAAATAATGCAAAAAGCCTCAAAGCCTCAAATAAGGCTTAGTTTTAATTTTGTAGAAATTATTTTCATTTAAGAAAATGTTTATTAAGCCATGAAATATTTTTTTCATCTAACAGACATCATTTCACACAAGATTTGCCAGGTTCTTATATTTTAGTGTTCTTTGGTTATGATATGTTGTGCACTTATGCATTTTTACACATCCTCTTTTTATTTTTTATTACTTTTACATATTAAATACATGTAAATATGAAACACTAATGATTTTTCTCTCAAAAGTTAGATAAAATGCTAACTATAACTCTATTTGGTAAGGTAAATAATTAAGGAAGTAATCTGAGAAAGAAGTATTAAATCAGTTCTATACATTAGAGCTTATTTACTTGATCCAATATACCAGCAAGGGTTACATAATCACTTCTTCACTAACAGTATACAAAATATGCTGCTGGTATCAATGGATACTTTTTAACTATCAAATTCATAGTATCAAAAATTGAGAAAACAAAGCAAAAATTTTATAAATTTAATATTTACCTGTTGTAGGTCAACAATGTTTACTCGGCCTTTAAAGAAATGAAAATGATTTGTTTTTAATTATGTGTATCCATACATCAAACAAAAACCACAAATTCAGATATGGATAACTGAAATCCATCTACAATAGCCAGGGAGTCTCAAGGATGAACATGTTCACATATGAAAAATAAGTAGGTCTGTATGACTAAATCAGCTGCAATAATTTATTTTCAAAGCTATTTTTATCATCTCAGGCGAATTATGTATAACTGATGCACAATCTAGTTAGATCTACAAAAGGTATCTGATTCTTTTCATAACTCCAAATGTACTGACCATGACCAGAGATTCAACTAAAGTAAGATAGTCTTTTTTCACTTATTTGAAATTGAGAGGTAAGTTTCTACCTGCCAATAAGAAGCAATCTGTTAAGTTTTCCAAATCAAAGCTCATATTTTATTAGCACTATGCAGAAAGATTAAGACCCACCAAAACTATATTCACATGATATCTAATTAAAAATCTGTGTCCAAAGCTTGTTCAAATCTTTTAAAGACAATTTTTGTGTGCTCAAAATAGCATTTTGTATGACAGATACTAAACCATGTTACACTGAGTTGCTTAGCTTATAAATACAGAAAATGTCTTTTTAAAGAAAGCATGATAGTCTTGATTTTTAGTGACTATATCAGCTTTACAAGTCTCTATCATTCTTGCAATTATCGCTTGATAACAGGCAATTTGTACCCACTGAGTTATGAAACAGAAGTTGTTGAAAAAAATGGTCATTTAATTTACATACAGTGCAAATAACGCAAAATCATAGAAAGGTACTATTTTGTAAAGTGGTAACATATGAATTAATTTTAATTATATGAGCATACTTGCATGAATCTAGAAAAATGTTAATAACTGAGAAAGGAGTTTTAGAAATAACTTATTATTTAATCATGCTTTCAATGTATCTTTCCCTTCCTAACATCTAGAAGAAAACACTACGGAATACTTACCACCCCGAACATGGAGCTCATCTTTCATTTCCTTGCTAATTTGGGCTGGAGTAATATATTCCTTTCCATCAAGTGTGTGAACTACTTCTAACTGTTTCTGAGCAATCAATTTATTCACAATCTCAATGCAGTTCCGCTCTGACAACCTGAGGGAAAGAAAAGTTACACTTTAGCATCGCCTTTAATACACTGGTGCCTATTAAAATTAGCACAATGTATAATAACTGGTTTTACAAAAAAATCTGGGAAAAGAGGCTCTGTCTTGTGAATTTTAAGATCTGTGCCTTCATTAGCATAGTGATTCTGACTTCATAATATGAAATTTCTCCAATAAGCAGGATGACATACACGTAAAGCATTTACTTGAGTAGTATTTATCATTTTACAAGAGTTCAAGTCTGCGCTCTTCTAGACCTGCTTCCTATCTTCAAATCTGAATAAAAAATTCAGAAACTATAATTTAGGTAGAAAAAAAACCAATTCTGCCCTAATTTAATTTTCAACTTAACCAGCATTTTCTTCAAGCATGTAATGGCCTCACATGGTCTACAGGTAGAATGGCGATCTGGCTCAGTAAGTTCTAAGTGCCACTTTTATTCACGCATTTACTGTGACCTAGTTTTTTAACTTTTAGATGGATTTCAGTAATACAGGATTCAGGTCCAGAAGCAACAAACACCACAGGTAAAAAACAAACAACCAACAAATAATAAGAACCTCTAGGTTCTGTAATCTCAAGCAGCAGAGGCCTGGTCCTCAGGGCACATCCCACAGCAATGGGCTTGTCAGGAATGTCAGCCTCAGAAACCTGTAAAGTGACAGATGGTGCCAGGAGTCTGTCCTGTTTATCTGCTGCCCGAACCCCTTCTCAACCTACCCCAGCCCCAACGTGAAAGGGTCAACACACTATTTGCGAAGTAGTGTATTCGGGGGTTCGTGTGTGTAAAGCTCATTCTGGGTTAAGGGTGTCACGGGTGCCAGGGTGACGCGGGGGACCCCGCGGACTGCCGGGCCTTGGACACGGCGCGGTCCCCGGCAGGCGCCTTCGCGAACCGAGGCTTCCCGCCGAGACCCGGACGCGGAACTGCGGTCCAGGCTGGTGGGCGAAGGACCGAGACGGCAGCAGAGACCGCGGCCCGGGCCAAGATCCGAGGTCCCCGACCCACGCGTGTCCGTCAGCTGCCTAGTACGAGAAAGGGTCGGGCACCTCTGTGTGGCCTCGGCGAACTGCGCGCGCTGGAAGTCAGCCGCCAAGCGCCGGATCTCCTCCCAGGCGTCCGCCATCACAGCCGGACTCGTCCAGACGCAGACCGGGAGCGGACACGTCAGCCCAGCGGCGGCGGCGGCGGGCGAGGCGGCGAGACGGGACGGGCCGCGCAGAGGGACAAGAGACTCCGCCCCCGAGGCCACAAACGAAACGCGTGCGCGCTGCGCGGGAGGGCGAGCGGCGGTCCCGCCCACCGCACCTCAGGCGCGCGTCCGGCGAATGCGGCAGCCTGAGGCGGCGGGGCGGCGTGAGGGGTGTGGGGGTGTCGGAGGCGGCCAGAGGCGGCGTGAGGGGGTCAGGGGCGGCCTGAGGCGGCCGGGCCGAGGGCGAGCGCCGGTTCGCTCAGGGGAGGCAGACACCTCGCGGCAGGCAGCGGGCCCCGGGGCTCTAAGTTGCCCAATTGTTTTTCACCTCTCCCGTGTTGGGGTGATTTCTGGTGTTTTCAGCGAATTGATGAATTAGCTACTTTTCCTCGTCTTCCGTCCGCCACATGCTTAGTGGGGATGGGACAGGAAGAAGCTGTGCCCACGTCCGTGGTGAGCATGTCCTCTGGCGGAGGGAACACTGCCCCATTGCCTCAGGTACGCTGCTGAAGGTAAACTGGGCGCTTTTGCGCCGGAGTAGACGTGCATTACACAGACCTGTGGAGTTGTTTCCTATCTGTTCTGAAGCCCTGTCACTTTTCTCTTTCAGGAAAGATTTGCTCTATCCAATAGTGAAGTAATATAACTTTAAGAAAGGAGCATGGCCACCAACAAAACAGGGGGAGCGACAGGGATTGTGCTAAGTTTTTTTAATCACTTTTAAATTATAAATCCTTATTATAGAGTTGGAAAAGGGAAATTATTTCCAGTCCTTTCCTACGTAAGTAAGTGATTCTCGGGAACGAAAGCTAGTGCCATGAATAAACTTATTTTTATTTTTAAATTTCCCAGCTTTACTTATAATACAGAGGACCCAGTCATTGCAGATTGTCAGCAAATACAGCCACCAAGGGACCACATTAGGGTGCAGCGGATTAAGTCATTGCTTCCTGCCATGTGGGCATCTATTGCATACCAGTGTTAGTGTCCAGTTTGATTTCCCATCCAGCTTCCTGTTAGTGCACCTGGGAAGGTAGCAGAAATGGCCCGTGTATTCAGGCACCTGCCACCCTTGTGGGAGACCAGTATGGGGTTCCTGAATCATAGATTCAGTCTGGCCCAGTTGTGTCTATTGCAACTCTTTGGGGAGTGAACCAGCATTTGGAAGATCGCTGTCTACCTTTCAGATGAAAAATGAGTAGGGCTTAGATAAATAAATAGTGCAGCAGAACAATGTCTGATGGTGAACCAAGAGGTGGAACACTACACATCAACAGTAGGTACTGAGACTCCAAGAGCATCACAGTGTTTTCTATGAAGATGTCATAGAGTGCAGTATGGGATTAAGCATTCATATCCTCACCTTAGTAAACAATAAATGTAATGAAGTAGACTAAAAATACAGTAAAGCAAGCAAGCATTGCAGCCTCTAGGGGGAGTAAAAGGTACTATGTGGCCACTTGGAATCCAAACTTGTTGCTTACCATGTAAAACTCACCATCACCCCACAGCCTGATTTTCAGTGGTATCCTCACCCATGGATGAAATGGTTTGCCATGTCCTAGACATACTAACCCCTCTCAGAAAGTCTTGTCTTTTCTGGAATGCATGTCATGAATAGTCTCTGAATTCCTAAGATGTGTTCCTGAGAGGTCTTCAATGGTCAGCATAAATAAAAGTACACAGTACTGTTAGCATGACACCTGCCACGTAGTACCTTGTATAGTCCACAAGTGTTTGTTATGTGAAAATGTCATCAAATGCATTGGTGCAGCATTATGCTTTGGTGTAACAACACCATGCTGATGTTATTAGCATGTGGATTTATCCCTAGAAAAATATTATAGGAACAATTCATAGTTATGGTTTTCTAGGGGCTAGCTTGTTCTAATATAGTAGTTACTAGGATTTTCCCAAGATATCTAAGCTAATTAAAATAAAATAGGAAGCTTAATCATTTGGACAATATGTATTTTTTGGGAAAAGATTTGTGTTTGTGAATGATACAGATACAGAGAGAAAGAAAAGGAGAAACATAGAGGTCTTTCATTCATTTTTCACTCCCAAATTGGCTACAGTAATCAGAGACAAGATAGGCCCAAAGCAGGATCTGGCAGTTTCTTCTGGCTCTTCCTTGTGGGTATAGATGTGCTTCTTGCTTTCCCAGGAGAATTAACAGGGAGCAGGATTGGAAATGAGGTAGCCAACTTTAATTAGTGCAGATCTTGGATGCCAGCTCTGTAGGTAGCAGTTTAATGTGCTCTGCCACAATGTCAGGTCCCACAAGTAGAGTTTCAAATGCTGTGTAGTCCTATGTGGCTTGTGGGTGTTGCACAGATGGACATTTCCATCTTCATAGAAAGTTTTATTGTACAGCTGTGGTCTATACTTTTGATAAGGATGAACATTTGTTCATATACTGAGATTATGTATTTTAAATCAGCTAATTTTGAAAGTTGCATAATAGAAATTCACATTTACTAATTGTCAGCAAGGAATAAACATTTGAATATTGCTATTTCATTTAACCAGATCTGATACAAAAAAGGAGGACTTTAAACAAAACACTTTATAGCTAGGGTCATGATAAGGAGTGATCTTTGTGTAGACTTGGGAAATGAAGCTTCCATTTCTAGTAGCTATCATTTTATTTAGAAATTTAACTTGAACTTTTATATAAAGGTGATGTAGGAAAGAATGATGGTATAGGAGTCCATCATCAAACTAATTTTTTGAAAGATTTATTTGAAAGGTAGATTTTACAGAAAAAGGAGAGATGAATGAGGTCTTCCAGCCACAGGTTTACTCCTCAAATGGCCCTTACAGCCAGAGCTGAGCTGATCTAAAGCTGGGAACCAGAGGCTTCTTCCAGTCTTCCCACCTGAGAGCAGGACCCCAAGCACTTGGGCCATCTTAACGATGCCTTCTCAAGGCGTACACTTAGAACTGGATCAGAAATGGAGTAACTGGGGTTAGTGCCCATGTGGAATGTTGGTGCCACAGGGCAGAGGATTAGTCTGATATGCCACTGTACCAGCCCCTCTAAGACTAATTTTTAAAGTGTGGTTTGATGATTTCATTAATAATATATTATCAAATGTGATCTTGTAAAGTTCCTCCAAGTTAAAACTTTTTAAGCAATAATGTTTGAAGTACTTTCCCCATCTTAAGTAAAAACCAAAAAAACACAAAGCTAAACAATTGCAAGTATATATAATATCAATTATGTTACTGACATTATCCTAATTGTAACTAAGGAGTTAAACATTACCTTATCTCACTCCAACTTTCATATTACTGGGAGAAGTTTACAGATAGCACATGTATCTTCAGAATCTATTGATTCATGGGTAGGAGGGTGGGAGAGGCCATAGAAAAAGATTAAAGTAATTGAAAAAGCAAGAAAGTATAGGGGAGAATAGTTAACAATATCTCCCTGCAGTCAAGGACAGTGAAAGTAAATGCAGAACCATTGTCTACGATAGAAAAGAGCTTATGACTTAGCATCATTTTTACCCTGCCATTATTGTAATAGAAGTCAGATTGTAGGAATACAAAGGTGTATGAATCAGGGTCTCCAGAGGGAAGCACAGGCAGCAAGCCTGGGTAAAAGGAGTGGAGAGCAGGTGGAAATTGAGATCCTCTCTTGCGATTATGGAGAATGAAGAGTCATTCAGCAAGTCATCTGTAAGTTGGGAGAACTTATATATCATTCAGTCCAAGTTTAAAGACCTAAGAGTGCTGGTAATTGAAGACAGGAGGAGTTGGATGTTTCCACATTGTCTTCACAAGCAATGCTTGAGGGATTGACTGATACCCCACCATGAATAGTTTGGGCATGTTTACAAAGTCTGTAGGTTCAAATGCTGTTGGGAACTCCTTCAGATGTACTCAGAAATTATGTTTTACCTGCTGTTTTGTCATCCATTAGATCATACTGACACATAAAATTGACCATTGCTAAAGGAGTACCTTGCAATTAACCAATAATGGGCGCTTAACAAAGATAGACGTTAAGTTGGGAGAAGGTAAATCGATGAAAAAATAAATTATGGTAGTATGGAAGAGTAAGACAAGACTTCAGAGATCATAGAATTGTAGAAGCATAGGCCAGAAAAGGCTCTTCAAATCACTCACACTCCCTGATACAGGAATTTTTTTTTCTGCTAAGTCTCTGGGAGATAGTTTAGGTTTTGCTTGCACCCTTAAAGTGATAAAGTGTTCCTTTCTTTGCGTGGTAGACATGTCTGAATTTTGAGAGATCTAACAGAAATCTTGGCTTTGCACTGAAGGAAGATCTAATAACCTGTAGCTTGTATAGACTTTCCTTAGGTGATACAAAGAATGACTATAATACATCTTTTATTTTTTTAATGACAACTCTCCAAATATTTCAATTATTCCCATCCCTAATTGTTTCATTTTCTGGATTAAACCTTCTCTAAATTATTTCCTGACTAGATTGCCAGGTCTCTTAATTCCTGACTATCTAATGAGGACAGAGTTGTTGAAGTTTAATTTGCTAATGTCACTTTTAGAAAATAATGTCCTGAAGTATTTTACACATTGTCTAACTAAAGCAGATTAATTTTGCTCTATATTTTACCTCAGTTAATTAGATTTGGTTTAAATTGAGTCTGTTACAAACTATATCTGGCTTGTGTTTATCTAAATTGTCATCAAACAAGTGTGAGTGTATCTGTACCTGAGCAAATCAATATTTGATACATTTCACTTTGTTAGCTTTGAACCTTTCATTCATTCATTCATTTAATGAGTAGTTTTAGGTGTGCTGTCTGGACTTTTTGTGCTATAATCTGTAAGTACCAGAAAGAATTAGTTGTTCTAATCCTTGAGATTATAAAAAGTAAGCTTGGTAGTCAGCATTTTTATTTCTGCCATTACCCTGATATCTGTGTATTGAATACATTTGATTATTCTCTTGTTTAAATTCACAGTGAGATTTATCTCAAGAAAATCAAAGATGCATTCCAATGATAACTTAATGACCTTGATTTTTTAGCATCTTAGATTTTACAGAGTTTGGGCTGAAAGTATACTGTTATTCATTCATTTTCTAGAAAAGAGTTAATACATTACTTTGAGAATGATAGTCTTAAATTCTGTATTTCTTTTTGTTCAAAGATAAGATCATAGAATGGCACCTTATATATGGAAAATAATATTCAAAGTTAGCAGTCCTGCAAGGAGTAGAATTTTCAAGACTTACTCGTAAGATCTCGTACTGGTTCCCAATAATTACTAATTTTCCTTATATAAATCCTAGAAAAACATGTGCTTATATTATTTGTTTCACAGTAATTCCACTATCTTATATTTTAATTCTCACTCCAAAGCAACATTTGGAAATTTCTTTTGAAGTTTTTACTTTAGGGGGAACAAAGCTCATTGTGATCTTTGGTCTTAATTAGAATAAAGCAACAAATATTTTATCATTTGTACATAGTTTTTGTGGTCTGAGCTGTAGAATCAAATGCATGTAAATTCTTTGTAAACTATAAATTCCCTCTATTCTTGCCCTACTTATTTTTCCATTAGTGTTACTTGTGATCACATTGCCATTATCTAAGAGAGACAGTTATTTGGAAATTGTGCTTCAAATGTTTTTCCCCAAACTACTAAGTATCCTTTGTTTCCAAGGAAACAAATTCTGTATATTAGTGCATACTTTTTGTTGTTCTTTTGCATTGTTGTATTTAGAGGTAGGCTCATTAGTCCAGGCATCACTTGTTTTGCTATGCATATACCCTCATGGTGTATTGCCCAGAGAGAACAACAAAAAGGCAAGTCTTCAGAGGAATGTTAATTATTGTCAGTATTGAATCTCATTCTCAGAAGAGTTGAACATTTATAATGAAATATCTTTTATAAGAATATATTGGCAAATATTGTCACTGCCAGGGCAGAGGTGTATCACTGAAGAATAGTTAATACTGAAACATATCCTAAATAAATATAAACATATATAGATTGTGCTCCTACTAAAGAGGGCACACCCCTGCCGGGCTCAAATCTGTATTAAAAACTTATTTCCTTTGTCTCTTACTCCTCCTTCTTCTCTGTTGCCTTCTTACCATTTTTTCCCTGTTGCTCTGCCATTGTATTTTCTATTTTCCTTTTCTTCTTCCATGCATTAATTAAGTATACCAACAAGATGATATGTTGAAAGGAAATTGAGTTACGGCATCTGTAGCAGATGCCACAGTAAAGCAACCACATTCACAACATCTGAAAGTTGTAATGATCCACAGCTGTCATTTCTAAAAGTTAGCTGTCTAGAGCCAGATTGTAGCATAGTGCTTTAAGACATTAATTGTAAACCCAACATCCCTTATCAGAGTGTCAGTTGGAGTCTGGCTGTTTCATTTCTGATACAGCTCCCTGCTAAGGAATATGGGAAAACAGTGAGTATTGGTTCAAATATTTGAGTTCCTGTTGCCTATTTGGGAGATCCAGATGGAGTTCCTGGCTCCTGGCATTGTTCTATCCAGACCTCGCTGCCGTGATCATTTGGGGAGTGAATCAGCAGATGGAAGGCCTCTGTGCCTTTTTGATGCTCTGTCATTCTGCCTTTTGAATAAATGAATAAATACATAAAAAGCAGATTCTTCATCGTACATTCCATTCTGTGAAGATTGTTTCTGAAAGCAACTTTTAGCCAAGTTCCTAAAAGTGACAAAACAAGAGTTGTTAACAACCATCCTGGTTAATAGGAAGGGTGAATATCTTTTGGTATATACACTGGCTATGTTATTACAAATTTACAATTCAATTCATGTGCTCTGATGTAATTGTTTTTTTTTGAATCACAAAATGTATGCATATATTTTAAGCTGATTGAGTTTATGAGGAAAATAAGTGTTAATGCCTGTTGATTTAAGTAATTACATTCAGGTATAATTTTACATGGATTAGAAATGCATTGTCTTGCTCTACAGCTGATTGATCATAGCATCTCCAGTTGATTTTACAGGGTCAGCAAATACGTAGCATATAAGTTCAAACTCTTCCTTCTAGTACTGAGTGTATACTACTAATCAATTATGACATTTGTCTTGCTAAGCCAAAAAACAGCATCAGAATCCTTCTCAAGCAATGTTTCAGGCAGCTGCTGACAATATATCAGATTTGGCACTTGCTGTGAAATATAGTTGCCATTCCAGTGAGAGGCCATAACTCTGAGAAAGAGTCTCCTGTAAACAGACTGCTGGGCACTGGCATCTGAAATAGAAGGGTCACTGATGGGGCATGTCCAGAATTTCTCTCTGATCGGGGAAATCTTCAGTAAAATCCGATGGAGAGGTCTTAATTTCTATGGTGAGAGAAATTGAGAAATAATAATTCTGGTTTAGATTTGAGATAAATACAAAAGAGAAATAAAAAAGGACATACTTTGGGACTGTGTCCATCTGTCCATAGATTATTTATGTGGCTAAAATTCACTCACTTTTTTCGTGTTTCAAGGTGGTATCTAATTGTGATGCAATGAATATTACCTATGGTTAATGATCTAATAGAGAAATGAAAGAGAAAGTTAATTTTTACTAGAAAATTGAAGAAGAACCCCTCCTTTTTACCCAGGGTTTCTAATTTTTTTTGTCTCAAAAAATATAATCTTACATGTTTTGTGGACTCGAAGAGTTTTTGATTATATGGGCTATATACATCAATAGTATCATGTTCAAAAATACAACTGAAAATGGCTATGGAAAATTATAACACATGCCTATTAATATAAATACATTATTTTTGTGAAGATTGTGTAGAATAAAAAATTTAGTGGTAAGAATGGGAGTAGTTTTATGACCATCTGGGGAGCAAACCAGTGGAAGGAACCTTTACCTCTCCTCTTTTTTTAATCTCTCTTCCCTCTTTATCACTTCCCATTTAAATAAATGAAATGTCCATAACAATCAAGACTAGGCTGGACTGAAGTCAGGAGCCCAGAATATCTGAATCTTCCACATGAGTGGCAGGCACCCAATATTTGAGCCATCATCTGCCGCCTCCCAGGGATCAGCAGGAGGATGGATTGAAAGCAGAGGCAGGACTAGATTGCAGGTACTCCTCTCCTACCCAGACACTGTGATGTGGGATTAGGGCATCTCAAGCTATGCTTACCCTGCTGCATTATTAACACTCACCTTGAGAACTGTTGCTTTAATGTTCTATGATAATATTTGGTGAGTTAAAATAAGATAAATACAGTTCCTTGCTGGGGCTATTCCTAAGATCTCAGTGTTCAGACAGTATCGGAAGCTATATAGTCTGAGAATTTCATAATCTTTTTTCAGCACATATATTTAAATATAGACAAAAACACATGCTGTATTAGTGATATTGAACCAGTTATTCCACCAAAGACAACTTGGAAATTACAAGAAAGAAACTAAAATTGGGGGAAAAGTAACAATTCAGATATTCAGTTTACATAACCCTATAAAGGTCACTCATCAATTTAAAGATTTATTTCTGAGCTCTTATTCTTGGCATAGGAGATGCATGAATGAATAATATAGCCCTGTGTTACCCTTATTGGGGCTGGTTTGTAGTTATAAAACTTGTATCCAAAATATAGCTTTAGATGAAACAAATGTAAAACAAATGACAAATGAGATAAATATTATTGGCCAAAATGATTCAAAGAGCCTGATAGGATCAACAATTTTTGAAAATATATGAAATAATTTTCTCATAGTAAAAGTTATAATTGAATTTATATAATTGTCATTAGCTCTACTGGTCAAAGTTAAGAACATGAGGACAAAGGGCAGTTAAAAATATTATATAAACTTTTTGTGAAAAGTGAAATACATTGCCAATGCTATGAGACTGTGGTTCTAAAATAAAATTAACTTTCTTTTGTGTCCAAATGTTCATGAGAAAAATCCTTCTGGTCCATTAGAAATAGCCCCATCTGCCTACAGTTAGTCCCAAGACTTCATCTATGCCGAGATGACAGAACAATGTGGAGGATCATAGCACATTCAATGAGAAGTAAATGTCTGACACAGCTGGTGATTTGCAAGATTAGTTCTTAAGATGGGAGGGTCTTTGTTTGTTTGTGATTTTGTTTTGTCCAGGATGGGAAAGAATGTTATAATATGGGCTAAATTGTATCCTAAAATTTATATGCTGAAGCCCCAATTTCCAATTTCCCTGAATGTTTCTGAATTCATAGATTGGGTCTTGAAATCAAGTTAAAATGAGGTTGTTAGGATGTGACCTATGCCTAGGGTGTTTAAAGCACACACGTACAACAGAGAAAACCTTGTGAAGAGAGGAAGAAGATGCCCATCTACAGGCCCAGGAGAGAAGCCTCAAAAGGTTTCTAGCCTTCAGAAGTATAAGAGATTTATGTTGTTTTAAGCCATGCAGTCTGCATTTTGTAATGTAACCCCTACTCAAATGAATTAATCCTATATAATTCTGGGATGAGGAGATAGACTCACTAACGAAGAACATCACTCTTCAAGAGTAATACAAGAGAATGGCACATTAAAGGGAAAGGCAGAAGGAGGAGAAGGGAGATGTGAGAATCAAAAGGGACAAATGTCTGAGCTGACAAACAACCACTAAACAAAATACTGATACATGTGACAAATCCAAAGAGAGGTGGGGAGACTCCAAGTCAAATTCCTACAGTCTATGCATTTACTTTATAGAATAAAATAAAAAAATAAAGTTAAGGCTCTTGAAATGAAAAGTGTATTCAGTATTGTCTGGGTGAATTCTAAACACAATTAATTACGTATTATAAGAGCGAGGCAGACATAGGGAAAAGATACATAGAAGATGAGATAATGTGGCTTGAAGCCAAGGAATACTTAGAACTATGCAAAGCTGAAGAAATAGGAAGAAAATATATTTCTGTTGCCTTAAACCACCAAGTTTATGATAAATTTTTACACTAACCATAGAAGTTTAATACAGCTGCATTAACTTTGGCCATGTGGAAATTTCTTACATTCAGACATAGGGCACAAACTAAAAAGACAGAAGCATTTTTTGGGGGGAATGGACTTAGAAAAGCAAAAATTCAGCCACCAGGGGCATCTGCTAGCACTTCTTGAACTCCAAAGATTCTTTGTAATATCACATCATTTATTTCTTTTCCTTTTGTTCTACAAATGCCAGCAACTGATTCATAGTTAACCAGTGTAGGGATAGTGTCCTGAACTTGTACGGATGGATTTATACAGCCCAGTTCTTTTACACCTTAATGCTGATCATTGATTGTAAAAGTCAAGTAGTTGTTTTTCTGATTCTAGCTGATATTTACACATGCTATTTATATTAAAGAATAGTTTTGCTTAGGGAGTAGCACAAAAAACTACTTAAACTTTTAAAAATATTTAATGTATCTCATGCCTTAAAAGATTAATAACTCTTTATTGGTCAAAGTGATGAAGTACATTTGAAATAGTGCTGTAGATTTGTCTCCCAGTTATTGGTTCGCATGCAGCCTTATCTACACCTTTCAGGCTGGGTTTCAGCATTTGCCAAGCCGTTTCTCTATTAGAAATTTATTTAGGTCTCTGCCTATATGCACAGTATTGTCCACCTGTATGAAATACTCTTTTTATTTTTCCATCTCTGATAAACCTCTCCTTTTTCCCTCTGATAATATATCTGCTCTCTTCTTAACTAATATTATATTAGAAAATTTTAAGTTTTCCAGTTAAATTATCCCTTAAACTTTATTCCATAAATCAATCATAAATTTATTAAAGGTTTAACATTTGTTTCTCTGAAATTCGTCTTCACCTACTCTTTCTTAGTTCTCCTTCCTTCAATATAAAGTGAACTTACAATGAAAAAGTTCTTTCTGGCAAGGATAATTAGTGGTGACACCATTGTCTGTGCATCATCAAACCTACCAAACTGCCAATGATTATGAAATTCAACTGTTATGTGCTGATAAATATGTGAGATACTGCTGGTGCCAGTGTAAGTGGACAGAGGAAACAGTGTTAAAAGAACATAGATTGGGCCCAGCGCGATGGCGCAGTGGTTAAGGTCCTCGCCTTGCACGCCTGGGATCCCATATGGGTGCCAGTTCTAATCCCGGCGGCCCCGCTTCCCATCTAGCTCCCTGCCTGTGGCCTGGGAAAGCAGTAGAGGACGGCCCAGAGGCTCCTGGCTTCGGATCGACATAACATTGGCTGTTGTGCTCACTTGGGGAGTTAATCATCGGATGGAAGATCTTCCTCTCTGTCTCTCCTCTCTGTATATCTGCCTTTCCAATAAAAATAAAATAAATCTTAAAAAAAGAACATCTATTCAAGTGCTGAATATAATAAATATCCTGTACCCCAATACTTTAAAGACTGTCATTTGTTTATTTCAAAGACAGAGTGACACAGAGAGAGGAGACAGAGAGATAATCTATCTGATGATTCATTGGTTCACTTTGAAGTACCCACAACAGACAGGGAAGGACCAATTTGAAGCCAGAATCCCAGAACTCTGTCTGGATCTCCCATGTAGATGACAGGAGCTCAAATACTTGAACAATCTGCTGCTTTCCAGATGTGTTAGAAAGGAGCAGGATTAGAAGTGAGTAGCCAGGACTGAAATGGGCATTCCAACATAAAACATGGTAATCCCACATGGTAGCTTAACCATTGGCACCACAACTCCCCTGAACTCCAGCAATTTGACTCCAAGATAAAATCCAAGAATACGTATTGTGGGAGGGTGAAAAGTGGCCTCCTCAAATGACCATGTTCTAAACTTCAGAATCTATGAATGTTACCTTCCCTAAAAAGCGGATTTTTCGGGGCTGAGTACATTAGCAATATTGAGCTAGGGAGCTCATCTTAGATTATCTGAGTAGTGGCAATATGATCCACAAGAGTTGTTATAAAAAAATGACACATAACAGGAGAGTCAGAATCAGAAAAATCAATATAATGACTGAAGCAAACAGAGAGTGGTAAGGCTGTAGACTGATGTTGCTAACAGCCTTTAAAGCTGTAAAGGTCAGGAACAGATTCCTCCTGGGCACTCCAGAAAAAGCAGCTCCACTGACACCCTTACTTTAGCTCCAAGAGCTTCATCTCAGACTGACCTTTTCATTGTAAGAGTGAGGACTCTGTGCTGTTAATGCCATTCACTTTGTCTGCAATGAGTGTATGTACTCGGCAACTATTGTTGAACAGCACAGTGAAGGAATAAAAATGTCTTTACTCTTATTTTGATGAGTAAATTGACATAATATGGAATTCTAGTTTGACAGTTTTCCTTCAGAACTTTAAAGAGGTTCCAGCTTCTGTTTTGTCAGTGTTTTCTCATCCTTCATGTCTTTGAACACTGTACTTCTTGCATTCATTCTGTTTTCTGCTGCACAACAGATTCTGGTATGCCTCGCCTTATGTCCCTAAATTTCTCCTTTGAGGCATGCATCTTGGTTTCTTTATTTGCCAAAAGGTAGTCATTAATTCACTGTTTAATGGGTCTACAAACACGGTACAAATCAATGAATTTTGACAAAGCATATCTTGAACCACCAGCTAGATCAGTAAATAGAATGTTATTAGCACCAAGCAACTCCTCGTGTACTCTACCCAAGTTGATGCATGTCTTCCTACCTAAAGCTAACCATTCCTTTTTAGTATTTCTGTTACTCAAGTCTAATATCATTCTCAGACAATAGAAACTCTTGTTTTGATCTGCAAATATTCTAATTAAGTTCATTCCTCAAAGACGTTTTCATTGATAATAAAAATTTTAGGCTGCCAGTTATCTTCTTTTGGTACTTTGAAAATGCAATGACTTCTAGCTTCATTGTACTTACTGAAAATCAGTGATGCTTATTGGTCTGCATTATGCTTACATCTTTTCCGTTCTGCATGTGGTTTCACAATGTTATTTATTCTTGCATTGATGTGCCAATGAGTTGCTTTCTTAGGGTGTAGTTCTTTGTGTCCCAAACGAAAAGCTCAGGATATTTACTATGGATCTGTATTGGGATTTCTAATGCTATTGGAATCAGAGACTTTATTGCTTTTGCTGATTTTGGAAAATTACCCTGTCAAATATTTTTCCACCTCATTTCTCCCTGTCCTGGGCGTCCAATTATAAACATAATTTTTAGAAATTTTCCAACATTCCTTATGCCTCCCTTATACAGTTTACTCTGATTTTCTTTCCTTCTCTCTGAACTTCATTTTCAACATTTTTCTCTTATCTGTATACTAAGTGACTTACTCTTTTTTTTAAAGATCTATTTATTTATTGGAAAGTCAGATATACAGAGAGGAGGAGAGACAGAGAGGAAGATCTTCCGTCTGATGATTCATTCCCCAAGTGAGCACAACGGCCGATGCTATGCCAATCTGAAGCCAGGATCCAGGAACTTGTTCTGGGTATCCCACACAGGTGCACGGTCCCAAAGATTTGCGCCGTCCTCAACTGCCTTCCCAGACCACAATCAGGGAACTGGATGGAAAGTAGAGCTGCCGGGATTAGAACCGGTGCCCATATGGGATCCTGGTGCGTTCAAGGTGAGGACGTTAGCCGCTAGGCCATGCCGCTGGGCCCGACTTATTCTTTTTTTTTTTATCTCTAATGTACATTAAATCCTTACACTGAATATTTGACCTCAAATATAATATTGTTCTATCTAGACTCTTTTTTGTAGTGTTTACTTACCTGACAATACTACTTAGGGCATCTATAGTGCAGTTTCTTAAAAAAAAAAGTGTTTATTCATATGAAATGCAAAACAGCAGAGAAAAAAGAGAAAAATTGTCATGAAACATTTTTCTTTTGAAACAGAAAAATATACCTTGAATTCCTGCCTCCATATTATTTCTGTAATTCAAATTTGCTGAGCTCAAATTTCAAAGTTAATAACTGCTCCTTAAACAGATTATCACTAAAAAGAATTAATATGAAAAACAAATTATCTATACAATATCAGAGTTATTTTATTTTTAAAAATAAACATATGTGTTTATAAATCAAGAAGAAAAAGACTTCCAAAATAAGAATTGCTAAATAATTTTTAGGAATCTTATTGTAGACGAGAAGTGAAATTAGAATCAGAGGTCGAAGCAGGATGAACTGTTTCAACTCCTTGAAGTGTTAAGCTAGGAATGAAGAAGAACTTGAAAGACTTGTGACTCAATTTCTCAGTGGAGTAGGAAATATGAGATAAATTAAGTAACTGGATTAGAAAGAAAAGGTTAAAAAAATAAGATTCTTGAAAGAAAATGTAACAAAGATGAAAAAAAAAACAGGAGGATGGCTGACTAGTATGTGACTCAAAAATGAGGATGATCAAGATGGCAAGGGTAAGGATACATTTAAACAAACGGAGAATCACTAGCCAGGGTGAAGCAGAGCATGTACATTCCAGGATAGGAGAGAACAGACCAACAGCAGTGGGACTCCTGCAGACTGACAGACATGGGAATGCAGTAGAGGTAACAGTGTGGTGTTGCAGTGACTAGATAACCCAGTGGCAGTCAGTGAGAAGCAGACAAGTCCACTGGATCTGAGCTCCACCCTCAGCCAGGTGGGAAGAGGAATTCACCAGGAGCTGAGCAGGTGGACACAGGC